>NC_080836.1:36351860-36993498 GCF_030435755.1 Ochotona princeps
AGGCTCACCAACAGTGGAGTCTAAAGGAGGAGGGAGGAGACACTTTCTCATTCAACACCTCTACAGAATCTTGTTGCAAAAACTGCTCTGTCATGTTATACAAACTCTCTCCTTCTGCCATCTATCCTAGCAACACCCCATCCCTTAAAATACCTAACTTCTATTCTTCCTTTTCTTTACATTCATTGATTATCTGAATTCTATCCATTCCTTCAAAAATCATAATCATGTATTACTTCTGATGTGGAAACTGCTTAGGTCCCAGTATTTCTCCATCCGTGTCCATAGCCCTGATTAAAAGTAGCATTCACTAATAATTTCTTTTCTGTGTTATGAAGTTATGTATAGTTTTTTACATGATTATGTGTGTCTTAGTTGATTATGCATAATCCTTCTTCTTTTGTAGTAGGGACTTGGCCTTAATGCTTATTTATATTTTGGGTTAATATAAACCATAGTACTTCACACATAGTAAAAAATCAAGGAAATATGTTTGTTTGAATGACATCTTTAAGAATTCTCACATAACAGGTTTTTTATTATTAAACACAATACACTGTGTTTTTATTATACTATTTCCAAACTCAGACATGGGATATCTAAGAATTTAGCAAGTCATTTGATGATTCCACAGTATGTCTAAATGAAAAAAAAATAAATTCAGGCTCAGTAGTACCAGACCCTGTTTTTATTTCCCTTCAAGACAATCTGGAAGATGATATTTTCTTATAAGACTTCTTCAGTCATATTTCCTGAAACAAGTTTTAAGCACCATTCATAGCAAAATAAACAAATCTGTTAGTGATCTATCAGCCCACATACTTTTTCTTTCTAAATGAATATCTGTCATTTTAAATATAATATTTATAAAATTATATTCATGAGTAAGAACATCATAATCTAATAGATTAACACCCACAGGTTTTGCTTTAGGCAAGAATATAATACAAAAATAAAAACACCTAGTGCTATTACAAATTACTATTTGTTGTATGCATTTCAATAGGATTTTTATGAGCAGTTTTCTACTGTGAAAAATGTTGGACTGGTGGGAGTAAAATCATCAATTCTAGGATGACTTCCTACAGCATTTATATAAATATTACTTTAGATTTTTATTTTGTAGACTAGCTTCAACATTCTACGTTCAGAAGGATCAAACATATCTGTACCCAATGAAATTTTAATCATTGGATATATTTCCCATTCTCGATTTAGATTTCAACCCAATAGCCAACATATCTGTTTTAGGTGAGACCTCTATAGGCACAAAAATGAGTAAAATATTTTGTCCTTTTTGTACCCCTTTTCATATCTTTGTCTCTCTTAAATGCCACACATTCCTTCAGAATCCATAATTTTTCCACCTTTACTTTTAGCATAGCTAAGGTAAGGTGTCAGATGAATAATCCATTAAGCATAAATTATACTATTAGATGTTCTTCCAAGGAGATGTCAAAAATTGAGTAGATGACATTTGTAAAGTAAGCCTCAATTAGTTTTACTAAATTCAAATCCTGTTGATGCACAGTTCCATTACTATTGTATGCAAATAATGCATGTCTCTGAAAATCAATGGTATTTAGTTTTCTGTTAATATGGTGAGGTACCTTGTGATGTTATATGAATGAATAAGCCAATAACTAGTAAGAAAACATTCTAAAGTAGTGTAACCAATACATATAAGAGTACTTCAAAAATTTTGTTTCAGTGTCAAATTTAAAATTCATGCATACTTTTTCATAATACATGTCTGTAAACCTTAAAAATATATTTATTTTTTACTTGTCATTTAGAGTTACAGAGGGAGAATGAAAGACAGAAATCTTCATCTGCTGGTCCACTTTCCAGATGGTCACAAAGACCAACGCACAGCTAGCTGGAGGCAGGAGCAAGTTGCTTTATCTGTGTCTCCTATGTGGTTGGCAGGAGTCCAAACCACCAGGCCATCAAAAGTGGAGTGGCTGGGATATGATAGCATATGGATGCCAATATCACAGGCAGTGGCTTTGCCAGCTATGCCACAGTATCATCCCCTTTAGAAACTTTCTGAGTTGCCTTCACATTAGAAGTTAAATGTCTTTATTCATCAGTTCAAAAAATGCTTCCTTACTGTTATGTGCTATACCCTGTTCCAGTTTCTGAATATATAGCTGAACACAAGACCAGCAGGCTTACGCTTTCTTTTTATCTGCTTTTTTAAAAACCATAAATACAGATAATACAGATACACATACACATATGAAAGAAAATATGACATTGTCTTTCTGTGTCTGCCTTTTTTCACTGATTTCTATCATTTCTGTCACAAATGCCAGGGTTTCATTTTTTATGGCTGAATAATAATTCATGCACATACAGAAATACATACATATACACACATAACATATGACATCATCCGCTTCTGGGCATTTCTATTGATTGCATTTCTTTGTTATTTGTGAGTAACACCATGGTAAGCATAGGAGTGTGGGCATCTTGCATTCCCTTCCACAGTGTACCTGGGCTCCCTTTTCTCCACCATCTCACCAGCATTTGGTTGTAACTGAAGTGAGATTGTATCTCATTTTGCTTTTTGTTTGCAGTTCCCTGATAGCTAGTGATACCGAGATCGTTTTCATGTGTTTACCGTTTGTACTTCTTCTTTCAAGAAATAATGATTAAAATCCTTTCTTCATTTCTTATCTGGATTTTTTTTTACAGTTTTTAGTTTCTTCTGTGTTCTGATTATTAACCCTTTATTAGATGCATAGCTTACAAACATATTCTCCCAATCATTGTCTGTCTTTATACTCTGCTGATTTTTTTTTCCTATACAGAAGCTTCTTGGCATTATAAACAATCCCATTTGTTGACTTTCTCTTCCATTGCCTGTATTATTTAAGCCATATCCTTATTATCCATGACTATGTTGAAGGAGCAATACCTATTCAGGACTGCTCTTCTCAGAAAGGACCAAGAGATTGAGATGAATCTTCAAATTGCTTCTAAAGTTTTTTCCCAAATATGGTATAGCCACACTTCCACGGACATAAGCAAATCACATGGCCGATCATGAATATGGTATGGAGATAGTATTGGAGGCACTGCAAGCCAAACAAAGACATGTAGAACTAAGCTTTAATACCCATTGACACGTACAAGAGCCAAATGGGATGAGGGACAGACTGGTCTTCTGCTACACATACTGGCAAACCAGGGTAGGGGGCGGGCCTGGTGGGGGTTATTGTGGGTCGCCCCAACTAGGCTGCAGCTCTCACTGGTTTGTGTGAGGGCCGAGTACGTGCTGGGCAGAACCAGACTGGACTGCAACACCCATTGGTTCCAGTGCAACTCGGGACTGAAAACAGAACCAACCCAGCAATTGCAACCACCAGCTGATCGGGGTGATGGACTGTGCCGGGCCCTGTGCTTGCTAGAACATACAAGAAACTAGTCTGGGAATACCTCAGAGTTTCTTTGGAGATCTCCCCAATCGAACTGCTGGACTCAGAACTCTAATCAAGAAAAGACAGAAGACAGAGCAGATCAATCATTCATCTCAGCTATATGTTGGCAGCGATATATGGGGCAAACGAAGACTTTATGATGGACCATATCAATCAGTGGACGACCTCATCGAGCGAAACTGGCAGCGATTCATAACTGGAGAACTATTAACACCACTCGAGCACATATCTCAGAGCATGCCCCACATCCGGGACTCGGGGTGGGCAGGATACCGGGTGGGGCTTCTCCCTCAATATCCCCCTTTACCTCAGATACAAGATGGAAACAATATGGACATAATAGTATTACCCACTTCCCTATCCCCCTGAACCTTTTTTTTTTCTTTTCTTTTTCTTTCTTTAACTGTAATTAACTATGTAAAGATTGTCAACAACACAATAAAATAGAAGAAAAACTGGAAAAAAAAAAGACATGTTCTTAAATGTAATCATTTCATAGAGAAAGAATTGAATAGTTGGGAAGCAGTATTATAATCTAGCACTAGAAGTAAAGGAAATAAATGCAAAATGTATGGAATACTGAAAAAGAAAAGTTGTGGAAGTGAAAGCAATGGAAATGACTTGAGAAGAAGCTAAATCTCCAACACTTCATGGAACAAGAGAAATAATTACCTGCTAACCCAAAAATGTGTCTTGCCTCTAGCAGACATGCGATCATACACACAGGAAGAGTCTGTGAAATAGTAAGTTTGCGCTAGAATCAGGAGGGATTTCCCTGGATTTGTAGAAGCCCATGTTCTCCAAATTATACAATTATACAATATAATTACCAAATTACATAAAACTTTGATGAAAACCAAATATGTACATTTTATTAAACAGGCTACTCTCTCCCTGAATAAGTTTTCATACAACTAGAAAAATAAATGATTTCTAAAGTTCATATTGATTCCAAAATTCTACATACACTCTTACCAAGACACAGAACATCATTAAGTTTAAGTAAACTTTTTTCCATGTTTAACTTTTCTGATGAAACCATAAGACTCGTGGCAAAAAATAAAATAGTGCAAATAAATAATCCTTTAAATAACTGGTATTAACTCCATGGTATAAATCCTTCTATGTTATTTCCTATAAATGTGCAAACAAAAAAGTATTTCTATAATATGTAATTTAAATCTTGATTATAAAAATAATAATTTGGGCCCAGCACAGTAGCCTAGCAGCTAATGCCCTTGGCTTGCATGCACCAGGATCTCACATGGGCACACATTCTAGTCCTGACAGCCCTGCTTCCCATCCAGCTCCCTGCTTGTGGCCTGGGAAAGCAGTCAAAGATGGCCCAAAGCCTTGGGACCCTGCAACCTGTATGAGAGACCCAGAAGGGCTCCTAGCTCCTGACTTCAGATTGGCAAGGCACCAACCATTGAGGCCACTTGGGGAGTGAATCAACAGACGGAGATCTTCTTCTCTGTCTCTCCTCCTGTCTGTATATCTAACTTTTAAATAAAAATAGAAGCAAATCTTTAAAAAAAGAGTAATTCAAATGAGTTTTGATCTAATGTATTTTCCATAGTTTGGCTGACATAACATGTTGAGAAAATATTTCAGAGTAGCATGCACACGCGTGTGTGTGTGTGTGTGTTGTGTGTGTGTGTGTGTGTGTGTGTAGAAAGAGAGAGAGAATGCTAATTTATCTTCAAGAGCTTTACACTCTGAAGAGTATGGCTATGCTTAATACAACTGATCATCTATTGAAGAAGTTTCCTTACAAAACTTCTGTTATAAACATTTTGATATAAATATATTTTCCTATGATCCCTTATAAGTGTGTCCTTATTTCCTGTGATAGATTCTCCCATGTGAGATTGCTGTACCAAGAATATGTGAGCTATTTGTTTTCTATGAATAGAAGATTTGATAGTGTATGGTGGAGTTTTCCCCTCTTGCCAATGGTAGCCTTCCCTAACTCCTAGGAATGTTGATGGCCCACTTTCCTCAGAGGTATTTGCTCTTGGTTAAAGAGCAGTACAGTTGCAAAGGTCATAACCTTTACTAGGGAGCAGTTTATATTTAAGTATGGTTGGTGCTTAGTACGTCACCAAGTAGGACAGTTGTCACAATCCAGATGTCCTATAATATCCTATACATTTGCAGGAAATACAACAAAGTTCAGCTTACCCCCTGGCTCATGCTGCTTTTATTCCTCCCTAGATATTTTGCTAGGGATTACTTCCCAATAGGCTTTTTTGATGCAATTTTTTTATTGATTGTTTTTTTGATACAATTTAGTTGGCACCGAGCTCTCCCTTCCCCCTCCTGCAAGTACCCTGCCCTCTGCTCTCTTCTCCCTTCCAGGTACACAATGTGTGTCTTTCGTGACTCTTCCCAAGTCCGTCATGCCCCAATAGACTTAATCCCCATCTCTTCTCAGAGAAGTCAACCAGCGACAGCTGCATGTAGTGATTATTTAGATCTCTGTCAATCAGAAAGTCAAAACTAGCCATGCTGCTCTTGACTGTTATCAAAACAGGATGATTTTTATGAGGTGAAGCATCCTATTACATAATTTCCTCAACAACAACTTGATTTCAGTGACTGTTAGAATGAAAATCCACTGCAGTGAATGACTTACTCCTTTTGTTGTTCAAATAATCATCTTTTCATAAAGCACCTTTGAATAAGATATTTATATAACACATTAGCTTGATATGTATTTTTTTTCCAGCAAGCAAGTTGTTATCTATCGTGAAAGAAGCTCATGCAAAGTATTAACATAGGCAAAATGTCTGGTTACTAGGTGTACAACAAGAAGTAGCAGAGTTGTTTTTGCAGTTGCCTTTGTTTGCTGTAAATAGCTGGAGTTCTACCGTTTTGTCTGCAATCTCAATATTGTTTCCCAGAAGCAATCTTCTTAAAGTCCTCTGCAGCAATGTAACACAGAGACCCACAGAAGAACACCTGTGGCAGGATTGAAGATGGAAGGAAGAATGCAACAGTGGAGCAAGGACCTCCTTTTTAATTAATAACACAAAAATTTGCTTTTCTTATAATTAAACATACATAGATAATTTGGACAAAACACAAATGTATCAAGTATTCAGAGACTTATGAAGCCATAGCCTTTTACTAAACTGTAAAAGTGATACCCAACAAATTTATCTATAAACATATATGCTTAGTAAGATCAGTAAATGAGTGTATAATAAATAGTATGCTATAAAATACACTTCTCAAGATTTCTTTTAGGTGAATAAGAGGAGGCTGATATGGGGAGAATATAGATTAAGTTAATAAGTTTCCTTGTAATGTTCTGACAATAAATCACTATTTAATTTTGGCCTTGTCAGAAGAAAAAGCAGAAAGAAAATGTTTACTGAGCTCCAAGCCATTCTGTGTGCTCCATGGAAATACAATAGATCGATTTCACTACCTGCAAGTAACTGATTGACATTTTGAGTGTCAGTTGAAAATATGGCTGTGACAAATCTCATTCAATTAAAAAAATCACCCTCTTTGTAACAACAATATTCTTTAGCTCTATAACGAAGGATGTCATTGCACTCATGATAATAAAGTCCAAGGCAGCAGCTGACATTAGAATTCTCTTCCTTCATTGTCCACACCATGCACTGCTAATTAGCCCAACTTCACCCTGGGGAGAATGCCTTTTTCAGGTAGGGGAAGTTATTCTTTTTCATTAATAGCTTACTTCTTACTCCTTCCTGAGGGGGAAAAAAAGTCAGTTATGCTTAATTGTATTAAATTAGGTGCTATGGTTTAAAACAGCACACAATCTTTTTAGAGCTCAACTAATTCACTCAAATTCTCATGGCTTTTTTTTTATCTTATTCTCAATGTTTTTACGTAGTTGAGAGTAATTCATGATCATGTGGGTCTCCGATGAGGATGGGAGGGTCAAGGTTTGGAGGAAGGTGGGTGAGATACATTGTTCATTTTTTTTCTTTTGCAGTGGGGGAAGAGAGCACTCCTTGCTGTGAAACTAGATTAGCACCCAGGGATGGGACAATCATTTGATAATACTTTGAAAACTCTTATGTGGGGAAGAATATTCTGAGAGTGTTACTGGAGTGGTTTTAATGGTTCTGAGACATCGTTGTCATCTGATAGTCTTTGACTTTGTTGCCCCAGGGTTGATAAAATCTTTCCAAGTTCTATTGGCTGCTCATGTCCACCTTAGTACATCCCCAGGCACAGGAACATGCTACAAAGCTGGCCAGGAGAGTGGAGCAACCTGTTCTACTTCCTGTCCTCTGTGAGGCACTCACCATCCTTTGCTGGCTAGATGAGTTGGCTGTCGTGTTACCTATGTGCATCTGGGCATGCTGTCCACCACACTCACATTCTGCAACTGAGGAGGCCCAATTCCAATACGTGTGCTTAAAGGTTGAACCACACATCTTGTGATTTTCCCAATGGCCAGGGTTTCAGTCCAGTCTAGTTGGGCAATTCCCCCCCCCCCAAACAACTTGCCTAGGTGACCTCAGACTTGAGTGTTGTGTGTGCTAATCAATACAGAGTCTGCTTAATCCAACGGGTGAATGCAACTGCCTGATCAGTTCCCCCCTTTGCTTTATCAAGAAAACTGATGGGTTTTGTGGTCTAGCTCAGCATAGCTCACCACATCGCAGGTCTTTATACACATCAGTGGCTATGGCAGCTTAGTTGTAGCAACCTCCAATAAACCCCACTAGGCTTACTCCTACCCGTTTTTGTGTGTGCCACCATGTGCTGTGGCCTAAACCTGTTCCATCCTGCATCCTAGCTTGCTCTCATGCACAGACCTGCCCCCAGACCTGGTTCATGATGAATGCTGCTGCGTTGATCAACCTGGCCTGCCTGCCAAACCTTGTTGTCATGCTCACCAGTGATAGCTGCAGTCCAGCAGGGGAGTGCCTATAGTTCCCCTACCAGTCTGCTCCCAGCCCCAGGTCTTGCATGTGTTAGTGGGTACTGCAACCCAGGCTGAGATGTCCTGCCCCCAGTCTTGACATTTTCCAAGAGGTACTGCAGTCTAGCTTACTCCTGTCCACCTCCAGCATTAGCTCTCACCAGCAGGTGTGGCAACCTAGCCCAGCCTGGTCCATCCCCAGCTCTGATGTGAACTGGCAGATGTTGTGGTCCAACCTGGCCTGACCTGCATGCTGTCTTGGCTCTCACTTGTGCTAGTGTATACCGTGAACTGGTGCAGCCTTACCTGCCCCCAGACCCAGCTTAAATGTGTGTTTATAGGTGCTGCAGTCCAACCTGGTCTGGCCTGCCTCAACCTTAATTTTAACTTTCATAAGCAGAAGCTGCAGTCTGGCAGGGGAGTTCCTGAAGGTCTGCTACCAGGCCCACTCCAAGCCCTGAATCTCACATGTGTGGGCAGGTGCTACTGCCCAGGCTAACATGGCTAACCCCTGTTTTGGCATTCACCAGTAGGTACTGCATCCTAACCGTACTGGTGCCCACCCATTCTGGCTCTTGCCAGTGGGTGCTACAGCCTATCCGAGCCTGGTCCACCTCAAACCTTGCTCTCATGTGAAAATGGGAATACTACAGTCAAGCCTGGTTATTCCACACCCATTCTGGCTCTCATAAGCACCAGCTGGTGCTGGAGCCTAGCTTCCGTAGCTGGAGCTGGGATATGGTCTTCCTACAGCCATGACTCTCACACTCACTATTGGGAGGTGTAGCTGAACAGCGGAGTTCCCAGAAATGCCCCTACAAGGCCCACTTCCTGCCCTGGATCTTATGCATGCTGGTGGGTGCTTTGACCCACCCTTGTGCAGCCTGCCCACAGTCTCAGCTCTTGGTGAGTATTGCAGCTTAGTCTTGTCTCTTGTGCTTGTCAGCAGGTGCTGCCGCCTGGTCTGGCCCAACTGAATCAGCCTCCTATCTTGCCCACACAAATACTGACAAGTGCTGTAGCCTGGCCTGTCTTGTCCCAAGCCTCAACTATTTTGCACAGTGGTAGCTGCAGCCTAACATGGGAGTTCCTCAAGTTCCCCTACCATTTTCACTCCCATCTCTGAGTCTCATGTGTACTAAGTAGGCACTGTGCCCTGCTTGGCATGGTCTGTTCTCAGTCCTGGCCTTTAATGTGCAGATGGGTGGGGGGCTGCTGGCCCACCACAGTCCCCTACTAGCCCTGGCTTTCGCAAGTGTCAGTTGAGTTCGGCAATTTGGCTTGGCTGAGTCCATCACCACTTCTAGCTCTCTGCACACACCAGTGGCTACTGCAATCCTGTGGAGGCTAGCCACAGCTCCACTACAGAATCTGCCCCTAGATCCAGTTCTTTCATGTTCTGGCTGGTGCTGTGGCACAGCCTGACATGGCCCACCCCCTGCTCTGAGACTTCTGTACAGGTAATGTGGCCTAGGCCAGCCAGACATATCCCTCAGCCCCAGCTTTGTATACATCATCAGGTAGTGGGCAATCTTATTTAATCAAGCCCAGGTCTTCCATGTGGGCAGGTACTTTGGCCTGACCCAGACATGTCCTCTGGTTTCTTCCCCATCTAAACCACTCTATCTCAGTTCCCTTGCCTACCGTCAAGTTCAGTGGTCTGGCCTGCGGAAGACCTCAGAAGACATTCCTCTGCTGTCAAACACGCCCCTCAGCTGCTCTTACTTCAATATGTCTCCAGACCCAATGGTGTTTTCCAGCCAGCCATTGCTTCCCTTCCCTTCATATTTAAACATTATATATATATGTAATATATATATATTATATATATAACATATTATTATATATAATATATATTATATAATGATATATATTAATAATATATATAATATATAATATAATATATAATATAATATAACATAATATATATTATATATTAATATATAATATATTAATATATATAATATATTATATTATATATATAACATATATATTATATAGTTATATAATATATATGTAATGTATATATATATTATATAACTATGTGTATATATATATATATATATATCCCTATGTGCCCCAATCCCAGTCCAGGAACTGGCAGCTCCAAGCTAACGTGCTGGGGAAAGTAGCAGAGGAGAGCTCAAGCAGTTGGACTTGGCACCCACATGAGGTCCTGGGAGGAGGTCCAGCATTCTGACTTTCACCTGGCCATTGTGGCCATTTAGAAAGTGAATCAGTGGATGGAAGATCTCTATCTCTCTCTGCCATTTTGTTTTTCAAAGTATGAAATAAGCTCCTTTAAAAAAAATGACAATACAAACAAAATTTCACAGATTACACATTCCTCCATCAAGAAATATATGTTCTGAACATATATGTATTTACGCAATAATTCAGGTATGAACTGATATGGTCACCTTAACTCAAAGTGTTCATTGAATGAATTTTGTTCACATAAGGATACTCTACAGTCGAAGAGGATATAATCCAAAGTAGTTAACATAATTACTTCAAAAAACTAGTCATTTAACAAGAATTTAGATATTTGCTGTTAGTAAAAAAAATTTCATTTTGTTTGCTTCCTTATGGGTTTAAAGTTTATTTTTGCAGGGAAAAATTAATTTTAACCTGAGTAGATTTATATTAAGTATTTACCATTTATTAATCTTATTTTTATAGATGTGGTTAATATAAGCTGAAGTAAATAGAATATAATTAACATTTGTTTATATTTAAGAGTTTTATTTTCATGGAAGGTAGAATGACGGATGTGGGTGGGCAGACAGACACCCACTGTTGTGTTAATTGCCAGATGGCTGCAACAGCCAGGGCTGACCAGGCTGTAGCACACCAGCAAAGAGCTGGGTGAAAAGCAGAGAAGCCAGTACTTAAACAATTACTCCAAAATGGGATACCAGCATCATACAGGGCATCTGAACCACTGCACTGTACCAGCCTCTGTAAATGATTTGTGAATATGTGCATCTGAATGTATATGTAAACCTGCCCAGATACTTACACATATGAACTTTAAGAGCACTTATTACAGTACCAGTCACAAAATATGTGCTCAATTAGTTTTTGTTGGCTGAAGAATAAAGTTAATTTGAAAGGAAAAAAAACTAGCAATTACAGCCAATTAGCTCTGCTTAAATTGTAGACTTTGTCTATATTTATTTCCCATAGCAGTCTTTGAACTTTCTCAGAATTCTCATTTCAACTTAATGCCTGGTCTCTCTGTCCCACTTGGGCACACACTTAAAAGAATGCAGGATTAGAAAGGGGAACTGAAGTATATAATCTCTACCATCTTAGTAAAGTCTCTCATTTTAAACTATATCACAGAAACCAAAAAAATCACTTTTAATTTTATCACTTTGTGCACAGAATGTCTTAATTTTATTAAAAAGTTGAAATAAAGTATTTTATATTTTTGTGTTAGTCATTCACCAGCAACCAGCTTCTTTGTTTATTCACTTATGTATTCTTTTTTTTTTAAAAAAAAGATTTATTTATTTTTATTGGAAAGGCAGATAAGATTTATGGAGAGAAGGAAGGACAGAGAAAAAAATCTTCAACCGCTGGTTCACTCCCCAAATGGCCATAACGGCTAGAGCTGAATGGATCCAAAGTCAGAAGCCAGGAGCTTTTTCAGAGTCTCCACAAGGATGCAGAGTCCCAAGGCCTTGGATCATCCTCTGATGCTTTCCCAGGCCACAGACAGGACGCCGTGTGGGGAAATGGAGCAGCTAAGGCATTAACTAGCACCCATATAGGATCCTCGCACTTGCAAGGTGAGGATTTAGCCATGAGCCATCACATCAGGTCCTCATTTATCTGTTCTTCCATCAGTCTAGCCAGTTCTATCTGTGGTGTAACAACAGTTCACTAAATTATGATGTTATGGATAGAAATACAAGATTTATAAATTATGTGTTTTTTTGAATGATACAACTTGACCATATGCGTACTTAAACAAATTGGAACAACTAGAATTGAGGATAGCAGGTAAAGAGGGAAGTTTGAGGCAGAGGAGGAAAATCACTTCTATAATAAAGAGTTTTGATAGGCTTAATGGGGTCTATACCACCTAAATAAATTTCTGTATAATGAGTGAATGGATTGGAATTGAGGTTGAATCTTGAAGCAGAGGAATCTTTGTAGAAAGAAATGAAGGCTTAATGAAGTCTACAGAGAGAAAACAGCACAATCAGTACTGCTGGTATCTTCCGTACCATAAGAAAATTAGAAAGTCGTGCATGGTCTAGATGCACAGGAGGTTAGAGAATATGAAGAGAGTCAAAAACCATTAAGACAGTTGTTAAAAGGGTGACCATAGCTTCTTTCACATACTTCCACTGAAAGTTAGATTCTGTCACCTTATCCTAAACACAGGGAAAGCTTGTGACTCTCAATCAGAAGTTTACAGTGAAATAACTGAAAGGTGATTTCCACATCTTGGAAGCTTCTACCCAAGTCTGTTAGGATATTCACTCATTCCATAGATGCCAGTTAATTTGTAAAGCATTAAAATGCTTGGAGACTGCTGTATAGACAAGGATGCTGATGGGCCTTGGTGTGGTAGCCCAGCTGAATTCCACCATTAACTGCCAGCTGTGAAGGGTGTCACCTTTTAAAATGAGTTCAAGAAGCTGTCACCCCCACCAATGTCTGCAACCAAGTGAAAAGTCCCTCTCTACTTTCCAACCTACAAATGCTTAGCAAAAGAAAATTGTTGTTATTTTACATTATCAAGATAGGGTGTAATTTTACAGGCAGCAATCTTAACTAGTACTGAAATTTACTTTGAAATGAAGTTCAATCTCCCAAAGATGTTGAATTCCTGGAAAAATTGAGCTTCTCATGTCAATAAATCAAGAGACAAAAAAGAAGTTTGCTATGCTAGCGTGCTGATTGATTTCCATTTTCCAGGGAAACCTGGGATGTTTGATATGATGGAGCTTAAAAATTTATCAGAAATGGGCCCGACGGCGTGGCCTAGTGGCTAAAGTCCTTGCCTTGAACGCCCCGGGATCCCATATGGGCGCCGGTTCTAATCCCGGCAGCTCCACTTCCCATCCAGCTCCCTGCTTGTGGCCTGGGAAAGCAGTTGAGGATGTCCAAATGCATTGGGACACTGCACCCGCATGGGAGACCTGGAGGAGGTTACTGGTTCCCGGCTTCGGATCGGCGCAGCACCGGCCCGTTGCGGCTCACTTGGGGAGTGAATCATCGGACGGAAGATCTTCCTCTCTGTCTCTCCTCCTCTCTGTATATCTGACTGTAATAAAAATGAATAAATCTTTAAAAAAAATTTATCAGAAATATACATTTTCTTTGAATCCAATTTCCCCAAGAACTTATTGAAATCCCTTATACAACAGAAGCAAGGAGGAGAAGGTTTGAAACTGAGGTGCCCTGAGATGTCTCCTCTTGGGTAAAAATTTCAACAGGAAATAACATTCACCCATTGTAGGCAGCACTACTAAAGACCAAAACATGTTAGAAAAAAATTTTTGGTTCACCCTTTAGCAAAGGCACCATGATCAGTTGAATTGTTTGTTGAGTTGAAACAGAATATTTAGTATGTAAAAGAAAAAAAGGCAGATTATTATTATAGGTTCAATTACGCAATCAGGTACAGAATCAGCAGTAGTTACAAGTTCTTTATCTTTTATAATTATGCACATAAAAACACGAGAGAGCCTCCCATCTCATTCATTAGATTACAAGATATCAAAAAAGGGAGAGTAAATAATCAAGGAGAAAAATAAAGATGCTTCATCCAAAACTGGATAAAGGGGTTTTGATATGCTTCTGAGAGGATGTCAGCATGTTCTTTGGCTGTATGCAGCATGGTTACATTACATTATACATGATTAGGCTCTTGCATTCATTTGGCAGTTTCTAAGAACTGCTCCTAGAATTGATTTTATTACGGTGGTAAGCTGCAGAGATGGTGGTGGCATTGTGTTTTCCTAACTTCAATGCTTTGAAGAAACATTTTCCCTTCTTACATGCTTCCTATTAGGCCACAAAGCATTGTCTAAGATATTGGACAAAAGGAAATGAAGCAACAGTAATGTCTTTACACTTTCTGATCTTTCTCACCTTCTCTGAGTTTTTTGGTCAAGGATGTGAGCAGTAACAGAGATAAGAGACCTAAGTTTGTCATTCTGATTTCCTAAAGTAAAAGGAGGTGAGATTTAGAAAGACACTTTGGGTACTATTTTGTCTGCAGGGGTTTGTGATTATCCTCATGGATTCCAGATTTGCTTCTTTCCCTCATACATATACCTACTTTTTTGGTGTGACTCTCTATCCTATTTACAAAACAACAGATGCAGCATAACATTCTTGTACTAGACTGCTTTTGCAGCTAGCACAATTGCATGCAATTCAATTCCTTTGATCAGATACACAAATAGCACTCATAATCATTGTTTTTCTGATCAGTCACAGATGCGCAGAACCAAAGAACACTGAATAGTTTGAAGCAAATTCTACATTTGTGGTTTTTCTCTGTTGTTAACCCTCTAAATGGATTGTAGTAAGTATATGCTCTGGTGCCTCATTTGTACAATGACAACATGAAGTGATGTACCACAGACATGTGCACACATTATAAATGTGCATATGGTTCCAGCACTATGTAGCCTAGCAGCTAAAGTCCTCAACTTGCATGCACTGGGATCCCATAATTGGGCAAGTTCGCATCCTGGCTGCTCCACTTCCCATTCAGCTCCCCACTTTTGACCTGGGAAAGCAGTCAAGGATAACTCAAAACCTTGGGACTCTAATCCAGCATGTGAGATCTGGAAGAAGCTCCTGGCTCTGGCTTCAGATCTGCTCAGTTCCAACCATTGTGGCCACTTGGGGAGTGAACCAGTAGACGGAAGGTCTTTGTCTCTATCTCTCCTTCTCTCTGTAAAAATCTGCCTTACCAATAAAAAATAAATCTTTTTTAAAAAGAATAAATGTGCATACACTAAACATCGTTAATTTTTAAAGTATCTTGAATCATAACCAAATATGGTCAATTCCAATCTGTTTATGGGGATGTCTTTCCATTGTAATGCTTCCTGTGCCCAAATACATCCGATCCAAAACAAGTTCAGACTCTTTCCATAAACCTCCTGCTTTTTAAAAACTGGTAAAAGCATCACAATAATTCTGTGTTTGACTATGTATATCCTTTAAGTTGGGGATATGATTTAACAGCCTCTAGTGAACATTACTTCTCTTATTCTTTAGTCTCAGATGACACGTTTACTTCTCAGTTCAAATCCAGTGTCTTTTGTGACTCTTACTTAAACTTTCCTTGATAGACTGCCAACTGCAAAATAATTCCAGTCCAATCTGGTCTTTCATTACTCTGAACTCTGTAAAATAGTTTCATCTCTCACACTGAAGTTTTCATAGTCTTTCCTGCATTCTGCTGCATTGTGCGCTTGCCACCCTCTTTTTCCCTCTATTTCGAGAAACAAGGGTGAGGTTTATGTTTTATCTCCAGCAAAAAAGGTGTAAAATAAATACTTGTCATTCAAATGGACAAAGGAATAAATATAGGACAAGTTTAAAATAGACCAGGTAGAGTGGATAAGTGTTGTGGAAATGTTTTGAAACTGGAAAGGCATTATGAAAATATGCCAGCTGTTTTCATTTTCTGTATCACAGAGAAAACAAAAACAGATATACTAATTTCTGCCCTCCCCCCAAATTTTAAAAATTTTTAAAAAGTGATTTTTAAAAACACTTCTTCCCACCTGAAGAAATAAATGATTAGAGTTTACAAAAACAGAATATAATACACAGCAGGTATGTATGTACAAAAATATCAGCTAGGAGCTAGAATCAAATCACATTGTGTAAATGAGTGAAAATAATCTGAGTTTATAAATGGATAAGATGTAGATGTTTATATAACATTTGCATAACATGTTCTCATAAGCATGTACATACCTTCAAAGAATTATAAAATGCCCATATACTCTTCGTAGTGCCATCAGCTCTGGTTTAAATATGAATAAGCACTTTTCCAGACTGCTGCCTATGTAGTCACTAAGAATAACTTAAAATTCAGGTTAGTTTCTGAATGCTTTCTCCTACCTCTCTGCACATAGAACCCATGTTCAATATGTATCTCTAAGACTAACATACTTTTTTCACCAGAAATTCAGTAAAACAAAAATTAGAGGCATATTATATATAAAACCAAGAGATCCATAATATAAGTTTTCTACACAAAGCCACAGCAAAGCTGAATATTCTTCAAGCTTGAGCCCAAGACCCTTCCTCTAACTCTGGAATGTCAACGTTATAGAGATAAGTCACACAACAAAATGGCACCAAGCCACCTGTTTCCTAAGAGCCTGGGTACAACAACAAATCCTCTTTTAAACTAGAAGGTATGCTACAGGGACTTTGTGAATGAATTTAATTCTATAGGGATTACACACATTATAAATTGGTAAAAAAAAATTTTTTCTCCATCCTCTTTAGGTGTTTTGAACAAAATGCTGGATTCTGTGCGGAATCAGTGTCACAATCACTTTGTGACCTAAGCAATGATAATAGCAATTACAGAGCTATCTACAAAGTTGGACTGTTCCACATATCTTTCTGAACTTTTCTTCTGAACACTCCTCTAATATTTGATAGAATATCATTTCACATGCTATTCAAATCTTCAGTATTATCCTCTTCACTAAATCCCTGGTACCTAAAATTATGTTTATGCCTACAGCCCCATAATTAAAAACATAAAACAGTGATTAAAAGAATTCCCTTCTCAGGCTGTTCCATCTTTCTCTATTTTCCTTCATGTTTTCTTGGAGAAGTCTTTCACTACCTACAATCATTGCCCACATTTTGACATCTTGCAATGTACCATTTTTCTCAAAACCCCAACTAAAAATTTCCTTTCTGAAATTATTCAGCGTTACTTTAAATTGTGTGACTATGTGCTATGGTAGAATTTGTTTCCAAAAGGCATCTCTCCCTTTCCTTTCTTTTTTTTTATTAAATTTATTCATTAATTACATTGTGTTGTAATTACATAGAATCTGGGATTCTCCCTTTCCTTTCAAGAGGCACCCACCTCCTGGTTCTGTCTTAGGAGGTGCTTTATCCTTCCCTCATCTTTCTCCGTTTACCTGGTTCCTTAAAAACAAAACAAACAAACAAACAAACCTTTCTCTATCTGCAACCGATTCCTGCCTTTTTATTTCTATTTTAAGCTGAGGAAAGAACCCTTCAAGCTTTTCAGGTATCATATTTTCCCTGGCACCCAGGACAGGGCTTGAAAAAGACTTAGACTGGAGCCGCATGGCCAACTAAAATAAGAGAAGACTCCACAAGTTCCCTGACTGTGTCCTGGGAAGGCAGTAGAGGATGGCCCAATGCTTTGGGACCCTGCATTCATTTGTGAGAACTGGAAGAAGCTCCTGGCTCCTGGTTTTGAAAGCTCAGCTCTGGCTGTTGCAGCCGTTTGAGGAATAAACCAACAGATGCAAGATCTTTCTTTCTGTCTCTCCTTCTCTATATACATTTGCCTTTCCAATAAAAAAAAGTCTTAAAAAAATCACACAAATGATTTGTCTCCAAAAGTTTTGGTACACACCCACACACATCCTGAGTATAGAACGCTGTACATGCTTACTGCAACTCCATCCTTAGTTTCAAGATTTATCATCGAGGAAATACCCAAAGTGTTTGTCTTCAGTGCTTGGTTTAGATGGATTGGATCCTTTTGTATTGATTAGGTTTGTTATACTTGATATTAAGGTTTTGTTTACTTAATTTGAAAAGCAGGATGAGACGCATTCCAATCATCTAGTTCATTCCCCAAGCTTCCACAAGGTTATTATACTTTCTTGAGTTAAGTTAGTTTGTTTTTTTCTTTTGTCTTGACCACTATCATCCAGAATGCGACGGCTAATTTTTTTTGGCACAATTTTTTTTTTTAATTTCTTTTATTTTGATCTTTATATAGTTCATTAGGGCACAACTGAGCAAAGGCTACAGAAAAGTGGGTAAGACCATTGTTTCCACATTAATATTACTATTTTTTCTGTATCCGGGGTAAGGGGAGAGATCAAGGGAAACCTACCCAGCATCCCACCCATCCCAGGTCCCCAGCATTGGGCACGCTCTGAGGGTCCTTCTCATGCAGTTTTGATTGTTCATCAGTTCTGAATTGCTGTCAATCTCACTGTTCCAAACATGATAAAATCTCTTCAGAATCCACTGGCTGACATAGTTTCTTCATTGTTGGGGTTCTGAGATCAGCAGTTCAGTTGGAGGGATCTCCAAAGAAACTTTGTCTGAGGTGATCCCAGACCTGATTCTTGTGTGTGAATTCCAGTACAGGGTCCAGCACAGTCCGTCACCCCAATCAGCTTATGCATATGCTGGTCATTGCAATTGCTGGGTCAGTTCTGTTTCCAGCCCTGTCTTCCACGTGAACCAATGGATGTTGCAGTGCAGTCTGATCCTGCCCACTTCATACTCATCCCTCACGCAAAACAGTGGGAGCTGCAGCCTAGTTGTGAAGACTCCTCATATCCCCCACCAGGCCTGCTCCCTACCCTGGTTACCATGCTTGCCAGTATGTACTGCAGACTTGTTCAGTCTGTCCCACATCCCATTTAACTCTCGTACATGTCAATGGACATTGAAGCCTAGTTCAATCCAACCAGCCCTACTATCCAGCCCACACACATACTGGCAAGTGCCCTTCTGTGTAGCCATGCCTGCCCCAGTCCTGGTTTTCATGCTGTCTAGTGGGAGTGGTAACCCAATACTAGGCCACTCCCACTCCAGGACCATGCACTCTCCAGGTGATTCTGTGGTTTAACTTGACAGAATTAGTCCCCAGTGCCAGCCTCTGGCAACTTATTCTGCAGCAAAGCCCAACCAACCTTCACCCACTCTAATTTATGCTTGCACCAGTAGGAACAGTTAGCCCAGCCTGGCTTTTCCCTGATCTAGTTCACATGAGACCCACAGGTGTTGTAGCCCTGCCTGGTCTGGTTTGTCCGCAACACAGCTCATGCTCTCCTGTGGGAGCGGCTGTCCAGCAGGGGCGCCCTCTACATTCCCCCTACCTACTTTGTCCCCTCCCGCCCTGGTTCTCACATGTTCTGGTTAATTGCTGCAGCCAAGTATGGTACAGTCCACCTCACCTTGGTATTTGCCAGTGGATGTTGTAGCCTGGCCCGGCCCGGCTCCCCCCAATTTCAACTGAAGCTGGTGAGGTTTACAGCCTAGCCCAGCCCAGCAGGCATCTAGTACCACCAGTAATGTGCACTGGTATGTGTTGTGACCCAACCTGGTCAGACCCACACTCTTTTCTGGTGCTTGGATTCGCCAGCGGGTGATGTGAACTGGTTCAGCCTGGTCTGCCCCCGACCTATGCCAAATGTATGCCGGTGGGTATCTTCTGGCCTGGTCTGGGTTTCTCCCTATCATGGTTCTTGCACTCACCTGCAGGGACTGTGTTCTGACAGAGGAGTTTCCCAAGCTCCTCCATCAGAATCTCTCCCTATGAATGCCATGGCTTAAAATATTAGCATGTATTTTATGCTATTTGTGTTTTGAAAATTTTGTTGAGTTGACCATAGTGCATGTTTTATGGTTTGTTCATAGATACCCAATAAATTCTTTATCCCTACATTTTTTTTTTGTTTTCTACCATATCTGTAGTATTATTTAAAGGATAATATTCATATTTTTGAGTGTCAAACTCATTTAATCCTGCTCTTCCATAAATGAATATAAAGCAGATAGCAAAGTTCCTTGGAAGTTTATGTTCAATGTTTTCATCAATGATTGCATTATTTTACATGTGGCTTTTTAATGAAATTTACTGATGACTAGCAATGACAGCATATGTACTAAGCTGCTGTCTTTAAATATTTAATAAGTTGTAATTATTTGGCTTATATAAAATGTAATTGGGCATATAGCTAATTCTTACTCTTGATATTAAAAAAATAGCACTACAGAAAATGTCGTGACTAAACAAATGACTTAAGTGTTATAAAATGATGAACCTCTTACCAAATTGAATCAGAAATGAGTTAACCATGAGAACTTCTAAAAAATTTATGCTGTATGTATGTTCATTTGAAAGGCGGGGGTAGAGAAATACAGAGAATATCTGACTTGGGCCACTTCAAGAGAAATTCAATCTAGATTTCCCACATGGTTGACAGGTACACACTACATGAGCTTATTCTGCTACCTCCCCAGGTCTGAATTAGCAGTAATCTGGAATTGGGACCAATGCTGGGCTTGAATCCAATCACTGCAAAATGGATTGTATACATAAAAAGGAATATTTTCATTACTACTTCAGATGCCTACCCTTGAATGCAGTTTTGTGTCATACATATAAATTTTTGTGCTTAGTTTTGATTTCTTCTCTTACTGATCATCCATAAATGGAAAGAAAGATGTTCTGAAAGTAAGATGAATGACTAAGAAACAATAAAGACTAAAGTGAGGATATTTAACACGTAGGAGAAATATGCTTTTTCTTGTACTTACAAAGTGAACTAATTTTTTGGCCCCCTACCATTCCTTCTGCCTGCATTTACTACCCACCTGCTTTCCTCCTTAATTTCTCCTTTTGGCTCTGGCTCCTAACTCCAGCTCTCTGTGACTGTGGGTTGTGAGAGGCAATGGTGATAACTCACATGCCTAAGTTCTTGCCACCCATGTGGGAGGCTTAGATTGAGTCCCACTCCTGGCTTCAGTTCTATCCCAGTTTGGCTGTTATGGGCCTTTGGGAAATGATACACTAGTTGGGATCTCTCCTCTCTTTCTCTCTCTCCTGTTCTCTCTTCCACCCTCCCTCTCTTTTCCCTCTCTCATATCCCTGAATCTATAATAAAAATAAATACAAATTTTGGAAAATAATATAATCGTGTGCTAAATGCAAAGAGTGAAGAATAAAACCATTCACAAGTAAAAATATATTATGCATGAACCAATTTTTTGTATCAGAATAAACTTGCCTTTTAATTCCATTTTTCCACAAGATTTCTGAATTTCTTCTAAGTAGTTGATTGTGAATTATTATTAATGAATAGAAATTAGAAAAGTGTATTTCAGCTTAAAGCTTTTACATAAAAATATAATTTACTTGAATGTAAATGACAAGTTTTAGGGATTTCTCTTGTTTAATTTCAAAATCAATATTTCCATTTTTTATATTGGCAAATTGGACAATATGATGTTTGATATAATTCTTTCCTGTTACAATTTGCAAATGTTAGTTTTCTAAGACAATATATCTTATTGAAAGAAGTGAATAGATGAGATGAACAATGAGGCTAGTGGGAAAAATTCCCTTGGGTTTTTGATGCCTCCTTGATCATACCAATGCTCTGAGGAACCTGGAGCCTACAGCTTGCCTCCAGGGACAGTCTGCTTATACAGGCTGTGAACTGAATGGTAACAATATCTTTTTCCAGTTTTCCAGATTTCTGATCTTTTGAGAGTAGCTACTTTTTCTAGGATATGCATATCCTCAATGGTAAACGTTTTGCTCTCTCCTGGAAGCTTTTGTATTTTCATTTCAAAGCAGATATTGTGGAAAAAAACCAAATACAGGGATATAACCACGCTGACAATTACCCCTCACATCCAGCTACCACTGTTCTTCAGACTGAGGGAGTCAGCATTACCAAAAAACATCTGATGGGAATTGGAGTGCAATCAGTGTCTCACCCTGGAGCCCTCTAGCAAGACTTCCTCTTCTTGATGAGAACCCACAGATATTTCAGGCCAGGAGAATAGTCATTGTGTCTATTTTAATGGTATTACATCATTTTATATATTGCATCATTACATCTCCCAGAGCACCTGGGAGAAATTAAAATTTTACATGGATAATGTATTAGAACAAATGAATCAGTGAAAGCAACAAGATGAAATTGGTCACGACAATTAGTGTTGTGAACTTACATAGAAGTTTTCTTCCTTCTTTCTACATTGTTCCCACCCTACTTCCATGTTTGTTTCCTGGGTTATTTTTTCTGCATTATACCTCGTCTGACTATCATGGTGTGTGAATTTTCTTTGCTTTACAGAGGAAAATAATGTGTTCTTTCAACTAAATGCTAAAAAGGGGTAATTAGCCTACTTTTTTCTGCATGAGAATCACATCATTTATTAAGATATTTAACTTGTATATCAAGGTGCTTCATTAATCATTCAGCCATGAGGGACAGTGGCAAGTGGTGAGAAACATTAATAGAACTGTTGTTTGGGCCTGAATGATTTCCTGTCTTTATTTATTTGCTCCTCATCATTTCCTTGTTGATGGGTCCAAAAGAAGAAATATCCATCCCCTCTTTAGCATTCAATGAAATTCTTCTCTGCCTTTATATGTAATTTTTTTTAGTCTGGCATTTATCCGTATTAGTATCCCATCATCACTGACATCACAATTAGCAGAAATTCAAGAAATCTTTGACCATGGTCAGGTTCAGCAATTTGCTAGTGCAATAACTTGGACCTAAGTGAAAAATATTAACCCTAACAAAAGCAAAAGATGACTTAGCATCCGTTTGAAATACTGCCCTGTCAACTCCCAAATTTAAATGCCTTCAGAAATTGCCTCAAGGCACACAATGTGTCTTAAAATTGTGATTTGAGTGGTTTTTGAAATAGACAGACACAGTGCCTTTTTGGGTACTTCTTTTATCTTATTCCATCCCTCTTCTTTCATTGGACCTGCAATTATATGTACTAGACTTTTTTGATTTTTTATCCTATTTGCACTTCAGTATGTTTTTAACTTTTATTTTGTGGAAGATGTATCTATTTGGACGGCAGAATGATAAAACAAAGGCAGGCATAGAGAGGGCTATTTTTCATACATTGTTTTACTCCCCAGGTATATTAGTAGAAAACTGGATCAGAAACCAAGGGTGTGGCAGCTTAACCTGCCCATGCCCATTAGTTTGTGCTTTTTAAAATTGAGCTGTATTCCAGCTCTCCAATTATGTCTTCTCCCGTTTGTATCCACCATCCACCATTAAAGTCATGTATTGACTTTTCTTTTTTTTTTTAAAAGATTTTATTATTATTGGAAAGCCGGATATACAGAGAGGAGGAGAGACAGAGAGGAAGATCTTCCATCCGATGATTCACTCCCCAAGTGAGCCGCAACGGGAAGATGCGCGCCAATCTGAAGCCGGGAACCAGGAACCTCTTCCAGGTCTCCCACGCGGGTACAGGGTCCCAATGCATTTGGCCATCCTCGACTGCTTTCCCAGGCCACAAACAGGGAGCTGGATGGGAAGTGGAACTGCCGGGATTAGAACCGGCGCCCATATGGGATCCCGGGGCTTTCAAGGTGAGGACTTTAGCCGCTAGGCCACGCCGCCGGGCCCAATGTATTGACTCTTAATTCCAATAATTGTTCAACTTTCTCTATGAATTTCCTTGTCTTGTGAAATGTGTAACATTTTCATATCATTTATGAATACGCAGTTGAGTAACCTTTTAAATGCCTTTTCTATTATCTATTTGTATGATTGTTACCTGCCAATTTCATTATTTATTTCAATACTTGGTAAGTGTGATACTATTTTGGAAAATTTTGTAAGAATTTGATGGGATTTGGTGACACTTTGTGTTTGAAGATTTAACTGTCACATCTTCATAAGTGATTGATTATTTCTGGTTTATAGGATGCCAATTTAAAATGTGAAATGAGTTGCTGAGTACTATATTAAAGGTTTTCCTAATCACCATGTATACACAATGCCACTATGATCCCTAGCTCAGAGTAGTGGGGATTTATGTCAGGCATATGATAGGGAGGTGGATTAATGTCACTTCACACTGGACCTAGTGATCTGCAAGACTGTGTGGTTGTTCTCTTAGTTCCTGAGTACTGAATGAGATGCTTGATTGAAATTTCATGCAATACGTGCTTTTAAAATCTAAAAATATAAATATAAATTTTTCAAGATGCTGTGATATATAAAGTGTCACAACTGTCTTTGATCATTCTGCCTTCAAAGCAGACACAGCTTCCTAAATCCAAAGAAGGAAGTTCCTAAGCAGGACATGGCTGTCCTTCAAGACTTCACTACAATTTGAAGCTATACTGCAGGGGGCTGAAAGATGAATATGAAAACATCCAGAAGGTACAGTAATGTTTCCTGAAGTACTTTAGAGTTAAGGAGAAAAAAAATTCCTCAAATACTCAATCTAATGCCTGATAAAAAGAGTAACCAGAAACAGAGAAAGCTTTGCCTCTGAACTATCACTCTTCCAGTTTTTATTTTTTTATTGTTGTTCTCTTTTACTTTTTTTTTTTTGATGATCTTTATATAGTTGATTAGGACACAATGGGTCAATGGCTACAGGAAAGTGGGAAAGACCATACTTTCCACATTTTCTATTTTCTTTCCTTTGTTTGGAGGAAGGGAAGAGATTAGGGGAGAAGCCACACCCAGCCTCCCAACCATCCCAAGGTCCCTGATGTGGGGAATGCTCCGAGGGTCTACTCAAGTCATTTTGATAGCTCAATAGTTCTTAATTGCTGTCCATCTCACCATTCCAAGCATGATGAAATCTCTCTAGAATCCATTGGTTGACATAGTTCACCTTAGAGTCTCCATTTGCCAGGATTTTCACTGCCAATAATTGGCTGGTGTAGTTCATCAATTTGTTCTGTCCTCTGTCCTCTGTTATGGTACCAGGTATCCTCTGTTCTTTTTTTTTATTAATTATTTTGCACTATGTGACAGTTTTATAGGCTCTGGGAACCCCCCCACCCCTCCACCCCACCTCCCCTCTACCCCTGGTGGATTCCACCACCTTGATGCAGTATTACAGTTCAAATTCAATCAAGATTCTTTCCTTGCAAACATATACCAAGCATAGAGTCCAGCTACTTATTGTCCAGATGGGTTGAACAGTTTCTTGGGGAGACCATTTCTGGTCCAAAGTTAGAGCTGGTAGAATATCATCCCAGTCAATTAAGAGTCCCAATATAACATCAACAGTAATTTGCAATGTTATGGAATTGACATGGTTTTGAGTAACCAGTATGTTAAAAAAATAATAATAAAATAAAATAAAAAAAGCAAGTCCAAACCACAACCTATAATTAGCTCATTGACATTTCAATTTTAGTTTATATACAGGACCGGCTGCTATATACCTTAAAATGGCTATAAGGTACCATTCAGCTGTCTCGTGTCTATTTCATTTTAGTATTTAGCCATTTGTTGTGTTGAAGTATAATTTTGCTGATCTTGGCAGATTTTAGGATAATCTAGACTGGCTTGTAACTCTAACAAGACATTTGTCAACATTTAAGGTGCAGAACATTTTTTTGGGGGGGGTGTGCAGGAAAATCCTCAACACCATGGTGAGGAGTAACTAATCTTTGTGTTCCACCCAGCGAGGCATGAGCCAATCCACGCCAGCTCTTTCCTGTCAGATTTCAAGCTCTACTTTCTGTTGTTTGTCTATTTATTTTAGGTTTTTTTAGTTTGTATGATTGTTTGTTTGCTGTGAGGGGTTTTCAAAGCGATCCCGATGGTCATTGCGAGGGAGGGCGGGGGTCCAGAGGTGGAGCCAGGCTCGGACCAGAGAGAGCTCTCCTCCCTGGTCCCAAAGGACATTTATTGTTCTTCTGTTTCTACGGACTGCTCAGGGCTTCTGGTTGTGTTTCTGATGACGTTGGTTTCTGCATGGTAGTGTTTGGACTTCTTCCATCCCCTGCAGAAGCTCCGGTTGGGGGTGGGTGACCTCAGAGTACTCTGCCTCCGAGGGCATCCAATTCCCTGTGGCCTCCTTGGCAGTTGGGATATAGTCCTTGTTGCTCGTATTAATAGTTTGTGGTGAAGGTCTGGGAGTCTTCATGGTTGGGATCCAAGCTTCCTCCTTACCACCTACTCCACTCTGGAGTGCCCCCCTGCTCCACGCACATGACCTCCTGTTAAGAGGTTGTCAAGATCGCACCCGATTCCCCCCTCATGCATTGGTATAGTAGTTTTACTATTGTTTAGTGCCGCTTTGAGTCTGTTGTCTATGAATTACCAGATTTGATCTTGATAGGCTATATTGTACTTTTTGCTCACTCTTTTTATGGTCCTGAAAGATTTCCCTGCACTCCCTCCCCATTACAGGTTAACATAGCATATTGAGGGTATAGTAGGTTTTACAGTTTTTCTTTGTAGATCTTAAGTATTCTGACATTAATTGTTGGTTTATAGATTATATCGCATTATCTTATTGCATTGGATACAGGTTGTTAGAGATTGCACTAATATTACAATATACAGGTACTATCTTCCAAGTTGTCATCTTTTCATCTGAGATTAAGGCAAACATGTAGTATTTAACCTTTTGGGATTGGTTCATTTCTCTTAGCATGATGGATCAGGTATCCTCTGTTCTAATGTACGGTCGTATCCTGCCGAAGACCAGCTCAAGCTGACTTGAGAGCTTGCAAAGGATGTATGGATCAGCAAGAAGACAAGAAGAAGAGTGGACCACTGTTGCATCATGCTCATGATGGACAACTCAAAAAAGCTGCTTTTCTTTTTTTATACAGAAATCACAAGCTTTTGCACAATATCTGATTGTTTCATTTTTACTTCATGGTTAAGAGAATATAAAACCAATCTTAAAACATTATTATTATTATTTTTACTTCAAAGAAAACATTTTCGGCAAGTTATTACTCATTCAAACCTGCAGTCACCTGGTTGAAGCCAGGAACTCCACAGTTGGCAGCACATGAGATTACATTTTGACAAGTAGTTTATTTATATCCAAAATCAACTTTCACTAAACCTAAAGTAATATTACTTAAAATATCAAGAATATAGAATTAAAAAGAAAGCTCATAAATGAAAGGAATTTATAAAGGCATATATCATAGATTCTTTATTAAATCTTGTAATCAGTCATATATTAATTACCGTCGCTTTCACCTAGTACTGAACCAATTGCTTTTTGTTCTTTTGTAAAGGGCAGTGAAAAGGATCAGGGAAACCCAGCCTTTCTATGACAGAGGGCCTTTACAAGAAATTTCTTTTTATCTTTTTAAACTGTTTTCTTTCCCTAAATATAAGTGCCAATATGAGATAGAAGTTTTAAACCATTTTTCTTCTGGGGTTCACATTTGTCTCCTTTCAGAAGATGCCCCATATATTTTCTGCTTTCTGTGATTAGAAACCAAATGCATCATTTCATGTGTTGTAACAGTTCAAGGCTGCACAGCAAACAAATTCTTTGTACCTCCATGATTGCTATCTGTTCTAAGATACAGTCAAGCCAAGCCATTTTTTTATGAAAAACATCATGCGTCTTAGAGTAAGTTCCAGGTCAAAAGTAGGCACGCAATAAGGCATTTGGGAACAATATAGACTCAATTGTGCTACTGTATGCTTTTAGCTGTGTCTCTGTCTTAAGTTACTAAAGACCCTCTTAGCATAAAATTATTGATGAAATCAGTTTCCTGTATTAAACCAGTTACAGAAATCATTTCACCTTTGGAGAAAAACAACACCCTCAGGAGAATACAGTGAAATATCAGAGAGATGATTGGGTGTCCATACAATGGGGTGAGGCAGCAGTATGAAAAGAGACATTCTGCCAGGTCTTGCCATGCAGTCAGAAACTCCTCGTAGCCTTGCTAACTGAGGAGCCATGCTCCTCACACACCCATGCTATCTGACCCAACTGCCAGGCCGCCAAGAGTATCCTCCATATGCAACTGGCTGTGCTATCCACTATTTTGTCTAAGCCACTGAGGTGGTCCAACTTTGACATAAGCACTCCATGGTTGGACCATGGAACCTTCAATTTTCTCACCATGGTTGGAGTTCTGATTGCAGCAGTTCAGTTGGGGGATCCCCAAAGAAAATTCATCTGAGGTGATCCCAGACCTGATTCTTGTGTGTGTATGCCAATAGAAGGTATGGCACAGTCTGATACCCTAATCAGCTTACACGCACACTGGTTGTTACAACTGCTAGGTTAGTTTTGTCTCCAGCTTTTACCTTCTATGCAAACCAATGGGTGTTGCAGTTCAGCCTGATCCTGCCTACCACACACTCAGCCTTCATGCAAACCAGTGGAGCTGCAGCCTAGTTGGAACAACCACCAATAACCCCAACCAGGCCTACCCCCTGCCTTGGTTCCCATGCTTGCCAGTATGTACAGCAGACTGGTCCAGTCTGTCCTACATCCCATTCAGCTCTTATGCCAATGACAATGGGCATTAAAGCCTAGTTCAATCCAACCAGCCCCACTATCAAGCCCACACTGGTGCCGGCGGGTGCCACTCTCTGTCTAGCCGCACCTGCCCTAGTCCTGGTTTTAGTGCTCAGCAGTGGTAGTGGCAACCCAAAAGGGAGGTGCTCACTGTTTCCATAATGGGCCCACTCCCATTTCCAAATCTTGTACTCTCCAGGTGGTTCTGCAGTTTAGCTTAACAGAATTAGCCCCAGTGCCACCATCTGCCAGCTGATGCTGTGGCAAAACCCAACAAACCCAATCCCACTCTGGTTTGTGCTTGCACCAGTAGGAACAGTCAACCCAGCCTGGCTTTCCCCCAGTCCAGCTCACATGTAGGCCTGCAGGTGTTGTAGCCCTGCCTGGCCTGGTCTGTCTCCAATCACAGCTCTTTGGGTCACTAGTAGAAGTAGTGGTACAGCAGGGGATCCCCTTGCAGATTCCATGGTCATGCTTAGCTCATCCCCTCATCCCAACTCTTAAGCTATACATTGGGATTTGTATTTCCACAGAATTAGACCCATTTATCCCCTACAGGATCTACCCCTGAACCTGGTTCTCCTGTGTGCTTGTAGGTGTCATCGCCAGGCATAATATGACCCAACCACTGTTTGACTCTCAGTGTCATGTACTGAGATCTAATTCTGCCAGACAGGCTTCTAGCCCTAGCTTTTATGTGGGTTTGAGTGTGGAAGTCAGCAATGTTCCATGCTAAGAAACCCAGCTCAGAATTCCCACAAGGGCTAGAGCATCAGCTTGACCCATGAAGGTCTTCCGGTCTCTCCTCTTCAAGCCACTAGGTCTCAATCCTCTTGCTTACCTACAAGTACAGTGCACTTGTCATTGGGAGTACTTCTGAAACCATTCCTCACCTATATTTACGTGGCTTTTCCCAGGATGTCCTTCAGCAGAAATTCCTCACCCGGACATGAATCCGCCATCACTGTCCCTCACCTGTGTGATCCCTCAATCTCCCTGCAAATCCTCAACCCCAAGTCCCTGGAGTGTAGCACTGGGCAGTCTGAGGGTTGCACCCAGTGCTGTTGGCAAATGAATGCCCAGCCCAGAGCCACCCCTACCACCACCAACTTGGAGGGGGCTAAAAGACCCCCGCAAGTGCCTAAAGTCCTCTAAGTCACCTATGGCTCCTGAGGAGCAGGTGGGACCAAGGTGACTCCAGGCTACCCAGTCCAGAGCCACCCTACTCTTCCAGTTTTGTCATGATTGTTTTGAATTGACCAATTTTCCACTTTGTTCCTTTATTTACATTACTTATCTTATGCTATTATTACTGCAAGCAACTGAAATGAAAAATGTATAACTACGTCATAATTTGTAAATGACTTTCCATGAAATAATATTGTGATAAATATGTCAGTGATCAAAGATTACATGTATGGTTTCACTTGTACTAAGTACAAAAAACAAGTGTTTCTAAAAACAAAAAAAAAAAACAGATTTTGCATGCATAGAGACTGAAAAGCAATGTAAGAGGGATATATATATTTATATAGCAATCTAGGAATTGATTACATGATTGCATTAATTGTGCAAAATTCATGAGGCAACATGTTCACATGTTTGTTCCATCCATATGCATACTTATACTCCAGTAAAAAGATTAATTGTCCCAAAAAACACAAGACCATATTTTCAATACATCTTTCTTTTTCAGGGATTTTAGACCAGAATATATGAAATATCTATACATCAGTTTTAAAGAGGTAGACAATACTTAAGAGAAATGTAAGCAAAAGACTTGAAGAGACAGTCCACAGAAAAGCACAGCCAAATGACCAATAAACACACAAGACCCGTGGCTTTACTGGTTATGTCACAATCATAATGTGTTGTAACCACACACACTAGAAAAACTAGAGGTAAGAAAAGATAGAAAATACATTTTTGGCAAAGATGTGGAGCAACTAGAACTCTCAGACACTGCTGATGATCATAAAAAATGGCTCAATCACATTTAGAAAAAATACTTGACAATATTTAGTAAATCTGAGAATATGCATACTACATGAACCAGAAATTCCATTCATAGGAATACACATGGAAGGCACTGATGTTTTCCAAAACACAATTAAATTGGCTATAAATGGAGGCAGGCCAAATGCCCACTTACAGAAGCTTGAATAAGCAGCATTAAATATACTTACATAATGGAAGATTATACAACAATGGAACTCAAAGATTTATACTAGTGCCCAATAATATTTATGAGTCTCATAAATACACTACAGACAAAATGAAACAAGATACAAAAGGTTCCATGTGGGGCCCGGAGTGGTAGCCTAGCAGCTAAACTCCTTGCTTTGCACATGCTGAGATCCCATATGGGTGCCGGTTCCAGTCCTGGAAGCCCCGCTTCCCATCCAGCTTCCTGCTGGTGACCTGGGAAAGCAGTCGAAGATAGTCCAAGGCCTTGGAACCCTGTACCCAACACAGGACACCCAGCAGAGGCTCCTGGTTCTTGCTTCGGGTTGCCTCAGTGAATTAGTGAAAGGAAAATCTTCCTCTCTGTCTCTCCTCCTCTCTGAATATCTGATTTTCCAATAAAAATACATAAATCCTTACTTAAAAAGATTCTATGCTATGCTATTTCTTTTACATAAATCGTATAAAAATGTGGAAATACTCCATCTTTTTAGAATTAAGGACAGTGGTTATCTTGTAGTTAAGTGACCAGAAAAGAGCATTAAGTGGTTTCTGGGATGGAGATACTAACACAATTCTATTTATCTTGTAGCTGCTTTGCTTGTATGTTTGCTCTTACCAGTTTATCACACTGCTGACTTTAAACACTCTAGGTAAGTAGTTTATCATTAAAAAATAATTATATATCCCTGGGAGCATCATAAAAAGACTGGATACATGCTTGCATGATTATACTTTCTGGTCAGTAGAGAAGAGCAGACAAATACATCATAGGCAGTGACTATGTATTATAAACTCAATCAGGTCTTGATTTCAGTTGTTGCTCCTTCTGTTGATAGTTTTTTTTAAGGTGAAATAGATCAACTTAAGCTCTGGTTCCTGGTATGCAGCTATTGATTTAGGAAAAGTTATTTTGTCTACACTGATTAGCAAAGAACACCAGAAGCCATTTTCCTTCATTTCACAATGCAATATGTGCATTAGTGGCACGCCTTCATTTTCTGACCTCTGATTCTTTGTCTTAATCTAATACAGAGCTACCTTGATTCTCTGTCATTCCACATTTATTGGACACATAAATATATCCTACAACATTAGTTTGGTCGTGCACTCTGAAAAATATAAGTAGGTTTTGTAAGTGCCTTCATGTAAGTTCCATGTGTTCCTAAAAGTGGGAAAGATTAGCTTCATGAAAATTTGTGGGGCTCCAAGCTCATGTGGATATAGCCTTGGGGTGATTTCTAGAAATTGGATGACAAGGCTTACTTCCAATTGAAAGATAAAAGTTGTATGTAATTTTCACAAAAGTAAGACAAAGCTGTGTGTGTGTGTATCCATGTATATGTGTCTGTGTATCTTCTCATTTAATATATAGTAGGCATGAAGAGTGCATGTATCAGATTGTAGTGTGTGCTACTGTCCATTTAATATTTAACATCGGTTTGAGAGAATTCAAGAGCAAGAGAGGACTCATAGATGGATTCTACATATAGGGTGGTCTATTCTTTATTGGAAAAATCAGACTCAGTGAATTCAGCTTGAGATTTTTGTGCTAATTGGACCTGCTATCTTTAATCTCTTGCAAGCCCCAGTAGCAAAATCAGAGTATAAACCTTTATGTATATGAAAAAAGCCACTTCTCTAAATACTCTGTTTTTGAAAATGTATAGATTTTGGTTATTCTAGGAGACTGAAAAGCCTTATTCTAAATTGGCTCTTTCTTTCTTTTAGTCTCATTAAGTAGGCATGGGGCTGAGGTTTGCTGTAGTGTGTAAGAGACCATCAGAGTGCCTGCATCCCATTTGGGGCACAAGTTCTGGCCTCTCTCACAATTTCAGCTTCCTGCTGTGTGGATCTTTGGCAGCAAAAGTGATGGCTCATGTATTTGGATGCCTGCAATCTATGGATAAGAACTAGAATGAGTTTCTATCTCTCGACTTTGACCTGGCTCAGTTTGGATGCTGCAGGCATTTGGCTGGGAATGGGGGAAGACAATGGGAGGGAAAGATGGTGACCCAATGGATGGAAGGCCTTTTTTCTAGTGAGTTGATTTATTTTTCTCTCTGCCTCTCAAACAAATGAAAATGAATTTTAAACTATTTCAATGAGCACATACATTAGTGCTCCATCACTAAGTTTATCTTAAATTGCAAGGTGGCTTCATGTTTTGTGCCTTTTTGAAACTTGAATTTATTCCAATTGCTTTTCTTATTGTTTTAAGCTACATGTGTGATTTCATAAAGAATTTATTATGATTAGTTGATAGAAGCAATAAAAACATCCAGGGCTGTTTCACTGTTTATACTGAAACTGTATACATCAAAAACTAGTGCTTCAAGCAATAGAATTAATCTTAAAGATAATAATGAAGGAATACAAAAAAGGTATATACTAATTGATTTCATTTACAAATTTCTAAGAGCAGGAACAGCTAATACATTTGCATTAGAAATTAAAATAGGGGCTGGAATTATGACAATGCAGGGTAAGTGGCTGCTTGCAACACTGGTGTCCCATAGAATATGCCTGATTGCTCAGGAAACAGGTCCTCAGAACACATACTCTGTACGAGAAGCTCACAGTGTATGCTGAGGGTTTGTCATCTAGACCCCACATCACTACACACCAAAAGTCCAGATTTGCGGGAGAAAATTAGCATGAATCACCTTGGTTGAACAAATGATTTCATTGCAGTGATTCGTGCTTACAAGGGAATGGTGGAAACCTTCCCTAAATCCAAAAACCTGAGCTTTAGGAAAGAGTATGCTTTGCAAGCAGACTTGTGAAGATTGCAATCTCAGGTCAAATAGGTTAACGTCGCTGCATAGCAACCACTCTTGAGCAGGTTCACTGCAAGCAGGTTCCAAAAATCTTTGGAATGGAGATTTGATTCAGCTCATTAAGAAAAAATCATGGCCACTGCAATTGACCAAATGAAGGCTTAATCACCCCCCCCCCCACCTCCCAAATATATGGTGCAGTACAGAAACCCTCAATGTCAATAATGACCTTATGAGTAGGTTTCAGGAAAAAGAAAGTGGATTTTTTTTTCTTAACCCCCTTAACAAACTTATTGTTAATGTGAACCTTAAGTTTGTATTTTCATGTTATAATTGCAACTAAATTGGAACAAATAAACATAATCAAATATAGGATCAAAACTGGGTTTCCCTCGCGAAAAAAAGTAAATACATGTTTACATTCAGATATATTGCATTATGTGTGGCAGAAATGTGTTGCAGATTTTTTTGTGTGTGTATAATTAGCATGGCTACAGTATCAATGCTGAGTGGATGCTAAGTGTGAAAGTAGGCTGGTTGGCTGGTCGTTTTCCTTTGCAGCTCTCTGTCTTTGTAGGTGCTCATCTGTTTCTCGATGGGCTAAACCTGGGAGCACCACCTGGCTCTTCTCTATGGATATGAAATCTGCCATGTTTTGTCAAGGAGCAGCACTGTTACAAGAACTCACAGCGATATAAGTTTCAAAACCGTTTTCTACACGTAATAGCATAGATGTGTAGGCTCCTGCAACTGAGAGGTTTTGGAGAAGCCTGTCTATGTTCCCCTGTTCACAGATCTGTCCCTGTTGCTATGCAGCATCTATGACTACAGAGGAAGCTCCCTACAGTCCTGACTGAAGCATTTGCAGCAATTTCTGTCTTCTCGGAACCACAGTGCTAGCTGTGTGTATTCTGTCTCTTGATCCAATAGTTCCCTCCTGAAATTATTTCTGCTTATAAACACTATGAAAGTGCTTTACTAAACATTCTGTCCATGTTTTCTTTGGTTATAAATTATCTAATCTCAAGGCTGTCTCAACAAACATTTTGTGTGTGATTAGGTCAGAAAGCGATTTAAAGGTCCTTGCAAGGGTTTTGGTTTATAAACTAACTGATCTGTAATGTACTGAAGCTTTGCACACTGGGAATGACACTGACTTGTACTTGTCACTCTGGCAGACAATTTGGGGCTAATTGCTGCACTCCAGGTGACAGTAACGAATGAGACCAGAGTGATAGCAGCCATACGACTGCCCATAGTGTTTTATAATTTTCAAAAGCTTTGCTGTCTTTCTTTTATTCTTGTCATTCAAACATCAAATCTTAATTTTTATCAATTTACGAATTCTGTTCTTAACTCTTATTATTTCTTACAAGTTTAAACTTAAGCTTTTTCTGCTTTAATCATGTATTGTTTCATATTCGGGTTCTTTTGCATATCTAGAGGACAAAAATTTAATTTGCATAAATTTTTTTCTTCTATTTCCTTAAGAATGTTTTAAAAATATATGATGTGTCCTATCCTTCCTTTCTTTCTTTTCTTGATGTCTTTCTATTTGCCTCCGAGAATGCTTTCTAATTTTTTATATTTTTATGTCAGCAGATTTTTATGTAAAGATATTATAATAGTTTCCACATTAATATGGGAAAATATTTTAGGTTAGCCTCGACTTTCTTCCAAGTCTCCCATGTGGATGCAGAGTCCCAAGGCTTTGGACTGTCCTTGACTGCTTTCCCAGACCACAAGCAGGGAGCTGGATGGATAGCAGAGCTGCCGGGACACGACTCACCACCAATATGGATCTCAGCATGTGTAAGGTGAGGACTTTAGCTACTAGTCTACCGCCCTGGGCCCTGGTTTTGTTTATTATTATTGTTATTATTTTAAAATTCTAGCTCACACAAATAGAGGAGAAAATGCAACATTTGTCTTTCATTGTCCAGCTTTTTTCACTCAACATGATATCCTCTTGTATGTATATATATGTCACTTGATTGACACTAAGTGCCAGTATATTATTTAAGCACTATATTAACTCTCTGAAATATCTTTAAGTTGCCTCTAATTTTTCCCCGGATTTTCAGTGCACTGTGAGTGGCATGAGCATAATTTTATCATTGAATATACAATGCATTTCTCAGTGTGCAAATGCATCTCAGTTTTTGCATGAGCAAAAACCTCTTCTCACAGCTTAGGAAGTTATTTCAATTATAATGAGATAGGCAGAGTGCTTGTGTTTCAGCATACATTCATTCCTAACCAGTCCTCCAATATCACATGCACTTTTTTTTTTTTTTGCTTCTTAACAGCAACCGCTTCCTTCCTAGGGTATAAATGCCATCTGAACCACTGACCTATGTCCAATCAGATAGCAGATGTAGTCTTGCAGCTAGGTTAATTGAAAACTGAATATTTTCACATAGATTAACAACACAAGAAATTTATTGCAGCATGAGAACAGGGCATTGTAGCTCCAATATGCTTTTTTTTTTTAATGTAATAAGCAGATCCCAGTGGACTGCCAACAAATAAGTTCTTGGATACACTCATAAGTCCTATGATAAACATTAACAGTAAAGCTAGAATTGAGGTGAAAATTCAATAACCTCATTTATACTGATCCAGTTAAATTTGGAACTAGAGCATGTCAAACACTGAACATTGCATACCTCAGCATTCTTCCCAGCAGCCAAGTATATTTGACTCTATTAAACGTTTTGCTGTATGTGAAGATTTAGCAGCTAGTAGTGATTTGGTGCAGAAATTTGTTCCTATACAAGGTGTATAGTGATTAATGAACCATTGTATTTGGAATAGATGTCATTGAACTATATAGTTTCAATGACTAGTCTTGTGTGATTTAGTTGGCTTTCCTCAGATTTCTCCTTTTTCCTGTGAAGTAATTATAATAGTACTTTCTGCTCTGTATGGATCATCTAGTTTGATGAGAGCCAGGAATAACTTCCTGGAGACTTTATGAAGAAATTTGTTTTCATGATGAAGGTGTCACTGTATAACACAATAATGAAACCATTGCCACTGAAAACAAACTACTACAAAACTTAGTGATGGACACTATAACCTCATTTATTTTTCGCTCAGCCACCTGCAGTTAGCTGAAGTTTAATTTAGGATTATTAGGTTTGTCTCCAGCTTTGGGTTAGGCTTAGGTCTTTTCCACATGGGTGTCATTCTACTTGTATAAACACCTATCCACACATATGTTTTCCAATTGAAAAGGCAGGCACACAAGAAAGTAATCTCAATTGCACAAAGACGCTTTAAGCTGCTGATTCCGGCATTAACTGGTATCATGCCATCGTTAAACGTTGTCAAGCAAACATCAGTGGTACAAGAGAAATGCTTTCTGCTTATGGAAGGAATACCAGAGTCCCACACCAAGAAGTACTGATGCAGAGAGGAGGGAATAATTGAGAAAATGTGCATGTTACAGTCACAGGGCGATTTTCTTTTAGCACTGTTTCTTTTCAACTTTTTAACCTTGGGAATTCATTTAAAGTAGTTTGGGTCATAATATTTTCCATTTCAATTTTATCTTGCAAAATGCTTAGATTTATGCCCTTTATTGATAAATGTGTCTTTTACTGTGAGTAGATATTTAAATATACTTTCAAAAGGCTACTTTTCCACTTCTAGGTTCATGATGAAAATCTTTAACATGAAAATTTACAATAATGATGGCTTGAAAATAAAACTATTGAAATAATATTTCAGTAACCTGTAAGTGGATGGGGCAAGGCTCACTTATTTTCAACAAATTATATTTGCAAATGCACAAGGACGTGCGAGTGTAGGAACAGCCTTAGTTTATGTCATGAAACAGACCTTCACATCATGATTATATGCCACAGTTGTCAGCTGAACTCCTTTCTTTTTTACTTTCACTTTCTTGTTTTTTACCACATTGTTATAATATAATTGCTTCTATTCTAACACAGTAGAAAAAGATAGATAATAGATAATAGAATCAAAACTTCTAGCATTCATTACTGAACAGTGAATAGAATACCAAGACTTTCTGAAGTTTTTCTTTGTCCATAAAATAACATGTGAAGACACAATCGAATCATAAATGATAATAATTATTAAAAATGAAAAAAATTTTAAAACCCCACAATCTAAATTACGGAGTTTCTTAGAGAGTTACTCATATATTCAAAGAGCAAGACAGAGAATTGAGAAACAGAGTTGCTGGGATTTGAATCAGCATTTTGATATTGGATATCAGAATCTCAAGTAGTTTTACTCTCTATGCTACAAGTCTGACCCCGATTGCAGAGTTTTAAGAAAAAAATCTTGATTTCTAGAACTGTCCTGTCAAATTTACAAGACTATATAGCTAATCTATTTCATCACACAAACAATTCATGCTAAAAAATAAAAGCAAAATAATCTGCAAAGAATCTTCATTGTGGTTGGAGTTGTCACCTAAAACCTCTATTTGCAAAGATGAATTTGATTGATGATCGCTCAGATAAAAGCCAGGATGCCAACACCAAGCTCCCCTTGAACATGGATGTAGATTTGTGATGTCTGTTTCAACCTACCAGACACAACAGTATTTTGCCTTAGCACGTGTTAGTGCATCTGAGTCTCTCTTGCCTATCCTGCTGTGCTTCCTCGCTTGAGGACAAGCTCACTGGTGAGAATAACTCTCAGAAGCCTAACATTTCTTTGCTCATCTATTACCATCTTTCATCATTTCCAAGTCTGTACTTAGAGTCATATTTCACAATGTTCTGTGGAATTAATTAGAAACTTCAGAGAAGAGCAAATATATGAGTACAAACCACAGTATGAAGTGAAATTTAAAGGTAATAGACCAGGGATAAACACATTTAGATGAAGCCAGGGTTATGGATCTGAACATACGAGTCGAGGACTACTGGCTTGTATGTACGGGATGAGACAGAGGCTGGAATCACTATTTTTCATTAGACTGAAAACTGAACTTTCTGTGGGCTATATTGAAAGAGGTTAAAATGCCAGAGATTCTTTGGAACAGTGGAGAAAAAAAATCCAGACACAGGCGACAAAATGAACAGTTTTCTTTCTTCATCTCTTTTCCCCCTCCCAACTTCCCTCATAGAAGAGTCTCTTGCTCACTTTTATAGTTTACTTACCAACTTCCATATTCTGTCCAAGGTCATCCATTTGTCCTCTTGATTTTGAAATAAAAAGTACGAATTTTCATTAGAGAATATAAAGAAACTTATATCACTAATGGTTATTCTCTATATAGAAAAAAACCTGGATAATTACCAGATTATAGGTCTATGCATCAGATTTTGTATCAATTTTGTATCAAAGTCTATCATGTTATTCATGTTTAAACTTTATCAAGTAAAATAATTAGGGACTTGACATCTTTAAAAATTGAAAGATTGTAGTTCAGTGCAAATAAAAACTTTTCAGGATTCCCTTAGATGTCTACAAATTTTAAGAATTTGGGGATCCAAAGAACTTTTGCTTACACGGGCCCATCTGTTTTACAAACTGGAAATTAAAACTAAGAAAGTTTGAGACATGAAAATACAAAGATACCTATTCTATCAGCTACCACAGGGATGGTTTCATCACACATAATATAGTCTCCGGAAAATATCATACACACTCAAAGAGAATGAAGATTTTAAGAGAAAAGATGGAACTAAGCTTCAATGCCCATCGACAAGTATGAGAACCAAATGGGATGTGTGACAAACTGGACTAGTCTGCTACACATACTGGCAAACCAGGATAGGGTGCATGCCTGGTGGGGGTTATTGTGGGTCGTTCTGACTGGGCTGCAGCTCTCACTGGTTTATGGGAGGGCCGAGTATGTGCTGGGCAGAACCAGGCTGGACTGCAACATCCATTGGTTCCAGTGGAAGTCGGGGCTGAAAACAGAACCAACCCAGCGATTGCAACCACCAGCTGATCATGGAGATGGACGGTGTTGGGCCCTGTGCTTGCTAGTACATACAAGAATCTGGTCTGGGAACACCTCAAAGTTTCTTTGGGGAGCTCCCCAATCTAGCTTCCAGACTCAGAACCCTAACCAAGAAAAGACAGAAGACAGAACAAGTCAATCAACTGCCTCAGCTATATGTTGACAGCGAAATACTGGACAAATGGAAACTCTATGATGGACTATGTCAATCAGTGGATTCTTCAATGACTTCATCGTGCTTGGAGTGGCAAGATTGGCAGTGATTCATAACTGGTGAACTATCAAAACCACTTGAGCAAGTTTTTCAGAGCATGCCCCACATCCGGGACCTGGGGTGGGAGGGAAACTGGGTGAGGCTTCTCCTTCAACATCCCCCTTTACCTCAGATACATGAAGGAAACAATATGGAAATAATAGTCTTACCCACATTCTTATAGCCCTTGAACCTTTTTACCCTAATTAACTATGTAAAGATTGTTAAAAATATAATAAAAAATGAAAAAAAGAATATATTGCTAAAATTGTGAATTTTTCTTTTTTTGCCTTGTGGGTCCCCAAAAGACTCAAGGAACTCCAGGAGTACAATTGGTTCAAATTCTCTCTTCTGACTTCTAAGACAATTCTTATATGAATAAATGTATGCTTTAATGTGTAAAGAGGAAGGAAACATATTTTGATTTTTCAACTAGATCATAACTCAGAGATATTGTCTTTTTTTAATGCCTTTCATTTATTGTCAGCAAAAGTTGTAGATTTGCAATGATTCAACAATACTTATTTGCTTTCACCATTGTATAGTACTCTAATAATAGTACTTATTTTTCAGGACAGCAGTTATCTCAGACATTGAAGATTATTTAATTTGTGAATGACAATGACATTTGAATTAATGAGTTCATACATTTCACTTCTAATGACTATTGTGGATTTGATAATTTATAAAAATTTAGTAGCCTCTCAGAGTACTATAGCTACTAGTAGCTGCTATAGGTTAATAAAGATTAGCATTCTAGTCTAGCTTCACTTTTAATTCATTTCCTCTAAGAATAAAAATCTTGGAAATTGAATTTTCTACTGCTGAAAAGTAAACAAAGGCTATTTCTACTCTAATGAAACATCCGCTTTTGAAACGATATTTTAGGCTATTTTCCCTTAAGCTTTGCCACAGGAACTTTGTTGTACAATTATTCAGCTCTAAACTGGGGCCTTTTAAACCATTTCCAGTCACGATTAAAGCCAAGTTTTTGAAGGAGTCATTTATCAAAATTAGTAAGCTCAGGATCCTGAAATGGATTTAAAAAAATAGCTGTTATAATTTGGCCTAAGTCTGTGGCTTTATGACATTCATAATATGCATAGGTCTTAGTATTGGAAACATTCACTAAAAAGCTGACTTTAAGTTAAAGCGTGATGTTATTATAATCAACCAGATATGGCTGCAGGAGATAATTACAATAAAAGCTTTCCTATGTCATGTAGGTGAATATGACATGCTGGAAGTATGTCTTCCCTTTTCGTCTTTCTATTATGATTTTTGCAGCCTCTTGTGAAGTAGCTCTCATAATTCTCATGTCATATACACATATAAGTGGAAATTCAGGGAAAATGATAATCTTGCAAATATTAACTATCTAAAAAGTAACAGATACAGGATTTGATCCTGGGTTATTTGACTAAAACCGTGCAGTCTAACAAATGTGTTAATACAAAGAAGCTAAGCAAATACAGTGATGAGAAGTCCAGATAGCAATAGCAAAAAGCACCCATTCTTAGTGATACAATGAAAATAAATAAAGCTTTGTTGCTTATTCCTGCAATGTGTCTATCAGGAGTCAGCTATAGATTCTGCTCCACATTTTCCTTACTCAGAATGTGAAATAAAAAAAGAGGCCTTCCTTTGTGTTAATGCTGCTTGTTACAATAGAGAAGGAGACATAGCCAATGTGTGCTAGCAGTTAAAGGCCACCTTTTTTTTAAGCAGCCATGCACAGATTTGTTTTTTTCAGCTTTATACTAAAAAAAATCATTCTTTCATAAGTAGAAAGCTAGTAAAGTCACATATTTGAAAGGAGAAACATTAGGCACTGAAGTAGAGAGAAAGGGCAAACCAAGTGTGCCAGCCCCAGCGTGGCAGTCCTCAATTGTATTTCTCATCCAAGATAAAATTTTCCCCCAAAGAGTGTATCAATAGGATACACAATACACCTTCCACCATGGTCTGCCTTTTGACATATCAGGTCTACATGAAAGGGAAAAAAATAACAGTTTTAAAAAGAAACAATACAACATAACACTCTCCAAAACAAAATCGGCCCCAAATCCTTTTTGTTACAGAAGGTATGAGGTTGAAGCTTAGATTAGAAGTCATCCACACAAACTTAATAGAATTCCTGTTCCCCCTTGCCCCATGCTGAAAACAGGGCCTGCAGATGCTGTTATGACCTTGCAGAGGCTTAACTGGGATGCAGAGACCCTAAGGAGCAGGTCTGAAATCCTGATTCACAAGTCAAAAATGCATGGTGAAGAGTGAGCATAGCTTGGGAGACAGTTATCTGTCCACAGCCCTGAGTCACTCCTGCCCTTTGACAACCAAAAGTACTGGAGTGTGGGCTTTCTTGTGTTCATTATTAGCCTGGTTTGTCAATGACATTTCTCATGTTCTTCTAATCCCAGCTTCCCAAAAGAAGTGAAAGGGCACAAAGATTTAAGAGTCAACATGTAGCTACATGACAGGGGGAATCTAGGAGCAGAAAGAATCAAGTCATGTGGAAATATCTGGCTCCAAGCCTGTGGGGCTTTGAATCCTGCTTCAGGCTGGGAAGAAAGATAATCATAATCACAGAGCTCTTTTGAATAAAAAAGACAACTTTCTATGTCAGTTCATTTGATATCACCAGAAATAAAGGCTAAAAAATGTTTTGGAGCTTATGGTTACTTTTGTGAAGATTTAGACAATTATACCTGGAATTGTAATTATAGCCTTTGTTAGAAACTTCAAAATTTTACTAGTCATAAAATAACTCAAAAGATCATGGAAAGTTGTTTTCACACTTCAGCCCTTTTTAAATAAATTCAATCATATACTTCAATTACAAGTATAATTTGCATTATTTTGCCATTGCAGGTACACTACTACATATGTCATTCTTAGAAATTATGGCTTGCCTTTTGAAAGATGTGTCCAATTAGTACTTCAGGGAAGAATAAGTTCACTGAGATTTAAGAAATTATTGTTTTTTTAAAGATTTATTTATTTTTGTTGAGAAGGCAGATATATAGACAGGAGGAGAGACAGAGAGGAGGATCTTCCATCCAATGCTTCATTCCACAAGTGGCTGCAATGGCTGGAGCTAAGCCAAACCGAAGCCAAGAGCCAGGAGCTCCCTCTGGGTTTCCCACATGGGTGCAGGGTCCCAAAGCTTTGGGCAGTTCTCGCTTGCTTTCCCAGGCCACAAGCAGGGAGCTGGATGGGAAGTGGGGCTGCTGGGATTAGAATTGGCACCCATATAGTATCCTGGTGCATTCAAAAGTCACTGCAATAGGATAAGCATTTCATCCAGAAGGCATAAAAATGTTATTATATTTTTGAAATTATAAGCTGGTTTTTTGGTGGGTTTTTTGGTAATTACAGAAAAGTTGTAAGAGTTGGAGTGAACAGACAGGACATGGAAATTTCACATTTGTAGAGATGAGGGACAGGCAGAATTTTGACCGTTACATGATTATTTATCATTGCATTCACAAGTGCACTATATGAAATTGCTCTTTTGAAAATTTCAATAAGACTATTGCATGTCACAATCATCTTGTCTACCATGATTAGTAAAGCAAATACCAGGGATGGATTCTCTATAGTCAGTTCCTGGAATGGACCATGGTGAATCACCACACGCAGAACTGTCCCAGAATCAACACATGCTCAACTCCCCAGAGTTGAAGGAACATTGATTTAATATTGTGTAAAGATTGTCACACCCTACTTTACAGGGGAGTGTTGTAAAAATGGGTCCATGTTAGCCTTCATCTAAAATGATACAGGATTGGTATATGCTTGCAATGGGGGAATCTCAACTGAACTTGAACTGCAGTTATGCAACAAGGTGGAGGAATCCACCATGGTGGGAGGGTTTGGGGAGGGGTGGGGAGAATCCAAGTACCTATGAAACTGTGTTACATAATACAATGTAATTAATGAATTAAAAATAATAAATAAATTAAAAAAATAAATAAATAAACTCAAAAAAAATGATACAGGAGTCCAACAGAATAATCAAATATGCTATGGGATCCCATTGTCCAACACTACAAAAGCTGTTATATATTGCAATATAGTGATAAGTCTCTTCAGGCATCCTGGTGGCATGATCAAGTCATGTAGCAGGTAAGGAATTTAGATTTGCAGATCCCATAAACTTGAGTATTTGGTAAATAATATTCCTGAAACTGGTAAAATAATTGCTGAAACTGATAAAATAACATTTCTGAAGCTGGTCCACATACCACCATTAAATACTTTTACCACTTAAATAAAAGATAAAATTTATTTTTATGATCAACTCAGTAAGAGATGAATTCCACCCTAATTCCAGCCACAGATGTGGTTAGAGATCTCCCAACAGTGTTTCATTTTCTAAAAACCTGTAGCAATCAGGGAGGGTTAAACCAGTCTAAAACGAAGCTGAAAACTCAAACAGGGTTGCAAACGCGAATGGAAGAACACAAATTTAAGCCATCATTGGCTGACTTGAAGGTGGACATTAGTAAGAAGCTTAAGTTGGGAATGGAACTGATGTATCTATGGTTAAGGCATGTACTCTGATACATCTTAATCACTACATCAAAGACCCTCCTATCAAAGTAGATTTTGGCTTCTATAACTCAATAAAATATATCATAAGCATGCGTGTGAATTGCCTTCTTCCAATTGGTTTAACATTTTCTCTATATTTGCTTGTATTTGAGAAAAGAGCCCATTGGCTCTGCAAATCCTGTTTCACATTATCCTAAATTCAACAAATATAACACAGCCATGGGCATATTTTTGTGTGTGTGTGTGAACCAATGCATTCATTAATATGCAACAATTTGCAAATTATAATCCATGGAAGAGAAAATGAAAACTAATCAAGTCCTAAATAAAAAGTATTTGAGATACCTTATCCAATCTTTCATGAGCCCCTTCCATTTAAAGGAAACTAGGCAAAATGAAAACAACAGCAAGTAAATTCATGGATCCACACTCTTTGGCTTAGAGGGCTCCTGTAATTTTGTCCTTTGGTTTATTCTGAATATAGATCTCAGAAAAAAATAGTAATATCACTTCATACTCAGCTTTTACCTCCTTTTCATTCATTTAGAATGACACTCAAAAAAAATCTCATTTGCTTGCCGGTGTTAGGGAATATTGCCATAAGCTCTTAATTGAGAGCTAATTAAAAGTAAAATGCCACTTGGACATTTCACATTACTTTAGTCTGTGCATGATTATAAAGTATGACAGAAGAAGTCGGTTTTCTCTGTCAGTATCTGCTTCTGTTGCACCATGCCTCTGAAGGCATCACTCTTACTGAACTATGAGTTTTCAGGAAGCAGAAGATTTTGTATTTCACATTCATCTCACCTCCAAATCTAGTTGCTAGGCTCATGCCAGTTGGTTAACTTGGGATATATTGACACTGGTCTTTAAAGGCTAATTGTAACCATGATTATTTGTGTGTGCCTACTAAGTGTTAATTGGTTACCTATGGTTTTGGCAGTAGTTGGATCTAGGAATAAAAAGAAAGAAAAATAAACCTATCTTTAGAAATACATAAGATATCACAGGCAGTAACTGGTTGCTGCACAGCCCGCCAGTCTCCACAGCTCCCGGGGGTTTTGGCTGGCTTTCGCCCTTCCATAGTGTGTCAGCAGCTCACTCAGCTGTGACTGGTGCACTGCCTTTTAGCAGTTTTAAATGGTAGATGCTAATGGCTTTGCAGCCTTGCAGTTCTCCCAGCAGGTTTGGCCCTTGTATTACTTTAAACACAATGCACTTTGAAAACATACATAAATTAAGGCTATAATTCCATCTCTAGTTTTTGGCATGTGTTGTTTGTCAACTTTTCAAAAAGCAAATGGCTGATGTCAGGCATTCCAGCAGGCATGAGGCAGTGTTCGTTCTTCTGCTTCCAGCTAAAGGTCCTGGCCTTTCCATTTTAATCCATCCTTGTTCTAACCTTACCTTACAACAGTTAGTCGTGGATTACTCACTTTCATTTTTGCTTCATCAAATAGTACTTTCTTTTTGTTCTGCTCTGCTCTCCCCTCTTTTCCTTTCCCCTACCCTCTCCTGCTCTGCACTCCTCTCTTCTCCCTGCTCCCCTCCTCACCCATCCTCTCCTTTTCCTACTTCTCCTCTCCCTTCCCCTTCTCTTCTCTTCCTCTTTCTTCCCACCCCTCCTTCCTCTTTCTCCTTCTCCCTCTCCTCCTCCCTCCCCTTCTTCGTCTCCTATCCCCTCTCCTCTCCCCTGAAAAATGGCTCAGCTTGCAGAGTTATAAGTAGCCATCATTTCAAGCTGATCTTTTAAATACATACAGACAAGAAAGGATTGTGTTGTGGGTGAAGTACTTTGGAGTACTGAGTCCTCATTTTACATTTATATTATTGATAGGTCAATGAAAGGTGTTTCATTGGTTACAAAAATTTGAGAATTGAAAATGATGATAAAGGTACAAAAAATGCGTGCTGTCTGAATATTAATTGACTTGGTCATGATCTCATTTGCAATAAACACTACTACAACAATCATGAAAAGGTGAAAAGGGCAGCCTGAAAGTAAATGAGATAAAACCTAACTGTATAGAAGAACTTTGATCTCACTGAACATCTCTGATTCAAGCTTATTCAGGTGGGAGATGATAATTCTCAGGCAGCCAAAGCAGTCAGTGATAACATTTGTTCTGAGGTTGAGGAATTACGTCTTTGGGAAGCATTCATTTACCATCTGCATCACATGTCTATGTATCTGGGCTGAATGTCCCATCTGGCTCCTGCTTCCAACTTCCTGCTTATGCAGACCTTCGGAAGCAGTGAGCATCCAAGTAGCTGGATTCTTAACTACCCATGTTGGAGATCTGGAATGAATTGATGATCACATTTAAGCCTTGTTCTCTGGCTATAACATGCATTTGAGGAGTCATGCAGCATAGGAGAGTTTCGTGCATTACTGTCAAAATACATACAATTTTTAAAAACAATAAAAAAGTAGTACTTTTTGTTAAACACTCATGAATAGGACATGTGCTGAGTTGCACACAGCTCAAATTAAAATTCAAGGACAGGGTGCTGGCCTCATAGCATATCAGATAAAATCATCATCTTAAATGCTGGCATCCCATATGAATGCAGGTGCTAGTATGGGCTGCTCCACTGCCGATTCAGTTTTCTGCTAATACACTTGCGAAGACAACAGAGAATGGCCCAATTGCTTGGATCTCTGCACCCATGTGCAAAACTTGGACAAAACTCCTGCCTCCTGGCTTCAGCCTGGTCCAGCTCTGTACATTGAAAACTTTTGGGGAGGGATCTTTCTTTCTCTGTTGCCACCAGTATCTCTTTTTGTAACTTTTCCTTGCAACTAAATTAAAAATATTCTTTTTAAAAAGTCATTGACATGTTATAATTACAGGACATTGTCTCTCTACTAGAGACCATGGTTGTATGGGGAAGTTCTCAAAATGTTCATGAAAATGTGTAGTGTGAAATGTCTATCTAGGGATTGCAAAAACTTGCACCAGAATAAACATCTTTTAATTACATTTCCATGAGCTTTTTGAACCTCTTTTGAATCAATGGCTTTGAATTTATGACTCGTTCCTCTGACTGCCAGAGATCTTCAGTGGTTCATTATTTACTGAGATTTGAAAATTATCCCATTTAATGTTGGAAGAAAATCTGTTATATCTATTTTTTAAGAAAAGATTGTAGTGAGATTTCTGCTGGCCCCACAGAAAATTAGCTATAGAATACACAGGTTCAATTTTTTCTATTCCTAAACCAACCAAATGGGAAAGCCTTCTACTCAAAACATATAGCGAAGGGAAAATATTTTCATGTTCTTCATTTGGAGACACTGTTCCTTTCCAGATAAACCCTGACTCCTGATAGAAGCCCTGACTCCAGATAATCTTCCCTGAACTACACCCACCTCACTTCTACTGAAGTCAAAATTTTTAAAATAACGATGTTTTTAGATAATGAGACCGCAGTGCTAGTAGCACCGGAAAGCAATGCGGCTTTCATGTCTAGGTGGCAGTGTTTAATCCCCTGACACAAGAGCATTCCCTAATGAAGATCTCAAAATAATGAACATCCTGCTTTGCCTCCACCCTCCCGCCCTGCCCCACTTCTGTTGTCTGTGTATTTGTTTCTAATTGCTAGTAATGTTGCCACTTACGGGAAATAAAAACACAGATTAGCAAATTCCACTTCCATTCTGCAGGGATTGCATCCCAATTTACCACTTGTTTAGACATTCAGAGAAGCAGACTTCCTGTTAGTGCTCTGGCATTCTTAAAAGAGATGCAAGCATGTATTGAAGAAATAATTTCTAAACTCTTCCAATGTACCACTTTATGCATTTTTACGTAGGATGTGTTTTCAGGTATAACTCCTAATTTAAGATTTTTTTTTCTGTTTACTGGGGAAAAGACACTTGAACATTGTGTTACACAAAGGAAAAACACAATTAGAATTAGTTCAATATTATTTGTGTAACACAAAACAAAGTGAGTTCTTGCATTTAATATTTACATGTAACTTTAATATTTCCACACAAATTTCAAACCTTCTGTTCTGGTGGCAGTTTCCATAGGGGGGAAAAGGAAGAAGCAGCACAAATGTTTAATATTTCAATAACATACTGAATTTTTAAAGACCAAGACTTTTGTAACTAATCTAATAGCTGCCTGCCTATGATCTTCCCTGAAGTACACCCAGGACACTTCTACAGCAGTCCAGATTTTTAAAATAACAATGTTTTGGATAATGAGACTCAAACTGACTTGTTTGAGTAAAAAATTGAAACGAATGTGCAACAACTAGTGGGAAGTCTACTTAGATATGCAATCCAAACTTTCTCAGCTTCTAGGTCTTGCTCATTAGTTTTTGGTAGATTTACTTACAAAGTTCTCAACCCTAACAGTTATTAGAAATTAAAACACCTAAAAATTAGTACATGCTTTACCCAAAGCCACAGAATATCCATTTACTGTTTCTCCTGGCATTTCTTGGGAATCAAGAAAACCTGAGACTATGGCTCACTTCTCCTTTCCTTTTTCCACAAGTCAAGAAGATATCTTGATATTCTAACTAAAGAAGTATGTAATTTTGCAAAGTGCTTTTGAATATAGAAAGTAATCGCCATTGTTAACCAAAGAGACTGAAAAGACGAGTTCAAGAAAGAAACCAGGGGCAGGTAATTCTCAAATGTTTTTGAGTCTTCTTGGTGGACCTGACTGAGCACTTGGCAAACCTCTGGTCTGCTACTCCAATGTCAGTTCCCTTTTGGCTCACGTGGAACACTTCATTAACATATACCTCAACCAATTGAGGATAACTTCCTGCTTTAGGAAGACATAGACATCCTGAGACATTCAGGCCTGCTGGCCAGTGACTTTTGGCAGCCTTCTCAGGTGCCAAGAAGCTTTCTCTGACTTCTTCATTAAATATCCTTCGTTTTTCTCATTTCTTCCTTGCCTGTGTGCCTCATTCATTGTGGTCACAGGACAGCAGAGACGAGGTGTACCCAGGAAGCCAGCAGCATTCCTGTATGGGCCGGGAAAAGAACTCAAGCTGTAGCACAGAAGTTGGCAATGCTCACAGAACCTGGGAGTGCGGGTTAGCTATCCAATAGAGAGCTGTTCCTGACAGAGCTGAACACTAAGAACTGCCGCATGAAGAGGAGCTGTGTTGCTCCTAACAGCAAATCCGTCACGTCCCTGGGGGACAAAGCAAGACCCAACTCACAGGAGCAGACGTCTCCTGCCACTGCTCTCTGACAGCGATGCCTCCAGTACTTCGGTACCTGGCACCATTGTGGGAGATCTGTATTGGTTTTTGAATTGTTCAGGGTAGAATTCAAAACAGGCACTTTGTTAACAGTTGAGGCTGTCCTAAGGGTTGCATCACAACCCTGCCCCTGGTTTTTTTCTTGAGGGTGTTGTTTCAGTCTGTTTTGATGACTTGATAGGTTCTGGGTTGAGTTTGACCCAATTCTTGATATTTCATGTATTTGGGAGTTGAACCAACAAATGACGATCCCTCTGTCTCTCTGCATATAAACATACATTTACATGCACAACGTATAGAAAGACAGCTCTTCAATATTTATACATATGTATTTCTATATATCATATTTACTTCTCACAGTCTGCATTTCAAATGAACTTGAATTTTTTAAAGAAAAGGAAAGCTAACATACAAAGTTTGGTAGTCAAATTTGGAGTGTTGTCAATGATTCCTTTTAATTACGTTCTTTCTTTTTTTTTTTTTTTTTTTTTTTTTTTGAGTTTTTTTTTTTAATTTTATTTTAAATTCATTAATTACATTGTATTATGTGACACAGTTTCATAGGTACTGGGATTCTCCCCACCCCTCCCCAAACCCTCCCACCATGGTGGATTCCTCCACCTTGTTGCATAACCACAGTTCAAGTTCAGTTGAGATTCCCCCATTGCAAGCATATACCAAACATAGAGTCCAGCATCTTATTGTCCAGATAAGTTCAACGGCTTCTTAGGTATACACTCTCTGGTCTGAAGACAGAGCCAGCAGACTATCATCCCGATCAATTAAAAGCTCCAACATACCATCAGCAAAAATTTACATCACCATGGAATTAATTGACATAGTAACGAGTAACCAATATGGTAAAAGTAAATGCGATTTCTTATCCACCTTCTGTGACCACCTCATTGACATTTCAATTTAGGTTTATACACAACATATAACATTCATAACATAACTTGTTATACATAACATCGTGTCATCTTAAGTCAGTGGATCCTGTTGCTGGACTAGCCCTGAGCCCCAGAGGCTGGGCAACGCTCGACAGGGCCTCACGTCCTGGTCAGAGGAGCGGACTAGTGGGGGCACATTTCACCTCAAGGGCTCTGTGCCTCTCAGAGATCCGCTTCTACCCTTGAGAGAGTGCAGCTGAGGAAGTGGCTTCTTCAGGGCAGAGTCCCCAGCTGGGCTCAGCTAGAGAGGCCAGACCAGAGCGGGCTCAGCTGAACTGGCCGGACAGGTTTTCCCAGCAGGAGCCCACTCGGAAAGACCTGCCTGTGGTGTTGCAGCCCTCAGCGGAGCAGCGCTTCTGAGTTTGGCACTGGGGCCGAGGAGATTTCCAGCCCAGCACAGGCCGGGGTTGGGGATTTTAGACTCCGAGCAGCAGGAGCCCCTGCTGTGCTAACCTCAAGCCCTGAAGGAGAGTCTCGGCTCAGCACTGAGGCGGAGACCCCCGCTGTATTAGCCTTGTGACCCAAAGCCCAGGCGCGGCTCAGCAGAGTGAATCTGTAGGGCACTGCCTTTGAGAGGGAGCCACAGGGGAAGGGGCCTGGCACTGGGGCTGGCCCACAAAGCCTCCTGACCCAGCTCAGGGCTGTGATCTACAGACCCTGAAAGCAGCTGGTGACTCAGGCAGTAAGCCCTGCTGGGCTCAGCCGGAGGCCCCAAACCAGAGCCAGCTCAGCTGAATCACCGCTAAAATCTCAAAACAACAAGAAGCAAAAACACAATGAGGAGAAGTATCAGAAAAAGCAATGACCCAGAGGAAAGATCAAGCACTCCCTCCCAATACAACCAAAAACTAATCTCAATATCTGAGATGCAAGATGAAGACATAGAGGAACTATCAGATAAGGACTTTAAGAAGCTAATGATGAAATTCGTCAGAGAGAGTGAAAAGCGCTGGGAAGAGTCTAAGGCATTCGAAAACCATATCACTGCAGAAATTAATTACGTTCTTTCTATACATACTAAGGGTATTCTGGTATAAAGTTAAAGATTTTCTTTAAAACTTGTATAAGTTGTTTAAGAGTTGGAAGTTTGCCTTTAAAAGTAATTGAGTCGCTATTTGCATCTGATGAACCTTGCAAGTGGCCTTGAAATTTTGTTCCATTGCCACCTTCTTCTTCTAAGTTCATGACATGAAAATGCATGCTTTCATCAGGATGGTGCGTAAAACCTGGATCAAGAACTGATTTCAACTCTGACCTGTTGTGAGAAGTTAAGTCCTTCTAACTTGTACGAATGCTAGTTTCCTCACCTTTATGTTTAAGCCATTTTTTATTCTGTTTATTTCACTGTGTTGGAAGGGTCAGAATGAACATAAATGTAAAAAAAATAATAAGGGAGGTGAGTGGGTGGGGATGTGGGCAGAAGGTAGGTGTGATAGGAGATAATACTATGTTGCTAAATCTGTATTATGAAATACGTGAAACTTGCTCACTTTATGAAAATAAAACAAATTATGGAAAGAAGAAATAGGCATAATATAATGCTACTGAGTGAACATTTGAGGCTTCTATTCATGTCCTGTGTTTTCCTACTGCTGTCCTATAGAGCACTGAAATCCTACCTGTATACAAAAGGGAATGCCACAGAGCCCCAGGGAAGGATAACCTGCTGGTGACCATTGGCTGTTGGCTGTATCAGATCAACTCCCATTGGTGTTCCTTCTGTGATTTGATTTCACTGAGTCTCTGATGATAAAAATCCTAAAGCCTTGTTTTTTTTTTTTGTCTTTAGTGCAGTATTGATATTGTTGAGTTCATTTTAACAACCATCTGATTGGTAGTGTCTTGAAAAAGTTGAGTGTAACTTGGAAGAAGGGAGAGAGCAGTATGACAAATAGAAGTTGAAAATATAGTGTGTTACTAAGGTTTGAATTCCTGTCATATGAAGCGACCTCATCTATGTAGGTGTTTAAGCCACTAGATGATTTGAACAACTGGATGTCTTGCAAAGCACACTTCTCTGGGGGCTTATTTGACATAGAAGGAAAGATCCCTCTTTGACATGAAGTTAATGAGGAGACACTTGATTCTGTATTTGTCTGAAATTCTTTTTATAAAGCTAAGATGATGATGTAGTAGTTCTCTCTTTAAATCCCAACACTTGACACAGGAAATCATGGAGAGTTTTCAAAAAACAGTGGATAGAAATAATTTGTGAAAAGTTTAAGGAATCATTTTGGGGTAATAAAGTTTATGGTGATCTACACAACAGTGTCCAAAAATCTGGTCCCATGCTGTCAGCTTCACAGATGTTACATCTGAGGAAGATGGATACTACTGGCAGTTGGTTCCAAAAGAGTAATTTGGAACTTTAATTGGCATTCCTAATGTGCTAAACAGTTTAATATTAAAAGTGGCATTTCATTAATTTGTACTTTACAGACTTTTCACATTGTGTGGAATATTTAAATTATGTTTCTATACACACTCCTATTTCATCTAGAAAAAATACAAATTATAGACATACTTTTTTACTATCTTTTGTGTCTGTGTTAGGTCATCTTAACTACTACTAACTTTTAGTGTCATGTGTTTTGTAAAATGCATCTATCTGATTGTTTTAACAAAGACATCCTCATTGCAATAGAATTCTTATTATGTTGAGAACTTTAATCCGCCCAAATTTAATATTTTAAAAAATGTATAGTCACATAAATATAATATATATTTGTGGGGTACCATGATGCAACATAGAATGTTTGGTTACATATATGACTTTAACTATCCAATAAGTATAAATATATCTGTCTCCTTGAGCATTTAAGGTTTCTGTCCACTGGTTCATTGCTTAGAAGACCAATAGTGCTAGAGCTGGGATAGACCCAAGCTAGGAGCTTCTTCTGGGTCTCCCACAAGGGCCATCTTCTGCTGCTTTCCCAGACACATTGGCAAGGCTGGACTGGAAGTAGAGCAACCAGTGACCAAATGGATTTCTGACACAGCAGCCAGCAGTTACCCAGTATATCAGCCCATGATCAAAATTTCAGATTAATTTTCCCTTAACCATTGCCTGTTGCTGTCATAATTTAAACATAATGGAATTATGGCTTAGTCAGGTCCATTATAGTGAAATTTCTACAAAAGAAATTTTGTGAAATATACTCTGATGTAGGTATTGATTTAATAAGACTCATTCTGAAACAAAAGCCTAAGCTTCTACTTATGTTGTTAATTGCATAAGGAATTTCCTTAGTTAAAAAATGTAAACAAGGGTTGTTTCCCTGGCACGGTGAGTTGAGTCTCTGCCTGGGTGCCAGGGGCTCCACATCCAATCCAATTCCCTGCGTATCACCTGGGAAAGTAATGGAAGATGGCCCGAGTGCTTGATCCCCGCACCCACATGGAGACCTGGAGGAGGCTCCTATTTCCCAGCTTTAGATCAGCCCAGCTCCAGCCATTGCAGTCATCCTGGGAGTGCACCAACATATGTAGAATCTCTCTCTCTCTCTTTCTTTCTCTGTAAATCTGCCTTTCCAATAAAAATAAATGTCTTTTTTTTTCTTTTTTAATTATTTATTATTTTTAATTCATTAATTACATTGTATTATGTGACACAGTTTCATAGGTACTTGGGTTCTCCCCACCCCTCCCCAAACCCTCCCACCATGGTGGATTCCTCCACCTTGTTGCATAACCACAGCTCAAGTTCAGTTGAGATTCCCCCATTGCAAGCGTATACCAAACATAGAGTCCAGCATCTTATTGTCCAGTCAAGTTCAACGGCTTTTTAGGGAGATCCTTTCTGGTCTGAAGACAGAGCCAGCAGAGTATCATCCCAGTCAATTAAAAGCTCCAACATACCATCAGCAAAAATTCACATCATTATGGAATTAATTGACATGGTAATGAGTAACCAATATGTTAAAAGTAAATGCGAGTTCCTAGCCACCTTCTGTGACCACCTCATTGACATTTCAATTTTAGTTTATACACAACATATAACAAAAAAAAAATAAAAAAAATAAATGTCTTAAAAAATGAGAGCTCACACATCCTTCCTTATTAAAAGTATTAAATTGCTAGCTTGTTTTCTATTTTAAATACTAAAAAATCATTTGGTCCCAGCTGCTGACTTGAAGTCACAAAACAAATAATTTTCCCATTCTAGTACTAACCAGGCCCGCCCTTGCTAAGATTTTGAGATCAGATGAGATCAGGTGTGTCCAGCGTGGTATTGCCATAGACCAGAACAAATAATTCTGTAACAGTAAGACCTATTCAATATTAACAAGTTATCAGGTGATTTTTCCTTTCATGTCAGTAACCCAGTCAGGGCTAAATATTCCATTTTCCAGTGAAGCATATTACATTTGTTTTTCAAGTGCCTTGAATAATAAAATGTTAAAGTTTCTGATTTGTTTTGCTTAAAAGATATGTTGTTGAAAATTATCTTCTTTTGCATAATTGCACATCTCTCTTCCTCACTGTGCATGATCCTGCTTTGTGAAAAGGTTACAATTTATCCATTCTACTCTTTTACTTTTGGTAATGCCTATATTTTTGATAATACAATATTGCTACTGTAGAAATTTGAGTAGATGTATTTCTCCTTAGGACTGGAGCAAAGTAAGGCTGTATAAATTTGTCACAAATCTTGTAAAGTGACTTTTCCAGTTTTTACTCACATTACCCCTCTGTGACCATCCTAACTGCTCCTAATTAACACTGGGTATTTTCTGTATTTTTCAGTTTTGCTAATCTTACAGATATGATCACATGTGGTTATGTCTTATTTTTCCTAATAATAAAAAAATAAATCTTTAAAAAAACAAAATAAAAAATTGATACAGAGAGAATAGAAGGAAAAGTGATAGTAGTGGGAGAATTAACACACCTGAACTGGTAGTTTACTCTGCAGATGTCCAAAAACCTGCAATTACTTAGACTAGGCCAAAATGAATCTCCGAACTTGGGAAACCAACCAAGGTCTCCTGTGTTCGTAGCAAGAATCCAAGCACTTCAGCCATCACTGCTGTTCCTCAGGTCCACCTCAGCAGGAAGTTTGGTTTGGGAGCTGGATCCAACCCAGGCATCTTGATATGAGATGCGCCAGAGCTCCAGTTCCTAAGTCGGATGCCTGTCCCCTTTGTGGAGTTTTCTGACACTTCTTATTGATTTTAAAAGTCATTTTGATATGTTGGAAATGAATATACTGCCCAATCGTTATTACAAATATAATAGTCTTTGGTGGATCGATTTTCACTTCTCTAATTCTTTTTCATAGAAATTCTTAGTTTGAATACAACATAATTTATAGTCACCAATAACTGTTCTGTTTAAGAAAATAAGTACACACTTACAATCTTACAAAAGAAAAATGTCATGGAGACCAGAGTACCAGGAATCAAGGTTGACAGCATGTATTTTTTCTCCTGAATAAAAGTAGGCCTCAAATAAAATATTTAATTAAACATAGTTAGCAAGATAGTAGACTGTCTACCATTGCTTATACCTACAATGTCATGATTCACGTAATGTACAGAATTCTAGAGTTGAGACTACAGCTAAAGGACTGTATTATTGTAAAATTTTTTAAAAAGACACAATAGGGAGGGAAGAAAGGGGAGGGAAAAGGGGAAGGAATGGAAAAAGCCTTATACCTGCAAAACTGCAAAACAGAAAATAAGGATTAAAAAAAATGCTTGCTTTTCTCCAGCACAAAATTACTGTGCTAGTTTTCAGTTTAAAAAGATTGTGTGTGTGTGTGCATTCTCTTACTTTCGTATGTATGACTTATCATATCGGAGTAAGTTTTGGTAAAAATTTGGAAATTAAGATTGATATCCTTCCAATGAAATCCAGGTGACAAGTACTATCTATTATTGAGAAATTAATCCTTCCTGAAGGTTCTGTTACATGGTCTTTCCACAAACCAAATAAATACTTAATATCATTTTATACTCATACAAAGACATACAGGAGAGGTTTAGAAAGTTTGTATAAAATGTACATGATCTTGCATTTTCCATGTACCTTGTGCTGCCCCCTAAGTGTGGTACATGTATTTATATGTGTAAGGTGTGTATATGTCCTGTCTTTGAGTTAGCTGTCTATTTCAATAACCCACTCTAAGTTTTACAGCTTTATTGAAGTGCTCGCTTCTGGGTGGATAAATTGTCCATGTGTGTTCATTTTCAAATTTATGCCATTTTAACTTCTGCCTTTCAATACAAATTTTTCATCTCAGACTTTATATAAAATTTACATAATTCATATAAAATCTTAATGAGAAATGCTTACTAGGCATTAAATTTAAAAATCAGTTAATATTTAATACTAAAGCCTCTAATTTGTGAATATATAGTACTTCCAATATTCAATTTGTCTTTGATTTCTCTTTGTTTTGCAATCTGAATATGAGAATTTGCGAACTTTTTCTAACGTGTTTTGAATGCATGTATGTTGTTCCAAGGTAATTAGCCTTTTAAGATTTTAATAGTGTTGTATGTTTTAAAATAAAATGATTAGGTACATAAATTGAATTCGGATTTCAACTTTGCTCCCTAGTTATAAACAAGTCATTAGCAGTTTTCTTCAACCTTAAAATTAGATTAAATTTGAAATCTCTAAGATTTTAATTTAATCTACAAATGGAAAATTTATATGAAGCTTATAAAGTATGTACATATTATTTTCTGATAAATGGAAACACTGGAGATACTCTACCAAATTAAATGTATGTTACAAATATTATTCTAGATCAACAAAGTTGTCATACTTTTATCTAATCATGGAGAAAGTCGACTAAGGCCTGAATACTAAAATAATATGTGACTTCCATAACTCTGTTTATTTACTTACTGGATTCACAGCTGACAGTGCAGCAGGACACGACTGATGTAAGTTACTTATGGCAGAGGGCTATAAGCATAAGGCTTCAGTTATACTTTAGAAGAGTCATTTATTAACCAGATATATTTGTTTCAAATATTTCTGATTATTCATTTTAAAAGAGTTTCACAGAGAGGGAAAGATAGGGATCTTCAATCTACTGATTTATTCTTCACATTGCTGCAATGTCCAGGGTTGGGCCAGGCCGAAACCAGGAGCCAAGAACTTCATCCTGGCTTCCCAAATAGGTTCAGAGGTCCGAGGACTTGAGCCATCTTCTGCTACTTTCCCAGGTGCATCGGCAGAGAACTGGTAAGTGGAAAAGCAGGGACTCAAACCAGCACCCATGTGTTGGTGTTATAGGCTGTGGTTTAGTCCTCTGTACCACAGTGCCTGCCCTGGTTAAATCTATTTTTAAAGTAAGAATTAATTGTGTAGATCCACCAAGATTTTAAGCTAAGTTCCCGATTTAGAAATTACTTTCTATTGTTAATTGTATACTTGACATTTTATCCTGTAATGTAGGCCTTCTGTAAAATATTATGAGAAAGATGTCATTTAAATAAAACTCCAAATACGACAGGCATAATGGATGAGTAATATTATTTTTTTACTCCAATGTCTCCAAGGTTCCCATTAGATACTTTTTATTATTTGCCAAACTCAGGTGATTTAGCATTTGCCTAAATCATGAGCATAGGGATATATACATTAATTACATTGAAAAAAACAGAAGGAATATCATAAATCACAATTGTATTTGGGAACTATTATCATCACAACTGAATATCAAAAAGGATCAATGAGGTGGAAGGCATGGACTTAATTTTTTAATAAATGAGATCGTTTCTGTGTTGTAATATAATCATGAATTCTAACTCAGCAGCTTCCAAACTTACAAGAATCAAGGCCAAGGCCCATGGAAAATGGTGTAAATTACATTCTGTCCTGAGAAATTTTCAAGTGTGTACGTTTCAGATGATCAGTTAATAGGAAGATATTAGCATAAGAAAAAGATATCATTTAAGAAAGATATCATCAAGAAAATACAAATGCACATTGAAACATGGAGAATAGTGATGATTATTTTATTGTTTCCTTCTTAAACATTAAATTGATTGTTTTTAAAAGATCTATTTTATTTATGTGACTAGGCAGAATGATAGAGGCAGGGACAAAGATAATCTTTTACTCACTGGTTTCTTTCCCAAATGATCAGAATGACCAGAACTGATGGACCAGACCAGCACCAAACGCCTGGACCAACACCATCATCACCTCCTACATGGGTGGAGGCAGCCCAACCACTTACAGGATCTTCCTGTGCCTGTTTGAGTGCATCATTAGCAGGGAGCTAGACCCAAAACAGAGCAGCCAGCACTCAAAGTGGTAATCCCATGTGGGGTGCTGGCATAGCAAGTGGCAAGTTAACCCACTATACTTAATGCCAACCCTCAAATTGACTATTTTCTTTTTAATGTAACACGTTAAAAAACTAAATTTAAGAGGGGTGTATTTGATCTCAATGGACCAGCATTGGGTTTGGCATGTGATACTGTAATAGCCAGTAATGGATAAAAGAATATTTGTCAGGAGCTAATGGAACATTTTGCAGTACAGTACAAGTTATAGAGACAGAGAGACAGAGGAAAAGTGACCATTCTCAGAGTTTGTCCTCTTGCCCTTGAACATAATTGAGTTTCTTTGGATTTGCAACCATGAGACAAAATACTTAAGGATGAAATTTAACATGTAGGATTTTCTTAATAGAAGGATGCTGAGATCCTGACAAATCTTAATAGAGATGAACTGACCACTACTGATTACCTCCACATTTCTTGTAATTCATGGACAAATAAATTCCTTGTCCCACAGGTTTTTATGAATAAAGTACTTTGAGAAAAACATGAATAATTGACTGAAGATAATCTACTTTCTGGCTTCAGCATATTTCCATTTACCTGAGTTACTACGTGGAAGAAATGAAGCTAAAAGGTAGCCTGCCCTTCAACTATTTCCGTAGTTAAGATGATTGAGTCTATGTTTATTTTTATAACATCATTTTTTTAAATTTAGTATTTTAAAAAGTTTAGTTGAGAGGTAGGGTGACAGAGAAGGGAGACAGACACAGAGATTTTGATAGGCTGATTCACTCTTCAAAAGGCCACATTGGCCAGGACTGGGCCAAGCTGAAACTGGGATCCTGAAACTCGGTCCAAGTGTTGTCTCACATGTAAGCTATAATTCAGTGCTTCCCCCAAAACACTAACAGGGAAGCGGACCAAACATGAAAAAGCATTTAGAACTTGAACTGGTGCTCCAACAAGGAATGACAAAACTGCAGGCAGTGGGCTAACACATTGTGCTACAACATGGCTTCCTATTCATAAAATCTCTTTATACAGTTAGCTAAAAGTAGAAAACTTTCAATAAATAATTGCAAAATGATTAATGCTACAGTGAAACTGTAATTGAATGATACTTCTTCCCAACTATCTATTTTTATATCCCATGTACACATATTTGTACATCGACGTTTCTTCTTTCCATAATGGCCATGGCATTAAGTAAGGAAACTATTTTTTGCTCTCTGTCAAATTATAGCAACATTGCAAGTCAGTCATTTTAGTGAAGATTTCCAGAAGGAATGTTGAGTCTTAAAGTGGCTTCCTCTATGAATACAAAATTTAAATTTGCTACAAATTGTTGCCAGTAATATGGGATTCCAAAGTATTACCTATTGCAAGCATGTGAAAGTAAATTGTTTATTTCATAGCAGATTAACTCTTAAAGTAAAACAACATAAGTCAGATGATTTTAAGTACAGTAAGAATATAAACTTAGTGGATTTTGCAGCAGACTGTCCCTTTGAGATATCTAAAGACCCTGCCTTAGTCTATATTGCTGAACTCATCTTAAAGCCATTCTCTCCCACTTCTACAAGATGTACAATACCTTCTTTCTCCAAGAACAGTGTGGTTGCTTGATTGTATTAAACACGTTAATCCAGCTCAGGACCATGGTGAGTGCCTGTTTCATTGCTTAGGTTGACCCTATATATGTCATGGAGTAGTATGGTGAGTTCACTAAGCCATGGGTCAAATATCTCAAATTCTCAGGTGGCTCCAATCTGTATCCCAAATATGCTTATTTTTTCATGTTGTGTTTGAGGTCTTCTCCTTTACCTTGTCAAACATCTACCAGATGTTGGCTTTTCAGTTTCTTAATGAATTATAGTAAACACCCCACCCACAGTTGTTTTCCTTTTTCCTCTCTTGTGTCAATTCCTTCTGACAGTATCTAATTAGAAAAATCATGGCTGCTAACGGTGTAACAGAAAATTGTCACATTAACTGTCATTGTTTTTACTTATCAAACTGAGCTCTACCACCTGTGGTTTCCTGAATTTACAGTAGGTAACCAGGAATAAATGGAAATTGAACAGATATAAATAAAGATTTAGAGTTAGTTGGGCATACACAATCAACCAGTTTAAGCTTCAGACTTTACAAAGAATCAGAATTGTGCATTTGTACCAGTGTTTTGATTGGTTACAAAAGGGATAGATTGTGCCCTTGTAAACTCAATATATATTTCTTTGTAGCAGCAACAATGTGACTCACACCTACATAACACCTATGTCTCCTTAGGCTGTAATAACAGTTATAATGATTTTTCTGCTACTTTTGAAGTCAGAAATTGCATTCTCAGTCCAGCATGTTTTGAACTAAGTCATACTTTCATGTTTTGGATCATCATTTCCATTATTTTTCCAGAAATTTACATGATGATTTAACTGAAGTTTTTGAATTTCGGATGTTCAGGAAATGGAGCCTTACAATCAAGAGCAAAATCTGCCCTTTATTTTGTATCCCCCAGGAGCATCTGGCAATACCACTCTGAACTGTGACAACTCCATGGAAAACTCCCCAGCTACTTGCGTGGCAGAACCACTGCTTGGTAATACCTGAAGGCCAAAACATGAGTCACAACTATAGGGCTTTCCACTTTCAGTCTTCTGTATCAGGCGTGGAATTGCATTTCTGAATTTTTATTTCCACAGTTTACCAAATATTATAGATCTGCTTTTATTTCTGAATGCCAAGTATTGCATAATAGAAACTTTAAAGGTAAAAAAAAAAATTGAATTTGGTCTCTAGAGCTTACTTAAAAAAAAGAAACAAAAAGAAAACTGGTTTTAGCTTGTTCAGCAGGAAGTGTAGACATTCCCCCCCCATCACAAGCTTTCTTGCATTAAAAGCATTAGGATGTCACATACACAGAGCCTGATGAGTGATATACAAGATGTGCTGTCTTTTAAAACTGCATCAATGTAGACCATGGAGCTCATGTTATTAGAAAAAAATATTCTAAATATTCTATTTTTGGCATATAATGATGATGCCCTTAAGCAATCTTGATAACAACAGGTATGTTGAATTTCCTTTTGCAACAGTTATGATTGAATAAAAATTATTAACAAATGTTGTACAAACCCTACTCACATTTGTTAGGACCTGTTGTGCTAACAATGTTCTTTATACCTGAGGGACTAGATCTAGCATTATGTCTGCATTCTGCTTTGTCATGTTCTTCAGCTTCTTTAATTCAAGGAGCATTTCCCAGTTCATTGTGATCACAACTTCGTTTCAGATCATGGCATAATAATTCTGCAGAACTCTTCAATCTGGTTTGTCTATTTCCCTATGATTGGATTCAGATCTTGTGTTCTGAGCAAAGTTAATCAGACATGGAGCTGGGAACAGACCACTGCTTTATTCCAGCTCTTTCTTTGATGATTTATTTTGATTTTAATTTAATTTTTATTTTAATTTAACTTTTAAAGATCTATTTATTTTTGTGGAAAGGTAGATACATAGAATGAAGGAGAATGATCCTCCATCTGCTGCTTCATTCCTCAAAGCAGCCACAAATGGCTAAAGTTGAGATGATCTGAAACCAGAAGCCAGGAGCCTTCTTTGAATCTCCCACATTAGTGCAGGATTCCAAGTCTTTGACCCATTCTCCTTTGCTTTTCCAGGCCACAAGCAGGGAGCTGAATGGAAAGTGGAACTGCTGGGACATGACCAATCACCACATGGGACCCCGACACTTGAAGGGGAAAGATTAACCAGTGGAGCTATTGCACTGGGTCCTCTTTGGTGATTCTTATTTGTCCCATCACTGATCATGTTAATTCTGGTTGTTTAAGTTGATGGTTGTCAGATTTCATCATTGTAAAAATCATGCCTCCTATCTTTGGAATTAATGCAATATTTTTTTGAAGCAAGATATACCTTTATTTTACATATTCCACAAATGCTTACACGACAGACAGGGACTGCTGCCACGACCTGGGATGTCTTGTCATAGTGCAGAGAGACGAGGGAAGTGACACTACCACACGTGACAGGGATGCTAGGGGGAGACAGAACACACTGGAACACACTGGACTGGCGCAGCCCAAGCTCAGCCAGGAACGGGCTCGGCACCAGAGTTATGCAAAACAAACTCAACTTGTTGATAGCACACCAAAGCCTGTTTTTGTTTTTTTCTTCTTAAATTAGAAGCTATTACAATGCAATAAAGGCTTACTCTTCATCCAATCTTAGGCCCGTGTTTTACTTGGACCATTCCTAACCGTTCCTATTTAATTTCTGCCTTCGTGCTGGCATGAGGAAAAGCAGGTCCTTTTACGGTATGCTGGGCAGCAGCGTGGCTCCAGGCCAGCAGCAGCTTTGCAGCATCACTCACAGGAATGTTTCACAAACCTGTCGACATCCTAGGGAGGCAGGACTCAACACGGGGACAGAACTGGAGCAGAGAAGGTACAGCGAGCTGCCTCAAGTAGCAAGTCCCAGGGAGGGAAAGGCAAGCAAGGCTGATTGTCCACAAACGTCATCTTGACACAAACATTTAAGAAACAATGTCTACAATGGCTTTTCCTTTCTTACAGAAAACAGAATGGAAAGTCATTGTGAAGGTACTTGGAGACAATGTAAACATTGCATTGCTTATCAAGCTCTCACCCACTAATTCTAGCACCTGTTCATGTTTTTGGCCAAATCAACCACGACCAAGATAGTTGCAAAGCCCAGATATTTTTATAACCCAAACCTACATTTTCTTATTACATTTCTCCAAATCTGTTTATCTATGCATCCATCATTAAAACTTTTAGCATAGAGTAATATATTCAATTTTAACCCAGCAGCAAAAGATTTAATTTTATACTTCACCTTTCCAGGTATTCTTATTTGTTTCTTTCCTTTTGGCCTTGAGAAGCCCATTTTTAAATATAATTTATTCATTAATTATTGTATTATGTGACACAGTTTCATAGGTACTTGGGTTCTCCCCACCCCTCCCCAAACCCTCCCCCCATGGTGGATTCCTCCACCTTGTTGCATAATCACAGTTCAAGGTCAGTTGAGATTCCCTCATTGCAAGCGTATACCAAACATAGAGTCCAGCATCTTATTGTCCAGTCAAGTTCAACGGCTTCTTAGGGAGACCCTCTCTGGTTTGAAGGCAGAGCCAGCAGAGTATCAAGCCCATTTTTATTAGCTTTAATCTTCCTGAGTGCAGTGTGTCTGTCAAGAACGCTACCACTCCCCCATGTGGTGCCCTCCTGAAATGCATTCAGCCTCACTTGGGCTGATACAGTTGTCACCCACACTCACCACCCGCAACATTCTATGCTGGTCTTTTGTAGTCTTTCCTAATAGTGACATCAGCACTTCATGGTGGTTCATCATCACTTCTGCTAAGGATATTCATTTGTCCTGTTAAGGTTTTAGAACCCCAAATTGGGAGTACCAGGGTACTCACATCTGATCATTGACAGACTAAATTACCCATGGATGTAAGGCGTTCAGCAATCAGGTGGGTCAGAAGGGAGACAGGTTGACAGAAAGTAGAAAAAGTTTAAACAAGACATTCACAACTTGAGATTTTCAGAAAATCAAGATGGTGGAATAGAGTAAGGACATGCTTAAATATTAGCCATTGTGAAGCAGAGAGGGCACATTAAAGGAAATAGGAGAAGACAGAACAACAGCAGAGGGGTACCTACAGACTGACACACACAGGAAAGCAGCGAATACAACAGTGTGGTCTTGCAGTGATGGATACCCCAGGCATTCAGCAAATGGTGATCTGAACTCCACCAGCAGCTGGAACTCCACCAGCAACAAGGTGGGAAGGGATGTTTATCAGAGCTCAGGAGGTGAACCCAGACAAAGAACTGCTCGTCCTAGTGGTCTGCTTGATTTGACCAGGAGCAGAGGCAGAGTGGCAGGTCCCAGAAGGGCAGTGCGAGAACAGGGTGGATTTCATAGCCCAGTCCTCTCCTAGAGCCCTATCAGGTGCCATTTTCCATAAGGAGGGAATGGCTATGGGGCAGGACTGCTCATGCACTGAACTGGGAGTAAACTCATTTCTGATTTAGTGAACTGCAACAAAGTGGCATCCTACAGATTCCACCCAAGATAGGTCCATGTAGCCCTCAGACTTGATGGCCAGCAGATCAAGAACTCTAGTACTGGCACATCAGGTGCCATTTCTTACAGTATGGCAAAGAATTGAAGGCTGCAGGGACAACAGTGAGCATGCACTAAGCTCGGCAAGAACTCACTAAGCTCAGTGCCTTGCACTGGTCCCACAGGAAAATAATACCAACTAGGCATTGTACAGGTCAAAATAGGTCCATGTGGCTCTCAGACCTAATGGCCAACAGGTTCGAGATTATGTGGAAAGTTTATTGCTAGTAGTTTAAGAGATCCCCACACCGTTTTCCACAGTAGCTTTACTAATTTACACTTGGACCAGCAGTGCATCTTTCCCTTTGCCAACTTCCTCACAAATATTCGTTACTCTTTGTGTTTTGGATTTTAACAATTCTGACAGAGATAAAATGATGTCGCAATGTGGTTTCGGTTTGTGTTTTTCTGCTGGCTAATAATGTTGCATATTTTTTCATATATTTGTTGACCATTTACGTTTCTTCTTTTGAGAACTGCCCTTTTCCAATTTCTTAACTGCATTTTTTTTTGGTTGTTGTGGATTTTTGGTTAGTTGCTTAGATATTCTGGATGTTAATCCTTTGTCAGGTAGTTGACAAATATCTTTTTTTTTAAGTGATGTATTTATTTGTGTTGGAAATTAAGATATACAGAGAGAAGGAGAGGCAGAGAGAAAGGTGTTCCATCTTCTGGTTCACTCCTTATGTGGCTATAGCTGCCAGAGCTGAGCCAATCCAAAGCCAGGAGCTTCTTCTGAGACTCCCATTCAGGTACAGGGTCCCAAGGCTTTGGACCATCCTCATCTACTTTCCTAGGCCACAAGTAGGGAATGGATGGGAAGTGGGTCTGCCATGATATAAATCTGCAGCCTGGTGCATGCAAGGCGAGGACTTTAGTCACTAGGCTACCATGCAGGGCCCACAAATATCTTTTCTTATTATGTTGACTATCTCTCACTTTATTGTTTCCTTTGTTGTGCAGGAGTTTCTGAGTTTGACAGAGTCTGTTTTGTTAATTTTGCTTTACAACGACATACTTTAAATTTACTTTATAATCATAGACCTAATATACCACTAACAGTAATATTCAGCAGGAGGGAAGCTAAAATATCACTGTCACACAGAAATAGAGACAACATGCATAAATATTATTTTCTATGAACATTTACAGGAGGTGAGATATATGTTCTCTTCTAAAAGCTTTGATTGTATACTTTATCTTAAAACTGACTCAGCTTAAATGTCCTTCTGAAGAAGTGTGAGGTAGGAGTCATATTTCTTTTTATTTGCGTGAATTGTCTATTCTTTTCAGCACCATTTGTAGATTAAAAAAAACCTTTCATTGGAGTTTTTAAAAAAACTTCATGATGTTCATCTGTTTTTTGAACTCTGTCAAATATTTTGTGAAGTCATACTCATATTCATTTTCAGAATTCTTTAAGTCAGAGCAAATCATTCAATTTCTTAAACTACTTCTAGAATGCCTTGTGTTCTAGTCCTTTAAATTTCCATATATTAGTTTTTTTAATTTCTTCATAATGAAGACCAAAATTTTAATAAAATTTATTTAACTTATAGGATTATCTGGATACTACTGTGAGTTCTCCAAATTGTGAAACTATTACATTTTTCAGGGTATTTTCATCTTCTCCTATTTTAGTATACTTTTTGAAATTTTTCATTTAACTATCTTGAATAATGTGTTAAGACACATTTTGTCATTTTATTTTTGATGTTAAAAGGAAAATTTAATATTTAATTTTTACTTTTTAGTAGTAGTTGTATCAAGCAATAAAATTTAATGAACTTGTGTTATTCAACTTGAAATTTTAAACTTTCCAAAGTAACTGGCTGAGTCTATTGATTGTTTTGTGTTTTCCTAAGAGATTTCCATCTGAAAATAGAGACAAATATTCCTTCATCTTTTCAAACTTCAGATGTTTTTTAAAACTCTGTTGCAAGCGCTGGGATGTCTGGTACAATATTGAATAGAAGTTTGGCCTTGCCTTGTTCCCAATCTGACCTCAGCATTCGGTATTTTGAATTAAGACATTTGTTTACTTACATGTTTTTATGGATAGCTCTGTCAAGCCGTCTGCATTACCTTCACCTTCTGCTCCTTCACCTCCTCCTACTTCCCTTTCTAGCAAATGAAAACTATACACCAGACCGACCCAGTAGACAGCTCATGGAAGAATAACAGTGAAGTCTGCATTCTGGCAGGACTTTTTATGGATGTATGGGACACCATTTTGATCCATCTCCCACCTTTTTGGTATATTGCTTGTTGAGGGATGTTTTGGTTATAACAGGAAAAAAAATTCCTCCCAGAATATCATCAGCACATTGTTATTGGACCTAATAGCCTTGGAGTAGGGTGGGGATTATTTCCCTGAGCTGTCCCCAAGAGTGAACTAGAAATTACTCAACAAGGTTGTCAAGCAAGGGCATGACATTTGGTGCACTAAGTCAGGTTTATTTTAAGATTTGTGTCTGAAGTTTTTCCCTAATCAACACAGACACACAAATCCTGTTTTATTTGATTCCCTATAATACACATAAACTAATATCTATCTTTTTACGTAACATTCCCCTTCAGCGAAAGTAATATATAATTTTACAGGGTTTGAATGGTAAGTATTCATCTTGCATATCTTCTGGTTTTTGTCCTGTTTTGTTTCGTTGTTAAGATTTGTTTATTTTTATTGGAAAGTCAGATTTACAGAGAGAAAGAGAGACAGAAAGATCTTCCATCTTCTGGTTCACTCCCCAAATGGCCACAACAGCAGGAGATGAGCCCATCTGAAGCCAGGAGCTTCTTCCCAAACTCTTACATATGTGCAGGTTCCCAAGGCTTTGTGCCATCATCTATTGCCACAACCAGGGAGCTGGATGAGAAGCGGAGCAGCTGGGACATGAACCAGCACTCACATGGGATCCCGGAGCATTCAATGCAAGAATTTAGCCACTGAGGTAATGTGTGGGGCCCTGCACATCTGTTTCAAGATGGCACATGGGTGTACATCTGGTTATGGGTGCTGTTTTTCTGCCTGTCATATGATATTTAGAGATGACCTGCGGGGGGAAAATTTCTGTTTGGTCCAGGGGGTGCTCACAGAACTCCATGAAATAGGCTGGAAGCCAATGCAATGGATCATTTGGTCTGGATAACTTCCATTCTGTTAGTGACAAAATGAATGATGTCAAATAGTTCTATTAATGCTGCAGAAAGGTGTTTGGTATAAACTCTCCTTGTTTATAATTAATTTTCATTTTTGAGCTGGTGATTTATTTTGCTTAATATTTTTGCACCTAACATCTTGAGGGACATTGGAATATAATTTTGTCTATTTTTTATAAATTCTTTGTCACGCAGTAATTGGAGATTTATGTTAGTCTTTATTTTCTAGTAAAGTTTGCATAATGTTGGTGTTTTTCTCTGGCGAAATGCTTAATAGAGTTTACTGATGAAATTGTTACTGGGGCTTTATTTTTGGAAGTATTTTTCCTAATGAACAAATTTCTTGAATAGATACAAGAGTATTCAACTTTTAAAATTTCTGTCACTTTTGCTAAGTAAAACTGCCAAGAATTATCTATTTTGTCTATTTTACATTTGTTCATTATATTTTCTGTGAGCTTCTTGCATCTATAAATTTTTCTTCCACCCAATAAAGTATCAGTACTACACATCAAAAAAAATTTAAAAAAACTTGTCTTTTACTCTACCGTGAAACAACTTTAAATATACTTCTAGCCTGCTTATTTCTCATTTCTTCCATTAAGATCCCAATTGTCTCCACAGTTTCCAGAGCTACTGTTCATTTAATTTGTCTTTTATTCCCACTGGACCACTGCCATTCATCTCCAAAATCATAAGTTCCTTGCTGGTTATTTTTGGTGGTAAACTTATCCAGTGCATTGATTACTTAAGATATTTTATTTCTCATCTATGAAGTTTATGTTATACATATTTCTATTTTTACTCATTGTAACATTCACCTTTATTTAAAATCTGCTCACTAATTTTATCATTTGATGAATTAACATTGGTCTTTTGTTTCTAGAACTACTCAAGTTTTCTTGGAATATTACATGGAAACTCTATCCACGTTTTATCCTTGAAATTACAAATATCTTTCCATGGATACTTTGAATTACATAATATTTCTCTTTCCATTTTAAAATTATTTTTATCATTTTGTGATAGAGTTCCATAGGCCCTGGGATTTCTCTCACCCCCTCCCCAAATTCCCTCCTCACACTGAGTTCCCCTACATTATTACAATAATATAGTTTTTAATAAGCAGTCATAAGTGCATCATCATGGGCATGGACAATGGCAAAGAAAATGCAAGCCCCAGCCAGACCTGATAGCAGAGTTTCTTCAAAGAATTAAGAGCAGTCACATTCTAGCTCGTTTACAAAATTTCCTTTTTGTTTTCTAGTGACACTAGTTTTTGAGATCCTAGAAAATGCACTCTCTACTTGTGCCTGATAATGCAGAGGAGGAAGGTCCAAAGCCTTGGGATTCTGCACCTGCATTAAAAACCCAAAACAAGCTCCTGGCTCCTGGCTTCTGGCTGCTGGCTTCGGATTGACTCAGTTCTGACCAATGTAACTATTTGGGGAGTGAACCAAAAGACAGACGATCTTTTTCTCTGTCTTTCCTTCTTTCTGTAGACCTGCCTTTTCAATAAAAATAAATACATTTTTTAAAAATTAATGGTACACTTCAATTTTACTTTGCAATCACAGGTTTAACACTCAGGTAAAGATTTCAACACATACTAAGTAGAAAAAAAAAACATTATATTCAAACTAGCATTTAAAAAACTAAATAATAATCAAATTTCAGAATGTCAACCTCAGATAGATTATAGTTTTTGTTCTCTACATATAGAAAAACAAATATCATGAAAAATATAGTATTTATTTTATGGGACTGGCTTGTCTTACTAGGCATAATGATTCCCAGTTGCATCCATTTTGTTGCAAAAGACAAGATTTTGTTCTTTTGTATGACTGAATAGTATTCCATGGTGCATATACACAGTATTTTATTTATTCAGTCATCTGTTGATGGACATCTGTGTTGATTCCATATCTTAGCTATTGCAAATTGTGCTGCAATAACCGTGATTGGACAAACAACTCTCTCATATGCTGATCTCATTTTGTTTGAGTAAATTTGCAGGAATGGAATGTCTGGGATCATGTGGCAGATCTATTTACACACTGATGAGAAATCTTCAGATTTTCCTCCCTAGTGGTTATACTAGTTCACATTCCCACCAACCGTGGATTAAGGTCCTTTTTTCCCAACATCATTGTCAGCATCTGTTGCTTTTGATTTTTCAATTATGGCCAGTCCACCTGGGATTAGATGAAATCTCATCGTAGCTTTTACTTGCATTTCTCTGGTGGTTAGGGAGACTGAGCATTTTTCCTTTTATCTGTTGGCCATTTGTATCCTTTGAAAATTGCCTTTTCATATCTTTTGCCTAATTCTTAAGCGAACTTTTCTTTTTATAATTGAGTTTCTTGAACTCTATTTATATCCAAGATATCACTCCTCCATCAATTGCTTTGTTTGAAAATATTTTCACCGCTTCTATTGGTTGCCTCTTCATTATGTTTGCGGTTACCTTTGTGGTTCAGAAGCTTCTTGATATAATCCCATTTGCTTATTTTTGCTTAATTGCTGTGCTTTTGGAACCTTTTCCAAGAAATCTTTGCTGAGGTTTATGTGTTGCAGAGTTTCCCCCAATGTCTTGCTCTGGTGATTTTTTGATATTAGGTTTTAGATCTAAATCCTAAATTCATTTAAAGGTGATTTTTTTATAAGGTGTAAGATAGCGGTTGTTTCTTTCTTCTCCATGTATAGACCTATTTTTCCAACATCAGTTATTGAAGAGACTTTCTCTCTGTATAGATTCCAGTACACTTGTCACATATTAATTAGTTGTTGTTATTTGGGTTTATTTCTGGGATTGCTCTTCTGTTCCATGAATCTGCATACATGTTTTTCTGTGGCTACCAAGCAGTTTTGATTACAACTACCCTAAATATAACTCAAAGTCAGGTATTGTGATGCCTCTAGCTTTTTGTTATTGTTGTTGTTGTTGTTTAAGATTGGTTTAGCCCTTCAGTGTCTGCCATGATTTAAATGAATTTTAGAATTCTTTTTTTCTAGATTTGAGAAGACTGACAGGTATTTTGATTGGAACACATTAAGTCTTTAAATTGATATTGGTAAGGTGGAAATTTTGATGACATTAATTGTACCAATCCACAAATGTGGCATATTTTTCCTGTTCTGTTGTCATCTCATATTTCTTTCTTGAATGCTCTATATTTTAATTTTACAAATCTTTTACTTCCGTGGTTAAATTTATTCCAAAGAATTTGATTTCTTTTTTCAACTTTGATGAATGAGACTATTCTTACAAATGTTTTCTCAGCCATGTAAATGTTTGCACATACAAAGGCTATTGACTTTTGTGTATTTATTTCATATCCTGAAACTTCAGTGTCTGAGTAGAGCTTTTTTGTTTCCCTGTATAGAGAATCATGTCATCTGCAAACAGGGATAGCTTGACTTCCCTTTCCAATTTGTAGCCATTTATTTTTTTTTCTAGCCTAATGGCTCTGTTAAAAAATTTCAGAACTATATTGAAGACCAGTGATGTGAGTGGGCATTCTTTTTTGGTTCCAGCTCTTAGTGGATGTGCTTCCAAATTTCTCCATTCAATATGATGCTGCCTTTGAGTTTTTTCATAATTGTCTTGTTGTGTTGAGGAATTCTTCTATATACAATTTGCTTAGAGTTTTTATCATGAGAGAAGGCTGTGTTTCATCAAATGCTTTTTTGCATCTACTGGGATAAAACTATGGTTTCTTATACTTCACATTGTTAATGTGGTACATCATATTTGTTCATTTGCAAATGTTGAATCATCCCTTCATACCTGGGATAAATCCCACTTGTTCCATCCCAAATGAATGATCTTTCTGATGTGTTGTAGAATTCAATTAACTAGCATTTTGTTGAGAATGCTTGCACCTATGTTCATTAGGAATATGTATCTATACTGTACTATCTCTTTCTGGTTTCAGAATTAGGTGTTTCTGAACTCATAGGAGTCTGGGAAGATTCTCTTCCTTTGGATTATTTTGAAGAGTTTGAGAAGAATTAACTGATTTTGATGTATCCCCTAAGAAATAGAGTATTTTGCTACTATCTTCAGTTGTTCCTCAGGATTTTTTATTTCCCTTCTGATTTCTTCTATGATCCATTAAGCAAAGTGATATCAAGTCTCCATATATTTGCGTATTTTCTGCATTTTCTTGAGTAATTGCTTTCCAGATTCATTTTAGGGTAGTCAAGAAAGATACATGGAATGATTTCAATTTTTTGAGTATATCTAGGCTTATTTTCTGGATTGGCATATGGCATTCCTAGAATCAGTCCCATGTAATGATAAGAACATGCATTCTTCAACTGTTGGATGAAATGTTCTGTGCAGCGGCCCGGTGATTAAATCCTTGTGTTGCATGGCTTAGGATCCCATATAGACACCAGTTCTTATCCTGGATGCTCCACTTCCCATCAAGCTCCATGTCTGTGGCTTAAGAAAGCAGTAGTGGATGGTCCAGAACCTTGGGATGCTGCACCCATTTGGCAGACCCAGAAAAATTTCCTGACTTCTGGCTTTGAATCAGCTCAGTTTTGGTCATTGTAGTACAAGTACCATTGCCTGGTTTCAGTGTTGCTGTTGAATTTCCCTTTTACTGCTTTTTCCTTTCTTGCCACACACAGTTTCATAAATGTAAATTATGAATTTTCAAACATAGCACCATTTCCCCAGAAATGGAATTGTCAATTTTCCCTCAGAGAACCCTAACCTGAATGACTAACAATTTAGGTTTGATGACTATTTAAATTTTATTTAATTCCTTCATTCAACTAGACTCATTATTATATGAGTCTATATAATATATATATATATTATATAATTCCTTCATTCAACTCAACTCATTATTATCGCTGGCTATTTTAGAAATAACTCCTTAAAGTTATTTAGGAATAACCTTCAAATTTAATTACAATAAGTGCCTAAATCTTCATCTCCCTGTGATCTCTTCACAGGAGCATAAGTTAATGGATACTTCCTGCTTCCTTAAGTGATGATACAAGTTAATGTTCATATCTCATTGATTTTGCACGACATTACTTCCTGTCATTCTCTGCAGCATTTCCAACAGAGAATGCTCCTTAATACAGTTCCAGGAGAGGTATGTTGCTACAAATATCTTCAACCTAAGCATAAAACATGTTTATAAGATTATGTAGCAAAATTGAAGCAGTTTGATGAAAACAGTCCTTTTTCAATTTATGAATTATAAATGGAATTTCTGCCCTAAATGAAGCACATTGTCTTCAGAAATTAATCATAATTACAACACATGCATTAATACTTTACTATGATCAATAAAATTTCTTTTGTGAAAATCCAATCATCACAATAATTATTCTTCTTTATACCAAAGAAAGAAAATGTCTTGTTGACAAATGAGTCAACTTTATAAATTACAAAAGTATGTGTATTTAATTTTTGCTTTGTTTTGTTAAATCAGTTCTTTAAAGGTGACAGAATTGGTTGTAATACTTGTTTCGTAAAATCACACATAGAATTCACTTTACATTTGTCTCCTTGTACTAGAATTTAGTAAGTCATATTTTATCAGTTCAAATTAACTTTAGGTTTGCTTTTAAATTATGTCTAAACCTTGATCCTGTAAGAATACAACATAAACAAATCCTGTATGCATGTCTTATTTCTACACATACTGAAATTGTGAGTCTTATTTTCTACCTATAGGGAACATTTTCTTTGTATTTCAATGTACTTTTTGGCTCTCCAGTCATATCAAATTTGACCTCATTTTGAATAGGTATTCCATTTCGGAACAGTAATTCAGAATACTCAAAGGAAAAAAAAATTATGTTTATTTGAAAGGCTGATTTACAGAAAGTAGAGACAAAGAGAAAGATCTTCCATCCACTGGTTTACTTCCCTAATGGCAGCATTGGCCAGAGCTGGAATGATGCAAAGCCAGAGGCCAGGAGCTAGGAGCATCCTCTAGGTCCCCTATGTGGATGCAGGTTCCCAAGAACTTCGGCCGTCATTCACTGCTTTCACTAGCCATAAGCAGGGAACTGAATGGGAAGTGAAGCCGCTGGAACATGAACTGGTGCCCAAGTGGGATGCTAGTACTTGAAGGTGGAGGATTAGCCAGTTGGGGCATGGTGCCCACCCTGCTTAGTGAGATTAATCAATCCAAAATGCATCTCTTTTGAACCTCTGTTATGCCTTCCCCAACAATGTGAAATATGTGCCCCTTTATCCTGGATTTTTTTTTTTTCAGATTTTTTCTCACCCAGCTCCACCTGCTACTCATGTCAAAACTGTCGTTATCCTCCTTAACAAAACCTGTTCTTACGAAAACATTGGCATGAGATCAGGCATTACCATTTTAATTTGTATAGTCTTGCTCAGTGAGACCTTTTATATTAAGTGTATTTTCACATAAGATCTATATTGTACATATAACATTTCTTATTGTAGCAAATGTAGTTATTTTATGTGTTTCTCTGCTCCTTACTTTGACAGAGGACTATAATAATATATTTGCCAAAATGCCACACTAAAATAATCTCTTATTCAGATGTGGGGATGCAATGCAATATGCGTTCCTGCTTCCAAATCAAAGATGGACTCCAAATGAAACTGTTGGAAATGTGTAGACAATGGGATGCTGGACTGTCTGACGTTGTCTGTGCCAGCAATGTCAGGGCACACATAAATAACACACTGATGGAATTATGACTCCTTATGAAGGACTGTACCATTGTAGCAACATGAGGAAAATCTGTCGGGGGGGGGGGGTAGGAGCTTGGGGGAAAAAATCCCAATCTATACAAAATTGTACCACAAATATCAAAATAAAAATTTAACAAAAATAAAATAATCTGTTACATTATATCACCCTGCTTTAGTTTTTTGAGGTAACATAAACTATGACTTTAGGGACACAATGAAGATCATGCCCACTGAGAAAGAGAACAAAATTGGAAAATAGGGTAATTTTAAGGAGAAAGACACTATAATGGAGCATTTAAGAAAAAATCTGGGTATTTTGAGAGATTTATGAAGATCTAAGGCATAACTTACATTTAGTTTATCACCTTTTTCTTCATTGTCCATCTTGTCCCCTTAATCTTAACCCATAACCTATCCCAATAAAACTGCATGTAGTCCTGAAGTGCATAAAGACATTTGGATAAATGCCAGATGATATGTGTAATAGTGGCTCCAGAAAATTACAATACCTTGTGATGTAAGTCATTTTGGTTTGTGTAAGTTCACTCTTTATTGTTCACACAGCAAAATTATGGTCTAAAGAAGCATTTTGTAAAAACTGTTTTCAGTGTTAAGTGATGCATAACTGATTAATCTTAATAAAAAGACTGCTCCTAATTTTAGTGACAGATAAACCCATTTATTATCCTACTTGTGAACACTATATTAATGCATACCTAGTTTGTATGCATTTCTATACTTATTCATTGTCGGTAAACATGTAATCAGTTGATTTGTTTACAATTAATTATACATCACAATACATTTTCTCATTAACAAATTATTTTCTCATTAACAAATAATTTTCCTGGAAAGAAACTTGAGATATATACTGATGTTTCTGTGATAGAGACCATAGGTTTTAAGTCTTTAAATTAAATATATAAAGCATTTTTAGTGATGAAGAAAGTAATATTAAAAGTAATTTATGAATATGTTAGTAAGTCATAATAAATATTATCTTAAAATCAAGGTTAAATACTAGCATTTGATTTGACAAAGAATATAGCTCTTTTTCATGATACTTTTGAAAGGATAATTGGGTTTTTGGGGGGGTGTTTTTTTTTTAAGATTTATTTATTTATTTTATTACAAAGTCAGATATACAGAGAGAAGGAAGATCTTCCATCCAATGATTCACTCCCCAAGTGAGCGCAACAGCCAGTGCTGTGCCAATCCAAAGCCAGGAACCTGGAACCTCTTCCGGGTCTCCCACGTGGGTGCAGTGTCCCAATGCATTGGGCCGTCCTCGACTGCTTTCCCAGGCCACAAGCAGGGAGCTGGATGGGAAGTGGAGCTGCCGGGATTAGAACTGGCGCCCTTATGGGATCCCGGGGCTTTCAAGGCGAGGACTTTAGCCACTCGGCCACGCCACTGGGCTCAAGGATAATTGGTTTTTGTGAAGAGGTAGGTAAATTTAACTTGGTTTAAGGTTTACTCAAGAGTGACTGGCAGAGAATCAAGATGGCGGAATAGGGAAAGGGCACACTTAAACAGAAGGAGAAATACTAGCCAGTGTGAAGCAGAGAGGGCACATTCCAAGAAACTGGAGAAGACAGAACTACAGCAGAGGGCTTCCTGGTAACTGACAGACACAGGAGAGCAGCGGATACAACAGTGCAGTGTTGCAGTGACTGATAACCCAGCAGCGTTCAGCAATTGGTGATTTTAATCGCAGCGGCAGACAGAACCGCACCAGCAACAAGGTGGGAAGGGACGTTTACTAGGAGCTCAGGAGGTGAACCCAGACAAAGAACTGCTCATCCTGCTGGTCTGTTTCATTTGATCAGGAGCAGAGTGGCAGATGTCAGATGGGCAGTGCAGGAACAGGGCGAATTTCACAGGCCAGTCTTCCCCCTAATGCCGAATTAGGCACCGTTTTGTTTAAGGAGGCAGAGGCTACTGTGCATGCACTGAGTTGGGAGTGAACTCACTTCTGGCTTAGTGAGCTGCAATAACGTGGCATCCTACAGGTTCGGTACAAGACAGGTTTGGGTAGTCCTCAGACCTGACAGCCAGCAGATTGGGAACTCTAGTAGTGGTGCACAGGTTGCCACTTTGTACAGTGTGGCAAGGGCTTTGAGACTGCAGGGACAGCACTGAGCGGCACATGCTCGGTGCATTGCACTGGTCCCACAGGAAAATAATACAGACCTTGGCACCGTATGGGTCAAAATAGGTCTGTGTGACCCTCAGACCTAATGGCCAACAGGTTTCAGCAACATCAGCACCACCAACTTGGCTGTATAGGATTCCTTCTGTCTCCCTAATCCTGAAACCTGCTCCAACTGGAAGTGAGAGAAAGGTTGTAGAGATAATGGTGCAGCCTCAGCATGGTATCACAGGAGGTGGAGAGTGGTGAGCCAGGACCTGGGGCTACAGAGACCATGGTGGAAATTTAACATAGGAAACCAGACCTGGAACTCGCTGGCAGGAGTGGACAAGTGACTGCAAAGAGCCATGTAGCAACTGCTATCATTTAAAGAATTATTATGTAGGACATTCACTTGGATATAATGCATTGGGAAAGGCAAAGACGGGTCCGATACACGCCTAAACTGGAATAATCCTTGGAAATGTGGATTATTTTGCTTTAAAAATTTGTAATTTATAATTCCAATATGTGGTCTGAATCAATAAAGTGCATAGGGCCTGGCGAGATAGCCTAGTGGCTGGGGTCCTTGCCTTGCACAGGCTGGGATCCCATATAGGTGCCTGTTCTAGTTCCAGCGGCCCCACTTCCCATCCAGCTCCCTGCTGGTGACCTGGGAAATCATCGAGGATGGCCCAAAGCCTTGGGATCCTGCACCCATGTGGGAGACCCGGAAGAAACTCCTGGCTCCTGGCTTCGGATCAGTGCAGCTTTGGCTGTTGCGGCCACTTGGGGAGTGAGGCAGCGGATGGACAATCTTCCTCTCTGTCTCTTCTCCTCTCTGTATACATGACTTTTTAATAACAATAAATAAATAATATATAAACATATATAGTAAATAAATAAATCTTTTTTTTTAAAAAAAGAGATTGCATAGTAACTCATAGTCCCTCATACCAATGTTGACATGTTTAGTCTCTTTTCAGGTTTCTTTTAATAGCAAAATTCAAGTTATTAAGTGATAGTCATTCATAGTATCATACTAATAGTAACTTACCATTTTCCTATAAACTTCATTCTTTTCTGTGACTTGAGCCAAATCTATTAAAATATTTGATTTTAAAATATTATTACATTCACTAATGTTTTTTCTTTATTAAGTGCTCAACTTACGTTAGATTTAACTGCATTCTATCGTTAGAATATTTAAAAGTATTTGTTTCATAGATATAATACAAATATATATTTGTCCCTCTTTCATTCTCACTCCCCTCCCTTTCCTTTACTGTCATTCCTTCCCTTTCCTCTTTGCTTTCTCTTTTAATTTTTGAGATAACATTTTAACTTACAGTGTAATCAAATTCTCTGCTCAATAAGGAATTCAACAAGTACAAACTAAAGAAGACCAGAGTTCAGAAGGAATATCAGCAGGGACTTTGTATGATGACAAATTTTTCTTTCGACAGTCTTCTTTCAATGCAATGTAATGTACTAGATAATTTTGCATTACTAAGTCATATACAGTTATCAGCAATTGAAAATAGTAAACATGTTGCTCCAGGATTTTTTTGAGTTTATTTTTTTATAAATCCATTTTCCTTCTTGTACCTGTATTTAACATCTGTGCATTTTTCACAGAATGGTTCATGGGAAATTATAATATTCCTTTCAAATGAGAAGGCATATTTGCCCTCACTGCAAATAAAAATGAGAAGACAAATTCTAAGAAGATGCATTTTAGAATACATAATGATCATTAGCAGCAGGGATACCTGTTTTACCTAGTCAGACACTTGCTTCTTTCACTCAGAATTTACATAACTGAGAAATATTGTGGGAATCAAGAAAATTCTAAATAACATCTACTACTTCCTGTGAAGTGCATTTTAATTTCTGAATGTAGCTAAGAATAAAACATTTTTAAAGATTTACTTATTTTTATTGCAAAGACAGATTTAAAGACAGAAGGCAATACAGAGAGAAAAATCTTCTGTCTGCTGGTTCACTATCCAAGTGGCCGCAACAGGCATTCGAAGCCAGGAACCAAGAACTTCTTCTGGGTCTCCCATGCGGGTACAGGGTCCCAAGGCTTTGCACCATCCACTATTGCTTTCCCAGGCCACAAGCAGAGAGTTGGATGGGAAGTGGAGCAGCTGGGACATGAACTGTCACCCATGTGGAATCCCGGAACACGCAAGCCGAGTATTTAGCCACTAGGCTATCCCGGGTTTATTCTAAAAGTAGAGTGTTGGAGAGAACTAGGGAAGGAGTTCTTCTACCTAATTCTTCCCCAAATGGCTGCAGTGGTTGGTGCTGGGCCAAGCTGAAGCCAGGAACCCGGGAATCTACCCAGGTCTCCCAGGTGGGTGACAGGAACCCACTTAGGCTCTGCTCCATGACTTTAAGTCACATTATCAGGAAGCTTGATTGAAAACAAAGCACCCAGGACTCAAACTGGTGCTCCAACAAGGAATGCTAGGGTATCAGGTGGCAGCTTAATCTGTTGTGTTACGCAAGAATAAAAATTAGGAGTGATTTGTGCTATAATCTTCACAACAGGTGTGCGCATTTTCTGAAACCATCTGTGCAATGTTGGTTTTCCTCCTGCAAGTCTTTCTGAGGTGCTGTAGCATTTCCCTTGAAACATACTTTAAAAGGGCAAGGAGCACCAATGCTTTAGGTTTCCTTGTTTGTCTATCCCATAACACCCTGTTAACCTCCCTACAAGGACAAAACATCCTTGGTGCTCCAGTGCACCTATGAAAACACTTTGTGACTTCAAAATGTCAGTTTCAGCACAGCATTAACATCCAAGGAAAGCTGCTTTCAATTTCTCAGTTGCTCAGGCCTTTCACTCCTGATGCTATCTATCCCGGAGATTTCTGAACTAACTACCTCTAAAGCATGCATTTACTGCAAACATTTGTAAAGTGAATGGTTTAAAAAAAAAAAAGCCTGTCACCCTCTATAAGAATCTTTGTAGCGTCTCCCGACTGTGCAGACCTGACATTTCAGTAATTGCTTCAACCTTAGTGCAACCAGGCTTTGTGCCTTTCCTTGATGAAACATTTCCTAGACTCCTTATTTCAGAAGTTCTCCGCTTTGATTACTAAGGCACTAAGTTTCTCCTCTGCCCTGGCTAAGGCTGCTTTTAGCCTGTCAACATGTCTGAATCAAGTTTTTCCCCAGTGAAAATGGAGTAATCACAGTGAAAAGTGGTTTCATCATTTCCCATCTTCTTTAAGACTCATTTTGAGAGAACTAAATTTATTTGTGGGATCTTTTTATTGCTTTTATTTATCTCTTGGCTTCATTTTGTTTTATTAATGAAGCTGACTGACTAAAGCGACTGAAACTAGATAATGAGATGCATACCTGATATTAGTTGCTTATTTACATGGACTTTTGACAATCAGTGTAGTTTCAAATAGCGATGAAACCATCCTCCCCTCCAAAAATAATTATGGATAGATTGAGAAAGAAATAAGTCAAAATTAAAGGACTGGCTAAATCACTGCTATTATGTTTTTTCTTGGTGGATGACATTCTCCAATGTTTCTGAGCGGTGTCTATGTGCAGGAGAGGTACTTGTCAAAGAAGAGCTGAGGTCTTGCATCATGCGAAGACACAGTGGGAGACTGGCCTCTCGGGACTAGAAAGTGAATCCTTTCCAGATAACAAATGCGCTGGTGACTTGATTTTTTTCTCATCCTGTAAAACTGTGAAAAATATCTATCAGTTTATAAACTAACCTTTTAGTGTATTTTGTTATGCTCAGACAGACTAAAAAAGAGGCCAAATGCTGGAATTATCTACTGCAATTCTCTGAAATTCGGCAATAATAAAAGATGAGGACAAGATACTTAGAGGAAGGGGTTTGGACTAGCAAATAAGAAATCTTTCAGGACACGTAAATGTCATATCCAAATGCATGGGTTTGAGTTCTAATTTCTGTTCCTGAATCCGGCTTCCTGCTAGCACACACCCAGGAAGACAGTGGCTATGATTTGAGTAACTTGTTCCTGCCACCTTCACAGAGACAGAGACTGACTCCTTGACACCTGATTTAAGCCTAGCCTAACCAAGGCTACTGCAGCATTGGAGTGAGTCACAGAATAGAAAGTCTCACTCTTTGCTCTCACTTGCTCTCTCTCTGCCTTTGAAATAACAAGAAAAATGTAAGAAAAACCACACCTGGCTAAATGCCTAAGAAAAAAATATGGTTGAAAAACCTCCAATGGCAATAGTGGTTGGTTTGAAAATTTTAAAACTTTGAAAGTCACTTGAATATTTTTCCATACTAACTTAAATACCCAGATTATTATCAGTGGTGTAGAAAATATTATGATAGCTATTTTTTAAATTTTATTTTATTGTATAGTTTTTGACAATCTTTACATAGTTATGGTTAACAAAAAAATGTTCAGGAGGTATAGGGAAGTATGTAATACTATTATGTCCATATTGTTTCCATTATGATAGCTATTTAACATGTTGTTCTTCATAGTCTTTTAATCCATAGCAGTTTTCACATATAATCAGCTAAACACTCTATGCCATATTTTGAGAGAAGGGTAAAAACATAAAAGGAAGAGGAAGCATGAGAAGAAACTCATTCTTAGTTATTGAGTTTCATAAACTAGGCCACAGTCAGAAATGAAGATTTTGGGCTGTAACCAACAAGTTTGGGGTATCATGATGAATTTTGGCATATCTCTCCTGCTCTGTATTCCCGTCTATTCTGTTCTACTTCTCTCCTCTCCTCTCCTCTCCTCTCCTCTCCTCTCCTCTCCTCTCCTCTCCTCTCCTCTCCTCTCCTCTCCTCTCCTCTCCTCTCCTCTTCTCTCCTCTCCCCACTTCTCCTCTCCCATTCCACTCCATTCCATCCCATTCCAGGAGGTATATTTTTGAAACAGATTGGGGCTTGGTGATGGAGGAAAGAGCTTGGATGCTAGGCTCAGTGACTAAATCTATTTGTCAAGTTTATAAACTAAGGCATGAAAGCCTCTGTAGTATGTCAGTGCCCTGAATCAGGAGGCTTGCTCTCCTGTGCACTTCAGGGTGAGGCAAAATTGACACAATGATCAGGTAGCCCCTCTATGTTTCCTCACACTTGAAAGATGCAGAAGGAGAACAGAAAATGAATGCCATTCCAAGATGGCTTAATGTACAAGATGGTTTAGTGTGTAAGGCTTGGACTGAGTTTCATTGGGTTTCAATGAGAATAGATATTAAGATAGATTACAACTTCTGTACTGTGAAGGCTCTGTCTTCTGATATTTGGATGAGCTCTCATAGTTCTAAATACTTTAATTTAAGGAGAATTGCTCTAAAGGAGAATAGTTCTAAAATAGCTTCAGAATCTTCATCCAAGTGAAGCAGAGCTCATACTAAAACTAAAAAAACATTATTGAAATTAACCATATAATTATTCTTTGAATTAGTAAACAAGAATGGCAACCTTGCTCTATCATCTCTTATATGATGGGGAGCTCGATTCCTTGGGTATGCCTGCTAGAGAACCATCATTTCAAGTTCCATCTAAAATCAGAACAGAGACTGTACTAACAACATTCACAATATCAGAAGAATACAATAAAAGATTTATAATAATTTTCAGAAACATTAAAGCAATATGCAAGTTTCACCAAAGAAAAGATGTCAGCTATGTTTAAAATCTGACCAAAAAAATCAGGATCCACATATATAAAGAAGTCAGAATCATTCCCTTTTGCACTAATTCTGACTTTCTTTCCATCTGTACAAGGCAGTGGAAAAATGCAACAGTAAAGCATTATTGCCATGGCTTTAGAGGAAGCTAGGTTTTGAGGTAGTTATTGTCCACAGGCATCTGTGCTTGCTCTTTCTGATCTTTTTCACCTCATTTCTGTATTTGTCTTTGTTTTTGGAAAGCTAGTTCTTGACTCATTTCTTTCTTTGTTCCTTGTTCTTCATTCTTTTGCATTCTTATATATTATCTTTATCCTATCTCCCACTCATTCAGTTTTATCATTTCTCCTGCTCTATCCTATCTTTGTAAATCCACAGATACATAAAAATAGGACAAACTGATTTAAATTCACTTATATTGTTGATAAGCTGTTGCATATTTCAAATAATTTTTAAAACATGAACAAGTGATTTACCAAAAATATATCCAAAATTTAAAAATATGTTTGAGTACATTTATAATGAATTCAAATATAAATGCATATATATAATTATATATGTGTGCATATATATGTACACACATATAAATATATACATACAAACATATACACATATGTGTATATATATGTATGTAATTTTACCTGACAGATTTGCAAAATTTTACAGTTCTAGCCTAGGATAAGTAAGGAGAGGGGAAAAACACATACTCATTTACCATTGCTGTAAGTGTTCAGTTATGTAGCATCTATCCATATTCTGAAAATTACACAATGCAATTGACTCAGCAAACCCAGACCTTAAAGATATGTTTTGAACTATTAATAGAGAGTTATAAAGACATGTATTGTAATTCTGTATGAAACATGAAAACAAGGAAGAAGACTGCACTGTATTCTGCTAGTAGATTGGTTGAACAAAATTTTGGTTAATTATTTCATTGGTGGGTTATGTGCTGATGTGGAAACCTTTGAATGCAGCATTATTAAACAGAAAATAATCAAGGTACTGTGTTTGTGCAAACACATTGCTTGTGTAAACACAAAGAATATGTTGTGTTTCTTGGCTGAATATATAGAGGTCTAAATGAAAGCAAAGATGGTAAAAGAAACCGATGGTTTCACTGTTGTTATATGACCTAATAGTTCATCACAAAGATACATAAAGATTTATACCTATTTTGAATAAAATCAATTTTGTTTTAGAAATGTAATTAGATAGCCAACGTCTACCTTATTTCATTTATGCAATTTAAAGTATGAGTTTTATGCAGTGGAGCCTTTTAAATCCCAGTTGGAAGCCTGTATTTGCTCAGATTTGCACTAAATTACCTTTCCACTCTTTTTAAAACTCCTCATTACTCTTCCACTTTCTTTTAACAATGTCTTTTGTAGCGTCCGTCTTTCCCCATTTCGACTGAAGTTCCCATCCCTGAATGCAGGGTCATGCCTGATATTCACATGGAATTGTTTTTACTGGAACTATATGATGTGTACTAAAATTCTGTTGTTTTAAAAAATCCATATATATCAACCTTCCAGAAATATTTACAATTACAAAATTTTAATAAGTCATGTAATCTATTGTGATAGAACTTCAAATATCATAAAATAATTAAAATATATGCACATGTTAGACAAATTCCTCTTCTCTGTAGATAAGGTAATACATAGTCCAATTTTTTACATTCAGAAACAACTGAGGCTATATCAACCAGAATAGAGTTAAGTTTTGCTCCAATTGAAAAGTGATATAGTCTTATTCATGGCTCATTAGAACTAAACATATCAAAAATGTTCACTCAATAGTTAAAGGAGAGGATAGGCTAGAAAACTTAACAAAGACAATCATTTTGCATACAGAAAAAAATTATTTTTACTCCCATTTCATGAGTCACATGGCAGCCCAAATTTACGAGATGTAAGAGTGAGTGCAGTACTCTAAATGTAAAGAAAAAAAGATAAATACATCTAGCTTACTGAACTCTATTCCAAGTACTTCATGACTAGTAATTGAAACAAGTGAAATAACCTTATAACTGTATTTTCTTTCAGTAATTTTAAACCTCTATTTTTATTACAAATGCTACTAAAATTTTAGCTCTTTCTCTTCACTTTAGTCTGAAGTCCTTTTGAGAAATACTGTAATACATATAACATTAATGCTACAGCAAATAGAAAAATAGTAATAGGGAAGGTAAATATTAAATTAGGCAGATCTAAATTCAAACCCTAGCTCTACAATTGATTAGCTTTATGATCTTGTCCCTGTTATTTTATCTCTCTGAATTGAGCTTGATTAACCAATATTTGGGTTGAATTACTGTCATAATTTTACAAAAACAAAATAATGATCGTGAGTTGTTAGCCCAGAGCCTCATACATGGTAGCTTCAGGGCACACACCAAAATATTTTCTTTTTTTTTTCTTTCTTTTTTCTTTTCTGTGAAAACTTTTATTCTAGAGATGGAGCTTCAAAAGTGGTCTGAACAAATTAATCTTCTGCTTGTAGGATCCAGCATCCCATATGAGCACCTGTTCATGTCTCAGATGCTTCACTTCCGATCCAGCTCCATGTTTGTGGTCTGGGAAAGCAGCAGAGGATGGCTCAGATCCTTTGGCACCTTGTATCAATGTAGGAGACCTGGAAGAAGCTCCTGACACCTGCCTCTGTACTGGCCCAGCTCCAGCCTTTACAGCCATTTGGGGAACGAACCTGCCATGGAAGATCTATCTTTCTTTCTTTCTTTCTTTCTTTCTTTCTTTCTTTCTTTCTTTCTTTCTTTCTTTCTTTCTTTCTTTCTTTCTTTCTTTCTTTCTTTCTCTGTACAAATCTACCTTACAAATAAAAATAAATACATCTTTTTAAAAGAAAAAATTCTATGCTAGATGTGAATAACAAGTTTTCATATTTTAAAAAGTTGATTTCCATTCTGAACCTATGGAGAGATGCTAATTAGTAGCTCAAATATTAAAAGTGCACCTTATTTCTATTAAGAACTGAGACAAGATCCTGTGTCAAATTGAACCACCTCCTATGACAGCAGCATGCCATAAGGGAGCAGGTTACAGTCCCACCTATTCTACTTCTGGTCCGGTGCCCTGATAGTTTACCTGGGAAAACAGCAGAAAAATGGCCCAGAGAAAATATGGAAGTTCCTTTCCCCTAGTTTGGGCTGGCCCATCCCAAGACACTCTGATGTCTCATTTATAAACTGCTACTGTGGTTTATTCTTTTAAAAATTATGTTCATTTTATTTGAAAGGTAAAAGGACAGAAAGATCTCTGCTTGTTCTGTACCCAAATTCCCAGAACAGCGAGGACTAGGTCAGGCAGCAGTCAGCAGTGAAGGACTCCATCCCAATCTCCAACACAGGTAGCAGAGGCCCAAGTGACTGGAGTTATCACCTGCTTCCAAGTATATACATTATTAGGAAACAAATCTTTGTTTTAATTTTAATTTTATGATACAATTCAGTAGAGTCTGGGATTCCCCAATCCCCATCAATTCTCACCCACCGACTGATTTTCCCCATGTTGTTACAATAGCATAGTCCTTCAAAAGGAGTTAGAAATAAGATCTAAGGTGAAGCTAGGACTTGAACCAGGCACTCTGATGAGGATCCAGGCATCCCAAGCATAGTGTTAATCAGGTGAGCCATATGTTTACCATTTAACTGTTAAAGTACACATACTTTAAAATCAATAATTGGGGGCCAGGCTTGGTGGCCTAGTGGCTAAAGTCCTCACCTTGAACGCGCCGGGATCCCATATGGGCTCCGGTTCTGATCCCGCAGCTCCACTTTCCATCCAGCTCCCTGCTTGTGGCCTGGGAAAGCAGTTGAGGACGGCCCAAAGCTTTAGGACCCTGCACCCACGTGGGAGACCTGGAAGAGGTTCCTGGCTCCTCGGTTAGGATCAGGGCAGACCGGTTGTTGCGGCTTACTTGGGGAGTGAATCATTGGATAGAAGATCTTCCCCTCTGTCTCTCCTCCTCTCTGTATATCTCACTTTGCAATAAAAATAAATAAATCTTTTAAAAAATCAATAATTGGATCTTAAGACCTCAGTATATTGAGTACAATGCAATTCAAACAAAGCATCTTTTTCAAGTATTATTGTCTACAAGAAAGCTTTCCAAAATAATGATTATGTCAGCATATTCTTATGAACAAGAATTTCAATGGTAATCCCAATGCATTGCTATGTTTCATATTTTTATTATAAAAATAATCAGTAAAGCAAAACGGGCCTTTATATTTCTAGACTCGTATTAAACATGTATAATTCCTCATGAATTAACGGTTTTCCTGGAGACCACAGTTTTCATAAGACATCTGGATTATAATAGCTAAACTAATTCCATTTGTATCTCAGATCTGAATATAATAACCACATGTAGCACAACAAGAAGATTTTCCAGTTAGTTTTTGTCAGCCCTTGTAGTCTCTGAATAAATCAAGAACTGTTTACATTTTCCTCACTGCTTAGCTTCATTTCCATCTAGTTTAACATGTGTGGTGAATGTAATGTATTCATTTTTCAAGAAAATGCTCTATTCTTCTGACACCATGCATGATTCAGCAAGACACCACTGGAGTCAATAATAGCTCTGGTGAACTGCCCTCCTACCTCAGTGAGCCTACCAGAATATACTCTAAAGAAAAAAAAAACAGGCACTTTCTCTTTTTCCATGCCAATGCTCCATTACACAATGGTTTCATGCGGCTCCTGTCTTAAATCATGCCATCCTAGGTAACGTAATCTTCTTTTGTACAGACTTTGAAGATTTATACATTAGAAGTTATCCATGTGACCTTAATCTAATTCCTCTTAAACCTCGCTTTAACCTATTTCTGGAACCACTGAAGTCATTGAAGGTGTGCTGCTGATCTCTCAGAACTGTTCTCCGTAATCACGTTGGGCAGTCCTGGCTTATTGTTGACCTCTGATTGCTACAAATATTTTTTCAGTTTCAAGCCTTTTGTTTGTATTTCCACTTTTTGGAAAAGACTTATTTATTCAAAGACAAAATTATAGCAAAGGGACAGAGAAATCTTCCATCTGCCTGTTTATTCCCCAAATATCTGTCATGTCAAGGGTTAGGCCAGAATGAAACCAGGAACCAGGAAATTTTTCTTAGTTTCCCAATGAGTACTGGGACCAAGTACCTGGGCCATCTCCTGCAGTTTTACCAGGCACATCACCAGGGAGTTGGACTGTAAGTGGAACAGCCTGGACTCAGAATCAAACCAGCACACATATGGGATGCCAGAATCATAGGCCATGCTTAATTCATTATGAGACAACACAAGTCGCTATATTAGCATTTTGAATTATAGTTCTGGTCTTCATGCTATAATGTAAATCATTGTTTAGACAAATCAAACAAATCATTGCTTTATGAAAATATGAGCAGTCATATAAAATAACTGTTCTGGCTACTCGATGTTTTTTTTGATGCTTATAGAGTCACATCCTAACCCAACCACTAGATCAGACTCCCATCAGGTTAAACTGTAATAAAATGAATGTTCCTTCGGGGGCTTTTAAAAAGAAGATACACTTGGGGCTGGTGTAATGGTGTAGTTTAAAAAAAAGCCACAGATTTCCATACAGAACTCTCATTTGGATGCCAGTTCACATCCCAGCTTCTCTATTTCCAACCCAGCTCCATGCTGGGAAAGCAGCAGAAGATGGCACAAGAGTTTGGGTCCCTGCTACCAATGGAAGAGACCCCAGTGAATTTTTCTGGATCCTGGCTGTTAACTCACCCATAACTATTTCAGTCATCTGAGAAATGAATCAGCAAATGGATGATCTTTTCCAGTCTCTCTCTCTCTTTAGATCTTTGAAAGAAATATGAAAAAAATTTTAAAGAATATATGCTGATAATTATAGCCTATTTTACACTTAAATTCAATAGCAGCAAAATATATTGCCAACTCGTTCTTAGCAGTAGTTTCAGGCTCAGTTGTGTGTAAACACTAAATAAGAAGTCAAAGGTGCAGTGATGGCTAAGAGAGATGTGATTGCTGCCTCCTTAGAGTCTGGAGTTCAATAGAGAAGATGAAAAGAATAAACAGCTAATCACAGGATTACACTACATAATGACAAACTGATCATTAGTGAACACAGAATGAGCATATGTATGTGATTATTTTTGATTTATGTATTTATTAGAGAAACTGACAGACACAAACACACTGAGATCTTGTATCTCCTGAAAGAAGCCAGGAACTGCATCCAAGTCTCTCATGTGGGTGATATAGACCCAAACACTTGGTACATATTTCACTGCCTTCCCAGGCCTGTTAGCAGGAAGCTGAATTGGAAGCAGAGCAGCCAGGAATCTAAATTAGCACTCTAAAATAGGATTCAGGCATTCAGAGTGATGGCCTAATCCACTGCACTGCAATGCCTACCACAGTATACAGATTCTAAAGGACAATAGAAGAAACTGAAATCGGAGGTTTGATAAGGCATTAGCTAAGTGGAGTCACAGGGCTGAGATAGAGTATGCCAGTGGTGCAAATAACCACGGCAGAGAGAAAGGGATTCATACGCAACTAGATAAGGCCTTCTGTTTGTTTGCTTTTAGAAATTGAAATCTTGTTTCATAATACATTAGAATAATCACATACCCTTAATATTACATTTTGCCAATTTGGGGTACAGAATATTGGATTGGAACAATAGTAGTGTCAGAAACTACAAAGTTGTTACATTAGTTCTGTCATTGAGTAGGTTCAAGAGTGTGGCATGACTTTCTATTGCCTCATTTAGTTCATCCTCACCTGGCCATCTCCTATTGTTACAAGAAAATGCACTTACAGACTTCTTGGTGTCACAGAATTAGGATGAACACATCTGAAGAAAACTGATTAGTTTCCTTTGTGATGTGCAGCAGGCACTACGTGATGAAACCTTGGTATGCATGCCAGGCAAGAAGAAGCAGGCAGTCACCCCTTGAAGCATGAATTCCACCTCTGTGGCTGGAAAACTCTGCTACTTAAACAAGAAGCCATTTTTAAAATCTAGCATGTGAAGCTACATTTCTTGAATTGTACAAATCTTACAAAAATTCATACTGAATATGAAGCACCTTTAACAATTAAATATAATCAATTTTTAAAACGGCCTTCAAAATCTAAGTTAGCGGAATAGCAGGTGTGGCTTTTTCTTCTTCCCCAGAATTAGTACTAGAATTTTTTGCTTTATTTTTATATATTATTTATTATTTTTTTTTAAATTTGTTTTAGATAATGCTTACATAGTTAATCAGAGTGGGAAGGCTTGGGGGTCAGGAAAAAGTGTGTGTGATCACTGTTTCCAAGTTTTCTATTTCTTTTTCATGTATCTAGGGGGAGGCAGGAGACAAGGAGAGAGGCTACACCCAGCATCCCAACTGCCCCAGTGCCTAGGGATATGAACAGCCACACAGTATTGACCCAGGGTCCTGATGTGGCATATGCTACTCAGATTCTGCCAAGTGGTCTTGGTATCTCTGAAATGTCGTCATTCTCACCAATCCAAGAATGAGGGAACACTGTCAGTGTCCATTGGCTGACATAGTTCACCTTAGAGGCTCCATTCACCCAAATATTTGCTGTCATATTTGGGCTTGGGCAATTGTCCAATCTGTTCTGTTCCCCTCCCTCTGCTATGGTAACAGATACCCTCTGAAGGCCATAATGGGCTGCCATATGCTCTATGTGAATCTGGGCCAGCCATTCACTACTCTGTCTTTTCCACTGAGGAGGACCAGTTCTCCTAGGTGGACCCAAGGACCTGATGAGCCTGGTGACCTGGACCCTGCTGGACCCTCCCCATCCCAGGGTCTCACGGACATGGCAGCCACCAGACAGGCAGGCTCAAGGAACCTGGCCAGGTGACCAAAACCCCATCAGATCCCTATAGCCAGAGCTCAGTGACCCAGCACCCACCGTGCAGGCAGGCCCAAGAACCCAGACCAGGCAACCTGGGCCCTGCTGGAACCCCTGTCCCCAGAGCTCACAGACCCAGCATCCACTATACAGGCAGGCTCAAGGACCTGGGCCAGGAGACCCAGGCCCAGCCAGACATCCCTTCCAGCCCCTGCTTCTGGTAAAATTTAAAACTGAGATAAAAATTACTCCAAATTGTACAAATAATTGCAAACAACAGGAGTTAGACATCACTTCCAATGAATAGAATTACTGGTTTTCAATAAAACACGGTGGGGCCAGCATGATGATATAATATGCTAATTCTGCACCTGTGGCATTGGAGTTTCAGGAGTCACTGGTTCATGTCAAGGCTGCTCCATTTCCCATTTAGTTCCCTGCTCGTGGTTTAATAAAGCAACAGAGGATACCTCAAGTGCATGGGCACCTGCACCCACCTAAGAGACCCGGAAAGCAGCTCCTGGCTCCTGATTCAGATTGTCTTAGCTCCAGCCATCTCTGCCATTTCAAGTGTGAACCAGTGGATGGAAGAGCTTTCTCACTGTGTCTCCCTTTTTTCTTGGTAAAATATGCCTTTCAAATATAAAAAAGAAAAAATCTTAAAAACAGAAACAAAAACAAAACACTGGGCTTGTTTGCTCTTTTGTACTTTCTCTGTAGTCCTCCTTGGAAGGCCAGCAGTCACGTTGTTAAGAGTCCTATGGACAAACCCAGATGTCAAAGAATTGGCTGTTGTCAGCATCTACCTGACAATGACCATTGCAAACTAAATTACACCCACCTCAAAAATGCATTCATCTAAGACTTAATTCCCAGCACCTCAGAGTGTGGCCATTCTTGGAAACTGAGTAATTGCAGAGATTATCAAGTTAAAATTAGAGGGGAAAGAGTGGGCTATAACCCAGTATAATTGTACTGAGCGGAAATTAGGTGAAAACACGAAGGGAAGATGGCCACCTACCAGACTTGGAACACATCCCTCCCTCACAGCCCTCAGAAGAAAAGGCGCTTGCTGCTAATAGCTTGACTTAAAGATCAGCCTATGGAATCCTGAGCTAATAAATTTCTACTGCTTATATTTCCCCTGTCTATAACACTTTGATATGGCAGACTGAGAAGCCTAGTAGTTGTGACAACAACTACAGGAGTGAGCTTCTTAATAATTCTTCTGAGGTCTGTCAACAACTGAATTGGTAGTCTGGAAGAAAACTCTTCCTCCAAGCTTATCCCTGAGAGATATTCAAAAATACGTAAGTCAGGAAAGAGAATCTAGTGTGAAATGAGAAAAAAAAAACAAGGTATTTGAGGCTGAGTGTGAATTGAATTCACCCAAAGGTCTAATGGGTATTTGGGTCTGGAATTTGAGTGAGTGCATTTCACATTGCAAAAACAAGCTATGTCTTGAGAATGGATTTTATTCCTTAGACAGAAAATACATGGCAACATCACTAATATGGCAGGAGGGAAACTTTATAAAATATGCAATTTTAGTATTAGAATGGGAGAACAGAGCCAACAGGAGAAATGCCTGAGTGGTCCACACAAATGTGTATAGAATCCAAGTACAGATTGACTTGATCTTTAGATTAAATAAAGGATCTTCTGAGAATTGATTTTCTAAGTGTTTTTCCCTTTGATGAGAATATATGCCAGAAAAATATTTTTACAAACCTCATTTTCTTTAATTCTTTCATCAGTCATTTTCAGTGGTTCCATGTTGTTTTCTTGTCCCATTAAAGCCTCAGTTGAGATTTCCTGAGCTGGCCAAAGTGAAGACTTCGTTATACCAAGCATATGTCAACTGGTGGTAACATATTCCATTCTCGCTCTTCACATCTTCTTTTCTCTGTCCATAGCCAATTTACTAATGTTAATTCCATCCTTTATTTATGTCTGTATGTATTTATTTGAGCATTTGAATTGTTTAAATTGGAATTATATTTTATAGCGTGCTATATCTTTTTATGTCCCTTTTTCTGTTGTTCAAGATGTAAGATCAAAGCTTTAACAACAGTTTTGCCTATTTTATCCTACACAGCTTTAATGATGACAAAAAAATGCTTTATATGAGCATACACTGTCTGTGTATTCCATCAGTTTCTTTTGGCCATGGAAGCGATTTTCCTATGTGACAGAAATCCTTATGTATAGCTCACACTCTGGCTGCAAGAAAATTTTTTAGAAGACAGGCATACTTTTTAGGTGTTTCTGTTATCAAATCTTTCTGCAGTAAAGTTGCATAATCAATTTGGGATAGATTGAAATATTTATAATACACATGTTTTCTTACAGATACTTAGCAGTAAACCTTTCCATTTTTCTCCATTAAATTTTGGTCTTCTGAGGAAATATTTTTCAAGTTGTATGCATTTTTTGTGAAGGCAGATTTAGTAAGATCTGTGGATTTGGAGGTTCACAGTCCACGCTTTGGTGGCCATATCCACTCAGCATTTGGTGATGGCTTTCTCCTTTTAAGATCACATAAATCTTTTGCCTTTTGTGCATATCAGAGTAAAATAGGTTCTATACATGTTTTCCTAAGCAATGAATTTTTAATATTGCTTTTTGAGATAAAAAACATTCTGATTTTTTTTTTTGCATTCTGCCCAAAGCATTTGGGGTAATTTAAAATTTAGCTCATTAACCCTTTAATTGTGTAATGGGAATGACATGGACTAATTATGCTACTTCTTAACTCCTCTTTACTCTCTACCTCCTAATATCAATGTTAAGAGTGGAAATCTATTTTGATTTGGAAAATACTCTCCAAAATTTGAACAGAAATTTTATTTTTCTTTTCTACATGAGATAATAGCCTTCTTACATTGTGTTATGGACCAAAAGAAATTTAAATCTTTTGAATTAAAGATCGGTATTCTAATCATGTAACATAGGAAGAAAGCATTTATTTATAATATCTTATCTCAATAGTTCATGATTCTCTATAACACCATAGTAATGTAAGCACAATTTTAAAAAATACATATTTATTCACTTTTATTGGACAGTCAGATATATGAAGAGGAGAGACTGAGAGGAAGGTCTTCCATTGGTTCATTTACTCCCCAAGTGGCCACAAAGGCCAGAACTGAGCTGATCCAAAGTCAGGAGCCCAGAGCCTTTTCCGGGTCTTCCATGCAAGGTTGTAAGGCTTTGGGCCATCCTCTGCTGCTTTCTCAGGTCACAGACCAGGGAGCTAAATGGGAAGTGAGGCTGCCAGGACACGAACCAGCGCCCATATGGGTTCCCGGTTCTTGCAAGGCAGGGACTTTAGCCACTAGGCTACTGTGCTGGATCCTGTAAACACAATTTTAAAAGCACAGGAATGAATACTGAGGATACAAATGAATGAATACGAGTTTGAATGTCATGAGGATGTAATCTCTCATGTGTTGATGTTCTATATTAAGATTTATTCTGTTAATTACATACACATATAAATAAAGGTAGATGCACATATATGTATCTACATACATATAATATCCTTAGATCACTACATCGAATTTTTAGAAGGCAGAAGAATTTTCCTTTTTGTATGCAGTGTTTAACTTCAACATCAAATACTTCAATTTAATTCTATATGAAAGTCAGTAAACACAGTATTATGGGCAGCTCTAGTCTTTGAATTAACAAACACATCAAAAAAAGTCATATTTACCTTTTTAGATATAAGCCAACAAATTTGTACCTTAAAATCTTGCATTTTTTTAAAGATTAATTTAGTTATTTGAAAGCCTGTTACAGAAATTGACAGAGAACTATTTTCTATCTGATGGTTAACTCCCCAGATGGCTACCATGGCCAAGGTTGTGCCAAGTGTGAAAGTCAGGAGCCAGCAGCTTCATGCTGGTCTCCTTCATGTGTGCATAAGCTGCTTAAGTTCTCCTTCACCCAGTGCGAGAACATTGATCACGCGAACAATGATGACACAAATCATGTGCGGCACATTTTATATCCATAATGTAGGTTGGTGTGATTTCTGATAGCTGACACATGTCCTTTCCTCTGCCCTTGAGTGTCTGCAGGTTGAGCTGTGCTGGGATACAAGGGAAGAGAGCCCTCAACTGGACCCTGAAGTTTATTATTAATTCCTATCAGAGGGTTCAGGCTTCTATTCCTTCTCACAAAGATGGTGCATCTGCAATGAGGACATGTCTATGAAGACGAAAAGTATCATGTACAAGTATTTAATTCAGGAAGGGACCTACTACAATTTAGACCACAAGAATTGTCCACTTGATTCATTTTTTTCACTGTCAAGCTTCTGGGATTTCACACACGGCAACCAAATTTTGAGGGAACAGAGGCCAAGAGAACGAAAAAAGTTTAGAAGTACAGATAATATTCTCCATAATGCAGTTTGTAACACACACACACACACACACACACATACAAAATGAAAGGCTACCTGTACTAACTCCTACATTTTCTTATTTAATGGTATGATTCATCTCTGTCATAATTCAACAAACTTCATTGTTATATTCTGAAAGCAGTCAGGTGACTTGACAAAGATTTTCATATTGTAATAGCCAATTTGAAATTTTGGATTATCAGTTGCCATGATAAATTTTTTCATAAGAAGAAAGAGTATAACTAACAATAACAAAATACATCATAAATTGAGAACACTGAGATGTAATTTTTCAAAGAATTATTTATTTGAAGAGCAAAGTGACACAGATTAACATGTACTCGCAAGAGCAGATGGTGAGCCCGACTGCAGCAAGGAGGGAAGAACTCCATCTGAGTTTCCCTCATGTGCGGCAATGACTCAGGTACCTAAACCATCACCTATTGTCTCCCAGGCTCATTAACAGTAAACTGTAATGGAAACAGAGTAGCCAGGCCTCCGACCCCAGCTCTGATATAGGATGTGGGCGTCCCAAGTGATGCCTTCATTGGCTGTCACTACACCTAATCTGCATTTCAAAGAAAAAAAGAAAACTCTCTTGTAGCATAAAATGTTTTAGATTCAATGCATATTTACAAACATTTTTGTAAGTATATATTTGTGTGTGTTACAAACTGTATTATGGAGTATATTACACGCACTTACTCATTTTCTTGTCCTCTGTTCTGTCAAAATTTGGTTGACATGTGTGAAATCTCAGAACCTTGACAATGAAAACAATGAATCAAGTGGGCAATATTTGTGCTGTAAAGGTACTGATAAAGATAAAACACAAAATATTGATATAAAACAGTTTTTTTAAAGTATTCACAGACATTTGTGTAGCATCTTGTGAAGGTAAAATGGACTAGTCTTAGAGTCCTTTTTTAGTGCTATAAATCAGACAATTAATGTCAGCCTTTCTCGCCTACCTATTTACAGTTACTCAGTCCTTCCATTATGGATGAAAACTACATTTTACAATTTCAGGAAATAAATGTAAATCACTAAAGTGAGAAAATTTGTCATCTTCCAAATGTTTGATATAATGAATTAAAGAGTTTATTTCTGTCACCAGTTTCATTTTAGTCATGTTTTTGACAAATGGAAATAAATGTTTGAATCTTCAATTTTGTATGATCTTTTGTATCAAAGGAAGAGTTCGTAGTGCATTTGGTGAGCATTAACTTGAAAGCTAGCACTCAGGCCACAATTAATGCCTTCCTCATCAGTAGATGCGGAAGAGAAGTGAATACCAGAGAACCTAATGGTAGATCTGTTAAATGCACCACGGACAGAAGCCTTTTGTAGCTGTTGTTTTTAACTGTAAAAGCATCTAACACCCAGCCTCAGTCTGAAAGAGAAAAATGTCCAGAAGCATTGCCAGTAGGCTATAAATCACTATTGGAAAGAAGTATGCTGTATTTCCATAAGTCATTGGAAAGAATGGCTGGATGATGCTCCTGGTCTTTTCTAAAGTGTTAGGCTATCATCTGGTCAAAGGCTCTTAGAATCGTTCTCTAAACTGCCAAATAACATCCACTTTATACAGGTCACAAATCAGCCATGCTAGAGACGAATTGCATTGGCACAACATGCATCATCTTCAGGGGTCCGTCTAGAACTCTTCCTGACTCTGCTCCCTGTTCACCTCCAGTCGGCATGGGTGGAAATCAGAGGCTGCACTGTTTTCCTGAAGAACCCAAAGACTGCATTTCCTTTGGTCAGTGGAAGTGCATTATAAAGGAATTAGAAATCTCCCCTTGAGATCAGAGGCTTGTACTCCCTTGGGATTCAGTTACACCTTCAGTCAAGAAGCTTTGAAATGAAGTTAAGACAAAATGCTGATAAAGAAAGACAGTGCAGAGGCCTGTGATTTGACCTTGCTGTGACTCATACCCTTTGTTGGCTGGGTTTTTAGGGGGTGGCTTTTTCTTTTTCTTTTTTTTTTTGGCCTGTGTTCATTGAACTAGTCACATAAGCAGATGAAAAATACAATGAAATTTGGCCAAAGGAGATGTAGAATCCGTATTATGTCCTCCTGTTTTTCTTGAGTGATTACGATGTAAGTCCTAGCATTACTTAGCAGTTGGCTGTTTATGGGTTACAGGCATGGCAAGACTTGGAAATTTGTTAAAATTAAGAATTTTAAGCCCTTGTCAGACACACTGAGTCATAATCTGCATTTTAAAAAGATCACCAGCATATTTATGTGCATAATGAAATTTGAGATACCCTGCTCTATGTTGTTCCAATTTAAGCTAACATTTGTTCTCTGCTAGGCCATGGCTTCTGTTGATCTCAAGGTTAGGATTCACCGTACTTTTTCTTCCCATTGCCACTTCACTCTTGACAACAAAAAAACAAAATATTTGATGATGAGAGTGCGGTTTAGTATTCATTTGGCCAAATTATCCAGTTACCTAAATATGTAAGCTCTTTCATAATTTTAGAGTACAAGTCAAAGTCAAACGGAATATACACGTGAATTGTATATTTTCTAATTTGTTACCATGTGTGCATGTCATCATTTTGTCTCATATATTTTCAGTGAATTTATTCCCTAAGATGGATGTAGCATTTACTGATGATGATATAATAACAGAAAGCTGAACTATGAAATTTTAGAAAAGTAGGAATTTTAACTAAAACAGTAAAAAATTTTCTTTATAGGTGTCAAATTTGTTGATAGCTAACTGCTTTCTAATAAATAAGGAACAAATGAAATAAAATCTCCAAGGAACCGATTTTAAGAACCAATTTTAAGAAGTAAAGTCCAGTACAGGTAGTATGTGGAAAGATCCTGCAGAGCTATCATAACAGATGCATTATTTTTCAAGTTGGGCTCTATAAAAAAAAGTTATTTCCTTTTCAGCATCTTTCAAAACAATTTGCATTTCACTAACATTTACTCAAACTGATTTTTTTCACATCTGTGTCTGCATCACATTTTGCAATATTACATGTTGCTACTATGTTTTTAAAGATGTATTCATTTTTATTGGAAAAGCAGACAGAGAAAAGGAGAGACAAAAAGGTCTTCCATCTGCCAGTTCATTTCTTAGATAGCTGCAACGGCCAGAGCTGAGCCAATCCTAAGCCAGAAGCTAGAGCTTCTTCTGAGTCTCCTACACAGGTGCAGGATTCAGGACTTTAGACCATCCTCTGCTGCTTTCCCAAGCTTTAAGTAGGGAGCTGAGTGGAAGTAGAGTAGCTGGGACATGAATCAACCCCATATGGAATCTGGCACTTGAAGGGGGAGGACTAGCCAATTGAGCTATCGTAGCATGCCCAGACATTGCTGATATTTTGAAGGGAATGCTTTCTGTTTTATATAGAGAGGTTGGATTTTTATGCATATCATAGGTTTGGTAAGAATACAATTTTTATGCATGTCATAGGTTTGGTAAGCAAGTCTGTGCATCTTAGAAATACTTTGGAAGGCCCACCACTGGGTGACTTAATAGGGAGAAAAATAAAAAGGAAATGTGAACCTCATCAAAGCAAACGTAGCAATAAATAAAAGTGAATGCTTTAGTCATATGCTCTGATAAAATTACACATTCATTTTGGTTAATGTGTCTTGATAAACTTAAAACACTAGCCTTAAAATCCCGTTTTACATCAGATATATTAAGGAAACAATACGGAACTGATTGTCTTGCCCATCTTCCTGTAGTGCTTGAACGTTTTTACCCTAATTATGTCAAGATTGTCAAAAATAATTTTAAAAAAGTCACTAGCCTTGCTTCTTTTACTTGGGAAAGATGAAAAGACCAACTACGTGGAGGAGCTTCTTACTACTTTTTGTGTTTCCAGACTTGACTGTGTCTCTTAGCCTCTTCAACTAGAAACAGCTCTATTGTTTTGGGAATGTGATTCATCTCTACCCTGAATATGTTTGCATATGTTAATGGACCTGAAGATGATGCACAGGAATTGGACAGATATCCACCCACCCAAATTGTAGACATTCAAAAACTTCTCCAAAACACAGGGTTTTTTTCAGTGGACATACTTTGATTTGTTTTCTAATGCTGTCATTGTAAGTTACTACAATCAATATATAACAATTGATAGTTACATTATTGTTCTAGAACTTTTCTGCCCATCTCTAAAAAACAATTGTATTTTTTAACCTACCAGGTGTCATTGTATTAGCTAATTAGGACAATGCAATGTCGACAATGAGTAGTAAGCGATATTTTCAGTTTTAGTATATGTGCTGCCGAAGAGAGCATAGTATTTCCAAACAGAGGCTCTAAATGTTCTCTGTTGCCACTCAACTAAATGAGTGACATGTACCAAAGAGAGTTCAGTAGACATGGGGAAACTACTTTCTGCAAGGGTTCATTTAGATATTTGTAACAGTCAAGTCCAACTACTTATTGGGTAGACCATCTCTGGTCTGAGGGCAGAGACAGCAGAGTATCAGTCCAGTCAAATAAAAGCACTAACATACAATCTGCAACAATTAACATCGTTATGGAATTAATTGACATCGGACTCTATGCTTGGCATATACTTGCAAAGAGGGAATTTCAACTGAACTTGAACTATGGTTATGCAACAAGGTGGAGGAACCCACCATGGGGGGAGGGTGGGGGGAGAATCCCAGATTCTATGTAATTACAACACAATGTAATTAATGAATAAATTTAATTTAAAAAAAAGAAAAACAAATTCTGAGATTGAGTGGCCAAATATATTATGTGTATATAAAAAAAAAGATATTTGTAACATCATTTACAGATCATACAATTAGCCTGCTGTGGAGTTATTGAATTTCTAGTCCCACCTGTGGTTACCTCGGCAGTTGGCTAGATTTTTCCTACCCTGCTTCAGCCTAAGCACTGGGGTTAAAAAAAATTACAGTTGATGTTCAACCCATCTGGACAATAAGTAGCTGGACTCTATGCTTGGTATACATTTGCAAGGAAAGAATCTTGATTGAATTTGAACTGTAATATTGCATCAAGGTGGAGGAATCCACCAGGGGGGAGGGGCATGGGGAGGGGTGGGGGAATTCCCAGAGCCTATGAAACTGTCACATAATGCAAAATAATTAATAAAAAATTACAGTTGAGCCATACTGTATGACTGTATGTTGTTGGGGGAGGGGGAGAGACTAGGAATCTGTGCACATTTTTGGTCATATCTCTTACTATATTGTAAGGAGTGTCCATCATTTTATTATCTTTGTTGAGCAGAATTCTCATGCCTGACCAGTTAGCGGCCACTTGCTAATGTTTGAACACACATGTGCAAAATGTTGTGGCATGTCGGGTTCATGAGCCCCAGGGGTGAGGGATTCGGCAGGGCTTGGGTCGCCTGGCCCGGGTCCTTGGACTTGCCTGCAAGAATATGTCCTACTTAATGAAAAAGGCAGAGCAGTGGACACAGGCCCTGTTGTAAAAGGAGAATATGGCATCACAGTTGGTGCTGTAGCAGAAGAAGAACAGAACTAACTGGACAACTACCCCAAACAAACGATGATAGCAAAAATTATTGGTGATTGGAGCCAATGGACATTGGGAGAGTGACATCATCCTTGGATTGGTGAAAATCGGCAGCATTTCAGAACTATCCAAACCACTTGGACAGAACCTTTGGAATACACATGGGGACTCTGGGTTGATATGAGGTGGCAGTTCCCCATCCCTGGGTTCTGGGATGTGTGGAAAGCTGTGAATGGTTTCCCCCTTTGTCTCTCCCCTTCCCCCAGAAACAACAAGGATAAATAACAAATTTGGAAGCAATGAGTTCACCCAATTTTTCCTAAACCTCGATTCTTCCCACGTTGATCAACCATGTAGTCATTATAAAAAACAAAATTGATAATAAAAAAATAAATGTTGTGGCATGTGATTTACTCTGTGGAGAATATTTTAGACAACAATTTCAGTGTCTGGAAGAATGCCACATGACCTGAAGTTTCTTAGAAATAAAGAACAGTTATTAGAACCTCTGTCTCCAAGGCTTTCTGAAAATGTGGGCATCTATGGATGGAATAATTTTGCAATTGTCAAGAATTTTATTCCAGAAATTCAGATGTAATCAGAAGCCATAATATAATTGGAAAGAAGACTGAATATTTTACTTTATTTACCAAATTGTATATTTTAATGAAAATCACATTGGTGTCCTGGTTCAGGCTATTTTATTTGTTTTGTTCTATTAGTCACCTAGTATTATTCATCGGAGATAAATGATGTCATTATGTTCAGTTTTCACCATATCATTCTGTTGGAAACTGTACAGTAGAGAAAAAAGGGCTCTCAATAATCTCCAGGCCTCACACTCTGCTATGTTTAGGAGTCTATCTAATCCTTACAACCTTATTTCAGGCTGACAATTCTTAAAACATCAGTGGATATGAATGCCAATTTCATGAAATATCCCTGAGAATAATATATTCTGAGTTATTTTTATAACTTGCAGTATTCATGCTGCTGAGGAGAAATAGCTTCAACACTCTTTCATTTTTGTTCAATCAGTTTCCACAAATTTGTATTTCTACAGAACCCTCTTTCATTTAGTCACAGCATTACAGAAACCAAAAGCTCATAATGCGTCTGAAACTACTGAGTGGAAAGTAGTCAAAACAGAAGCTCAGGCCCCTGGCTTAGCATCTGCCCTCAAGAAATCTGTGAGGATTGTGATGGTAGTGGGAGAGAGCATGCATTCAAAATAGCACTGATCTTTGCCACAAGTGTTTCTAGAGGAATCTTGACTGTGATAGCTTCTAGCCATGTGGTCTTTACTCGGCAGGGCCCTTAACAATAATATAATTTAAATTCAGTAGTCATTGAACCATCTGGACACTCTCATTTTTATGAAATCTGGATTCTTCTATCCTGGTGACAGTAATTTCTGACTGTCCATCTCAGTCTTTCTTAAGACTGGACTTGCGGACGAAGCACTATCTCATCTCAGACCATTCCTGTTCCCCAGGCGTAATTTCCCCATGTCCCAAATTCACATAGATATTATCTTATGTCAAATAATTTGTTTATTTCCTTACATTAACACTATAGGCTGATTTCTCTTTTTTAAAAAAAGATTTTATTTATTTTTTTATTACAAAGTCAGAGAGGAGGAGAGACAGAGAAGAAGATCTTCCATCTGATGATTCACTCCCCAAGTGAGCGCAACGGCCAGTGCTGTGCCAATCCGAACCCAGGAACCAGGAACCTCGTTTCCGGTCTCCCACTCAGGTGCAGGGTCCTAAAGCTTTGGGCCGTCCTCGACTGCTTTCCCAGGCCACAAGCAGGGAGCTGGATGGGAAGTGGAGCTGCCGGGATTAGAACTGGCGCCTATATGGGATCCCGGCACGTTCAAGGCGAGGACTTAAGCCGCTAGGCCACGCTGCCAGGCCCTATAGACTGATTTCTGTACCATACTCTCATTTATATGCTGAGATCTTAAACCTGAAGGTGACTGTATTTGGAGAAGGTCTTTTAGGAGGTAAAGGTAAATGAGTCATAAACATAATCTGACAGGAGTGATGGCTTTGTTAGAAGAGAAAAAATAATCCTTCCTTCCTTCCTTCCTTCCTTCCCTCCCTCCCTCCTCAGGCACAAAGAAGTCATGGGATACACATTAAATTGGCGGTTGCCAATGAGCCAAGAGGATCAATCTTAGAATGAAACCTACTTCACCTGCACCTTGCTCTTGGACATGCAGTCTACAGAACTTTAAGCAAGTCGTTGCTTTTGTTTAATGCCTTCAGTCTGGCAGCCAAGCAGGATTGTAGAAGAACGCACTGTCCTTCCGTCCTTCAGTCACTCAGCCTGCTGTTGTGACCACATTTTATTTATTAAGAGCCTCTTTAGATCATCTTTAAAGCAATGGAACAGTTTTGATAATAGAAATACAGTGTCTGCCTTTGGACAAACAGAAATCAATTTCCATGAGAAAACGAAACAAAAAGCCCTCAGGTATCAAGTACAGTATTCTTCTGACACAGGAGGATTAGTGGAAGGTGATAAGAATTGCAAGTGAATAGGGGAAAGAAGAGCAGGAACCCAGGTGTCTCACCTGGGTGTCAGGAACTCAAGCACTTAGTTCATCAGCCACTACTTCCCTAGTCATATTAGCAGGGAGCTGTTTTGGAAGGAAAGCAACTGGAACTCAAACTAGGATCTCAATATGGCTTTCTGACAAGCAGCCACTTCGATTTTGCCACAATGCTGGCCCTACAAAATATGTGAAACACCCACTAGATATAAAATGCTATTTGGAAATTAAAATGATCTAAGCAAAACACAGAATAAATGAGCGTAATAGCTTATGGAAAAATAACACATGTAGTTACAGAATACATGTATAATACATGAAATAGAAAAATAAGCTTATAAATTTTGGAAACAAGAGATTTAAAAAGGAAAATTCAATTTCAAATTCAAAAAAAGTTTCAAGATAAATGTGCAATAAAAGCTATTTATAAGAAAAGTCAACATATGGATAATAGAAATCTATGAAGAAAAAAATAGCAGACCAAGGGTACAGAACATATAAGAAAACATTGCAAATATCTGGGCCCAGCGTGATAGCATAGAGGTTAAAGTCCTCGCCTTGAATGTGCCAGGATCCCAAATGGACGTCGGTTCTAATCCCGGCAGCTCCACTTCCCATCCAGCTCCGTGCTAGTGACCTGGGAAAGCAATCAAGGACAGACCAGAGCTTTGGGACCTTGCACCTGCATGGGAGACCCGGAGGAAGTTCCTGGTTCATGGGTTCGGATTGGCTCAGCTCCAGCTGTTGCAGTGCTTGGGGAGTGAATCATTGGACGGAAGATCTTCCTCTGTGTCTCTCCTCCTCTCTGTATATCTGCCTTTCTAATAAAAATAAATAAATCTTTAAAAAAAATTGCAAGTATCTCATAACCACACTTTGTGATATCCTTGAAAATATATCAAAAGAAAATTGAGTAGTTCCATGAACTATTGAGCAAATAAAGAGATAAACCTCAACTTTTACATTCAGCAAAACTGATTTTTCCACATGAAATTCACAATCTGTTGCTGATAAGTAAACACCCAAAGGAATATTTTAGCCTCTTCAGCAGATTTTATCAGTGGGAAAATTCGGAAAGGAAGACTGATCATGAAGACACTGACATAAAAAAAATGGATAAATGCTAAATATGGTTACTTTTAGAATGAATTTAAATGAGAATGAGAATGAAAAGGGAGAGAACATAGTATGTTCAAACCATGAAAATGTAACATAAATGTATAAAAAATGAGAATGGGATTAATGAGTGGAAAATATTTTTGAGAGATCTCTTTGGCTATAGTAGTATTGATTTTGTTATTTTGATACTGCACTGTGTATGCCATGCAAAATAAAGCAGCATTTATGGGATTTTCTATAATTACATAATTTGCGCATCCTTTAAAACCAGAATTTTCGTTCTTTGAGAGGAAGAAAGCATATTCAAACGTAATACAAGTGGTTGATTTAAAATTTCCACAGCACTAAATTTGAAAAAGAAATATGAAATCAAGAGTATTTACCCTTTGCATTTAAATACTATAATAGATCATAATTAGCTATGATATCCATGCTGTACAAACAGATCTTTCGGACTCATTTCTCTTACCCAATTCTGTGTTCTTTTCCCCTCCCACTCAAACACCTCTGCCTCTGGGAATCTCTCACTTTCTATTTCTATGGGATCATTTTATTTTGGGATTCCACATATGTGTGAAATCATTTGATATTTGTCTTTCTGTGCTCTGTTTATTTCATGTGACATAAAGTCCAATTGTCACAATTGACAAAATTTTGCTGGAAAAATATGATGACAGCGCATGCTGAGTTTTCACCACAAAATTACCTCTGTGAGGTAATGCTCTTGTTAACTAACTAGATTTGATTATTTCACTCTGTATTTAAGGGTATAAGAGAAATTTTATGGAAAACGGCATTAAAAGGTAATTGTACTTTGGCACAAACACACTGAAGCCACCCAGTATAGTTTTTTCATAGTGTTTTCTGTGAATTTTTTGAAGTTATATAATTCAAAGAATGATATTATATCTAACAAATACATACAATTTTTTTTCTACCAATGTAAAAACATAAAGAATGCTCTGTGCATATATAAATTTCTGTACAAAGTACTTATGTTTGAAGTATTTTATGTAAATGCTTATATATGTAATATATGAAATATTTGCATATTTATGCTCTCTATGCTTGCCTATCAAACAGTCTAGAAATGATAATAAGCTCAGAAATAATGAGAACTTCTGGTATCTCTTATCTAGGTATGAATCTTGACATATTATTTCCAATAAGATAGTAGGTTGTTTATAGAAATGTATAATGACATATCTGGAGCAAATAAAAATCCAATGTAATTCCAAAACACCTGATTATACCACTTGGTAATTCAATCATCAACATTACTAGAGTAATGTTTAGATTACTAGTTTTAAATCTAAGAGAGATCTTTTGAAGATGACTATCTTTGAGCAATGGAGTCATCTTCAAAAGATCTCTCTTAGATTTAAAAGCTCTCAACATCCAATTTAGAAAATAGATCAATAGCTCTGAAGCTTTTTTTTCTTATTCTCTTTCATAGGATATTATATAGATCAAATTGGTTGTTCTCAAAATTCCTGTTCTGTGTTAATATCTGTGAGAATTTATCGCATTTCTTTAGGTAGAAACACTTATTTTTAGGCCTGTGTCTTGTATTTGACATAGCTCTGCTCTTGAAATTCTGGGATTACAGGTCAATTATTTCCATGTGTCTAATGTATCTTGTTTTATTAGGCATTTTCTGTTCTTTTTTCTTTTACTGTGAATAAATAATCTTGAATAGATATTTATAGGAGTTAAATTTGAAGCTTAGGCTTTTCTCTAAGTGAAAATTTTCATATGCTTTTGATAGATAAACTGTTAACCTGGGACCACTTTCAACTGAATTCTAAAACTGAAGTTGAAAACTGAATTTTAACATCACTGAGTTCAGTGTCAGTGAATATAGTCCTATGTTTAATTGCATGGTACGTGCTTTAAAAATGTTATGGAGATGTAACTGTGCTTTTCTGGTCCAGAATACTGACACTTTTTTCAGAATTTATGTATTATTTTATTATGAACTACTCTAGAAAAATCAGGATTAGACACACTCTAAAGTTAAAGAAACTAAAGTTCATAAATTTAGCCAAGTTTTTTATTGTAGGTCTTCAACTGGCACTCAGTTTATATGCCACCTACAATGCCATAGGACCCAGAATAGTCTTCATTTTTCATTACTACTTCCACCCCTCTGACTTTTTTGCTTGTTAAATTCATGCCCTTTGGAAAATGCTTGCATATACTGATTTCATTTTGTTTGGGTGAATTCCTAGGAGTGCAAAGGCTGGGTCGTATAGTAGCTAAGATATGAAACCAACCAGATGTCCATCAAGGAATGTCTGAAAAGAAAACATGGTATATGTGTGTGATGGAATACTATTAATCCATAAAGAATACAGTATTGTCTTTTGTAATAAAATGGATGCAACTGGAAACCATTATACTTCATGAAATAAGCCAAACTTATAGACAAATATCTTGTTTCCTCTGATATATATGACAGTTCATATAAAACACAAAAATAGAGCAATGAAATAGACATTTTGAGATATAAATGTCATTTTTACTCCTGGTTTATCCTCCTGTAGAACTGTGGTCTTTCTACATTTTGCCTAACATTATGGTTCATAGTGAATTAAGTCTGTGAACATAGAATGCATTAAAAATACGTCTTTGCAAAAAACGATGAAGAGAAGGGAGGGTGGGTTAATGGGAATGAAGGAAACATGGTTGTTTGCTTCTTGAACTGGTACCTGTGGAAAGCATGAAATCAGATCTCATCATATTAATAAAGAGTTAAATGTGCTTAATGTGAGAAAAAAGAAATTTTTGTCTGCACGATGTATGCTCTGTTAGGTTTCCTATTTGGTGTTACCTGTATCCTCAAGATTCCTTTAGTTTTCAACTGTGGTAGTACTCATTTTAACTTTATTCTTAATCTTATTCCATGTGACTCAGTACTGTTTTTATTGATGTAAGCAATGCTGAGCTTCTCAAAAATCTCTTACATAAGCACCCTGCTCTGACCAGTACATGCTCTCTTTCAAACCCACATTAGCTTCTTCTCTCTGAAAATACTTCTGTCCCTACTGAAACATCCGATCCTTTGACCCAACCTATTCTTCACTGTCATCTGGCTTATCTTTTTCTCTCAATTTTCTCTTTACTCATGGTAGCCTCCATGATTAATCGCTTTAATCATTCCTTTGCAGAGGCCCACGACTCCTTTCCCTTTCTCTAGTGCTTTCAAAACTTGCCTGGAAAAATGCCAAAGCTGATTAAGCTCGTCATTCTGCTTACTCTGTGCATGCACCTGAATACCTGAGCATGCCCAGAGCAGAGACTCAGTATGCTGCGTCTTTTGAACTTCAAATTTATAGTCACTAACCTTCTGTGGGCACTCAGGAATGCTAAGCATTTCTATTATATTTCCTGGGCAGACTTATTTGCCTACTCATCAAGATGATCCTTCTACTTCCTCTCCAGCATCTTAAACACTCTTGCTTACTTCAATGACAATAAAAGCTGTTCTTACCTCACTGGTAGGATAGAAGCCATTAGTAAAGAATGCACTGTCATTTTTATCATCAAATGTGTTTTATTTTACAGACATACACATATTTTGATTGAACCGCAGAATGTTTTTGACAAAAAGCAACAAAGTATTTTTTTACACAGATCATTCATTAAAATCATTGTACAAATGTTATAACATATAAAAACAAGAAGTAATATTTTAAAAGAAAATTATTCATAAAGTTACTTAATTTTCCACAAATCCCCCACCATATCTGTGGTATACACCACCTAGGCCCTTGAGCTAGCTTTTAGGAATCTCACTCACTTCATTGAAAGCAGGATTTTGGAACCTCTCTGGACATGAGGAAAAACCAATCACCCTTTTGCAACAAAACATATTATTACAACTCTTTTTTTTTTTAAGATATGTTTATTTGTATTAGAAAGATCTACAGAGAAGAGGAGAGACAGAGAAAGATCTTCTGCCCGATGATTCACTCCTAAAGTGACCACAATGACTGCTGCTGTGCCAATCCGAAGCCAGGAGCCAGGAACTTCTTCTAGGTCTCCCACATGGGTGCAGGGTCCCAAAGCTTTGGGCCGTCCTCGACTGCTTTCCCAGGCCACAAGCAGGGAGCTGGATGGAAGGGAAGCGCTGGGACACGAACCATCACCCATATGGAATCCTGGCAAGGCTACCACACCAGAACCCTAGAATTCATTTTAAAATCCCATTTTTCATATCATGTTAAACAAAACCAAACTGCATTATTTTTTGAAACTGGCTAATTTTCTGACTCAAATACATTAGGTTTCTGAATGGTTTCTCTGTTATGCTTTTAGTCATAAAACTCTGCCCACAGACCCAACATCATGATTTAGACATAAAATACTGACAGAGGGTATTTCTCTTGGCATAATTTTGTGTTTTAACCAGTAACAAAAAAAATCCATGGGCCCGGTGGCGTGGCCTAGCATCTAAAGTCCTCGTCCTGAGCATGCCGGGATCCCATAGGGCGCCAGTTCTGGTCCCGGCAGCTCCACTTCCCATCCAGTTCCCTGCTTGTGGCCTGGGAAAGCACCCAAGGACGGCCCAAGGCCTTGGGACCCTGCACCTGCATAGGAGACCCGGAAGAAGTTCCTGGTTCCTGGCTTCAGATCAGCGCAGCACTAGCCATTGCGCTCACTTGGGGAGTGAACCATCGGATGGAAGATCTTCCTCTCTGTTTTGCCACCTAATATTGTGTATTATCCCTGCATATTTTGCTTTCTTTATTGTTACACTCTTTATCTTGTCTCTGTACTTATTCAAGATCAAGCTTTTTCATGTATTGTAGCAGATACCATCTTAAATTGCTTGTTCAAAAGGTTTGTCTCTGTTAAACACTCCTATTTCTTCGACATCAACAATTTTTCCTTTTCTAAACAATAATTATCAAAATATAAATATCTTTTTCTTTGATAATGACTTTTTCCTTTTGATGTGAAGATCCTTTCCAATGATAGCAAAATATTGGAAATTATTTATAATCCATCTTTTCAATTAATCTCTTTATCCCCCTTCATATTAATTATTGGATATTTATTATTAAAAAAAATTTATCAACTTGAAGTTATAATAGTGACTGTTGTTTACTTTCATCCTAAGTACTTCGAATGTGTTCCCTTGAGTTCCCTCAACTTTCTTTTCCTGCTTATAACATTATTAATTTGCAACTGCACCAATTATTCAATTAATACTAGAAAGAGCAAATTAAAATCAGAGACAGGACTGAAGAACTATAGGGTTATAAGGAGGTCCTGGAAAACATTAGAGAAATCCTTATGAAGGTACAGAAAAAGAGTCAGTAGAAGGTATCTTTATGTAAGAACCTGTCGTGAACATTGATTTTAGATAATGATAATGCTATATTAAATCATGAATGAATGTCATTTATATATTGTGGAACCCACTTTATCTACTGAAATGCTTTTCTTATAAATAGGCACATTAATTAACAATAACTAGGCACATAGTTAACATTAATTCTTCAAATTACAGAGTACTTCAGAAAGACTCATCAAATATCACCTATGATTTACACTGACATTTGGTGAGGCAGCCTAAATCAGAATTACTATCATTTCTTACTACTGGAAAGTCATTGCTTCTTTAGGAACCCTAAGTTCACCACCAGTAAAATGAAGGCAAAGGCATCTGTGAATAAGTCTGTAGTGAGGATTGAACTAAATTGACACCCTGCGCAGGGTAAGCATATTTATATTAGCTATTGTTTTTATTGCCATTATTATTTTAAAGTCAGGGAACCTAGAATTGAATAATTTCTTGATGAACTTAACATCTTTTTATTGCAACATAATGATGTTTCTGGTTTATGATGTTTTTGGAATAAAGTATCACTTTGTATGACTTTTCACATAAATTTGATTCCAGACAAATTTTCATTGGGTTTGGGATATTGATATTTATCTTTGTCCTTGACAATGAGAGTAAAAAAAAAATCCTGATTAGTTTTACCTCTGAACACTGGTTGCCGAGAAGTTGAATCAAATTTAAACTGCATTGCTTGCAATTATCTGTCTTTATTCCTTTATCTTCATTGCCTTTATCTTTGTCTTATTTGTATTCTGCCTTACTCTGGTAATTACTTTTTGCATATATTTTCTTATTAGCTGTCCTGAATTTCTTGAAAGAATTATTCACCATTGTTGAACAAATAAATCTCTACTTCACTCTTGTTGCAACCTACAACATAGAGTTGCCCATGTGAGAAGTAGATAAATTGCAAACCACAGCCTACAATTTGGAGCTTCTACCCTTGTGGCTCTTTATTTAGAACTCATAATTGAAGCCGGTGTTTGTTTTCCTGTCTGTGATGTCTTAATATATGCAGAATGGTTTTTCCAATTGTCAGTTACACAAGCCTCTTTTTTATTTCTAAGCCTCAGCTGCTCTGGGGGACAACAGTCTTTCTTTTGAAGTATTCACACTAGGGTTCCTAAAAATTAACACATTTGCCTCAGAGCCTATACACTTTTTCATTCTGTATCTTAAAACTGAGATGTAATATACGAAGCAAAGTATGTTTTAAGCACATCACTCTTAATTATTCGGCTCAAGAATTCTTTGCATGTGTTTACATTCTTTTTTAAAAAATTATTTTATTTTTACTGAAAAGTCAAATATACAGAGAGGAGGAGAGGCAGAGAGGAAGATCTTCCATCCAGTGATTCACTCCCAAGTGACCACAATGGCCGGTGCTGCGCTGATCTGAAGCCAGGAGCCCAGAGTGTCTTTCAGGTCTCCCATGCAGGTGCAGGGTCCCAAAGCTTTGGGTCATCCTCGACTGCTTTCCCAGGCCACAAGCAGGGAGCTGGATGGGAAGCTGGGCTCTGGGATTAGAACTGGCATCCATATGGGATCCCGGCGTGTGCAGGGCGAGGACTTTAGATGCTAGGCTACCACACCGCGCTGTTTACATTCTTTAATCACAACTCAGATCAAGGTACCTAACTTACCTAGCACTCCGTAAGCTTCCTTTGCACCCCATCTTTCTGTAGGACCTCCAAGAAGAGAGCCACTCTTCTGACCTCTATCAGCATTCCTTAGATTTTCCTGTTCTTGAGTTTTCTTATTTATTTGAAACGTGCGGAGGGGAAGGGATGTATAAATGGAGGGAGAAAGGTGAGAGAACTCAGCCTACTGGTTACTCTCAATACCTTCAATGCCAAGACTGAATCAGGCCAAAACAAAAAGCCAGGAACTCCATCCACATTCCACTGCAAGTAACAGAGATCTGAGTGCTAGAGCCATCACCTGCTGCCTCCCAGGATGCACATTAAAACGAAGCTACATCAAAACTAGAGGCAGGATTCAGTCCCAGGAACTATGAAATGTATGATGGATATCCCAAGCCAAGTTTAATGCAGTATGTCCCAATACCCACTCCTATTTTTTAGCTTTCTATCAGTGTGGCCATACATAGAAAATAAGCTTTTTTGTACATTTGGCTTTTGATTTACTCAACACTTCTTTGAGATTCATCCAGTTCTTTCCTTGCATGTATAGTCTGCGTGTTTTTTTTTTTTAAATCTGACCTTGTAGAACATTACTTTTTCCTTTATTCCATTATTTTTCTTGTTTTTAATGGAATTGTGTGAATTAGTGGATTTCCATTGTTCTTATGACGGACAGTTGAGTTGTATTCAATTTGGCAGTATTATGAATAAAACCACATTGAACATTCTATACTAAGTATATATCTTCCTGCCATTTTTGTGATGCAAGAAGAGGCAAAACCATAGAGACATGTTTTATAATTACCTTTATTCCTGGGTGTCTGTTGTTAATATCCTCAATGCTTGATGTAAAAATCTGTGATAAAAATAGAGGTGTTATAGGGCCTGGTGCGGTGGTCTGGCAGCTAACGTCCTTGCCTTGAGTGTGCCGGAATACCATATGGGCGCCGGTTCTAATCCTGGCAACTCCACTTCCCATCCAGCTCCCTTTTTGTGGCCTGGGAAAGCAGTCAAGGATGGCCCAAGGCTTTGGGACCCTGCACCCACATGGGAGACCTGGAAGAAGCTCCTGGTTCCCGGCTTCGGATCGGCACAGCACCAGCCACTGCGGTCACTTGGGGAGTGCATCATCAGACTAGATCTTCCTCTCTGTCTCTCCTCCTCTCTGTCTACCTGCCTTTCCAATAAAAAACAAATCTTATTAAAAAAAAAAAAAGATGGAGGTGCTGCAAAGGAAAAAAAAACAAAGTACTAAAGTGGGAAAAATAGAATAGGATAATTACATTTGTTATTAAAACATTTATTTACATATTTCTCATGATTAATATAAATTTTAGTTTTCCTTGTTTCCTGTGCTTTTTTCCTTTGCACCCAGCATAATGGAGAGAAAGGAAGGCTCACCGCCCTCTGTGGGAATCTGCTATGGATTATTTTCCTCCCCACTCCTAATTTGTATTCCTTCCATTCCTTTGCTTATCTGAGATAGAGTCAAAGATACCCAAATTTTTGCCAGGGCTGATATTACCTGGAACACACTGGTAACTTCTGCCTACATGTACATATTATTTTTCCTTTGCACTCAACATATTCCCTTTTTCTGTCTCATGTATCAGTTGATATCTCATGGGAAGACTCACTTTCAAAGATCCTCCAGGTTTTCTTCACAAAACTGTCTGAACCATTCTATCAACAGGTTTCATGTTATCTTACTTACTGATATTGCTGGTGGTTTAAAATGTATGAAAATGTTCAGAATGATTTCCCTTTCATCTTTTCATTTTATCTGTGTGCTTCATTTCTTGTCAACTTCTATAGAGATATGATTTCTTGTAGGATTCATCATTTCATTATCATTTCTTATTTAGTCTAGAGACTGTGTTTGAAATCTGAGTTGTCCTGCTTTCATTCAAAGCCAAGTGCAAGCATATCATATCAAAAATGATTCAAATAATATTCCTGAAGCAGACGTAGGGGTGTAGGGAGAAGCAAACAATGATGACATATAGTTATTCAAAATTCCTTGGCACTGAAGAATTTATATATTTCTAAACCAAGTACATTGTGTTAAATATATGCATTATTAAGTTATTTAATTATGCATATAATATGAGCTGTCAAGAAAACTAGTGATGGTAGGAAAGGTATTGTGGCACAGCAGGTCAACTGCTGCTTGGATTGCCTGCAACACATAGCAGATTGCCTGTTCAGGTCATGGCTACTTGATTTCTGATTTTAAATTTCTGCTAATGTACCAAGGAAATGGAAGATAATGGCTCAACTACTTGAGTTCTTGCCACCTACAAAGGAGACCAGGATGGAGTTCCTGACTCCTGGCTTTAACTTGGCCCTGGCTAGACTGAAGCCAGGAACCAGAAACTCCTTCTGGGTTTGTCATGTAAAAGGCAGGAACCTGAGCACTTGGACCACCTTGAATTGCCTTCCCAGGCATCACAGTAGGGAGCTGGATCAGAGGTAAGCAGACAGGACATGAACTGGCACTGTGATATAGAATGCTGCTGTCACAAACAATGGCTTAACATGCTGCAGTACTGTTCCATGCATAACACTTACAATCAAGCATCTTTGAATATATTCTAAAACCACAAAGTAGCATATAAATCAGGCCAAATACCCATGACTGGCTATTTGTGAGGGAAATATGCTTTATCTCATTGTTTTTCTGAGGATAGAGGACCTGGGAACGTACTTCTGGAATACTCAGTGTCTGTGAAGCACTTCAGAGACCACCTAGTCCAGTGCTATCTACCCCTTATCCTCTCAGTTTCTATAACTTCTCAGTATATAGAGTAAACACATTATCACTTCTTTCTCATTCAGTCCACTCAGTCTGAATGCAGATGAAGTTCAAGCAGTGGCAGTGGGGAAAAGAAGAGACAGAAATAAATCCCTTTTTAGAAAAAGAAACTATTTATTTTCATTTGAAAGGCAGATTTTTAGACAGAAGGAGAGATAGAGAGAAAAGGTCTTCTTTTACTGGTTCACTCTACAGGTGGCTGCAATGGCCAGAGCTGAGCTGGAAGCTAGAAACCAGGAGCTTCCTCCAGGTCTTCTATCTGGGTGCCAGGTCTCAAGGACTTGGGCCATCCTCTGCTGTTTTCCCAGGGCATAAGCAGAGAGCCATATCAGAAGTGGAGCACTCAGGACTGAAACCAGTTTTCTTCACTCAGGTTCATCGACATTTTCCTGGAATTTATGAACTCTAATCTTTATCTTTAATTATGGGCCAATTTAATTTGGTGTACACTTGTACATCTGAAATATTTGTGCTTATTTTTATGAATGACTGAGGTAGAAAACCCCACATAGAGGAGGATAGAAAGGCATTGAACAGAGCTCATCATATCCTATTGAGACATCACTACCTGTCCGAAAGATCCTCCACAGAGGGAACTGCAATCCGATTTCTTGTAAATATTATTAATTTCTCTAGTCCTCTGAGTCAGAGCTCTTTAAATAACAGAGACATCTCCCCTACTCCCACCTGAGCCGTACTAAACATCTCCTGTCATTGTTTCCAAACACTTCACTAGCTTGTCTATCCTCTTACAGATGGGCTCTTCTTGGATGATGTATTTATTAGAGCAAAAACAATTCACTTGGAGAGTTAGAACAGCATGAAATAGGTGATGGTATCAATGCTGTGTCCTGGACACTGCAATTAGGGAAACTTTTGTTTGATATTAGCTTGTGATAAAAGAAAATCATTTTGTTCATGATTCCTTTTCAGCCACCTCTCTCACTCTATGACTTATATATCCAAATTATTGCTCATAAATGTGGTGTGTGTAAACATGGGATAAATGGGTGCCTGAAGTCATTTGGGGAACCAATAAAGATGTAAATTTACCACAATTGATTCTAGTAGAGTACAAATTAAAATAATCATACATCTTCAAATAAAAACTTGTGAATGACCAGGTCACAATGCTTAATGCCTCCAAGATTTACTCATTCAAACTCCTTATTCTTGAAGTGTACAGATCTAAACCCTTTTCGGTAATAGCCATAGGGTATTTCTCAATAATAGTGCTGGTGGGGAGGGGTTGTAGATCTGGTCATTAACTCTGCATGTCTCACAATGAGTGTTTCCATTCCCAATTTTTTTTAAATGTAGTGGAACATTTAGAAAAATGTGTTTAAATAGCCACTTGTCATGGAGTCCTGAGGCAAAATCTTTGTTATAGATCCCATTTTCTGTTGTTGTATTTAACTGTATTGAAGGTTTATTCTTTTGTATTGAGAGAATTTGCATACAGTACATTCCCCCTACATTTTGACCCCTGTGTCCTAGATTGTCTTTATTTACTGAGTTAGCATGTCATTTTGTTCTTTCTGCAAAACAGCTATCCATGTTTACCCTTGTATTTTCTAAAGTTATTCATTCCACAAATTTGCTACATAGAAAACAAACGCCAGTGATCAAGACTGGGAAGTTATAAGTTTTGGTGAAGTTTGTATTGTTATGGGAGAAAATAAATAAGCAAACACAAACACATGTCTTTGTGTGAAAGTTCTATAGATATGTGCAAAAGATATCTAGAATGAAAATTAACCAGAGTCAAGGAAAAGCCAATGAAGAGAGGAACAATTTTAATGGTATTTGGGAAAGTGCTTTCTGAATTTGAGATGCTAGAGTTTAGATAGACATGTGAACTCTAGGAAAGGGCAGTCTGTGATGATGTAGCATTGAGGTCAGACAGCATTTACTACGGTCTGAGAGTGGATCAAATTTGGCATTTTCTAAAATAAGTAATAAAGAAAGCAAAGGGTCATGGAGGTGGCAGGAGCTAACGTTGAAGGAGTTTGTGAGGATGGGAAGTTTTTGAAGTGGTTTGCATGACATGGTACGTTGGATAAGATTTGAACTTAAGTGCAATGGAAACCTGGCAGATACTGATGGAGCTGTATGTTGGAAGATTCCTCAGGTCTATTTAATATTTAGTTTTTTTTGGGTCCGGCGGCGTGGCCTAGCGGCTAAAGTCCTCGCCTTGAAAGCCCCGGGATCCCATATGGGTGCCGGTTCTAATCCCGGCAGCTCCACTTCCCATCCAGCTCCCTGCTTGTGGCCTGGGAAAGCAGTCGAGGACGGCCCAAAGCTTTGGGACCCTGCACCCATGTGGGAGACCCGGAAGAGGTTCCTGCTTCCCGGCTTCGGATCGGCACAGCATCGGCCTGTTGCGGCTCACTTGGGGAGTGAATCATCGGACGGAAGATCTTTCTCTCTGTCTCTCCTCCTCTGTGTATATCTGGCCTGTAATAAAATGAATAAATCTTTAAAAAAAATATTTAGCAGGGTGCCAGTGTTAAGCAGTATCTACATCAAGAAATTTGTGATGGTAGGTTTACCTTGTGGTGCAAGAAGTTTTAAGACTTGGTCTATATCATCTGTTAAATCCCAAGGTTCAAGAAGTGTCTATAGTAAATTGTCCCATGTTACGTATGATGCAAAGACCCTCTGAATTACAGATCAAAGCCATACAATAAAAAGAAATGAAATTTTCACTGTTCAGAAAGCACCTCATGGCAAGGTTTTCAGTCCTGGTAGAGACTATGCCTGTCCAAGGAACATCAAATATTCATGCACTCAGCCTTTCCATGATAAGCCAGTTATTTACACCCACCAAATTATAAGGTCTGACAAGAAGAGCAAAATCCCTCCTTCGAAACAAGTGCTGTACTTCGGGTCAGTCCCAGCACTAAGTAGATTATTGGGGCCTACTGACATATGTCCCACTAATGATTTCCTCAAAATAATTACACAGTTGCATATTCATCAAGACAATCTCAAGGAAGACAGAAAGCAGCAAGGGTCAATTGACTCCCTTAAAAAATTTTTGCCTGGTCAACTCAATCAGGTTTCTGAACTTACTCCTAGATTCATCTGTGTGCTTAGCTGTAAAATTCCATTGTAGCAATCTACTAAATCACTTTAGGAAGAACCTTTAATTCTTGATACTTGATTGATCTTTTCATCCTCCATCACCCCCAGGTGATGCCTGATCATCCTGGCCCATCTTGTGCAAGATTCCTACTAGGTTGATTCAGCAATAATGCCCTTGCTTACTCTTTGTAGTTTTCCATGCACAAATCCTCATGGTGTTCCTTGACTATAACTTTCCATTTGCTCATATTGTATTCTGGATTGAGCTCAGGTTCTCTCCTCACACTCAAGGTACTGTGGCTGTGATCCCTACACCTATTTTAATGGCCCTGAATAAAGCTTTTCTTGACATGATTGAATAAGCTTAAGTAAATAATTTTACAATTAATGTTTTATTAATTTCCATTTTATTTCAAAATCAGACAAAGGGAGATCACCAATCTGCTGCTTCACTCTCCAAATTCCTACAACAGCTGGGGCTGGGCAATACTGAAACTATGAGCTCAATCTTTTTCTCCTTGGGTGGAAAGGGATCTAAGTATTTGAACCATCGTCTACTGCATCTCTGAGCATGGATTAACAGCAAACTGTGTGGAAACATATTAGCTGGCCATCACAGTTGGTGCTTTTATATGAGGTGTGGGTGACCCAAGTGGTAACAACTAGTATGCCAACTGGAGAACCCTTAAATATTTTTAGTACCACAAAAATGTGTAAAGGTCCACACATTACTGAATTCACCTATATTAAATACCATATTTATAGAGATAGAAAGTAGGGCCTGGCATGATAGTGTAGTGATTAAAGTCCTCGTCTTGCACACGCCCCGGGATCCCATATGGGTGCTGGTTCTAATCCCAGCAACTCCACTTCCCATCCAGCTCCCTGCTTGTGGCCTGGGAGAGCAGTCAAGGACAGCCCAAAGCCTTGGGACCCTGCACCCACGTGGGACACCTGGGGGAGGTTCCTGGCTCCTGGCTTCGGATCGGCACAGCACCGGCCGTTGTGGTCACTTGGGAGTGAATCATTGGACAGAATATCTTCCTCTTTGTCTCCCCTCCTCTCTGTATATCTGACTTTCCAATGAAAATAAATAAATCTTTTTTAAAAAGTAGAATAGTGATTGTCTAGGTTTGAGGTATATGGAGGGATTGAGAATGATGGATAAGGGGGTACAGAGTTTATTTCAGAGGTAATAAAATTGTATATTACAATGAATGCACAATTTTTAAGTTTACTAAAATTTGCTCAATATACACTTTAGGTGAATTATATAGTAATGAATATATCTCAACAAAACTGATCAATCCAGGTATGTGTTTTGTTACGAGGCTGAAAGTTAAAGATTAATACTTCAGCTGTAGGTAGTGACAGTTCTGAAAGACAACCATGATAGGAAATATACCCAAAAGAGTCAGAACATTAAAAAAGTTACTAGGTCACTAATTTACAAAGGAAAGACAAGTTGATTAGCGAGGAACCTGAACAGAATAAGACTTAAATATCAGACTGTAGCATCTGGGGAATAAACATCGGAATGCATTCATAGGAGTGCAAATGAAATATGTGAATCATACTGTCTCACATTAATGACTGCCAAGAATACAACCACTCTAAATAAGCAGGGATATAGTTTGATCATCCCATGGGAATCAGCCATCATCTGGTCTCAATCACTCCATTGTTAGCATAAAGGGGTGCAGAATGGAGAAACCCATGGAACCAAGGAAGGAGAATATTCAAGGAACCAAGGTTGATCTAACTCCTGTTGCTGTGGAAACTCTGACCAGCCTCAGAGAAAAACTCAGACCTACTCCTTAGGAGACCAATAAACAATTCCCTATGAGTTGCATAAAACTAGGCTTTCCTAACCTTAGAGGATCAAGAATTTATCGTTATTTGGATTGATACATACTATTTATAATGGTTACTTCTCATGCCAACAGTGCCTTAGCTAGCCCTGCTCTTTAATGTTCATAATTCAACTTTGGACCAAACAATCCAATTTTGTTGAAGGAGGTATGATAATTGAATTCATTGCTCTCATACTCTAGGATAGGATACTAAAGAGAAGTTGGTTTGCTAGTAGAACATTGAGATGATGTGTTAAGCAAAATTCTTTATTTTTTTATTTGTGTTTACTTTTTTAAAAGGATGAGAGGAAGAGGGGAAAAAGATCTCCCAATCCACTGGTTGGCTTTTGCAAATGCCCCCAAAACTCAACTAGGTCCAAGCCAAGAGCACGGAATTCATTCTAAACTTCCTATGTGGATGACTAGAAGTGAAGTATTTGAGGCATTATCTGCTATTCCTAGAGTGTACAATGGAAGAAAATTGGACTGGAAATGGTGATGGCACTGAAACGCAGACGTTTAATATAGGAAGCAAACACTCAAGTAATACCATGATGCCTACATTTTCATTGTTTATATAAATAAGTGATACATTTAGGTAGCTAGAGTATCTATTTTGTGAGAAATGTACAGTTAGACAAAAGTACAATTGGGGAAAATGGACAGAAGGCAGTAATAACTGAGCAAATGAGATGCTTGGAGCTTGGTCCAGTTGATAACATTGGTTTGGATAAGTGGATACGATTAGAATAAAGGGGAGGAGAAAATAATTAATTTTTGGTGTGAATAATTAGATGTGTTCTAGAAAAATGAGGAGAAAGCTACTGATAAAAGTATTCCAAGAAAATATTATAAAACGAAAGTAATAATTTTTTTCTTGAACATGCTCACTTGTGAACTCCATTAGATATGAAAAGTTGAATGCTGATTTGATAGTTCAATGTGTATTTGGAGCTCAGAATGATAAACATATAAATGGCATTTAATCTATTATTGAAGGAAGAATTTCACAGTTGATATTTGACAAATTCCAGTTGCTATAAAAATGATTGTATACTTAATTTCAGAGAATCAGCAGTTGATATTTATTCATTTTTTAAAAGATTTATTTATTTTTATTGGAAAGGCAAGTATATATGAAGAGATGCAGAGTGAAAGATCTTCCATCTGCCGGTTCACTCACCAAGTGGCTGCAACAGCTAGAGCTGAGCCAATCGGCTGCTTTCGCAGGCCACAAGCAGGGAGCTGAAGGGAAGTGGAGCAGCTGGGATATGACAGGCACCATGTGGGATCCCAGCCCATGTAAGGCGAGGACGTCAGCCACTAGGCTACCACGTCATGCCAAGCAGTTGATATTTAAAGAAGGCTCATTTACTTTACTGTTTTGTTGTAGAAGTCACAAGGCTGTAAATTTTGTTTTGGAAGAATAATAAGGAGATCTATTGTTTCATAAAGTGATTTTCAAGTACCAAATGTTTAAATACTTTAGAAAATTTACATGAAAAATTCTATTTTTAAATTGGATTTTACAAATGGAAAGTTTTAAAATACTTTCATAAGTAAGCACTCATAATTATGCTTTTCCAATTATAATTAATTTTCATATATTAGGTACATCATATAAACTATTTTATATTTTGCTTTTTAAATTTTCCATGTTTAGAAAAGTTTGTAAGTTTATCAAATGGAACCATCTTAGATGTTTCTTTCAGTCACTATGTGATATTTCATTATATGGCTCTTTCACAACCTCCTTATTCTTAGCCATTTAGTGAATTCATGTTTTCTTTATCATAAAGAGTGCTCTATTTCATATGTCCTTAAGAAACTGGTTTTTTTTGTCTAATTTCTTAGGATAAATTTGTGTAAGTGGAAAATGTATTTCAGGTTATATAGCAAATATTGCCATTTTGACTTTTAAACAAGCTGCATTGATTTATTATTGCCAGCTGACTTTGAGAATGTCTTCACTACTGCCAATATTAAATAGTATTGCCTCTCTCAGTGTAGTATAAATGCTATCAATTTTATCATACTTGAATTTTTCTGATTCTTAAACTGGCTTTATTTTGTTATGCAGTTTTATCATTTTATTATTCTCATTATTTGTTCAGACTCTTCATTCATTTTCCTCAGGAGAAATGTTTGTATGCATTATTTACATGTAAAAATTGCTGGCTGACAAGAACTGTATCTCTTTTTCTGTACAAATTTCCAAATTCTTTCCTATGTATTATTATGTCTTTCCTTTTTGTTTACAGTCATATACCACACATAGTCAGTACAACTTTCTTGATCTTCTCCTCTTTTTGTGTATGCTTATATATCCACTTTCCCCATACTGACCCTAATAATAAGTAGCCATTAATTTTCTTCCATTTAGCAGTATTTTAATTTTGTTTACCAGATATCTAAATTCACCTATTTGAAATGTAATATTCTGTTTGACAGTTCTAAAATAGAGATGTCTCAAAATCTTTCTGGTGCCATTTATTGATCATTGTTATATTTTTGAAGCTGTATCTATGTATTCAGAAATTCATTGACTTTAATTTATATTAGATTTCTGTTGCTGTTTAGAGTACTGTTGTTTTATGTGTTTTCACGCTGATAATAAAAACCACTTTCATTGTTGACCAATTTTGCCTGCTTGGTTGCTTTTTAAAATTGAAGTGAACTTTGTTATTATTATTATTTTTAATTTCCAAACACTGATTCACTCTCTAAAGAACAGTGACACTTTGAGCTGGACCAGACCAAAGTCAGGAGCCAGAAGCTTCTTCCATGTCTCCCACATCTGTGCTGGGCCCAAGAACTTGGGCCATTGTCTGCTGCTTCCCTAGGTGCATTAGCAAAGAGGTAGATTAGGAGTAGAACAGCCAGCTAGATTTAAAGCAGCACCCAAACAGGATGCTGGCATTGCTCTCTTATGGGATGCCAGCACTGCAGATGGCAGCTTTACGTGCTAAGTCATGTAGCTGGCCCCCAAATTTGAACTTGGAAGTATTTTGTACCAGCATTATCTTAGCTCTTTTACACATTTATACTCAGATAGTATACTTGGGGAAAATGGACATTTGTTGTTCATTTTGTATATAATTGTCTCTCAGTTCAAACTCTACTGTTTTATGCTTTATAACACTAGAACTAGAATTCTGACAACCACCAGTTCTGTTTGCAACTTGCTCTGTGCAGATTCTGACATTAGGGGGTGCTACATGGGAGGTAAGAAACAATGAGAAGATCAAGGGACAAGCTCCTTTTTTTTTTCTTTTCCTGTGCTGAAAATATCCAGAAATTTGCCTTCCAGATTTTTTTTAAATAGAGAAAAATGTCATATTATCCACAGTCACTATACAGAACTCCAGAACTTCTGACTCCTATTTATAACTTTGCTTTCATTAATCTACCTTTCTTCATCTCCTGGTTGCTTCCCTCCCTAGCTTTTGCAACAACCATTACATATTTTTAAAGGTTTATTTGTTTTTACTTGAAAAGCAGATTTACAGAGAAAGGAGAGATAGAGAAGATCTTCCTTCAACTGGTTTACTACCCAAATGGCTGCAAAGGCCAGAATTAAGTTGACAACGAAGCTGGGAGATAGGAGCAAAAGCTTCCAGTCTGGCCCTGCACTTGGGCACAGGATCCCACCTGGCCCATCCTGTGCTGCTTTTCCAGGCCATTAGCAGAGAGCTGGATCAGAACTGATACAGCCAGACATTAGCCAGTGCCCATATTGAATGTCAATGCCAAAGAGTGGAAGATTAGCCTGTGTACAGTCCTCAATAACCATTATATTTTAAACCTCACCAAGATCACCTTTTTTTATAGACTCTGCATAAAATCATGTGATATTTGTTTTTCTGTGTTTATTTCCCTTAACATAATGGACTTTCAATTCCATCTATATGATTGCACTTGACAATATTTTATGCCTTTCTGCAGTTAAGGAATATTCTGGTATATGTGGTTACCATGTTTGCTTTATTCACACTTATTAGTGGATGCACAATTCTGATATTTCTATTTGTTGGCTGTTATGAACTAGTGCCTCAAAATGGTCAGAGATCAGCTATTGTCAAAACGAAAGACAAGATAACAAGTGTTGGTGACAGTGTGGAAAAAGGCAGCCCGTGCATCACTGCTGATGGCAATGGAAAGAGTATAAAGTCCCCTCAAAAATGAAAAATACAACTACCATATGACTGAACAATCCTACCACTTGGCAGAATCCAAGAAAATGAAATTACTCTGCTGAAAATATGTGTACACACCCATGTTTATTGCAATACTATTCAACACATACATACATACAAATCTTTTTGAGAGCCATTGTAATTGGAATGATATGATTTGTTATCAAATAGCAACTTTCAATTGCATTTCTCTGTTGGCTAATGAAATCGAACAATTCTTTTCATTTCTAGTTACTGTTTCTATTTTTATTTCTATTTCTATTTTCATTTCTTCTGGGAAATGTCTGTTCAGATCCATTGCTTATTATTGAACTTTGTTGTTGTTTGTGATCCTATGATGTTCTGATTACTAATCCTTACTCTTACCTATGGATACCAAATGTTTTCCCATTCTTGCAATTAATTTTTCATTTTTCTGGTTGTTTCTTTGCTGTGAAAAATTTAAATAATTTGAGTCACCACTTCAGCGGCTCAATAGGCAAGTGCATTGGCATCCCATACGGCAGCTAGTTCATGTTCTGGCTGTTGTACTTCTGATCTAGCTTCCTGCTTGTGGTCTGACAAAGTGGCAGAGGATGATCCAAGTCCATAGTATTCTCTACAAACATGGGAGATAGGGAATAAACTCCTGGCTTCTGTTCAGCTCAATTCTGGTCATTACAGTAGTTTGGGTAGTGAAACAGTAGATGAAAGGCCTTTCTCTGTGTAAAAATATGATTTTGAAATAAAAATAAATTGTTTGTAAAAATAAATGCTTCTGGTTAAAAAATATATTTTATTTATTTGACAGGCAGAGTTGGAGTGCGAAGTGTTGCCTCTACTGACTCATTCCCAAACAGCTGCAATCACCAGGGCTGGGCCAGGCTAAAGCCAGGAGCTTCTTCCAAGACTCTATGTGGGCAAGAGGCCTAAACAACTGAGCCATCCTCCACTGCTGTCCCAAGTGCATTAGCAGGAAGCTGAATAGAACGCAGAGCAGATGGGACTCTTAACAGGTACCATTATATCATGTCAGAACTTCAGGCAGTGACCTAACTTGCAACACCTGTCCCACTACTGATTATTCTGTATTAATTTTATATGCTGCAACTTCACTGAATTTGCTTATGAATTCTAATAGTCTTTTGGCAAAATCTTTAGGTCTCTTTATACAGAATCATGTCATTTGCAAAGCATGATAATTTGACTTCCTTATTTCTTTTGATTCTTTTTCTTTTGTCTACTGGCTCTTGGTAAAACTTCCAATACTATGTTGAAGAACACAAGTGAGAGTGGGGCCCAGTGGCGTGGCCTAATGGCTAAAGTCCTCGCCTTGAAAGCCCCGGGATCCCATATGGCCGCCGGTTCTAATCCCGGCAGCTCCACTTCCCATCCAGCTCCCTGTTTGTGGCCTGGGAAAGCAGTCGAGGACGGCCCAAAGCTTTGGGACCCTGCACCCATGTGGGAGACCCAGAAGAGGTTCCAGGTTCCCGGCTTCGGATCGGTGCGCATACCGGCCCTTTGCGGCTCACTTGGGGAGTGAATCATCGGACGGAAGATCTTCCCCTCTGTATCTCCTCCTCTGTGTATATCTGCCTGTAATAAAATGAATAAACCTTAAAAAAAAAAAAAAACAAGTGAGAGTGGACATGAATGTATAGTTTCAGAACTTAGAGGAAAGTTCTCAGCTTTTCTTCATTCAATACCAGATTGGTCACGTGTTTGTCATAAATAGCTTTTCATTGCGCATAGGATGTTGCTTCTACACCTAATTTGTCCAGAGTTTGCACACAAATGGATAGTGCATTTTATCAGATGTATCTGATTCTATTAAGACAATTTTATATATGTGTGTATTAAATATATATATTAAATCTTTCATGCTGTTGGTGTGCTGTACTAATTTATGTGTATATTTGTACTGTACCATCACTGCACCCCCTGGATAAATCCCATTTGATCATGAGGAATGATCAATTTGGTGTGTTATATCTGCTAGCATTTTGTTAAGAGTATTTGCATCAATATTCATCCGAGATATCAGTCTGGTTTTCTTTTGTTGTTGTTGCTGTGTCTTTGTTTTGTTATGAAATCAAGGCAAGGTTTTCTGCCTTTTAAATTTCTTGAAGTGATTTGATAAAAATTGGGTTAGTTCTAAGTTAAAAGTTTTGTGAAACTCAGCAGTGACACCAACTGCTGCTGACTTTTTTGTCTGCTGGTAGACTTTTGATTACTGATTCAGTCTCACTTCTCATTATTGATCTGTTCAGGTTTTTCTTATGTCTCCATTGTTCAGTTGTGGAAAGTTACATGTATCCAGAAGTTTAGTCATTTCTTTTAAATTGTCCAATTTGTTAGTATAGTTGTTCATAGTAGTCCCTAACGATCCTTTGAATTCCTATGGTATCAATCATTACTTCTTTTCCATTTCTGCCTTTATTCATCTTGAGTCCCTTGCAGCCTAGTTTGTAGTTTGATTTTTGAGAAGATGAACAAAATTAACTTTTATTTTATTGATTTTTTTGCTTCTGCTTCATTTATTATGTTATGTTGATCTTCATAATCTCTTGCCTTTCATTAACTTTGGATTTGATTTGTTTTGTTTTTCAAGGTCCTTGAGATGCATTATTAGGTTATTTATTTGTTATCTTCTCTGGAGTGCATCCTGATTTCTACAAAGGTCCTTAATAATGCTTTTGCCTTTATATGTGGTATTTCTGTTCTCAATGCTTTCAAGGGATTTTCAAATTTCATTTTTTATTTCAATAACTGATTTTTTCATTCAGAACCATGCTATTCAGTCTTCATGTCTTTGTCTAATTTCTGTAGCTTCAGTTGCTATAAATTCCTTGTTTTATTTGATTGTGGGCAGATAAATGTGCTATATGATTTTGTGTTTTTTTTAAAATTTGGGAATTCTTGTGTAGTTTAATTATGTTATCTATCCTACAGAATGTTCACAAGGTTGTGGAGTAGAATATGTGGGATTTTTGTTGGTTTTTATTTTATTTTTGATGATTTTTACATAATTGAGAAAGATGCATGCCCATGTAGACCACTGATTAGGGTGGGAAGGGTTGAGGAATAGGGGAAAGTGGGTGAGACCATTGTGTCCAACTTTCTTCTTCCTTTTCTTTTATCTGCGGGAAGAAGGAGACAGGAGGGAAAGCCAAACCCAGTATTTTGACTGCATTAGCATCCGGGGATGGGGAATGGCTACCTAGTGTCACCCCAGAGTCCCTGGTGTGGAGCACGCTGTGAGGGTTCTTCTCAAGAGGTTTCAATAGTTTTGAAATACTGTTGATTTCATTGTTCTAAAGATGAGGAAATCCTTCCAAGGGCCAGTGGCTGGCACAGTCTACCTTAGAGTGTCCATGAGCCCAGATAAGTGCTGTCAACACTTGCCTGGGAGAGTTGTCCAATTTGTTTTGCCCTCCATCCTCTACCATGGTACTAGGTGTCCTCTACAGGCCCAATGGACTGCCATATCCTCCATGTGCACCAGTTCATGCTATCCATTGCAGTATCTTTAGCAATTGAGGAGACCCAGTTCTGACACATGCACTACATGGTCAGGCCACAGATTCTCCGGTTCTCCCCATGGTTGGAGTTCTGAATCCAGTGGTTCAGCTGGAGTGATCCCTAAAGAAGTATTGTCTGAGGTGACCCCAGACCTGCCTCCTTTGTGTGCTAACCAGTACAGGGTCCAGCTAAGTACATCACCCACATCAGCCTACACACACACACACACACACACACACACACACACACACACACACACACACTGGTAGTTGCAGTTGCTGGGGCAGTTCTGTCTTCAGTCCCATATTTTACACAAACCAGTGGATACTGTTGTCCATCCCAACCCTGTCCACCACACACTTGACCCTCATGTACTCCAGAGGGAATTGCAGCCCAGTTGGAGAGAACTTGAATAACCACCACTGGACTCATCCCTAATCCTTGTTCCTTTACATGAAGGTTTGTGCTGCAGACTGGTCCAGTCAGTCTTGCACCCCATTCAGCTTTTTTACACACCAATGGGTCCTGCAGCCTAGCTTAGCCCAACTAAACTCCCTATCCAGCCCACACTTATGCTAGCAGGTGCTGCCCCATGTCTAGTCAGGTCTACCCCAGCACTGGTTATCACTGCTCACTGGTGGAAGCTGCAGCCCATCAGAGAGGTGCCCTCAATTTCCCTAGTAGGCTCACTGCTAGCTCCAGATCTTGTACTTTCCAGGTGGCTATGCAGGCTAGTTTTACAGGACTTGCCCCCTTTCCCATCACTTGCCAGCTGATGTTGTGGCAAAGCCCAATCAGCCTGTACTTAGTCTAGCTCAGGCATGCACCAGTGGATACAGTCGCTAAGCCCAGCGTGGCTCTCCCCTTAAAGCAACTCACATGCAGGCTAATGGGTGTTATAGTCTTGCTCAACCTGGTCTGCCCCCAGTCACAGCTCTCCTCTTCACCAGCAGGAATAGTGGCCCATCAGGGGAATCCTTACTGCCCCCCAATCTGGCTCACCGCCCCCACCACACCAGGTCTTGCATATATTGATGGGTGCTACAGCCCAGTCTCCCATGGCCTCCCTTGCCTCGGTATTCACCAGCGGGTTCTGTAGCCTGACTGGGCCTGGCCTGACCCTAGTTCCAGCTCATGTTGGTGGATGCTGCCACCTAGCCAAGCCCAGCCAGCCCTCAGTCCTAGCCCTAATGTGAACTGGCTGATGGGGGTGATGCAACCCCACCCACCTGTCCTTCACCCCATCCTGGTTCTCAGCTCTGCAAGTGGATGTTATGAACTGGACACCTGGCCCACCTCCAGATCTGAGCCACATAGCAGGTATTGTAATTTGGCCTGGGCTGGGCTGGGCTGGGCTGCTCCCTGCCTTGGTTCTTGTGTTCACCTGTTCACCTACAAAGACTGCATTCTGATAGGGGAGCTCCCCAAGTTCCTCTACCAGGTCACCTCACAGTGGCAGATATTGCACACACTGGTGGGTCATTAGTCCAGCCTCACTTTGCCCACCTCCTGTCCTGGCAGGAACGGTGACCTTGCCCAACCAGGGCACACCCATTTCTGTTGGGTGCTACAGTCAGCCACACCTGGTGCAAACCCAGACCCAGCTCCTGTGTGATTCAGTGGGTGCCAAGACCTAACCCAGCTCATCTGACATCCACCTGACTCTTGCAAGTACAAGCAGGAGCTGGAGCTTACTCCAGTCTGGCATACCACAGATCCAATCAACACCCATGTTGAGGTATACTGCTGTCATGTCCAACCCAGATCACTGCCCAAGTTCTAGCTGTCACACTCAGCAGTGGAAGCTGTGGCCAGCCAGGGCACCTCCTTAGTTCCCCAGGCAGGCCTGTTCCCAGCCACAGATCTTGTGTGTGCTCTGACCCACCTCAGAATAACCCATCTGCCGTCTTGGGCTTTGCTCTCAGATGCTGTAGCCTGGCCCGGCCCAGCTGGTCCCCAGTCCCAACTCACACTGATGGGTGCTAAAGCCTCACCCTGCCCAGCCTGCCTCCATCCCTGGCTTTCATGCAAACTGGTAGGTGTGAAAGCATAGCCCAGGTGACCTGCATTCCAGCCTGGCTTCTGCACATGCTATTGTGCTAAGGTTTGGCTCTGCTGTACATGGTCCACCGCATTCCAGAACCAACCCACTCACTTGCTGACAGGTGGAGCTACCTTGCCCAGCCTGACCAACACCCAGGCCCAAATCACAAGCTCTCCAGTGGGAGCTGTGTCTCATCAGGGGAGTTTCCTGAGTTCCCCCACCACTCCCAGATCCAGATCACAAATGTGTCAGTGGGTACTAGGCCCTTACATGGCATAACCCCTCCCCATCATTTTGGTTTTTGTTTAAGCTGGTGGATGTTGCAGCCTGACCTGCCTCATACCTTATTCTTGGGTGGATCTATGGGTACTGTATGCTGGCTACTGTCATGGCCCAGCATAACATTACCTGTCTCCTGTTACAACACTTCCTAGCAGGTACTGTGATCTAGTTCTGCAGATAGGCTCCCTAACCTAACTTTAGTGTTTGCAACTGGGTGCTGGTTGACAATGGTCGGTGTTAATTAGTCCAGCTCACATTGTCCATGTGGGCAGGTAGAAGTGTGACCCAGAAAGGTGCTCCAGCTTCCCTCCTCCAAACTACTTCGTCTCAGCCCCCTGGCTTGCCTGCAAGTACAGTGACCTTGTTGGTGGAAATCCTCCAGAAGTCATTCCTCACCTGCAATACACTCCCTCAGAGCCCCTCCCTCTTATATATCCTCATTACCCCCTTCCCTTAGTAAGCCACAGCCTCTGTGCCCAGGAGTGCATGGCTTCCCCAGCCTGGTCTACCAAAGCCCAGTCTTCCGGTACAGTGGCAGGCTGCCCTGGAGATCTGCCAGCCCACTAGGGACTCAAGCTCCTGGCGCGTGTGCTCACCCAAGACCCTACCCCTCCGCTCACTCAAGATCTAAGCATATTCACAGTTCTGCAAGCCTGGTCCACCAGCATATCACACCAACCTGCTAACCTAGGGTTCTTCCCACTCTCCTACCCCTGCCCAGGATCAAGCACATGGGAAATCTCCAGGCTTGCTCCATCTGCCTGGGCACAAGCCCCCAGGCCTCTGCTTACCCCTGCCAGTGCCATCCCCCAAGCCTTCTGCTAGCCTGCACCCCCCAGGCCACTAGGAGCCTGCCAGTAGCAGCAGAAGCCAGACACTCATACCTAGAACATGTGATTTGTAGTTGTATAAATGTTATAAACAGCTCCTAGGTCCATTTGCTCTAGAATGTAATTTAACTAGATGTCTCTTTTTAGATTTATTTTCCTGAATAATTTCTTCATTGATGAAAGGGAGTATTGAAGTCTCTCATTATTGCATTGAAGTTTACTTTTCCTGTAAGACTTCACATGTTTGTTTACTAAATTGAGTGTACTTAGGGCTGTTGTTATAGGCTTAACATGCATCTGTAGGATAGTGAAGAGTACTCGTAATTGTGAGACTCAGATGCAACTCAGCTTAGCATCTGGTTGGGTGTTCAGGACATCTACTTCATGACTTCCTCTCTAAACCTTTGGTAGACAGGGAAGGAAAGGTCTCTGTTCCTGGGGAGTAGGGCAACTAACTATGTACAGGACTGCATTTTGGACCTTCTTCCTTACAAGAGCTTAAGGGTTACATGGGTTGAAACAATCTTTTGTCCCACCAGGCAGAAGATGTATAACTGATTTTAGAGCAAATCCACATTTTCTTTTCATGAATCTTAGCCTGGTGATGGAGAGCTCTGCTCTCTATCTAAAGCTGGCTCTTACCTCAGTGGAACTGGCACTTAACCAGAAGCCAAAACCTCGTGAGCACTCCTCAGTGATCACACAAGGTCGCTGTGACTAAAGTCTTACTCCTTGCTGCTGTCATGAGGTTGGGTGAGGGCAGTCCTTAGCATCTTTTCTTTCCCCTAAGCAGTATGCATTGCCCTACGCAGTCTTCTTTGGTGCTGGGTGAGGGGTGACATTGCATCGCTTTCTTTCCAGCCTTCAATATGTCTTTTCTTATAATACAAAAAGCAGTCACTGGGGTTTCTCATTGACTCCATGGTTCTTGTGATGGTGGCTTGCTTCATGAATAGCTATTCAAATTGCTCTCTCTGAAGAGACATTGGCTGGAGTTTCTCGCTTAGCTGCCATCTTGCCCTTCTTCCTTACTCCTTCCTAGTTGCTTCTGGTGGGCTCTGTATGTGCTTCTGTTTCTAGCAACAGCTCTCTCCTTGGATAATTGCAATTCCCTCATTTAGCAGCTACTGTATGTAGTTTGAATATTTCTGCAACCCCCACCGCCCTTGCTAATCAGGACCACTCAGATACCCAGTACCAATTGCAGTTCTCCAGTCAGTCCTCTGAGTTGTAGGCAGGCGGAATACAGCTTTAGTCTGCTTACTTAACAGGGTACCTGAGATTAATTTGATTAAACACATAAATGTATGCCTCATAGTTTTTATGGGTTGGAAATCTAAGATCAAAGCACTGTTTGACTGGAAGATTGCTCTCTGCTTCCAACATGGCACCTGGCTGCTATATCCTCACATGGTAGAAGGCTCTGAAGAGCAAAAGGGAAAGCTCCTTTGCAAAGCTCCTTTAAAGATCCCGTTCACAAGGGAGGAAGCCTCTTGCCTAATCACTTCTTTAAAGTTTCCTTTTCTCTAAAGTATCACACTAGCAACAACTGACTTTGGATGGAATTCCTTCAAACTGTAACAAACCACTTGTCTAGACTGCAAACTGCTGATAAATCCAATGTTTTCTCTTTAGTTAGCCCTAGGGTAGTAACTGCTTCCCTTGCGTTATATATATATTTTTCTATTTTGGCCTTTTCATTAACATTATTTATACTTCTTTGTTCTGGTTGTGTTCATTTTTCTCATAATTGGACTCTGACTGATAACTGGACACATAGGATTTCTTCCTATTTACTGATATCTTTTGAATATTTTAGCAGAATTTCATGGTTGTAGTTCTATATTCATATAATGGTTTTATCGTTAATTATAGCAACTTTATGCTTTGTTGTTCTTCCACATGAGGTCATTTTTAGACATGCTTCCTAGCAGCTTCTTGTTAGAATAAAGCAAAACTTCTAATTTCCATTGTGACTTTAACTAATTACCTTTTCTTTTCATGGTGGATTATCTATGTACTTTGGGAGATACTGATTGCAAATGTTTCTAACAGAGGCACTCAGTAATGTCTTTGCTGATACAAATTAAACCTGTCTGTTTCATCAAATCTCAAATAATCTGACTGCCTAGATAAAGGTCTATATAGCAATGCACACACGTTGGGGGAGAAAAAGAAGATACAATAGAAACTAGCAAAGATAACTAAGATTATGTGTAAGCAGAAACAGCGATTATTCCTGAAAGAAATGTTATTCATAGTGAGTTACAAATGTTATTGGTGATGTGATCCATGAAGACATAAAATAAAATGCCATTTTTTTCATTATTAGAGTCTTGATAGGCCAATTTTGTCATGAGCAAAACAAATGCAAAAATAAATGGAGTTATTATGAAATTCAAGTGTTTCAGAGAATTACGTATGCAATTGTGAAAAGTCTTTACTTGTATCCAATATTTGCTGAAGTATTATTGTTAACATAAAATAACAGTAGTGGGGTTTAGTTGCAAAATTGCTCTGTTGATTGTTTGCTAACAGATTTCAGTGCAAGTAAGTGATATTGATGGTATTGTGTTGTAGTTCTTCACTCCAACCAAGGTCAAAATGAGAGAATTAAATTACGCTAAAGCTCAAGAATTTAGATTAGGTAGAAAGAGTTTTTGTAGTTAAAAGCCTGTTTTGTACTATATTTTAGGTACCTAACAATGCTTTCTTTCAGAGCAGAGACAGGCAGATATTTTCTGTGAGCTATCTGATTTGGTAAATATGTAGTGTTTGTGGGCATCTCTCTTACCATAGTTCTTCAGGTCTGCCTGTAGCACCAAAACAACCAGACGGCAGTAAACAAATGGGCATTTCAAAGCAACTTCATTATTTTGACTTACTGTGTTTTTATCGTAAGTCTTGTAAGCACAGAAGTATCTGTATGTCATTTTCTGTGGCGCCTTCTCCCCATTAACTCAAAATGCAAAACAAAGATAAAGCCAGCCTGGTACAATGGCTCCGTGGCTAAATCTTCACCTTGCGTGCACAAAGATCACATAAGGGTGCCAGTTCATGTCCCAGCTGCTCTGCTTCCCATCCAACTCTCTGCTTGTAGCCTGGGAACACATTAGAGAACGGCCCAAAGCCTTGGGATGCCACACCCACCTGGGAGATAAAAGAAGCTCATGACTTCAGATCGGCTCTGCTTCATATGTTGTGGCCACTTGGTGAGTGAATCAGAGGATGGAGGATCTTTCTCTTTGTATCTCCTCTCTGTAAATCTGTCTTTCTACTAAAATAAATAAATAAATAAAACTTTTTTAAAAAGGCAAAATAATACAAGCCTTAATGTAGGACATCATTGGGGCTGTTGTCTGCTGGAGCCACACAAATCTTGTCTAGAGTGGTATAGTTAATCAGACTCAAACAGTTGCTGACAGATTCAAAATTTTGTCAAGAAAAATTCCTGGTGGCAGGAAAAAGATACTTTATTTTTTATTTGTTGTAAAAGTTTTCCACTTTTTAAATACCGGTAGTTAATTCAATTTTTTGAAACTGTATGAAGGACTCACTGTGTAGTTAAAACATGTCTGATGGCTAAAAATGACCACTCATAACTTCAATAATGGACATTAACTTTGTTTTTAATGTACTTAAAATTGAAAACACTAAGGGGCATGTGGTATCATTGTATAGTAGACATAAAAAGGAAGAAAAAGAGATGAAGCTGTGGCAAGACAAAGTCACCTGCATACAGAATATAGTCCATTCCCTAGTCAATATTTGCTTTTAATTTGAATAAACAAATATGCCTGTTAAATATTTGAACTGCCATGAAGTATGAATAAGCATGATATGTCAGTTGGCAATGTGTTAGCTGAAAGAAGAGCATAAAGCTCATTCAAAGAAAGAAAAATAGAAATGCAAAAGATCATTTAGTACATGAGAAAGCAAAATAATCTGTTTCTTAAATCATTATTTTTAAAACAATCAGAATGAAACATGTAACGCTATTGAGTATGATAGGGGTTAAACATTTTGATAGTCTCCCAAGGAAATACATAGGCACACTGGATACAACTGAAAAAAAAATGTTTTTTTTTCAGTATCCAGGAATCTACATTTTTTTTGTCGACTCATTCATGACTATAAAATTGTTACCTATCCTTTAAGCAGTCTGATGAATAATTTGAATAATTAGAAAGCAACAAAAATACATTTCTGAAAAAAAATGAAAACTCACAATTCAGTGAGAGGTAGGTTTTGACGCATGCCAAGCAACATATTTTAAATATCACAAGTTCTTATAAACTGGAACCTCAAAGAGTTTTATTCACTTAAAATGATGAAATTTTGTTATATTGAAAGTTATACAATCTCTATTTTCAACAGACATAAATGCAAGTAATTGTATCAGGCATTTGGCGTAGTGGTGAATAGGCCATGTAGGATGCCTTTGTCTCCTGTTGTAGCCTGAATTCAACCCTCAATTCTGCCTTCTGATTCCAGCTCTCTGATAATGTAGAGCCTGTCCGGTATCAGGGTCAAATGTATAAATTCCTATCATCCATGTCAGAGAAAATGGTAGATTCCCCTTCTTCAAGCTTCATCTTGGCTCAGACGTGGTAGTTGAGAAATGTGAGGATTAAAACAGCAGTTGAGTACTCTCTTTTTTTTCTCTCTCTCTCTCTCCCTCTCTCTCTCTCTCTTTCTCTCCACGCACACTTACTCTCAAACTCCTAAAACTAATTTAAATGTTTACCAATGAATATCAGAACAGTCCCTTATAACTAACATAGCTCCATTTTAAATAGGCTGTGTTTTTGTTTGCTTTTTGAAATAGTGAACCAAACTAGCCTTAGAATTGAGTTTGCCTTAAAGTGCTGTATGATGTAAAGCAATATAACTGCATCTTACATACTGATTTATGGTTAAAATAAAATAACGCTAGATAACTTTAATCTTAGAGTGCCATTTTGGTAAGCTCTATCAGGAGAAAATATGAAAATGTAGCTTTAGCTTCAACATTTCAATGCAATGAAGATGAAATGACACATGGAAAGATTATTGATGTGATAAAGCAAGGATATCTATCTATCTATCTATCTATCTATCTATCTATAAGATGTGCAGCCTGGTTATTTGATACACTAATAAATTATGTAACAAATGAAGCTAATTAGCACATCTATTATCTCATGTAGTTATCATAATTTTTTGTTAATAAGAGCTACTCCATTACTGCATTTCAAATATACATTGCTAATTATTTTTGCTACCCTCCATTCTTTTATTTAGTTTTGAAACAACATACTTTAATATGTTAAAACTTCATCAAATAAGTAGCCAAAGTTAGTACTTCACTAAGATGTTTAACAATTGGGAAGCAAAATATTTTATTTTAGTAGGATTATAGACAATGGCTATAAACAATAATTGAATGTAAAAATGCAGCTCACCCATAGGTAGCAAATTTTAATGTGATCACAGGTAATCAAAACCATCGAATAGCATTCTTAACTATTGGTTTGACAAAAGTATAAAAGTGTTACAGCACTATATTTACAGTTATATATACAGGCACTTCATCTTTTTTGTACTTGTTTCTGTTTGTTTTTAAAAATGTTGTCTCCCGGGACCCAGCACAGTGGCTTAACAGTTGAAGTCCTCACCTTGAATGCACTGGGATCCCATATGGAAACCAGTTCTAATCCTAGCAGCCCTGCTTCCCATCCAGCTGTCTGCTTGTGGCCTGGGAAAGCAGTCAAGGACAGCACAAGCCTTGGGATCCTGCACCTGCGTGGGAAACCTGGAAGAAGCTCCAGGCTCCTGGCTTCAGAGTGGCGCAGCTCCAGCCATTGCAACCACTTAGGGAGTGAATCATTGGATGGAAGATCTTCCTCTCTGTCTCTCCTCCTCTTCGTATATATGGATTTGCAATAAAAATCAATCTTTAAAAAATAAATCAATCTTTAAAAAATTGTCTCCCACATATAAGTGAGAATATGTAATATTTGTCTTTCTATATTCAGCTTATTTCACTTAGTCTGATGTCCTCCAATGCATCCATTTTGCTGCAACTGGTAGCATTTTACTGTTTTATAACTGATAATATTTCTTGTGTGTGAATACCACATTTTCTTTTAAAAAATCATTTATGTAAAGTGAAGAATTTCAAATATTTCACAATGTAGATTCCAGATCACAGTGATAGCTTCCACCCTACCTTCCTCTAACCTATGAAACTCCACTGTGTAAAGAATTCAACAAAGATCAATTAGAAAGAAAAAATATGGTTCTTTACCCATTTTCTGGTAATGAACACCTGAATGGATTCCAATTTTTGGCTGTTGTGAACAGTGATGCTTTACACATGATGAGGTAGCTATTTCTTTGATACAGTATGTACATGTCTTTGGGTATATACCCAATAGTGAGATTGTTAAATCCCATGGCAAGTCTATTTCTAGTTTCTTTAGAAATCTCCACACTGTTTCCCAGAGTAGTTGCACTAATTTATATTCCCATCAACAGTGAATACAAGTGTCCCCAAATACCCACATCCTTGCCAGTACTAATTACTCTCTACATTTTTGGATTTTAGCCATTTTGACAAGGGCAAGGTGATGGCTAAGGATCCTGAGTATTTTTCTATGTGTATGTTTGCCGTTAGTATTTTATTGTTTTTTAAGAAAATTGCCCGTTCATTTATTTTGTCCATTTCTAAACTGGATTGCTTGCTTAGTTATTGTTGAGTTGTTTAGTTCCTTATATATCCTAGATACTAATCCTTTATCTAATGTATACTTTAGAGTAGTTTTTCCCTTTCTGATGGCTGCCTATTTACTTTGCTGAATGATGGACATATGACTGTGCATGAAGAACTTTACTATAGTAATGATACAGGGGAACTCAGTGAGGGGGGAGGGATTTGGAGAGGAGATAAGGGAAATCCCAGGGCCTATGGAACTGTATCATAAAATGATAATAATTAGAAACGTAAAATTTTTTAAAAAGATAAAATGAAAAAAGAATAATATACAGAATTATAATGAGGTCCTTGCTCACTATGTGGTTTGTGCATTTTGAGTTCTAGAAGTCCAAGTCAGTGTTCATAACAAAGTACATCATATGTGGTGTTTAGTTTTCTGATTTTTATTGTTGGCATTTGCTATGGTATGGATAGAGTTTGAAAGTATCTGTAAAGGCTGCATCTGTTGAAATCCAATGGTCACTAGGAAGTAATTAACGTAAGGAAACTTAGCAGTTAGACCCTTGGGAAGTGATTGGAAGTGGTTGAGTCCAGGAGGGTTTGTAGGGAGAAAGATGGGACAAACCCATGAACTTCTTGCTTATTGCTACCTGAAGTTTCTGCCTCTTGGAACTCAAGTATGAAAAAAGTTGGCTACCAGTTGCAGTCCCTGACTCTACATCTGCATATCCAAAACCCCGTATGAACTTCTTTTCCTTATAAAGTAGCCTGCCTCAGGTATTTCAAGATCCCAGTGAAACAACAGACTAATACATGTATTTCAGCGCTAGAGTTTCAATTTTTTGATTCAAGTAAAGACAAATGAAGCAAGCACCTACATGTTAGATGGCGTTTTCCTTTACAAAAGAATGGTCAGCAGGGGAGGAAGTGGTTGCTAAGGAAATATTCTGCTCTCTCTAATAGTAAAATAGCTTGCTGAGGGACAAATCTATTATCAAAACAACTAGAAAATCTAGGGAAATAAACCCCTCAAAATCTGTCCTACAGCCACAGAGACATAGGAAGGGATTCAGAATGTGAAGAAAGTAAAATGAACTAAAATAATCCCGACATGCTTTATCACTTCTCCTTTAAACATTGTTTTCCAAATCAAGCCATGCAGAGCTAAGAGACCCAGAGGTAGAAGAAAAAGGCATAGCTGATGGATAAGATATTAAGGAGAAATTGTGACAGCCACACTAATGAGAAGACTGTCCTGGAGATCAGGGAGTAGCAAAGGGCAGAAGTCCTGGATGTGCATTTGGGCTCTTGAAAGTATTGCAACCTCAGAGCTAAAGGGAACAGGAAATACACCAGCTCTCAGTGAAAAGCTGAAAACAACTTTACACTGAGCTTAATTCCAGATTGAATGAATCATTTTTTTCTACTAAAAATTGTTGCCGTACAGCAATATAATTATTCTATTATTTTTATTGATAAAGATTTATTTATTTATTTCAAAGTTGAAAGGCAGAGTTACAAGAGAAAGGAAGGGAGAGAGACAGAGAAAGAGAGAGCAAAGAGATCTCTTCCATCTGCTGTTTTACTCTCCAAAAATGACTACACTGGCTGGAGTTGGACCAACCTGAAGCCAGGAGCCTAGAACTCCACCCTGATTTCCCATGGTAATGGCAGGGGCCCAAGTACGTGTGCCATCTTCTGATTCTTTTCCCAGGCACATTAGCAAGGAGCTACATAGGAAATGAAGTAGCCAGGACTCAAACTGTTATTAATTTGGGATGCTGGCATCAGAGGCAGCAACTTAAGCAACTGTGATATAAATCTTGCCCCTTGGTTTTGATTTTTCTGATTTTAAAAACATGGGTTCTGCATATAAGAGTTCACATGTGACATTTGTCTTTCTGAATCTGATTGATTTAATTCAACACAATGTTCCCCAGTAGTAACCATTTTGATGCAAGTGATAGAATTTCATTCTTTTTTATAGCTAAATTATATTCCAATGTATGTGTATAAATGGCACTTACATGTATGTGCACATTACATTCTCTTCCATTTTTTAGCTATTGTGAACAGCACTGATATAAACATGGTGGTACAGGTTTCATTTTTATGTAATGTGTTCATGTCCTCATGTCTTTTGGGGTTTATAGATAAGAATTAGATTCCTGGATCATATGGTAAGCCTATTTCTAGTTTTCAAGGAAACTTTCATGTTGTTTTCCACAGTGGTTAACTAATTTATAATCCCACTGACAGTTTCTGGTATTTCTCCATGTCTCTGGCATTTCGTATTTTCCATGTTTGGAATAATAGCCATTCTGATGTTTGAGGTAATATCTCATTGTAGTTTGATTTCTATTACACTAATGGTTGCTGATGTTGAATATTTCTTCATACATTTATTTTCCATTCCTATTATTTTGAGAATTGCCTGTTGAGGTCATTTAGCCATTTCTTGATCATTTTTTAATGGTTATTGAGTTTTTACAGTATGGTTGTTGAGTTTTTTCAGTTGGTGATGTTTTCCAAGCATTAATTCTTTGTTGGACAAATGAATCCCAAACATTTTTCCCATTCTGTTGAAATTTTTTCACTCTGGTGTGCAGAAGCTTCCTAGTACGATATAATCACATTTGTTTAGTTTAGCCTCTGCTTTAGGAGTTTTAATAAAAAAATCAACACCAATGTCCAAAAGTGTTTCCCCTATATTTTCTTGCAGCAACTTCATAGCTTGATGCCTTAAGTTTAGACCTTTGATTTATCGTAAGCTGATTTTTTAATAGGAGGAGGACTGGAGAGCTAAATTCATTCTTCTGTATATGGCCCTCCAATTGTGCCAACATCTTTTCTTGAAGAGGTAAGGTCTGGCACTTCTGTTCCATCTCAACTGATATATCAATGTTATACTGTTTGAATTGATAGAGTTTATGGTACACTTTGAAGTCAAGGATTGTGATACCTCCAGCTTAAGTCCCTCCTCACTCCAGGATTACTAGATGTCTCTGATCTTTAGCAGTTATATGCAAGTTTCTGAATTTTTTTTCAAATTCTGTAAAGAATGTCACTGGTATTTTGATAAAGATTGCCTTGAAATTCTAGATTGCTTCAGCTAGCAGATATGTTAGTGATAATAATTCTTTCCATGCTTGAGGAAAGAATCTTCCAAGTTTTCATGTCCTTGATGATTTCTTTCATTAATGTTTTATAATTTTCATTGTGGAAGTCTTTTGCTTCTTTGCTTAAATTTAGTCATAAATATTTGATCTTTGTGGTTACTACAAATAAAACTTCTTCCATGATATCCCTGCCAGAAAGTTCATTAATAAAACATTGAAAAGCTACTGTTTCTTGTATGTTTACTTTGTAACCTGAAAATTTACTGAATTGGTTTATCAATTCTAACAGCTTTTGGTTGAGTATTTAGGTTTTTCTATGTACAACATCCTGTCATCTGTAACCATGAATACTTTGACTTCCTCCTTATAAATTTTGATGGCCCATAATTTTTTTCTCTCAAAGTGCAATTCCTGGGCCCATCACAGTAATCTAGCAGCTAAAGTCCTTGCTTTGCATGTGCCAGGGTTCCATATGGGCACTGGCTCATGCATGTCCCAGCAGACACATTTCCCATTCAGTTGTCTCCCTGCTTGTGGCCTGGGAAGGTAGTTGAGGATGGTCCAAAGCCTTGGGACCATGCATCCATGTGGGAGACAAAGAAGAAGCTCCAGACTTCTGGCTTCAGATCACTTACAGAGTGAATCAGCAGACGAAAGATCTTTCTGTCTCTCTGTTTTTCCTTCTCTTTGTATATCTGACTTTCCAATAAAAATAAATCTTTTTCTATAGTGCAATTCCTAATACCTCCACTAGTATAAACAATAAGAATGATGATAATGACAACCTTCTTTTGTTCCATATCTAAAGTAAATATTTGTATTTCCCCATTCAGTATGATACTGGTTGCCACGTATAGCCTTCATAACTCCAAAGTTATCAACTGATGTGTTTTGTGGACTCAGAAAAATCAAATCCAAAAACAACAGGAGGTAAGACATAATGATAAAGAGAAGAAATCAGGTACCTTGGTGGTTTTGCAGACTAATCATCCAATAGCATCACTGGCATCCCATATTAGTGCTAGTTCATGTCTCAGCTGCTCCACTTCCAATCCAGCTCTCTCTTTATGTACAGGGAAGGCAGTAGATGATGGCTCAAGTTCTTGGGCTCCTAAGACCTACATGGGTGACTAGAAGAAGCTCCTGGAAGAAGCTTCTGACTCTGGCTTCAGATGAGCTTAGCTCCAGCCGTTACAGCCATATAGGCAGTGAATCAATGGATGGCGGATCTCTTTCTCTTTCTGTATATCTATCTTTCTGTAAATCTATCTTTCAAATAAAAGCCAATAAATATTTTTTTAAATAAGAGATCACAGCAGGGAAAAAACAAAACAAAAAAGTAAAGAATTAACAAGACAATTTTTTTTGAGAAGACAAACAAGGTAAGTAAATCTTTACCCAGATGAACAAAGAAAAAAGAGAACAAACTCAAGTAAGTTAATAAAATTGTAAATACAAAAGTAGAAATTACAATTGATATCAGCAAAATACAAAGGATCATAAGAAACCACTACTAACACCTATATGCTAATGAACCTGAAAGCCTGGAAGAAATTTTTAATTCCTGTATATATGACACCTACCAAGATTAAATAAAAGATATGAAAAATCTAAATATACCTGTAAGAAGTAAGGAGTTGACACAGTGATTAGAAGATCCTCATGAAGAAAACTACTAAATATGATGGCTTTGTTACAAGAAGAACTAACTCCAATTCTTTTTGATTGTTCCAAAATTTTAAGCAGGTTGAATTCTGCCAAACTCTTTTTTCAAGAGTTCAACATCACTCTGATACCAAAACCAAAGAAAACATGAAAAAGTACAGACTTGTGTTTAAGATCAAAACAAATGCAGCAAATATCTTCAAGAAAATACTAGGAAATTGAATCTACCATATTAAAAAAAACATACAGCATTACCCTTTGAGATTTTTCCCAGTAACACCAGGATGGTTGACCTTTGACAAATCAATAAATGTCATAAACCATGCCAGCAGAGGGAAGAACAGAAAACATAGGGCCATCTCAATATTTACTGATGAAGTCTTTGGAAAGATTCGACACCCCTTCATAATAAAAATGTGTTAACAATCAAGGATAGAAAGAATATGCCTCAAAATTATAAAACTATATTTGAAACACTAGGATCTAATACTATACTGAATGGGGAAATACAAATATTTCTCCCAGATCTGGAAGAAGAGAAATATGCTTGCATTCCTCATTCTTATTTTTTATACTATTGGAGGTAAAGAAAAGGACTATGGATTGCCCCATTCACTGAAGTTTCTCATGTCAGGGAACTAGGGCAACTACTTTCTTCCCTGTTTTGCAAGTTGGTATTTCCCAGCTAGAAACCAACTATGCAGATGCCAGGCTGGTAGATGGCATGGCTGGCCATGGCAATGTGTCTGTGTCCCTTCCTTGCTGTCCCATGGAGGTTTCTCTTTGGGTCTATCACTTCACTGAAAATTTCTTTCAGTCTGCTCATAACATGCTCCTCCCTTTGTTTTTGTATCTTTCTGCTGGTGAGATCTATAAGAGTTCTCACTACTCAGCCACAATTAATCTCCGTTTTTATTGTTTTGATGCCTACAAAAATGGAAATGACAAATAAGAGCAAAAGAATCATGGGCTAAACCAATAGGTAGAATATTAATCAAACATTGGAGGAACCATGTAAAAATATGAAAACAGCTTGCAAAAAATCTATGTTGGGGCTGAAGGTGCTTCCATGACACTTAACATTCTAGTATTGGAGAAAAGTCACCACAGATTCGATTAATAATTAGATACATGTGTGTGGCAGGAAATTAAACATGGCAAGAAAGATTACTGAGTTGAAAAAAAAAACCAATAAACGAAGGGGAAATATCCATACTGAAGCAGAGAGAGTAAAAGGCACAGAAAACACATAAGCCAACCTAAGAGACATGGTTCTATAAAGATGAATGGTTGGTATTTGGCAGGTCCAGCAGAAGAGCAAAGAGAATGTGCAGAAGCAATGTTTGAAAACATTGAAGAGAATATTTTCAGAAACTGATAGCCATCAAGCCACAATTCTGAAGACTTATTTGAAACCCATGCAAGATAAATGTAAAATATTATACTTTTGTATAACATTGTCAGATCACTAGGAAACTAAATACAAATCTTAAAAAGCAAGCAGGAGTAAAGTCTGTCTTTCTTAAATAAAACACAACATGCCCCCGAGCTGCTTTCACAACTGAACAGCGGGATAAAGAAGACAATGAAATGTGTGGAGGCAGTCTGCTAACCTGGAGTTCCATATTCAGCAAAAAATACCCTTCAAAAATAAAGGTAATAGTAAGTCTTCTTTTTCCTAGATTAGCAGTTTGGAGGACTCAATCCTAGCAGATAAGGCAGTGAAGAGAGATGTTAAAGAAAATATTCAGGCAGAAACAGAATGATTCCTTGTAAACACGGGACTTTGGAAACTAACGCAAATGCATGAAAGGGTTGAAATACAGAAAACAAAATGGATTTATTCCACAATCTTAACGCGCCTGGCTTTTGGGGTTTAAATACATGTAGAAGTCAGAGTTTATAATACATACAGGGCCCGGCGCTATAGCGTAGTGGTTAAAGTCCTCGCCTTGACTGTGCTGGGATCCCATATGGGTGACGGTTCTAATCCCAGTGGTCCCACTTTCCATCCAGCTCCTGTTTGTGGCCTTGGAAAGCAGTCAAGGATGGCCCAAAGTCTTGGGATCCTGCACCTGTGTGGGAGACCTGGAGGAAGAAGCTCCTGACTCCTGGCTTCAAATTGGCTCAGCTCCAGTCGTTGCGGCTGCTTTGGGAGTGAAACATTGGACAGAAGATCTTCCTCTCTGTCTCTCCTCCTCTCTATATCTGCCTTTCCAATAAAAATAAATAAATCTTAATATATATATATATACACACACAAATGGGAGGGAATGAAAGGAAGGTAAATCTGCCAACAATCCTACCATTTGCAGAGAAGAGATAAATCTATTTGATGCTGCAATCTACACAGATATTTCCTGAGTGGAAACAATGAATGGATTTTTAAAAATGTGTATGTATTTAGATGTCAGAGTGACACGCAGCACAAAAGGGAGAGACACCTTCTGTCAGCTGGTTCGTTCTTCAGATGGTTGAAAGAGTCAAGCTCCACCAACCTGGGACAGGGATCTACTAGCTCCACTCAGGCGGTCCATGTAGGTCGGGAAGAACTTAAAAACTTGGACCATCCCAACTGCATTTCCAGGAACAGTAACAAGGCACTTCATTGGAACAGAGTACCATGCCTCAAAACCACACTGAAATAGATGGTGCAGGCTTCCCAAATGGTAGCTTAATCACTGTACCACCATGCCTGCCACTAAATGTATTATTCAAAAGTCAGTGAGGGTTGATAATAATCATGAGAACTGATGACTAGTCCAAATGCAAAACAAAAAAAAAATTGGAGGTCCTAGAAAACACACTTGAAATGCAAGATTTAAACAAAAGCAGAATTTGCATAAAATGCTTGTGTTTTAAATTATTTCAGGAGTCTAACATAGATATGAAAATAAGCACTTCTTAAACGGTTTAACTAAGGAGTGACTGTTACAAACAGTGAAAATGAGAATCCAAATAGCAGACTCACTAATATATTATAAATAACTAAATTAATATGTATATAGAGGTGAATATCATTTTTCAAAAAATGAAGACAAATGCATCCAAATGTTAGATTCGCCACTCACCAGGGAAAGAATAACTCAGCCGAATATATGAAAAGAATTTAGATGGCCTTTATTTCAGGGAACCACTGTCATGGGCTTCCCTTCCCCATGCAGCAGAAAGCCAAATATGGAGGAGTGAGCTGCAGAGGAAGAAGAGCCCAGAAGAGATGGGGAAGGGACTTTTTAAAGGAGGAGGTTAGGGGAAGGGAAAACAGCCTCAGGGCGGCTGCACCTGTGGATAATTCCACCATCTGTTCCAGGTTTGGTTGGAAGCAAACTCCGCCCTCCACTGGTTGCCGTGGTAGCCATCACATCAAATGGCATGATTTATACGTCTAAAATTATATAAAATCAAAACATAGCTCAGATAATAAAAGACTAAGATCAGATATTCTGGAGAAATGTACACATTAAAGAACATTTTTTTTTCTTGAATAAAGATTTCTAGAATGAATCCAGACAAAAGAAAATGTATGCTATTTGCAAAGGACAGATTTTGGTTATAAGGGTCATGAAAGTTGAAATTACACTTGATCTTAGCCAAAAGGCCGAGAAGTGATGAAAGCTGAAATTAAAAGGATAGGGTCCAGTAGATAAATCCTTGCCTGGCACGAGTAGCCAGGATCTCATATGGACACTGTTTGGCATCCTGGCTGCTCCACTTCCCATTCAGCTTCTGGCCTGTGGCCTTGGAAAGCAGTAATGGGTGGCCCATAGCCTTGGGACCCTGCACCCTCCTTGGAGACATGGAAGAAACTCCTGGTTCCTACATTCGGATCAGCTCAGCTCTGTCCATTGCAGCCACCTGGGGAGTGAACCAGCAGATACAAGGTCTTTTATCTGTATCTCCTTCTCTCTGTAGATCTGCCTGTTCAATAAAATAAATAAATCTTTAAAAAAAGTAAAAAGATAGAAATATATGTAAAAACCAATGGAAAAAGCTAGTATAGGAAAACAGAAGATAAAGTGGACATTCACAATAAACAAAATTACTTAAAAGACAACACATTTTAAAACTATCAAAACAGATTGTCTATATAGCAATGATAATTATATTTATTTGTTTGCTTTTTAAAAGATTTATTTATTTTTATTGGAAAGGCAGATCAGATTTACAGAGAAAAGGAGAGACAGAAAGACCTTCCATCTGCTGGGTCATTTCCCAAATGGCAGCAACAGCTGGAGCTAAGCCAATCTGAAGCCCTCAAAATCCTGGCAGTAAGTCTGTCAGCAAAATAAAAATTACCAAGAAGGAATCAGAAAAGAATGATTCTTAATATGACCAAAACAATCAGCAGAAATGCAGAGAGCAAATGAATGATAATCTATCTATCTATCTATAGACATGAAAAAAAAACTATGTTGGGTGAGTAGAGGAAAAATTGTACATATTTAATAGACTCAGTATTTATAGAAATTATGCAAATAAAATTTCTGGAAACTGGAACTAAACTTTCTAATTTGAATTCAGAAAATAAAGTTTATTGTAGATAAACAAGAAAAGATTAATGACTTTTGGGTGACAACAGAAACTAATAATAATAATTCAGAGAAGAGAAAACTAATAAAATAATTAATTGAACACGAAGGACCCATTCAAAATCATCAAGTGATCTTGGTATATTTAGGGTCTTCAAATTAAAGTAATGGAAGATAACACACCAATTGTTTTTTAAAAAAATAGAAAATAGTGCTTTTATAAGTTGGCGAAAACCTTATTTCCAAGAACCCAACAATTTAAATATAGAAGAAAGGTGAAAACAAATCTATGACTAATCATATTCAAATTTCTTAAAATAATCAATGAAGATAAAGTCTGAAAAGTCTCCAGGGCATATTACTTAGGGAAAAGAGAAAACTGGGATGTAATTCTTGTCAGCATCAATTCAAGCCATATGAAAATGAATTAAAACCTTTGAAATGTCAAAGACAAATGGAATTAATGTTCAATTAAATAGCCAGTGATAGCATCTCTTTAATTAATAGTAACTATACAACACAAAAAAATCTGCTTGGCATGTCTACAGCCCATACTTCAGTACCTGTGTTTAAGTCGCAGCTTCCTGTTAGTGTGCACCCAGGAATGCAATAGTGATGACTGATGTAGTTTGGTCTCTGGACCCATCTGTGAGAACAACACTAGCTGCACTCTCCTGGCTTTAGACTTGCCCAGCCACAGTACTGTGAGCAATGGCAATACAATCAGAAGAGGGATGATCTCCCTCCTTCTCTCTCTCAAATAAAATTAAAATAAGTAAATAAGATTTAAATAGGCAAAATAAAGACTTTTTGAGTCATGGAAGACTTGAAATAATTAGTTACCAGAGACCTCCACAGCAGCAAATGATAATGGAAGCCCTTCAGGCAGAAAGAAAATGATGGCACATAGGAACCTATATCTAGACAAATGAAGAAGAGCACTAGCATATGAAAATATGTAGAGAAGTATTAAAGAACATTTTTCTTAGTTTACCAATCTCTTTTAGATAATGGATTTTTTATTTACTTTTATTTAAGGGAGTACCTACTCACTCCCAACTACTGGTTCACGCCCCAAATAATTGCAACAAATGAGGTTGTGCTAATATGAGAGCCAGGAACCAGAACTACAATTCAGGTCTCGTACGTGAGGCTCAGTAGCCATTACTTGAACTATCACCACTTCCTGACATGATCTGCGTTGACATGGAGCTTGTATCAGGAGCTGTGGCTTAGAACCAAATCCAAGTACTCCAACGTGGGATGCATAGTTCTCATTACTAGAGTCAATGCCAGTTCTGAAAATTGGTTATTTAAGGCAAAGTAGCAATAATTTATTGTGAGGTTTATATCATATACAAAGCAAATAAATAGTAATGGAAATAGCTCAAAGGCTGGGAGAGAAATGTGAAATAAGTGATTTTAATACCAACTCAGATCTATAAACAATCCCTGACTTAGTATCTACCTACATCTATTTATATATTTATCTACTTGTAGATAGAGATATGTAGATATATACATAGACAGATATAGGTAGATAGTAAGCCTGCAGTGATTATATCAATATTAGATTAGATATATTAACTACTCAATAATATTTTCAAGATAGATAAAACATCTTATTAATAAGTAATAATACATATTAATACATATTAATATTTTTATTACAGGAAAACATATTGTTAAAAAGATCTAACTTATTAAGAGGACAAGACAATATTGAGCATTTAAACTTATCACACAGGTTCAAAACATATAAATAAAATGCAGAGATAATGAGTTAAAACAATCACAGGTAGTTGGAGAGTTCAACAATGTTGGCTCAATATCTGATAGATTATTGATTGCCAAAAAATAAGTGAATATATAAAACATTTGAAGAACGTTCAATCAATTCTACTTAATTAACATGCCGTGCAATGGCAGAAGAATACATATATAAAATGATACAGTTGCTTAGGAAAAGGAGGGCAGCTTCCTAAAAATTCAAACATATCAAAAGTATATAACATAGACGTATAATTCTGTGATAATCATCTAAGAAACATACACATTTTTAAAACATCTTTATATTTTACAGCCAAAATTGAAGTAACCTACGAATCTAGTAGCAGGAGAATGAATCACCAAATTGTGGTATACATAAATTTAGATAGATATAGCTAGGATACACTACTCTTTGGCACCAAAGAACAAACTTGTCTATTCTACAGCATGAGTGAATCTCAAAATAATGATGTTGACTGAGACAAGTCACATAATAATCCATACTGTATGACATTTATGTACAGCTAGAAATCACAAGTGACTCTTCAGTGACAGAAAGCAGAATAATACCTTCGGGGGAATCAGGCTGGTGGGAAGGTCATGAAGGCATTTTGTAGTGTAAGGGATATGTTTATTAATCACCGGGGTCACAAACTCAAAAATGTTAAATGTCAGACATGTGAGAAAATTAATCAAGGTATTTATTTAAATTTGTGAATCTCATATAACATACTGCAATAAAGTTGTAAATATGTAAATACTCTCAAGGAAGAAATACAGTTTTTATTGTAGCTAATATATTCATTAATAGCCTTGAAAACACAAAGCTAATCACAAATAAGCTGTTAGGAAAAATATAGTATTAGCCTAAATGTTGTTATAAACAAAAATCAATATATGTACTAGTAAGCATATATGACTACAATGAAATGCCCAAGGATGATTCTTATAAAGGAAGGATTTTATCTCAGTTTATGGTTTTGGATGATTTAGGATTGGGTGGCCACACTGATTTGGCGTCCTGTAATGGCCATCTTGCTGGCAGTCTTGAGTCAGTACAGACCATCATAGAACAAGCAGTGCATGTGTCTTATGTTGCTTCTCTTTTCAATGCTGCCGTGATTTCATTTAGGGTCTATACCCTCAAAATGATCCATTTTAATTATGTCCCAAAAGACTGACTTCCAGAAGCCATGATTTGATTAAATTTCTGATGTGTTGGGGCCATTAGGTTAAAACTTTGGAGTTGTGAACCTTGGGGAGGTTATATTATAGTATATGGTTATATATATATATATATATAATACATTATATAATATATAATATAATATATTACATATAATACAGTTATATTAAAATTGATTTGTATATGCCTGAATTAATATATTAGATATAAAATATAATTTATACCACCAGATAAAATAAAAATTCTCAGGAAGTAATAAAAACTATACAGACCATTACAAAGGCAACTTTTAAAATGTAAAGAGATGTAAAGATACAGTATAATTGGAGTATAGGTGTAACCTGTTAAACAACAGCAGGAATTCATGTTTTTAAAATGCTGACTTCTGACAAAATTAATTGGTGGTTTTAGTGTAACACAAACAAAACCAAGCAGAGCTTTTGCTGGAAACTGACACTTTGACTCCAAAAAGGTATACAGAAATGCCTACAGACAAGAGTAATCAGGTCAATATTCAGTAAGAAGAGGAAGAAAAATGGACAACTTCCATTATAGAAATCAAATTACCACACTGCATTAATTTTGACATTACAATGCTGCTTACAAGCACAGAAAAATGATCTTAGAATGGAATAAATTCCATAAACAGGCTTACATGTATATAAACACAGATTTGTGAAACAGTTTGAAATGCAGAAGATTGGTAAATAAGGTACTTTCCTAACAGTGATTCAGAAATGAATATCCACATGGAAAGAATTGATATTGACCTTCAACACACACGAAAATTAATTCCAACGTATTTCAGATTCAAATGTTAACTGTGTATGCAATACTTTAAGAAATTAATACAGGAGATTATTCCATGAACCATGGCTCAGGTAAATATGCTTAAACAATATACCTAATGTATTAAACATTGGAAAAGATTGGGGAGTTTAAAACTCAATAATAAAAAAGAAGTCTCATTAAAAACAAGCAAGAAAAACTAATGAACAAACACCCTAAATGTGTTCAACAAAGGATACTCTTCAGGATTTCCATGAGTATTATTTCCAACTCTCAATGACTAGAAACAACCCAAATGTTGTCTATAAATTACAGTATTTCATAGAATAATACACAGAACTGAAAATAGGTGAACCACTGCTACTTGCAACACATGGTTATGTCACACACACAAACAAAAAATGGAGTAAATTATAACATACCCAAGAGCATGTGTGTTATTCCTTTATGTTAAATTGAAAAATGGAAGTTAAAAGTCAGGATCGTGGGGGCCAGCACCATGAGTAGTAGGCTAAGCCTCTGCCCACAGCACTGGCATCCCATATGGGTGACTGTTCTTATGCCAGCTTCTCAACTTCCAACTTTCTGCCTATGGCCTGGGGAAGTAGCAGAGAATGGCTCAAGTGCTTGGGTGCCTGAGCCTATGTGGGTGACCTGGAGGCAGCTCCTGGCTTCAGATCAGCTCAACTCTTCTACCTTGGCTATTAAGGAAAAGAACCAGTGGATAAAGAGCTTTCCATGTCTCCTTCTCTCTGTAACTCTGCCTTCAAAAAATAGATCAATAATAAATCTTTAAACAAAACAAAACAGGATCCTGGCTGCTCTTTGAATACTGGAGAGTAGTGCTTTAAGCAAGAATGCTAAAAATTTGGATTTTGGTAGAATTGTCTGATAGAATTGCATCATGTGCTAGAGTCACTAAGCTTTTGAATTTTGCACAAGTTTCTTGGCAGTTAATGATTATGATTCAGTTATGATTCTCTTTTTAAATCTGCTTATTTATTTGAAATGTGGAGTTTATAGAGAAAAAGAGATCCATCTGCTGTTCAAATCTCATTTTTGACCTTTGACAGCAAATGCTGGAACTGGAATAGTCCAAAGCCAGTAGTCAGGAGTTTGATCCAGGTCCTTCTGGTCAGTCCAAGGGCCCAAGGACTTGAGTCACACTCCACTGCTTTCCCAAGCATATTAGCATGGTGCTGAATTATAAGTGGAGTAGCTGAGATTCAAACCAGTGCCCATATGGGATGCTGGTATTACAGGTAATGACTTTAACCGCTATGCCACAATGCTGGCCCCTGAGTTATGATTCTTATAAACATGACTATAGCTCAAAGTATATAAAAGAACCATGCTGCATAGTTTATAACAAGGGGGATACAAAAACATAAATAAATAGAAACTGTTTGAGTTGACACAGATGAAGGAGGACAACAGAAGTAACCCGGATATATCAATTTAGACAGTTAATTTCCATCAGAAGATGATGTTTAGAGCAAGACTTGAAGGAAGAGGCAGTAAGATGCAAGTATCTTGGATAAATGCTTTATAGGTAAAAGGACAAAAAAGAAATGCAAAGCCCTAAGGAACAATGATGCCAGAACTATCAGAGAAATATCAGGAGAGTGAATGTGACTGAATTGACTGAGAGGTAGGCCATGAAAATAGTTTGGGTTGAAATCCAACGGAACGGAGAGATGTGCAGAAATTTGAGCAGAATAAGAGTTTATTCTCACCTAGGTTTAATGCATTCTGTCCAGCTGCTTGATGGAGAACAGATTCAAGGACGAGAACAGTGGAGATACAGACGATTACCATAATCTACAGGAGAAATCTGACTTTTTGGTCTACTGAGACAGATTCATTTTGTACTTAATAAGGTTTTTAGGTTTTTCATTTTTTTAAAGAGAAGTCAGATATCAGTACGTTTAAATGAAAAATATCTTGATTTTCTAAGGTTGGATCAATGTCTTTGTTAATATGTAGAATATACATGTAAATAACACAGAGTTCTTTTTGTACTGGCCTCTTCCTGTCACTGCGCTGTTTCTTACTCTCTTGACTGCCTTTTTACTTGGTCTTTCCTCTAACATCATAGAGTTTCCAACTAAGTTCTGGTTGCATTTCTCTCCTTACTTCATCTACATCTTTGGTGTCGCATTTCATGTCCTGAGTCATCAATAACAGTTTGATAAATACAAACCTTAGTACAACAAAGAAATAAGAAGCTGCTTTTACTTTATTTCCAATGAGTTATTTGGGAAATATTCTCATTAGAATTTTATCTCAAAATATGAGAAACTAATTACTGACAAAATGAATTAATAAAAACATACTTGTCTAAATTTTACTTAATATTGAGAGTGAGAGAAAAGGCAACAAAATATGTTTTCCTGAGCCATATAAAGAGGATTTAAATGGAAATCAGGGACCACTTTCCAAATATTACTCAATGGTCCTTTTAAATTTTTACTTAAAGAGTACACATTTATTTTAAAATGTGTAAATCATCATTTCTATACTTTTTAATAAAAGATTTCCAAAAGCCTTGTAGTAAATGCTGCAATAGTGTACAGTATTATAAGAATAATGGTTTAGAATTTGATTCAAATAGTCCTATAGAATTGCCTATCACGGTTGAGGTTCATAATACATATGAATAGGACTTGTCCCTCTTTCCATTGGCACTCATCACAAAAATACTCCTCAATAGTTAAGAAGTGTATTTTAAAATATGGAAAAAGAAGTACCAGATAACTCACTTCTCAATAATAGGTAAGTAAATTGCATTTACATACATGAATTTATTCAGAGATTTTATACTTCTTCTGAAATTTGGTTATTTAGCTGATAGAAGGCAAACTATTGTAATAAAACTGAAGTTCCTTTTTCAACTTTGGAATTTGCAAAATGTTTAAGTTATCATCAACATGTTTAAATCCTGACACTTCTGTTTCTGTTCCATCTTCAGACTTTCTTACGTTTCTCACATCTTGAGCCTGTGCAGAGATATTTGCACTTTGAAGTCAGCAAAGAATGTTGAAGAATTCAGAAGAGATGGTACTAAATTGATTGGATTCTACTTCCTTTTCCTAAGTGCAAAGCTTACAGAAGGTGATTACTCTGCAGATGGTTGGTGGTCAGATGGTCTTAATAGAGAGGTGTGTGTGAAGAGTCAGACAGTTAGGAGGCAGTTAGGTTTTCTGGTCCCTGGTGAAGTTACTTTTTAAAATATAAAATTGTATTTCTCCCCATTTCTTAACCTCCTAAGAGTACTTTCTTCCTTTGAGGGAGAATAAAGGGACAGAATCAACACATTAATTCCACATCTCAGAGCTGTTGTCATAACAAAAGCAAAGAGATGGCCCGTGCTAATCTCATGTCTGGGTCACTGCCAAAGACATGGTGCCTACATACTAAGCTAGTCATCAGAATGGGAGGAGGGAGTTACCCATCACACCCTTCTGAGGTCCTTTAGTTCCGGACAAAGTGATAGACATTGCTGCTCATTGTGAATAAGGTTTCTTTTCTTTTGGTCTTTTGAGTGACTCCTCTGAGATGGTGCATAAAAGACACCATTTCCACCATTACCTTGGGACTTTTCCTTCTTTGGAACCCCTCCTGCTACTATGGCAGGAGCCCTTTTCCCCCTTTTCCTAAATAAATTCTAGTTTGCAAACTAGAGTTGTCCACATGAAAATTCTTCTTTTGTGTTTCGCCTCAAATTTCCTGCAACAGAGGCACATCTAATGAAGAGGCCATTTAAGGTCTTTCTACTGTTGTGTATACCTACAATGTCATGACACACTTAAAGAGCAGAATGATGCACTTGTGACTGTTGTTCAAGAAATATACTATTGTAATTATATAGGGGAAATCAGTTGGGGTGAGCTAGGAAGAAGATATAAGAGGAAATCCCTGAGCCTAAGAAACTGTATCATGAAGAATAAAAATTCAAAAAAAAAAAAAAAAAGAAAAGAAAAAAAGAAAAAAAAAGAAAGAACTGGAAAAAAAAAGAGGCCGTCTTAAAGGCTGATCATGAAGAATGATAACATGGTAAAAATAATAAAGATCTGCTTTTCCTGATTAGTGGTGGTTATCGAGGAGAGAGCAAGAACAGATGAGCAGCAACAATATAACCACCATGCTATTTACCGGGGATCTAGTTCAGTGGCAAGGACTCAGTAACATGTTCTGGAGATGTTTCTATGACTGGTGACAGAAAATTGATGGAGTGTAACTCTCTAAAGTGGGAAACTGTGTGCTTGTGTTTACTCTTGCATGGTTACATGTATTCTATTCTCACATGTGTACACATGCAACCAGTAGGGGTAGTTACTTTGCTTCCTTGCAAGAGAGTCATGTACAAATGCTTGCTCTAAGACCATTAGGGAGGTGAAAGAGCTGAAGAAAGGTAAGGCAGTAAGACCAGTGATGTGTATACAGACAGGGTTGGTTTACTTGGCTACTATGTTTAAGTTCTTCTCAGTAGGAAGCATGAAAAAAATATCATCTGCCTTAAACCTCTATTATGTTTCATAACTGAACACAGTACCTCTGAACAATCAATAGTCAGAATTAGGTGTTATTTATTGTGTTCCCAACATGACACAGGCAGAACACTTGGGACCCTCCATATATCTTGTCTTTTAATTCTCAAACTCATATTATGATATGTAATATATAGATACATATGTTTTATCAACAAAGTGGTCCTTTCTCAGGGGTCTACATTCTCCAAAGTCAGGTAGCTTTTGGATACTCAAACCAGGCTGATTTTATTTCACAATATATGGGATGTATACATGTGAGCCTAGAAGGAAAATTATGTATCAAGAAAGAAAAGCACAAATTTTGTATGGATTAATCAGTAAGTATGGTTTGGAAAATTGTTTCTATTTTAATGTAGTTAACTTTTCTGTACTTTCCCTTAATAGGTGCCTAGAGGCCATGAAACAACTTTAAAATATTTTAAGATCTGGTAAGTTGTAGCTTGCATAGTTTGCAAGTTATGGGAAAAAGTGTTTATTTTTTAGCTTTTAATTTTTAACCACTCTGAATATTTATTCTGATCAGTATTGAAGAGTCTTCAAAAAAACAATATAACCCTGTAAATATCAGATGACACACTTAGTACCATTGTACATTTCATGAAGCAGCTATAAACACAGATTTTTCACGTTCAAGAGTCTTACAGCAATTATATCCTGAGAAAGATAACCAGGTATCTACAATTCATAGATAAACACTATATACATATACACTCATATACAGGAGTCTTTGGTTCAGATAAGCAGCACAGAGATGCCATCAAATTGACTAACGGAGTCTCTAGGAGGAAATTGTGAAGCTGTTTTTATACCCATGGGGCAAAGATAAATATTTTCAATTTCATTTTACTTATAAATCTAATCACTTGTTAATACCTTACAATACAAACTGTTAAAAGCTTGATACCCATGCTTATAGGATTCCTGATGGAGAATTCACTGCTGTGTTCTTTATGACTAATAGACGTCATTGCTTTTACGTTACACTGATAATTGCTTCAAGGAAAACTACCTGAGAATGCTGCTTCACATTCTGCCCTGGCCTCTCTGCCCTACTGCTGTTAATAATAGAATCAGAGAATTTACTATTTCAATGTTCTAGCATTTTCTTGTTCTTAATGAGTGAATTTTTACTACTATCCTTATTTTTACTGTAACTTACACTTCCAAAATGCTTTATTTTTTTTCAAGGAAAAACACATATTGTAATCATGATGGAATCTTCAAAACTTTGTGCAAAATATTATGATAAAACTGATATTCACTTTTTTGAACTAAAATGAACTAATTTTTAAATGATATTTTTACAATGTTTTGAAGTACCCTTATGTCCGTAGTTCTTTGTAAATGCCCTAAAATTAGTATATACTTGTGAATTAATGAGCCTTTATGTAATCTGAGCTAAATCCTAACGCTTTATTTTCTTTGATGTTTAATGTATGAAGCAGTATGAAATTTAACATTTAGTTTATCAGAGGGAGAAAATGAGAGAGGCAGAGGGAGAGAGAAGGAGGGCAGGGAAGGAGAAAAACAGATCTTTACTTACTGATCCATTTTCCAAATACCTGGAATAGTGAACGTTGATTGGAAACTGGAGCTGGGAGCTCACTGGGGGTCACCTAGGTGTCCTTGAGGTGTCTACAGGAGCATCAAGGACCCAACTTCTTGAGCCATCTCCTGCTACTTTCCTGAGTGCACATGCCAGGAATCTGCAATTGGAAGAGAGCCAGGATTCAAACGTAGGCACTCCAGTAGAGCATGTGGATATACCAAGCACTGTCTAAACTATTAGATGGAATGCTTTCCCAATATGACATTTAAGCTTTGAAAACAAATTAAAAGATATCTTCCATGCATGTATTGAGCTAAGTTTTAACTGTGAGTGATTCTTTTTTTTTTTTTTTTATTACAGCCAGATATACACAGAGGAGGAGAGACAGAAAGGAAGATCTTCCATCCGATGATTTCACTCCCCAAGTCAGCCGCAACGGGCCGATGCGCGCCGATCCAAAGCCGGGAACCTGGAACCTCTTCCGGATCTCCCATGTGGGTGCAGTGTCCCAATGCATTGGGCTGTCCTCAACTGCTTTCCCAGGCCACAAGCAGGGAGCTGGATGGGAAGTGGAGCTGCCGGGATTAGAACCGGTGTCCATATGGGATCCCTGGGCTTTCAAGGCGAGGACTTTAGCCGCTAGGCCACGCTGCCGGGCCCAACTGTGAGTGATTCTTATCAGTGAACGATAGTCGATGTTTCTTACTGAATGAGCCATTTGATACAGGGAAAATCGCGTATTGGCATCAATCTGGCATCATAGGTAGATGCAAAGTGAAACAATTCTTTCCACTCTCTAACCAGATATTTACATAGAGGCCAAGAAAAAGATTATTGGTACTCCATACTGTGTTTTCTATTTGATATTCCCAATTAATCATTGAATAATTCATGAGTTTGCTTACTTATAATGCTCTTGTCTAACACATATAAGTTTTGCTTTGCACATTATGTTGCAACATCAATAACAGCTATAAATAGGATAACTGAAAAAGTGAGGCTTAGGAAGAAAAATCTAATATGATTCTGGGAATCCTTTAAAACATTTAAATTTTAAAATACTGTACTTCTCATGCAAATTTAAGTTCTATAACCCTTTCCATACTTTTTTTCTGCATCCCATGTGTTTTGATGTTTTTGATTTTGTTTTAATTTCTTCCAAACACTTTATTGTTTCTTGTCAAATTCATCACTGGCTCATGGACCAAACAGTGGCAACATTTTACCCAAGAGGTTTTGTGTGTTTTCTTTTTGTCACCCTTGTGTTGGTTATTCAGTTGCGCTTTTTTTCCCCAACTCTATGGTGCTGTATTTTTTTTTCCTTTTAGTTTTTGTTTTAACTTCATACCTGTTGTTGACCTTATTTCGTAGCTTCTCATTTAAGGGAATGTATAGTGATGGAGTAATAGAGACTACCATATTCAGATGTGAAGATTTAATGCAACATGCAACTCTATTTCCAAATCAAAGATGGATTCCCAATGAAACTGTTAGACATATCTAGACAATTGGATGCTGGACTGTCTGACATTATACCAGCAAGGTCAGGGCACACTTAAATAACAGACTGATGTAAATTATAACTCGTTATGAAGGAATACTATGAGGAAAATCAGTTGGGGGATGCGAATTTGTCGGGGGGCGGAATCCCAGACTATGGAATTGTACTATAAAATTCAAAAATAAAAATAAAAATAAAAAATCAAATTAAATAAATCTTTAAAGAATAGCGTGAGTGATACTTATCTTATCCTTATATCTGACTCACTGTATATAAGACATCAATGCACAGAGAACAAGTCATTGTCTTATAGAGTTAGTGAGTCAGAGGCAAGATCTCTGTTGCATAGCAGATTTTATGATTGTTGCATTGAGCATGTTGGAATTAAGAATAAAGCTTCAAACAACTAACTAAGGCGAGGACTTTAGCCACTAGGCCACGCCGCCGGGCCCCCCCAAAAAAACTATGAAATTCTGATAGCATTTCTTTCTCAATAGATTTCAGTGTCATCTCATTCTGCGTAAGGTATACCCTGTAGGGCCCGGTGGCGTGGCCTAGCGGCTAAAGTCCTCGCCTTGAAAGCCCCGGGATCCCATATGGGCGCCGGTTCTAATCCCGGCAGCTCCACTTCCCATCCAGCTCCCTGCTTGTGGCCTGGGAAAGCAGTCGAGGACGGCCCAAAGCTTTGGGACACTGCACCCTCGTGGGAGACCCGGAAGAGGTTCCAGGTTCCCAGCTTTGGATCGGTGTGCATCGGCCAGTTGAGGCTCACTTGGGGAGTGAATCATTGGACGGAAGATCTTCCTTTCTGTCTCTCCTCCTCTGTGTATATCTGGCTGTAATAAAATAAATAAATCTTTAAAAAAATAAAGAATTTCATAGTTTTTGCTGTTTTTCCTAATAATGACAACTCTGCCCTCCTACACATTCAAATTTGAATTCATAAAGTAATAACACAACTTTCCTTCTTTTTAATAATTAATAAATAAATTTATAAATTTATATATCATATATTTATTATATTAATATTTATCTAAAACCTGACAATTTCATCTATGTGTATTTAAAATTTATAATGTCTATCCAAATAATAAAATAGAATAAAAATTCCACTTTAATAGGAACTTGGTTAATAAAAAATGTGATTTTAGTTGTTAAGCTCATATCTCTGATTTTAATGTAATCTCCAGCTAAGCCATTCATTGCCTGTCTTGAAAAAAATTTTTTTAAAGGTTTATTTATTTCCATTGGAAAGGCAGATACACAGAGGAGCAGAGAGAGAGAGAGAGAGCAAAATCTTCCGTCCAATGGTTCACTCCCCAAATGGCCACAATGGCCGGAGCTGAGCTGATCTGCAGCTAGGAGCCAAGAACTTCTTAAGGTCTCCCATGTGGATGCAGGGTCCCAAAGCTTTGGGCCATCCTCTGCTGCTTTCCCAGGCTATAAGCAGGGAACTGGATTGTGAAGTGGGGCTTGTGGGATTAGAACCGGTGCCCAGATAGGATCCTGGTGCGTTTAAAGGTGAAGACTTAAACCGCTATGCTATTGCACTGGGCCCTCCATTGCCTGTCTTGTTTTCAATTAATTGTGAGATGTTGGTTATCTTATTTCTCTAACAAAGTACATATAATGAGTATCCTTTGATTAAAGATAAATTCCTAGGTTTCTTATTTATATTGAATATAACATGACTTTCAGTACACACTCATTTAATCTCTTATGAGCTAAGGAAAGATTACTGCTGTCTATGAAATAACCCAAAACTTTAAGCTTAAGCATGTGTTTCAAAGATACTATGAAGAGTTCATTTTCTTCATCCAAATTTACCAGTGGTAAATTCACCACAGGGTAAGGTTGTCATGTTCACTGCGTTACTCTCTGTACTCATTTTTGACGAACTGTGGCTGAATGAGAAGCTTTAGCGCTTTTTTCCACAATGTGTTTTATTATTTGTCTCTTAAAAATCAAGGGCTTTCTGATAACAAATGACAACAAAATTATTACTTAATAAAAATCTCAATATGATTTATCCAAAATAAAATTACTGTCAGATATTCATTGTACTCCTATCTTAATAGCTGTCCCAATCCTGCGCTTTATATGTATGTTTTTCTGTCAGTACAGTACTCAAATTACACATCGCTGCTAGGAGTCATGGTTTGTGACTACTCTTCTTTGGAATAGTCTTGTAGCTTTCCTCTAACTTTTATCACTATCACAGTAATTTTATTTTTTTAACAGTACAGACAAAATAGGTTTTAGAATTTTCCTAAATCCATGTTTATGTTTGCTTTCTCCAATTATTCATCTTTGCCTAAGATACTATATAAATAATATAATGTACTCTTGGTGCATCATATAATAAGTTTCATGATCTCACTTGATCCCATTTTTGGTAATTCTGATTTTTGATTACTTGGTTATAATGATATCTATAAGGTTTATATAGTACAGTTTTCTTTCCTTATAATTTCCTTAAAAATTCTGAGATTTGCACAAATGCCTTCAAGTCATCCTGATTAAATTTTTGTGTGTGAATTCTCCTTCACAATTTTGCAGTTTCCCAATCAAAATGGACTATATTACCCACAGGTGGGCCATGTGACTCGCTCAGGTTAACAGGACATTAGCATAGGTGTATTAGCTGAGCTTTGAATATTGGCATCACTAGTTTTGCCTTGTTGTTCTTTGGAACAATGCCACCACTATAGAAGAAGACCACTAGCATATTGCAGAAGGACAGACTAGGTTGAAGAAACTTGAGTTGCTTGAGCTGATACAAGACTAGGTGAGCTTGCCAACTACCCCACTAGTGAATGAGGCTGCCCCAAACCTCTAATCTGACAGGAGTCTTTCAGCACGAAAATCTCCCAGGAAACCCACACACAGTACACTGAGAAACTCTAGGTGCTTGCTGTCTCAGGGTGATGTGTTAGGCAGCTAAAGCCAATGATTTCTAGGGTGGTTTTGGGACTATTTAAACAATCATATATATAAACAATCATACATATAAACATTTGCATATGTAACTTTTCCAACTAAGTTTAGGGTTCCTAAGTTAAGCACTAGACAGAAGTACAATATCATAAACGTTCCATAAAAACGGTGTTGCTTCTTTTTGCATAAGTGATGAATGTAGGGCCCCAGCCTTACATGTGTTTAAGTATGTGTGAGCAGCGTATTTGAACAAATTCTTGAAGAAATGGAATTAAAAGATAAGTTTGTTTTGGTCCAAAAAATTCAAAATCTGCTTATACTGTTTTCATAATATGTGCTTTGTATGAGCTTTTCAAAGACTGTTCTTTTCAAAAGCACAGTTTAAAAATTCTGTTTCCATTACCTTTTTGAAGTACCTTTCTATGCACTAGTATTTAAAGCTCCTATCTTTTATCTGCTTGTACATAATTTCTCCCAACATTACAGGTTGAGGTAGGCGACCTAATGGCAGCAGTGGAACTCACAAGAGGACCTAATGGGAATTCCAGGTTCCTTGGTGGTGTGATGGGACTCTGCCCTCTGGCCCGCCCAGCCTCTCAGACAATCCATAATTGGTGGGGGAGGATGGACAATGTGGGAGGTGGTATCAAAAGTAGTTACTACCATTCCTGTGTCGTTAACTGATTCGTGGAAAGCTACAAAAACATCTCTAAAAGTAGTCTTTTTTGATTATAGCAAAATGCTGATTATATACTAGATTATAATTAGTAGCATTACATATTTGTACAATGTCTCTTCTTATTTTAGTGGTAGCTGTCATATACTTACCTAATTCTGTCGAATAAGCTGCAAGATATGTGAAATTACACGGAGAGGTTTCCTGTCATTCCTTCTGGCCAAAAAGAAAAATTAGAGTCAAAGAAGCGGAAGACTTCAACCAAGAGCCAACAATGACTGCATGACCAAACAATATACTAAAACAGTTCTCTCAACCAGGCCGCGGGGGATGGAGGATGGGTACAAACTTTTTCATATGCTAATCATACCTGAGTCCTAAGTCCTGGCTAGGGCGAGGAACAGTAGTAAGATACTTGCGTGTCTTTTAACTCATCCAGTGGCATGGCTTTTCTGTAACCTTGCGTGTTAACTTCCGCAAACGTTCAGGTACTTGGTGTGTAGTACCACACCTTCCTTTTTCCCCCCAATACCTCTGTTTAAATAAAGTAAGAGTATAACGAAGCACTCTGCATTCCTCTGTCTAGCAACCGCCAACCAGAACACATAAACTGTGACGGGCAAGAAGTCAACTCTACCTCTGTGCTTCAGAGCCTGACACCCCTAGGCTGCGCAGCAGCTCCCAGCTGGAAAGCCGACGGCAAGGGTGGGGTTGCCAGGAGCTTTCCTCGAGGGCAATCCCTGACCTCTCATCTCCCCTCTCAGACGTTCCTTGGCGCTTTGAGGGAGGACTGTGGATGCAAGCTGGTCTCCACTATCTGGAGCGCTGGGACGCCCAGGGGTCGCGTGGAGCTCTCCAGGGAGAGGCGCTGACCCCACACTTGCTCTTGGGGGCCGTGCCTGCCAAGTATCGCGGGACTTGTGCGCATCGCCGGAGCGGCAGCTCCAGGAGCAGCCGGAGCGCGCTCGGTGCGCACCGCCCCAGCCCGGGGAGGAGCGGGAGCGGGGAGGAAGGAGGGCTGGGGGTGCTGGTTACGTAAATGATACTAGCCCAGTGAGAGGCCTCCAGGCTGGGGCTCCGCGAGGGGGAGGGGCAGCGCAAAGAGGAGGGGCCGGCGGGCGGCGTGCGGCGGGCTGGGGTGGGAGGGGGGCGGGGGCCGGAGTCCAAGTGACCAGGCGGCGGCGGCGGCGCCCGAGCTGAGGTGATACCGTGCTGGGAGCCCTCGCCCGGTGCCTCTGCCTCCTCGGCCTCGGCACCCGATCCCGCCGCGCACTCGGAGCCCTCCAGCCCGCCGCCGCGCTATGAGGGCGCTTGTCTGGGGCTGGCCGAGGCCGGAGCCGGCTCGCTGCGCTCTCCCAGAAGTGTGAAGAGAGAGGGCGCGGGCGGGAGCCGGGGCTTCGCGCTGCGCTCACCCGCAGGGGCAGGCGCGGATTCCAGGTGAGCGCGGGCTCGGCGAGTCCGGCACGCGGCGCTGCCGGCCAACACCTGCACGGCTTGCTCGGAGGAGGCTGCATCCCGAGAGTGGACCGCGGCTCGCTCGGCTCCTCGTCGGACCTCGCTTCTTGACCTCGACAGCAGGTCTGCATCTCTCTCCGTTCCCTGCTGTGTGTGTGTGTGTGTGTGTGTGTGTGCGCGCGCGCGCGCGTGTGTGCGTCTGGGACGAGCCCCCTCTGGGTTGCCGGAGTTCTGGGGGGGCGCACGCCGCAAAGTCCCGCAGCGAGTGCCTAGAATAGGAGTGGAGCCGCTGGCGGGGGGGAAGGGGCAGGGAAATGGGCGGTCTCCGTGAGGTGGTCTCCGCGGAGCTCGGAACGCACTCACCCGCAGCTGCAGGTGCGGAGGCAGGATCATGGGTCCCGGAACTTTCTGCAGCTACTCATCCTCTGCTCTGCTTTCCCGCCCGCCCCCCTCTCCCTGCTACTGCGACCGAACTGGGGGGCTGTGGCGCTGCGCCCTGGTTGTGTTTGGTGGCTGGGATTGCTCGGCCTCTCCGCCCTGGCAACTTTCTCCCACCAGCTGCGGGCAGCCGCGGGCCATTCTGTTCGGCCTGACACTGGGTGTACTGTGTGGCATGGGTGTCTCGGATGGTTACTTTCCTCTTTCTCTCTCTTTGCCCCTCTGGCGGTGCCCCGTCCGTCTTTGGTCTCTCAGCTTTGACTCCGTCTGCGACTGCGTTTCTGACTCTGTGGCTCTTGTTCTCCCCATCCTGTCACCTGTCACCCCCCCTCCTCCTTTGCCCCCGCAGCCATAGCTGTGTTTCTCTTTCATTCTCTCCGCCGTGTCTGTGTTCATGTTGCTTGGTTTTTGCCGCCCCATGTGTCCAAGCTACAGCACCCCCTACACCCAGCACACACCCCGCTTCTGCTTCTGGCCAATCCCTCTGTCATCCCTGCCCCCTAGGTGCAAGGAGTATGCCCAGCCCACCACCCCAGCACTTCCACGTGCAGACTTAGCTGCACGAGGCCGCCGGGGATGGGGTGGAGGCAACCTGCAGTTGTCAGTGCTCCAGGGGTAGATCGAAGGGCGCCCTGCCAGCCTCCACTTCCTGGGTCCGAGGGCGCTGCGCTGCCGGAACCGCTACCGAAGCGCGCTGAGGCTTTGGGTCTGGCCAGCAAATGCTGCCAGGGCTGCTCTTCTACTCTGTTCTTTGACTGTGCTCAGTTGAATTTCCAGGCGAGGAGTGTGTGTATTCCAGGTTTTAACAGGAAGCCTCAGGAGAACACACAGCAGACTGGCAAACAGACGCTTAGGCGTTCAGGGGAAACTATTCTGGAACGGGTAGGAGCTTTCCCGAGGCAAAGGTGCTGCCATCCGTGCAGAGGAGCTTTGGAGGCATGCTTGCTTCCAACAACCTTTCACTCAGCCCTGAGAGCCAGATCACCCTCACTCTTTCTGCAAACAGCAAAGAGGAATATTTGCGGGGCTAGGCACTTGATGGCCACATCCCTTTGAAATTTCTGCTTTCCTTGGGGTCCCCAGATTGTTAGTGTTCTGTGAAGGCTGCCTCTGCTCAAGGTCCCTGGCTTAGCCGTTTGTGTTCCTGCCTTCCAGAGTTAACGAAACATGCTGCTTTGAACATATGGAGAAAGTAGGACCAGCCTATGGATGACTGACATTGGACTTCTCACCTTCTGGGGGTCATTTTCATGTTCCTCATGCCCTTTCTTTTCTCTATAAACTCCTCCTTCCCTGACAACTGAAATCTAGTTCCTTGGACTTAAGAGATGGATGGATTTGGAAAATTATCGAGACCTGAGGCAGGCTTTTTTTTTTTTTAAGAGGCGTGAGTCTATACTGATTGCCCAAGCCAAGATTTCACATCTCTTTCTTATGCCCCTGCCCACTTTTGCCTCCACTCTCCACTGATAATTTCCTTGCCTCCTCCTGCTTAATGAGATAAATGCTTTTATTTCATGTTTCTGTGATGCTCATCCCACTCCTGAGCTTCAGCTCTTGGCTTAAGTGGGGCACTGTGTCAGGTTTGAAGGGGAAGGTATGAGAGCTGTTGCAAAGAATGGGAGGGTGCTGCTGGATTGGAAAGCCTCCGGCGGGCAGGATGCCTTCTCAGATGTACAAACCCTAGAGCCATGTTACACAGCTAGTAAGTACTTAATAAAAACTTGTTGGTGGCTGCTTAACATGCAGCTGATGATAAGGCTTCCAAATTAATCCATCCAGGCTAATGAGCCAACATTCTGGAAGGTTGAGTATACCTTCTTTTTTCATTCAGTCTTTTGTGGCTAGGGTTTAATAGCTAGTAGAAGGGCTGTTGAAACAGTCATCTGTTGCATTTGCCTGGGGCCTCTCATTGCTTGGCTTTGTCCCAATCTTCAAATCTCTGATGTGGCTGATGTTATTTGAAGCAGTGACTTTATAGTCCCTGATGAGGGACACGTGTCAACCTTCCCACCTGAACACAGCCTGAGACATGACATCATTTTGGGGCGAAGCCTTTTGAGTGGTTTTTAAACAAGTGAGATGCTCTCTTAATACAAAGAACAGATGTATCAGCTTAAAATATTGTTGAGGCTATAAATTGATCTGTAAACTGAATCACTTACCCTAAATAATTTATAGTTTCTCTTGCTGCTTCAAATATATATGAGAAGTGTGATGCTACATACATATGAGGATTTGCCGAAGTACCTTGAAATTTAATGCCTACTGATTCAGAGTCCTAGTAGTAATCTATGGGATGTCATATTGCTTTTGTGTTGACATGCTAGTCATTTTATAAAGTGGTTGTTGATTTACCATGAATATTGTACAGGAGCATATTTAGGCCAGTTTTGATTTAAAAATGTTACCTGTAAGTTATTTGATGGCCCTCTTTTGCCCAATTAAAAATTTTTAAATATGATGATAATGAAGTTAGAAATCCTGAGATTAGTTGAAGTATCATGTATTTTTTTTTGTTAATTTAGCTTATGTGTTTAATTTTTAACTTAGTGTGTATTTATTTTAGGATAAATAGGTAGGAGTGAAATATATTTCTCTCATGCAAACATTTGTTTATTTATTAGGCAGAGTTACAAAGAAAGGGGAGGAGGGAAAGGAGGGGAGATCCCTTGTAGCTCATAAAGCCACACCATATAGGCACTTAGTGAGGCCTGCTGCTCTGCTTCTGATCCAGCTCCCTGTTAATGTGCCTGGGAAAGCACCGGAGGATGGCCCGAGGGCTTGGGCCCCTGGTAACCAAATGGGAGACCTGGAGGAGACTCTTCGTTCCTGGCTTTGGACTGGCCCAGCTATGGCTGTTGTGGCCATTTGGGGAGTAAACCAGTGGATGAAAGATTATCCCTTTCTGTCATTCTGCTTTTCAAATAAACAAGTCTTTACAAAAATAGTAGCAGTTGTAACAGGAACATTTTTATGTAATGAACCATGAGCTTGTGAAAACTTTGTTATTTTAGAAACACTGCGAAATGATATGTCTGTTTTTCATGGTGGACAAATGAAGAGAATCCTTCTGTTTCTGAATAACAATAGCGGTAAAGGAAAAGACTGAGTATAAAGTGCTCATAGATTGAAGTCTCAACTGGTAAAATAAATGCCAATGCTACATGTCTCTGATAAGTATTTTTTTGTGCTTTACGGAGATAGACAGTGATTAGAGTTGTGTTCTTCCCCCAGATTTTCTTTTTAGACATTGCATTGCCAGTGCCACCTTGTGTATTGAACACATCCTTTACTGTGACTTTTAATATGTCACTTGGATTTGTGTCCCCATCAGTAAGAACATGTGGACGTATTAAACCTAATGGGATCTAACAGGGTCACCACTTTGAAGTCTGAGTGGCCATATGCCTAATTACCAAAGCATTTTAACTGGGCTTTGGTTCTACATTCTTCCTGCTCTTGGTAGCAGAATAATCACCTGTAAATTATCACTTCAGTATTTAAATTTGTGTTCTTTGTTGAGTCTGGTCATCTACTTGATATTACTTAAGGCAGCTTCTCTTCCCCCTCTACGCAGACACACAGACACACAGACACGCACACAGAGCATATGTTTGAAACCACAAGTCATATTTAAAGATCTAGTGCTGTCTGATTTGATAAATCATATATATATGATATATATGTATATGCATGGGGCCCGGCAGCGTGGCCTAGCGGCTAAAGTCCTCGCCTTGAAAGCCCTGGGATCCCATATGGGCACCGGTTCTAATCCCGGCAGCTCCACTTCCCATCCAGCTCCCTGCTTGTGGCCTGGGAAAGCAGTTGAGGACAGCCCAATGCATTGGGACCCTGCACCCACGTGGGAGACCCGGAAGAGGTTCCAGGTTCCCGGCTTTGGATCGGCGCGCATCGGCCCGTTGCGGCTCACTTGGGGAGTGAATCATCGGACGGAAGATCTTCCTCTCTGTCTCTCCTCCTCTGTGTATATCTGGCTGTAATAAAATGAATAAATCTTAAAAAAAAATATGTATATGCATGATATATATATGCATATGTATATATAAACAAATATATACATATATAAATTATATGCGTATATATTTGTTTATATATATGTGTATGTATTTCATTTGATGCTGAAAGAGTAGCACAGTATGCTAACCTTCCACTGCAAGCACCGTATCACATATGGACGCTTGTTTGTTTCCTAGTTACTCCGTTTTCTGATCCAGCTCCCTGTTGTGGCCTGGGAAAGTAGCAGGCGAAAGTAGCAGACTTGGTCCCTGCACCCATGTGGGAGACTTGGAAGAAGCTCCTGGTTTCTGGTTTCTGGTCTCTGGCCTTGGATGGGCTCAGCTCTGACCATTGCTGCCATTTGGGGATTGAGGCAGGAGATGGAGGATTTTTCTGTCTCTCCTTTTCTGTCTGTAAAATCTGCCTTTGAAAGCCAGTTAGACAGTGAAAGGGACAGATGGAGCAAAACATCCTAGACTCACCATCGCTTCCTGAATGGCCATAAAAGAGGCTGTAGCCAAAAGCCAAGAGTTTCATTGAGGTCAGTGGGCCCAAGGCCTTACGCTGTCCCCGCTGCTTTCTACAATGGTGTATTATCTATAAGTTGCAATTAAAGTGGAGTGTCTAGGCCTTGAACCAGTGCTCATATGAGCTACTGGTATCAGAGAAGGTGGCTCATGCCCATGGGCTTCATTTATCATTTAATAGATTACATTCCTAGATGCAGTTTTTTCTTTAATTAAGAATTGTTTAATTAAGAATTTCTGTGATTCAGTTGCAGCACTGTTTGTCTTTGCAAAAGATCACTTTCCGTTGTGAAACTTAGTACTTTGAGTATTCAAGGACATTTGTGTTAATGAATACATATATTAATTTGGTACTAGTGCATTCATCTGGGGCGCTATAAACAGTTACTTTTGGGAGAAGTGTAAGGCATTTTATTCCTTCCATATTTGCTTCTCCTTGATTGAGATTTTGACAGGTGTCTCAGTTTTGATGTATGTTTATTGTACATGCTGGGCTACACTTGATTACCAATAAATGACTATTAATGACGTGACTGTGGTTACTGTGTGCTCTGGCATTCCTGAACTCATTCTTTTGCTACAAATTTTTCAAGTTTGTGTTCTTACAATGTTTTGGGAAGTATTTATTTAACCTAACATTTTTTACATTTTAGAAGGCACTGCTACAGATTACCGAGAGACTGATGAGGTTTAAACTTTAAGTTGTAAGTTTAATTAGGTAGGACTGCTGTTTTTATGAGGGAACAGCTTCTCTTAGATGTCCGTAGAATTATATTCTTAGCAAATTATCAGACTGTCTCCGAATGTCTCTCCTACTGCAGTCACCTACATTCCACAGTAGACATAACACATCTCCAAAATAGCAGTTGTTAAAGATTGTTCCATGGCAATAATTAATCCACTCAAGGCAGCTTGGGAAGGTTGCAGGAAGATAAGTAATGGTTATGATTAGAGATGAGAACGTATGATTATATTACATGTCATGAGAAAATCAATACACTTCCCTTATTACTCATATTTCTTTTCTATTTTTAAGACTTATTTATTTTAAAGGCAAAGTAACAGAGAATACACTGTGTGTCAGGGGCAGGAGAGACAGAGAAGTCTGGCCTTACTACCTAAACACCTGCAAACCTGGAGCCCAGAATTCCAGCCTCGTCTTTCCTGTGAGTGGCAGGGGAGAAAATACTTCCATTTTCCCATGTACAGGATCAGGGAGCGGCCAGGGCTCCAGTTTGTATTCTGATTTGGGTTGCTCATGTTGCAGGAGGTAACTTGACCCCTGTACTACAATGTTGACTCCTTACTATTTTTTTGTGTGTTTGTTTTACCAAGTGCTTACTGTAAGGATAGATAGGAGCTGTCCAAAACACATCAGGATTTTTAACATGATAGGGAGTTAGACTGTACTGATTTGTCACTTTAATCGTAGTTAAGCCCTTGTAGAACATTATGGGAGGAGTATGATTAAACTGTTGGATGACACTTTGGTGTAATATGTGCGAGGAGTAGCCACTGTAAACAGAAAGGACTTACAGCACAGCCTGCATAATCGCAAAGCACCCAAATTATGCCTCAGAGATTGAAGTAAATGCCAACTTAGTCTCCTGTCTTATGAATTAATTGCCTTGATATTAGCAGCAGAGCACCTCCTTTTTTGTTAATAAAATGGATTTTGACATATGAGGAGGGTTACGTAGTTCTTGCAGATTAGAAGCATAATAACTGACTTAATTTCCTCTTGAGGCTTTTATTATATAATTAGTTAACAGATAGAGAGGGCAAGATTTATGACTCTCAAGACCTTGATGCTGTAGTGCTGTTAGTTTAAAGAAAGAATATTGAAAAAATATGCATGAAGGTATATCCATTCCAACTTATTTATGAGGGAGTTAAACATGATGAGCTGATTGTAAATTGAGTCAGTAATTAAGCTTGGCTTTGTGCTTCTTTGTACTTCTTCTGTGGTAAGTAAATTTCTGACAGGTGTTACCACATTTCATCCTTTTACAAACCATATGATTAATAAGTAGTATTGCTACCCCTGTTGCATAAATGAGAATGCATCTGTCAGCACCACATAGCTATGTGTTAGGGGCCAGGATGCCTCCAGTTCTTCCTTCCTGTGAAGCCATGGCACTAATAGTTCTGAATCTGACATTCCTCCCCACCCCCCTAAAAAATGTTGCATTAAAAACGTGGACATCAGCTTCCATGTGGACATTTTCTTTTGCACTATAATAATCATGTTTAAAATCTGCATCTATTATCATAATTTTGTAAGAGTGGAGATCTAAACGCCAATTAACATGGAAGAACTGATTCCCAAAATTAAAAAAAAAAAATCTTTCAATTGGATGCATTTAGCTTCTTGTGTATCTTCCCACATTCTGCTTTTTTTCTACTTTAAATGAAATCTGATGAAAAATTTACCATAAAATATTTCATCCTGCAGACTGTTTGGAAAGCCTTCCTCATCTGAACCACTCTGATATATTACTTACTTTCTGTGCCCACGCAGCGTGCACTGGCATGGTCGTCATATCCATGACTTAATGAGATGTGGTCCTTACAGCTTGTTCCAGTCTCCCTCTGGTTGCCAGTCTGTGTAATAAAATTTGGACCTAGAAAAGATGCTAGCAATTGCTTTAGCTTTAGTTTACCACTTCAATGTTTGTTGAAATGATTGAAGGATTGGAGATGACTTTTTCTTACCAGGTAATTAACTATAAATCACTGTCACTAGCGTGGTATCAATCTGTGTCCAGGAATAAGTAATGAATGCTGGGCAAAACAGAACGAGAAATCATAGGAATTTGTCCCCTGATCTTTAGGGATGAATTGATCCTGTTTATGCTTCTTGTCTGCGTTGCTTCCAATGCTAAAGTTGTAGAATTCCAAACCTAAACTTTTAGGTGCTTTTTTAAAGCTAAGTGATGCTTTTAAGCCATGACTGCTTTCGATGGTGGCTGTTGTCATGGAACAAGAAAGAGTGCTGATAAGGATGTGTGCAGTGTGCTAAATTGACTTAAGGCATTATTGACTATCAACTACCAAATGTGTGTGTAAATCCAAACTAATTTAGAAGTTTCATTGTTTGTTGTTATCATTTCTTTAGATCAAGTTGTTGGTTCCCATCAGTATACATGCCCGTTTGCCTGGGGTGGATCCACAAAATCTACTTTATAAAAGTCTCACTTGATGTTTTGGATGTGCAGTGTTATGTTCCTTCACTTTTTCTACAAATTTGCAGAAATTTTTGTTTATTTTGATTTATTTGACAACATGTTGCAGGTTCATACCTGGTAGACACTCATATGCTGTATACATAGTAATTCCTTGATGGTAACAATGTACAAAGTAGTTTTTTTTTTTTTTTTTTTAAGTATCTTCATTGTACAGGTGGGAAAACTGAGAACCAAAAGGCTAATTAAAAGTTTAAAATTTCTGGTGTAAAATAGTAGGTGGAAGGGCAAAGACTATGCTATTTTTATTTGTTAAAATTGACTGCTCTCAATCACATAGTTTCAAGTAGGAGATTGAAAGTGAAACCCTGATTCCCAAGTTTTATTTCATATTTGAGTAAGATTGCCATAAAGAGAATGAAACATACTTGACAAAACACAGAATTCTAGAATTGCAAAGCAATAAACAATGTTTATCTTGTAAAAGACATAGCACCAACTTAAGAAGGGAAAATAATTATGAAGAGAACAATAAACTTGAAAAAAAATCAAATAGTTTTCTTCTAGTACAGTCATCATTGCTTTGACCTCTGTTAGATGCAGATCAAATAATAATAGCAGCAGCAAGTACAATGTAGTTTACAGAACAAAGTCTGAGAAGGGCCAGCATTGTGGCATAGCAAGGTAAGCCACTGCTTGTGACGTTTCCTAGGTCAGAATGCAGATCAGGTCTTGGCAGTTCTGCTTGTGACCCAGCTCCCTGATAGTGTATCTGGGAAGGCAGTTAGAGTTACGTGCACTGCTAATGCTCCGTCTGTGTGGTGGACCAGGATGGAGCTCCTGGCTCCTGACTTGAACCTGGCCCAGACCTGGCAAGTTAATAGAAAATAGATTTCCCTTTCCTTTTCTAAAAAAGATAGTTGTTTTTGTGTTTGATGATTTTTACATAGTTGATTCAGGTGCAAAGGGCCAAGGGCTACAGCAAGGTGGGAGAGACCATTATTTCCACATTCTCTTTTTTCCTTCATGTTTCTGGAGGAAGGGGGGAGGGAGAAAAGAGGAGAAGCCACACCAGCCTCCCAGTCCAGCCCAAGGTCCCCGGTGTGGGGCATGCTCCGAGGTTTTGATATTTCAGCAGCTCTGAATTGCTGCTGATCTCTTTACTTTTTTAAATCAGTGATTGAATAGAGAAATCTTCTAAAAAACAGAAAGAATGACTGTTTCAATCTATAAATTCTAGCCCACCCATTAATCCATAGCTGTATCTTTAATTATAGCTTGATTTCTTGTGGTACTTCTGAAAACATGTTTAAACTGCATTAGAAATAACCTTGTTTCAAAATATTTTTTCAAGTATGGTTTTTGTAAGCTTATTTCATAATAAAATATTTAAAATAATTTGTAATCTCAAGAATTTATGTAATAATTCTTGATGAGGCTCATTTCCCCTTCTGGCCTTTGATTGTCACCAACATTCTGATAGTTAATATTTTTGTTTACGGTACTAACATAATATTTAAATATGACTTTTCTTTCATGAGTTTTAAGGTAAATGTTAATTTAGGCTCATATTTGATTATGTAAATTATTTGCATCCCTTATTCTCAGTAATGAGTCACTCTGCCTGTCAGGTTTTTTAGAAAATCTGCAAGTGGAAACCATGCCATTTTCAAATTATTTAAATGAATTGAAGGTTTATAGGATTACTGTCTTATTTTAGTTTGAAGATACAGTACAATCTTTTGGCTGTAGCAGATTTATACTTCTTTTTCAAGATTTTTGGGCTCTTATTTCTTTAACTCTCTTGATAGTTTAGTCTTAAGAGGGAGTGCATTTCACTTGTCTAGAAAAATATTAAAAAACATTGTGTGTGTATGATTTAAATTTTATCTATGTCCTTGATAGATTTAAAGCATAGCTCTTTCTTTTTTTAAAGATTTATTTATTTAAATATACAGAGAGGAGGAGAGACAGAGAGGAAGATCTTCCGTCTGATGATTCACTCCCTAAGTGACCACAATGGCCAGTGCTATGCCGATCCGGAGCCAGGAGTCAGGGGCCAGGAACTTCTTTCAGGTCTCCCACATGGGTGCAGGGTCCCAAGGCTTTAGGCTGTTCTTGACTGTTTTTCCAGGCCACAAGCAGGGAGCTGGATGGGAAGTGGGGCTGCTGGGATTAGAAACGATGCCCATATGGGATCCTGGCGTGTTCAAGGCAAGGACTTTAGCTGCTAGGCCACTGCGCTGGCCCCTGTTTATTTTCTTTTAAGTAAACACTGTTTGTCATTTATTTTTGTTCTTTTTCTTCTTATGTCTTTTTCCTTGTATCTCTCTTTCTCTCCTATCTTCCCTCCTTCCTACCCTGTAGTGTTTTATCTACTTTACATTATCTTTCTTCTATGGATTCATAAATCCTCACTTAGCAGGATTGAACTATATATTGATTTTCCTGCTTTTGTAAAAACTAAACAAAAAGATAAGTAAAAAACCCAAGAGATTGTGGTCATTTCATCATTCAGTCTCCGAGTAGGTAGGAGACAGATGCTATAGCTCCTGCATCTGGGTCATTTAGCAGGAGGCTGGAATTCTAAATTCACATCTCATTACCTTTGTCTACTTTTAGAATTGTGTGCTTGGGACTGGGGGTCAGTTGGCAGTTGGCAGGACCATGGCTCTAAAAGAATGTTGTGTTATTTGAACGGATGCCAGTTTCAGTCATCACACAGCTCTCACATTCCCTGGTCACATTTTCCCTGTAAGAAAAAAAACCCACCACCAACAAAAATACCCTATATAGGTTTCATTACTGGATCTAGATTATTGACTTTATGTCAGAAATTCATTGTCATAGTGATGGACTGTGATGAACAATTTTAACAATTTATGTTCTGGGACTCAGGCTCCTAGACTTAGGGACTTAGGGATAGTGTTTCTCCTGCTTGGCAGCCTAGAGCAGACATTTTGTCACAGATGTTTCAAAGACATTCATTGTTGTGCACTAAGTTGAGATGAATCGTAGGTAATTGGATGGTACAGCTGAATTAACACATTGAATTGCTAGTTATGAGACACTTCATTTGCTGTTGCAGATAATAGGCCCATTGTGTTTGTATCATGCACAAATTCTTATTATCTGTGTAAAATTTTAATGCAAGATGAATAACATACACATCATTTCCATTCCTTTTGTGAGGAAAAGTAACCTCCCCAGATGCAAGATGTTTGAAGCTGTATCATTAAATAATTTTGAACATCAATAGATTTTTATTGAGAATATTAACCATTTGTTCATTTTTGATATAAAAGAATAGAAGGCATGGCATAAACATGAGGTCCATGGCACTCCTTTTGCTTCATATCCCTCAGATTTGTTCATATGGGCAATTAGTTTCTATTTAAAAAGCAAGCCTTGTTTGAATCATTGCATGGGGATTTTGCCCTTATGACTGTGGGGATAAGTAATAATGTAGCACTTTTGTTTGGTCTTGGGATTCCTGCAATTTAGGTGTTTTAAAAATAAAGCTTTTTCTAACTTAGTTTAGGTGCATTTCAGTTGGAATCTATTGTAAATGGACAAAGTATTGCAAAGTAACTCAAGCGTAAAATGGAGAGGTTAAAAAGTATAAAGCTGTCAAAAATTGAGTATCATAGCACTCAGCAGAAAAAGTAGGCTAAAATGTAGAAGAGGAAGAAGCCTGAAATTGATAGGGAGGCCAGTCTTCCTTTGGCAAACCACCACATCTTGAGGTTAGATAACGCCAAGGAAAAAAGAGGACAAAATTGAAACGTTCAGCAAATATATATGGGTGGAACAGTCAGCCTTCTATTAACAAACTGTTTCTGGTGTCACCATCTATTTAAGAAGTTTTTTTTTTTTAACTACTACACATAACCAATCCCCCTTAGTACTTGTATAATGAATCTGCCTGATGTGCCAAGGAATAAAAGACAAAAAGAGATTTGTCTTACAACTATGCAATAAAGCACCTTTTATTTTAGTACTTGAGATTTTTTAATTAAATAAGTTCCTTGCTTACCTTAGAGCACAGTCTTGTTAACGAGATAGCTCAGGCACAGAAGGCCAATAATTTCTGCTTAAGTTTAAAACACCAACCAAAGTTCACAAGTGATAGATTAAGAAGAAACATTAAGAGAATCTGCAACATGAAATGAGAGACAGATAACAACAAAATGACCTTTCAAGAAAAAAGTCATGAAGATATTCTAAAAGGGGAAAATAAACATTCTTGAAGAGATTCAAGAAAATGTTACAATCACATATGAAAAGGAGTGCTAAATGGAAAAATGAAAATTAGAGCTTTTCTTTTAAACATTTTTTTTTAAAAAGAGACAGATGAAAAAGGAAGAAGAGAAGAGAGAGGGAGGGAGAGAGATAAAGTGAAGAAGGGAAAGACAGAGATAAGAGAGAGACAGAAACAAAGGATAAGCAGAGGGATGGAACTTGTGGTTTCAGTAAAAGTAACAACCTGGGCTGGTCCAGTCTGAATTTTCATTCTGAAAATTGAAGGAGAAGTGAAGTTGGGACACAAACTCAGGCATTTTGATTTGGGAAGTGTCCATGCTAAGTGGTGCTTAACTATTGTGTCTGGTACTTAGCCCCAATATAAAGATTTCAAATTAGAGAAATTAAGAGAAAAATTTGTAATTTTAAATAGAGAAAAATATCTGAATAATTCAAGCAGAAGGAACGAACCACAATGGAAAGTCAAAGCATCATACTGAATCTCAGCAAAGAATTTTATCATCCTACTAACTTTAGTTTCAGTAAGAAAGCAACATAACTAGAACAATTATTGACAGAATACTCAAAGTTCTGAAGGAAAATTACACTTGCAACTCAAAATTTCATATCCATTTCAGGTATTAGTGATTTTTACTAGTAGAATATCAAGGAAATATAGTTGAAAGACATTTTCCCGTAATATAACCTGTCTTTTTAAGTCACTTAAATTTGAATCTTCTTCAAGTATAATTAAGGGAAAGACAAAGAGGTGGATTACTACAAATAAAGTAGCCCTAAGAGGTAAACAATTTATGTGGTTTCCATGTGCCAATTGGTCAGCGTCGGGAGGGCTTTGATTGGCAGGAGCATCTGGAATAATTGAGCAACGTTATTGAACTTGTGATGCTTAACAAGTATTTGGAAAGAAAGCAAAAATAATGCAAGGGGATACTGTTATTCCGTGAAAAAGAATATGTTAGAACACATATAGATATATATAGAACTTTAGTTGTCTCTGAAATGAATACTACTTTTATTAATTAAGTGATAGTTAATGCTTTTCAACTTTTGGCTGACTTTTAAGAAACTTTTAGATAAAATGTAAAAGTTAATCATGAATAGAATAGAATGTGGATTTTGTCAACATTGTTGCACTAAACATGTAAGTGGTAGAGGTGGAGAATTGGGTATGCGAATTGGAGGGTAGGGCCCAGCATGGTAGCCTAGCAGCAAAAGTCCTTGCCTTGCACGCGCTGGGATCCCATATGGACACTGGTTCTAATTCTAGTGGCCTTGTTTCCCATTCAGCTTCCTGGTTGGCCAGTGAAGGCAGTTAGGATGGCCCAAAGCCTTGGCACCCTGCACCCACGTGGGATACCCGGAAGAGGCTGCTGGCTTTGGATTGGCTCAGCTTTGGCCATTGTGGCTACTTGGGGAGTGAACCAGTGGGCAGAAGATCTTCCTCTCTGTTTCTCCTCCTCTCTGTATATCTTTCCAATAAAAATAAATAAATATTAAAGAAAAGACACGACAGGGTATGGCTTGGGTATTGGCATGCTGCAGAATGACTGAAGAGGTAGTGTAACTGCATAATACAAGAAATACAATCACAGTGATTCAAGTTATAAAGAAAATTAAGAGGAGGCATAAGGACTATATTAGAAGAAAAAGGTGAAGAACAGATGGAGGTGTGATCTAAGATAGTTTAGATAATGTCTAAAATACCTTGGATTCATTTGTCCAAAGTATGCTTTCCTTTTTTTCCCACTTTTAAGTGTGTTCACACAGAATTGTGTATGCACTCTGCAGATCTCTGTAGATTCAGTTTACTTTCTGTTGTTCTCCATACTGTATGAAATTATTTGATTTTGAAAATTCTGTTGTAGAACTAGCAAACAATTACAAGCAGTTTCTTCTGGAGAGGGGAACTTGTTTGAGGTTCATTTGGTGGACTTTGTAAAGAAACATAAATATTGGCCTGGTTCCATGGCTCAATGGCTAAATCCTCACCTTGAAAGTGCAGAGATTTCACATGGATGCTGGTTCATGTCCCAGCTGCTCTACTTCCCATCCAGTTCTCTGCTTGTGGCCTGGGAAAGCAGTAGAGGATGGCTCAAAACTTTGGGGCTCTGCACCCACATGTCTGATCTGGAGGAAACTCTTGGCTCCTGGCTTCAGATAGGCTATTCTAGCCATTGTGACCAATTGGGGAGTGAACCAGTGGATGGAAGATCTTTCTGTCTCTCTCTCTGTAAATCTATTCTGCCTTTCCAATAAAAATAAATAAATGTTAATAAAAAAGAATCATAAATGCTTTGAATTTTTGTCAATGACCTCAATAGTTGATCCTCTTCTATAGTATTCTGTTGGTTTCTAGCCCTGATACATCTATTAACAAATTGTGCAGCATGCACTTCAGTTTTCTGAATCTGTTTCCTTGTCTTTTAAATGAAGCAGCTCAGCATTTGTAATATAAAAATACCCACTGTTTTTTTTATGTTCAAGTGTTTGGTCTGCAAAGATAGGTTCATAAATTTCACTGAAGTTAAAATAGAATATAAACTTTCTAGATAAGATGTGTCCCATGACGACTGTCACAGACTTTTTCTCTATTATCGTTTTATGACACTGTTTAATTGGGTCTCCCTTTCCTTCCCCAATTTCTTTTCTCTCCCTCCTCTTCTCCCCTCCAGTCTTACAATGGGTGTCTTTCGTGAATTTTCACAAGTCCACCATGCTGCTACTGAGGTGTCTCCCAACAGTGTGGGGGATTATCAGTCATTTTGCTGTGGGTCCACCCTTGTACTTCATGCATGAGGACATGCTTCTGTTACTACCTTTGGACATACTAATTTCTGCAATGCTTTCATTGTGCATCCCTTTTGGTGCAGTCCACCACGTGGAGAAAAAAGAAAAAAAAAAAAAAAGACAACCTTCTGCTTGCTCTAGCTCTTTATTGGAATAAAAGTCTTCATTGCCTTCCTAACAGCGGGTTTCAGTTCCTTTATGGTGTGCTCTTTACCTCATGTCTAGTTGAATTTATTGCTTAGAACAGAGTCCAATAGCCTTAGTTGTATTTATGAGAAATAATCACTACTCAAAACATGGTTGTTTTGACAGATTTTTTTTCAACTCAAGGCCTTATTTGCTCGTTTAAAATATTACCAGATGAATCTTTGGAAGATCCTATCACTGTTTTACCTCTGTTTTCCTAAAGATTTTTTAAATCATTGAATAATGATTTCAAGCATTTTGTAGTGGTTTTCTAATAGAGATGTTTTGTTAAATTACATCATTTAATGTCCTGACCTGATGTGCGTGCAGATTCACAGAATAAGTGGTGGAGGAATCCCAGCCAATATGTGACACAGATGTGAAGATATTACCGCCGTGGAAGGGCTGTTGCTATTGAAGCTTTCATTGTGTCCTATCGTTGCACTACATTTTGATTTTGTGACTTATCTGAAATGGTTCCTTGGAAGATGCTGCTTATTTCTAATGAATGTGAGTCCCATTTTAACACCCTTTTAACCGTGAACGACCATTCTGAAATGGAGAAAGAAGGAAAAGGGAGAAGGAAAAGGAGAGAGGGAGTGAGAAGGATATTTCCAAGGTGTTCTCCATATTTTAAGTATGTGTATTATAGTAAGATGTTGTGGAGCATTGGAAATAAAAATTAATTTCTTATTGAAAACCAAATGATTTTGTGGTATTGATCTGACTAGTTTCTATTGACTGACTCTTACTAGTCTTCCTTGGGCTTCTCTTTGAGCCTTTTCTGGGTGATCTTGTTTTATGGGCAGTTACTTTGGGGTGTTAGGAGGGCTTTGTTTTGTTAATTCATGCAGTAAATTGTATGGTGAACTAATCAATTTTTCTATTAAGGGTGAAGTTCTTGTAAACTGATTAGAATCTTGGCATAATAATATTTTTTTGGTACTAAGATCAAAAAAGTAACTAAAGCATAGTTAAGTACTGAAGGGGGAGACAGAAAAACACGGTTAAGTGTTAAAGGCACATGTTTAAGACTGTGGTATGACAAACATATAGATTTAAACCTTTTTAAAAAAGATTTGTTTATTTTTATTGGGAAGGCAGATTAGATTTGTGGAAAGGAGAGACAGAGAAAAGATCTTCTGTCCACTGGTTCACTCCACAATTGGCCACGATGGCCAGAGCTGAGCCAACCTGAAGCCAGGAGCTAGGAGATAGGCCATGTGGCTACAGGGTCCCAAGGTTTTGGGTCATCCTTGACTGCTTTCCCAGGCCACAAGCAGAGAACTGGATGGGAAGTAGAGCAGCTGGGACATGAATCCATGCTCATGTGGAATCCCAGAACTTCCCTGGTGAGGATTTAGCTGCTGAGCCACCATGTGAGGCGCCAGTTTTAAACTTCTGACAGCTGACTACCAGTATATGACAGAAGACAGTGAGAGTCTCTACGGAATGTAGTTATCTTTAAAATTGAGGCATTAGCCATGGTGGGCAACACTGAATCCACTTAGTCTCTAACTGGATATGAGGTCTCTTTTGTTTTGTTGCATATTAGCGCTGATTCTCACAGTGGAATAAGCCAAACGTTCATATTCAGCTACCTGTAACTGTGTTTGATTGTGGCATTACTTTACTTTTAGTTCACTGATTGTTGTGCTTGACTTGTAGTAAGTGCTCCATAAATACTGTAATTATTCTTCTTCCATAATCCACTAATGACACTTAAAGTGACAGGTGTGACTGGCTTGCCTTATATCTGAAGCAAAATGTTCTTAACTGGAAGTTATTGTATAGCATAACCGTAGAACTGGCCCAAATGACAGTAAATAAATGCAAGTTAAAGATAGGATCGAAGTGAAACTAATCAGAAACACTTAAAGTGTGTGAGTGAAATATTTAGGAATCTTATTTAAGATTCCAGGGAGCATTAATGTATGGGGGCAAAGGTGTACAGATATCATGACAAATATGACACTATGATGCAATGATGTCTCATACACTGAAATCCCACTTTGTTGAAAATAATGCTTGTGAGGAAAAAGAAAGAATCTTCTATTCCCTTCTCTGTCAGTGTTTTAATGAAAAAATTCCCATGTTACTCCTGAATTTTGTTACATGTTCTTGGTTAATTTGAGCAACCATCTTTGTCTTCCATTTGGTTTGTAAATCAGTTTTTACTTGTTTTCACTTGTAGATACTCCTCAGAAAGCTTGAACAGGGAACATGTTTTTACGGATATAAAAAAAAAAGTGACATTTAAAAACATTGTCCACCCCGTTTTAGTCTCTGAATGAAAAAGAGGAAACTTAGGAAATTCTTTGTAGGTTCACATTTCATTTTCATTATGTGATATCTAATTGTGGCTAAACACTTATCAATAATGCTTTTCTTTTCTTTTGGAAGAAAGCATAATTTGACGTAAAAATTATAATTGATTTCCCATTTGGAAATATTTGAATTCTAGTTTTCTTCCTTTATTTGAGAAGAATAGATTTTGGAGCACTGATAGTTTATCATTTCCTTCACAATAATTTTTGCAAATGATAATTATACATAAATTAATAAAAAGCTAGTGGTAAACTAATGATGCTTCATGCTGTTTTGATTTATTTCTAAATCATTTTCAGAATGATGAAGTGTATTATGACTAATTTTTCATGTAACCTGCAACTTCTGCAACTTCAAAACAATTCAGTAAAATAGTTACGTAAAAGCGAACTTAAAAAAAAGGTAAAGCAACAACAAAACCCACCAAACCGATGAAGGACTAAATTGCTTTTGATTTGTAACACTTTGTTATATAGGAAGTATTGTTAGAGGCTAGTAAGTAGTTTTTGTGTTGATTTGTGTCTTGAAAGAAGCTTTTCATATTAGATGTGGTGGCATTATTTAAATTACCAATTCCTGTTCTTCCTTCATTTGAACAATTTCTAATGACGCCTAAATATAAAAATAATCCTGTTTCCCTCATTCTGAAATTTTGTGGGCCGCTTACAATTGTTAAAAAATGCAAAACTGGGCCCGGCGGCGTGGCCTAGCGGCTAAAGTCCTCACCTTGAAAGCCCCGGGATCCCATATGGGCACCGGTTCTAATCCCGGCAGCTCCACTTCCCATCCAGCTCCCTGCTTGTGGCCTGGGAAAGCAGTTGAGGACGGCCCAATGCATTGGGACTCTGCACCCGCTTGGGAGACCCGGAAGAGGTTCCAGGTTCCCGGCTTTGGATCGGCGAGCATCGGCCCGTTGCGGCTCACTTGGGGAGTGAATCATCGGACAGAAGATCTTCCTCTCTGTCTCTCCTCCTCTGTGTATATCTGGCTGTAATAAAATGAATAAATCTTTTTTAAAAAATGCAAAACTTCACCATAAGCCTCCATATTGCAAAAGCAGTTTATACATAAGAAAAATCAAATAATGGCTGATGGTGTTTTGGGGGACTATGCGTGAGGTTAACCACTGCAAGTAAGGTTATCTTAAGTCACAGAGAATTGATTCGTTGTCCTGTATTGTTTCACCTATCTGCCAAAATTATCTCTTCACAAATTATTTTCTATTGTGATAAGCCACTGATTAATCTTGTAACCATTTTTGGGGCACAGTTTTCATTTTATTTAACATGAGTTAGTAACTTATAAAAACATTCTCCATCATGATAAACAAAACTAAGATGCAGAAATATTTGGCAAGGTGATTAATTTTATGATATATTTGTGTCTAGGACTAAATTGAAGTTATTTTGTTTCCTGGGTTAGGATTGGGCTGATGCAAACCATTTGTACACATGTGCAGGTATTTTTGTGTGTGTGTTTGCATGTGTGTGCATGTATTTGTAAAAATTTGCATTTTAAGTTTTCATTTATGGATTGTCTGGTGGTTTATAAGTATGGACCTTTATGATACTGTGCTTGGATACCATTCAAAATGAATATAAAGTAATGATCTTTATTGACAACTCAGATTCATTCATGACTTTTAGTTATTTTAGAACAGTGAATATTTGCAATTATAGTTCAAGTTTTGCTAATTAAACTTGCTGTAAATTTTCTATCCAAATCCTTGTTTCAGAATTATATTCAGTAGTTTTGACATTTTAAGTGACCTTACATGAAATAATAATGTTGTAACTGATGATAAGTTATTTTCTGTTTATTTTTAAAACTCACACATGTATTTACTACCTGTGATAAAAACCTTATTCTTTGGTATTTGTTTTGTGTTGCATGTATCTAGCATTTTTAAAAAAAGCCTGTATAAGTACATGTTTACTTGGTCATGGCACTGTGTTTTACAATGATTGGATATGTGAAATTGTGAGCCAATAAAATATTGCCACATTTTGATGAAGATGTGACTACATTTCATTGGTGCATGAAATGGTTCCGACTGAAGAGTCAGCATACATAATCAATTATTAAATGGTTCTGGGATCCACTTAGGTTAGCACTCTATAAATGCAAGATCAGGTGCTATGAAAATTTCATTAGGAGACATATACTTAGAAACGGGTTTTCAGCAGTGGGTTCATGCTCATGCCATGCAATTACTGAGTGTATTTGCAATTCTAAAACCCTTGGGGTCCACTAGACGAAATCCTTTTTCCCCTGTGTTTGTGCTTTTGCTTGCTTTCTGTCAAGTCTGTGCTCAATGGTATTCTCAACCTATTAAGAAGATGCTTTTGTTAGGCCTGCTTCCGAGTATCACTTCCTCGTTTAGAAATGGAAAACATCTGCAAACTCAGGCAGACCGTTTCATACAACGAGGCAGGTCATTTTATCAAGAAAGGCTTTTCTGCAAATGAAGAGATCATCTTTATAAACAGTGTCACAAATGTGTGAATCATGTGTATGTAGTTACATATTATTGAGTTGTAGAATTTTTTTTTGGTTTTCCTTTCTGTGATTTTTAGTGATTTTAAAAATAATATTGTTCATCATTGTATTTTGCAGGAAAATGGGGTATCATTGATTCATTTGCCATTGAGCATGGCCTTCAAGGACAGAAAGGTTCTTTCATAACTAGAATTCTGATCTGATGATATGCTTGGCTGATTGCCATCAAACAAGTCATTCAGAGAATGTCAGGATTTTATCGCACATACCATGTACTAGGTGTCAGGAATGAAGTTTACATGGCACTTTTATTTAAAACTTTTCCATGTTAGTGGTTTAATCTAGGTTTACACCTTTTTAACACAGAATTTATGAGTGATGCTGTTTTGTAGACACGCAAGCCTGGAACTCCCTCTATAGGCTCCAATGTGGTAATTAGAATGGCACAGGAGCAAGGAGGAAAGACAAGGAACTGGCCTGCCTGACTTGGTGCTGGGCTGTGTTTGGCCTATTTCTCCTCCCTTCTTGCTCCATGTTCCTGTGGTATGTTGTGCCTGAGTGCTTGACTGCCCTTGCAATGTAGTGTGGGAAACCTGAATATAGCATAATTTTTCTCTTCTTTTCCAGTAGGCCTTGGTGAATTCTGGTCCCTGGAATGAAGTTCATTCTCTGACTGTTACCTGTGTTTCCCTGATAGATTTAATCAAGAAGGTGTCCTGTTGATAGATGTTCCTCAATAATTTATTGTCAATATGTACATATCATCCAATCTCTATAGTTTAAAAGCCATATAAAAACTCCTAAATTATAGATGTATATCTACATCTAGTGTCCTTTAATAGCTCATGAAATTTAAGAAGGCACTTCCATAGGATACTTTTTGTGCTGTACTTAGCAAAATGCCCTATACAATTAAGTCTTACTACATGCATTTAATTAGATTGCACATGCACATAGAAGTCCCTGCGGCCTTCCAGAGCAGAAGAAGCTACTTTGGAAATTGATGCAGGTCGAAAAGAATTTAGGTCAGTCAAATTTTAATCTGGCTTTTCCACGAGGATAGTTGAAACTGTCCTCCTGCACTGCGAAAGTGTCTTCTACCTGATTTTCTCTTCCTCTTGAATCCCACTGTCAGCTAGTCAGGCATTGTGTACTTTATATAATTCTTGAAAAATTCATTGGGTATTTGGAATAGCAATAACTTTATGATGTTTTTCTGTCATTTATAAGAATTTCTCAGAAACTTGTTTCTTTGGCAGTAAGCATGAGTCATAAGATGTAAAATTGAAAAGGCTATTAAGGGGTGATCCTGTTACCGTTCCTATTCTCAGTCAGGCTTGTGCTTAATCTAAGCCAGTATTAATGCATTTCTCTTGAAGAAAACTGCCCCACATTGTGCAGTTTTTCAACAAGGGGATCTCCCCAAATATATTCTGATGGCATAACCATTAGCTATAAAAACTCTGAAATCCCTACAGGTTGAATTTCACATTCTGTAATATATCATTCAAGGCCCTGAACAGGGATGTAGCCAATGACACTCACAGCCCCATATCATATTTTATTCCTTTCTCTATTTTCAAGGATTGCTGAGTTACTTCTCTGAAACCTATGTCATGCACGTTTATGTCTATCTTCGTTCACTGAATTTTCCAACTTTGAATCACCATTATCCTTAGGACAGGGATCAGCTGTATTGAAAAGTTCCTTTCCCCAGGATTTCCCCAACTCTTCAAGGTAGAATTAGTCTGATTTCTGTGATCCCATAACACTTTGTTACCATTGTTGTGGCTGAGCTACATGCTTTTATAATTAAATCGTCCCATGTTGCTCAATGTGGATTATAATCTTTTCCACATTCCTTGTAGTTCTATGGTGGGCAACCAAAGTCCAGAATACAGCTAGTTTTTCAGTAAATGCCTAGCAAAATTGCTATATCTCATTTCAATAGGAAGAAAAGACAATTATTTTAATGATATTTTGTTGGATTCATCTATGAGGCACCACATGTGTCTTATATTTGGGTTATGGTAGAATAAAAAACTCCCAATTAAAATAGTCAAATCTGGGCCTGGCACAATGGCTCAATTACTATCTTCACCTTGCAACCTCCGGGAGCCCAGGGGTGCCTGTTAATGTCCTGGCTGCCCTACTTCCCATCCAGCTCTGTGCTTGTGACCTGAGAAAACAGTAGAGAGTATCCCAAAGCCTTAAGACTTTGTACCCTCGTGGGAGACCTGGAAGAATCTTCTGGCTCCTAGCTTTGGAGTGTTTTAGCTCAGGCTGTTCTGGCCAATTGAGGAGTGAACCAGTGAATGGAAGATCTTTCTCTCTGTCTTTCCTATTCTCTGTAAATGTTCCAAATTTACAGGTTTAGCAAAATCATGTATCTAAGAGGGTGCTACATTTAAAAAAATTCTGGCTTGTAAGTACTACAATTATTATTGAACCTCTGGTCTGAAAAGCTCCAAACTTTTTAAAAAAGAAATTATGTATACATTTATTTAGTTTTTTGAAAGGTAGATTTACAGAGAGTAGCAGAGATAGAGTGAGAAGGTCTTTGGAGCAACCAGGATGCTAACTGGTGCCCACTCGGGGTACTGGTGCCATGGAGTAGAAGATTAGACTGTCGAACCATGGTCCCAACCATGAGAAGTTCCCATTTCTGTATTGCCATTTAAAAATGCTCAAAAGGTATGTCAGTTTGATGGCTTTGTAGGCTAAGCCTCTGCCTGTGTTGCTGGCATCCCAAATGTTGTACACTGGCTGCTTTACTTCCAATTCAACTCCCTGATTATGTTCTGGAAATGGCAAAGGGTAGATGAAGTCCTTGGGCCTCTGCACCCACATGAGGATCCCTGGGAAGCACGTGGCTTCCGATTGGCCAGCTGTTGCAGCCATTTGGAGAATGAATCATTGGATGCACATCTTCTCTTTGTGTCTCCTTCTTCCTCTAACTTTGCCTTTCAAATAAAAATTAATAAATCTAGAAAAAATCTTCCAAAGAGCTTTATGGAAACAGTAGTGTTTAAAATTATCTTTAGTTTCTGAGTGTTCATTTTCAATATAAAGTATTAATCCTTTCTGCTGTTAAAACTATTCAATTACTTGGGTCTGTTTTTAAAGTTGATTTTTAATTATTATTTTATGATACATTTCCATAGGCCTTTGTATTTCCCCTCTTCCTACCCCAAGTCCCCTTCCCCCACAGAGTTTTTGGAGTCTGTATTTTTAAAAAAATGCTTCTTCATATAACTAACTATAATTGAATTAAACATTTCCTTTTATAAAATATGAATTTCTGTATTTGAATCATTTTAATGCATCATTACCTTTCAAATGTTAATTATTTCCATTTCTGTCATTTGCCTTAAATACGATTTGACACGTGAATCTACTATTTTAAATATATGCTGGCCAAGTGATAATTAAATCCGTGACAGAAAATGAATGTCATTGTTCTTCCTTGTAAATTCTTAGATAATATTTATCGCTTGGTGTTCAGTGTCCTAAAGAATTTAGTGCTTCATTTTTTTGTTGGTAAATGCACAGCCTTGAGGTTCATAGTGCAAGATTCCTGAGATGGCTCGGATATCATAAGGGGTCTGGAATCCTTGTCATTCCAAGATTCATGCACTGAAAATAGCTGCCAAGGTTCCAGCCATTATATCCACATTTCAGACAGGTACAGACCAAGGAGCATGAACACACGCTTAACAGCTAAGGAGGAGAAATTGGATTTTGGATAGATGATACATAAATTGTACTGTGTCACTTTGGTTTCCTCTGAGTTTTTACACTTATTTCTTTCCTTTTTTTGTTTAAGACATATTCTGATGCATTATAGATTTTGAAAATAAAATTACTTATGTATTATTATATATCAAATGATGTAAAGCTACTTATATCATTTTGAGATAAGAACCATTACTTATCTTATAGTCTTCTAGTATTTGAAATCAAAAATATATATGTTCATGATTTGTGCAGTTGCTAGTTCATCTTCTGTATTATTTACACATTATACACACTGTTTTATATACACATATACACACACAGATATTTAAGATTTTTGAGGCATGATTTTTCATGACACTGTACATTCTGGACGTATCACAGTCTGCTTATTTGACCGCTCATTGTTAGGTAGTCATCTATTATGGATTTAAATGAATAAACTTTATAAATGACATTGATAGATACTTGAGCATGAATATTTAGAATTTCATGGATGTTAAACTACTCAAAATGCAGAGACACTGAAAAGAAAAGACGAAATTTTTCAGAATTAAGGAAGTAATTCAATGAAGAGTATGAAATATATCATGTTTAGTCTGTTTGCTGAGAATGAAGTGGAATGTGTGAAGCAAATCTGTTCTAGCGTGTGTCTTGGAAGATGAGGCAGCCAACTTTTTGCCATGGTTCTTCAGCAAGATACGAACAGTTAATGATGGAGGAAACTTTTTAAAAAATTATTTATTTTGAAAGAATTAGAAAGAGAGCGATGGAGAGGAAGAGAGGCAGAAAGGCTCAGAGAAAGATCGATTTATCCACTGGTTTACTCAGTGGCCAACATTGGGCCTGGCTGAAGCCAGGAGCTTAATCTGGGTCAGCAAGTGAGGCAGGGGGTGGACCTAAACCTTGGGGTTATCTTCTGCTGCCTTTTCCCAGGATATTAGGTGGGCACTGTGTCTGAACTGGGGAGGCCAGGACACCAGTGAGCGCCCACACGAGATGGCAACATCCTGGTGCTGGTGTTGCAGGCAGGCTTACTCCTTACAGCACAAGGCCAGTTCTGGTGGAAACACTTCAGTGATCTTTACTAAGACAGTCAATGTTTGAAACATATGTTTGGACAGTTCTTTTTAATGCTCAATGAAATAAAAAAGGGAAGCGTGAATTGATTAAGGGCCAATTTGACATAAGAAAATGATTTTGGCTTCTTTGTAACTGAATGAATAAAACAGGGATAGAGGATATGATTTTCAGTTAGGGAATACTGCAATATGGCATTTTAGCATGGTATATAGATTTGTTATGGAACTATGCACTAATATAAGTTGACTAATGAACTGGAGGGAAATTGCATGTAAATACTGTTTGCAAATCAAGGCATCCTGATATTTTATGCATGCGAGTGATACCACCATAGGGTCATTATCAAGTCATGTTCACAGTGGAAGTTATGCCAAGGAATCAGCTTAAGAAGATGAAGGGCAGGGGCTGGGAAAGGAGCCAGAAAAAAACTAGTGATGGGCCTGGCACAGTAACCTAGTGGCTGGAGTCCTCTCCTTGTGTGTGCCAGGATCCCATATGGGCACTGGTTTGTGTCCTGGCTGCTCCGCTTCCCCTTCACCTCCCTGCCTGTGGCCTGAAAATCAGTCGAGGATGGATCAGAGCCTTGGGGGCACTATGCCCATTTGGGAGACCTGGAGGAAATTTCTGATTCCTGGGTTCAAATTGGCTCAGTTCCGGCCATTGCCATCACTTGGGCAGTAAATCAGAGGATGCAAGATATTTCTCTGTCTCTCCTCTCTGTACATCTGACTTTCTAATGAAAATAAATACTTTTTAAAAAAAGAAAACATTAGTAATGATATTAGAAGTTGCAGATTAATCAGTTTGCTTTGATATTGAGGGAAATAGAGTAATAAATCAAACAGACATTTGATTTCCATACACTTCAATGAGCAGAAAAAAGGGGGGGACAGCAACTGGTGTGACTGAGAGAAGTAAATCAGTTCGAGTTAATTTAATTTTATTCCCTGACATAACGACAGGACTTAAATATAAGGGGAAGCTAAGCAGTTCATATATCTCTTACTCCAGTAAGGTAGAGTTTTCATCAGAATATTGTCATCAGGTAGTAAAGAAAATGTCATCTTGTGTGAAGGGAGGTATCACTTATTATTTTTCATGGATTCAGTGGCCTGTAGGGGCACACTAAAATTGCAAAAAAAAAAATACTGAATTGTATTTATGTCAATCTTCAGAATTTAAGAATGTGAAATATAGACTAGAAAAATTACTAAATCCATTTGGGTATTCAAGAATCTAAGTGAATATGGGAAGAAAAAAATGAGGCCTGAAATATGTTGAAGATTGAAGAGAAGTTGCTTAAGTGGCACTTATTTTTATTAGTGTTTATATAGGGTAAACAAATGTATATATTGAACAATACAAAGTAGGAGCATAGCAACACTTCACACCTTATCCGTGCCCTTCTGTCCACACTCCTACTCGTCCTTCTTTATTTTTTTCTTTAATTACTTTTAACGATTACATACTTTCAGTTCACTTCACAATCATAGGCTTAATCCTGCATGGGGTAGAAAATTCAACACACAGCAAGTAGAAACAAACCACTGTTTCAGAAGAGTACAGGCAAGGACTGATGCAATAATCAGATTTCAAAAGGTCAGTTTTGCTTATGTTTATTTCCTTTTTTGCACTCTGTTTATTATCACCAATCAGGGAAAACATGTTTGTGTTTTAGAGACTGGCTTATGTCACTAAGTGGCACTTTTAAAAAATAACAGTATGTAGTGTGGGTGAGATGTTTCAACACATTGTTGCTTTACCTGAAACATGGGACTTGATCCGTAGCATTTCCCCCACTTGTCTACATCCTTCACTGTTACAAGCAACTTTTTGTGTATTCTAAGTTCAAGACAAGGAATTGCCTTAACTCTGAAAGATGAATGATTTATTTACAAAAACTGCCTTGTTTGCATGTCTTGGAGCATAAACAAGATTTCATTTCTAGATTAAAGTTCAACATTACCCTTTTGAGGGCATTTTAAGAAATGTTTAAATTCAACTTTGTATTGATGATGCATATAACTAGATTGAACACAGAGTTTCACAAGGGCCAAGTTAGGGGCAAAAACTGGAACAAGTGTAAGAAATGCAGATGACTGTCATGATTAAAGTAGAGCCTGATTTGGAGGTAGTTGAAATAAAGTTATGAACATCATAATTAGTAAGACATTGTTTTACCAGTCTTAACAACTTGATGCTACTTAGTCTAATTACACTTCTATGTATCTGTCCTGATGAAATAGTAGCTTTAGGGGAGAAGATAATATGCAACAATATTTTGTTTCTGTAACAAATATGAGGAAAACATTTTTAACAAAAGAAATGATGATGTAACAATGGTATTATTTATCACGCAGATTAGTTTTTGGTATAATGATGAAAAGTAGTGATTTGCCACGCAGATAATTTACAGTGAAATAAAAAGAATGTAATTCTGAAACAATTTGTAAGGTATAGTTTGAAACAGTAGTGTAGAAGTGAGAACAGGATAGCATATATGAAAAAGTCTCAGGAATTAAGTGATTTTATTTTTGCATTTTTGGGGGATTAAAAATTAAAACTCAGAATTAATACTTAAAAGCTCATAAAGATGGAATTAAAAGATAAGTTCATTTTGGTAAAAAAATATTTGGAAGCCATACATAACTTTTTCATGACATCTATTTTCCTGAACTTTTGAAGACCCCTTGTATGTATGAATTTTGTGTTTTTTAATTTTATAATCGTACAAATAATTGCATATCATTACTTTATGCATCACATATATTTACTGTTTAGCTTATACTATTATTTCAATACTAAGTATTTAGGTATATAAATCAACATGTATATACAATATGTAAAAAAGGAAGAATGAATCCATTGAGAATTAAGTTACAGTCACCATGCATTTTTCTGAAGAACAAGGACATTATGCTATACAATCAGAGTGTAATAATCAAAAAGAAGGACTGCACTATTGACTCAGTCCTGAACTGTACCTCATAGAACATACTTAGATTCACAGTTTTCTTTAGTGTGGACCATTTCCCTCAGTGGTTCATTACTTTGATGTTTGAACATTTCAGGCTAGATACTATCTTTGAGTCCTACATTTGGGATTTCCTGATATTTGTTAAATATTAAATCGGGTTATGTGTCCTGAATCTGTCAGAGAGGTTGTGTGTCCTTCTTGTGTGAACCCTGCTTGGAGGCACATCATGTGGGTTTGTCTCATTACTGAGTATGTTGTCTTTGATCCATTAGTTAAACTAGTTTGCCAAGTTTCCACCTGCAAGTTGCTATGTCCCCCATGGTAATTAATAAGTCATTTGTGGGAAGACATTTTCACACTATGGAAATATATTATTCATCCTCACATTTTGGCTCACTCGTTCACTGATGTTTTCTTGACTGAATCATTTGACTATAATATTTGCTTAATGGTCATTTTTTTAACTCTACCAAACCATATATACGTGTGTGTGTGTGTGTGTGTATCTATTGTTGGTACACTACTCAAAGGGAGACTTTTACTTCATTTTATACTTTATTCATTTAATTGATTAAAACATTTTATATGAGTTTTGAGCCACTAGAATAATTATTCATTATTTAGTTTTACTTATGTCTCAGTTGCCTCATCTTGGACCAGTGATAGGCTCCTGAAGCTGAGCCTGTGTTTTTCGACATACCCTGAAGATTTTAAAAGCTGTATTTGGTATTCTTCCAGAAATAAATGTTGTCATCCTTAGTTACATATGTTGTTAGTCTTTGCCCTGTGTCCTTTTTTCTTACATGCCAGGACAATTTCTCAGTGCCTTAATTTTGTGACTGAAGTTTGAGTCAGTGATTTTTACATCTCTTGTACTACCTTTTTTCTGCTTTACTCCTTCTCACAGTGTCTGTGAGCCACGTTGGTTCCTATAATGTAAGTAATGAGAACCTCTGAGACAACTGTGCTGAAAATGGTGTTTAATTTTCTATTTACAAGAAAGGTAACATTTTAAGTATATGCCAACTTGGTTTCCTTTACTATGATTGATGTATGTGTTTTGAAGAGTTTCACTGTTAGGTGGCCTCAACAACTTGAGCTGCCCAGAGATCCAAGTCTTCAGTTCTCTTTTTACTTCAATTAAGACATATTTTTTTTTTAATTGGAAAGACAAATTTACAGATAGAAGGAGAGACAGAGAGAAAGATTTTCCGTCTGGTGATTCATTCCCCAAGCGGCTGCAACAGTTGGAGCTGAGCCAATCCAAAGCCAGGAGCCAGGAGCTTCCTCCCAGTCTCCCACACAGGTGCAGGGTCCCAATTCTTTGGCAGACCCCTAACTTTGATCTGCAGATGCTTGGAAGTGAACCAGTGGATGCAAGATCTTTCTGTGTCATGCTACCTTTTTTCTTTTCAGATGAAGAAACACACAGATGTATAAATATTTATTACTTTCCAATTCTGTTGAAATTATATATAAACAAGAATTTTTATTTCCTTCCTAGATCTATGTTTTAAACTGTCAAAACTTACAAAAATACTTTCTTGCTTGAGAACTTTTTGATTTATTTTTGCCATTGTATTATACACTTACCGGCTTATTTAATCTCCTCTTGTTTGAATAGTTCTGATTGAACATTAGTGAGATTATCCATTCAAGAGCAAGCAGAGAGGTCAGTGACATCCTGATGTATTTCACTTATTAGAGGAAGATAAATTAGACTTTCTGTTCGGGATGTTTGCTGTGAATGTTGAGCTGCTGGTTTCTAACAATTGGTTTGGGTGATTACAGCAGGGTGCCTCCTATATTAGTAAACAGATTTTTCTGAATAACTGTCCGCATTTTTTTTTGGAAAGAAATTTTGTTGGCTACTGAGAACTGATATTTCTCTAAAGATGCTTGCATTCGAGGTATATTTTTTACTTGCTCTGCTCATATTTATGTAATCTGTGTGATACAGCATACTTACTTCAAAGCAGGTCATATAATTTTCTTTAGATTTTGTTTATTTTGAGCATTTTATGAAATACTATGTTCAGTTGCATAATATCTATTGAAATTGAAATACATTGAGCTTCATAATTAATGTGCTTTCCTAACATCTCTCTTCCAAAACAAATGAATTAATAAAGCCTGATGAATTCACTTCCTCCTGATAATCATGTTGCCTTCCTGGAAAGCAAAGAAAAATCTGTTCATGTCTGTTTGTGAGGTGTGCAAGCAGCATACTTATATTTTTTCTTGATGTGTGATTTTCAATTAGAGTTGCAATGCAATTACAAAGTGAACTGTTGCAATTTTGTGGATATATCAGGTACAATTCTCTCCCAATTTAGTGATTTTGCTATGGTCATAAGTCTATTAAAAACATACTACTTTGAATAAGCATCTCAATTGTCCAACGATATCTACCTGTACGCTTCTATATTTGAATTGCTTTGTGTAATTCTGCTAGGATTTAGAGGCACTGTGGGGCCTGTGTATCACTCTTAGGACTGTATAAAGACTTGTTTTTCTTCTCCCTGGAATGTCCTGCTTGATTGGCATTTGAGTATTTGCATGTAGCTGTGGTTATTTCTTTTCATCAGCCTGTCTTACTTTACAGGATGTATAATCTACATTTCAGAAAGCACTATTTCAGTGTTTTAGATTGTTAAGCATCTGTGTGTGTGTTGGTATGGATTAGTTTCTCTGTGACCTTGGCGAACAGCTTACTGTTTTTTGGATTTTCTTCATTCTTCACAGATGCATTTTGTAGGAGTAATTTAAGGATGAATGTGTTGAAATGATTTTGAAATCCCCAAGCACTATATACAGTAAGTAATATATATTTTTATTTTTCTGCTCAATCACATTCATGCTGAATAAATTTGGCAGGCAGATATACAAGGACACATTTCTACTTACAAATCTTGGTATTTGACATACTGATAGAAAATGTGTACTAGAGCAAAAGGAACACTTTACTGGTATGAATTAAGTTATATAATTTTTAGGTTTTTAATAACTGATATAACAATTGCTCTGCTAACCTATATACATATTTCATTTAGTTATTAAGTAATATTGTTCCCATAATTGGAATGAGTGAAGGAAAGATTAAAGATGTTAGAGTTGATGTAATTTTTAAGAGTATTGTATTAATGTATATCAAGGTTTCTTTGTATCACATTATTTATAACTAAACTGCTTTTAATATTCTCCCAAATATTTTATATAATTATTTTTATTCAGATCTCTGTGAGAGAATTGAGACCACCTCCCTAGGCTGAAAAACTTGTTCAGTATTTCTTCAGAGTGACTCATCTGTGCTTTGTACACAAAACTTGCATAATGTATTACCATTACTAGTAAGTTAGAATAAGTTTAATAATTTTTATTAAGGGTTGATGTTTAAAGTTTAAACATGTTTGATGATTTTTTTTTTGAATTTTATTTCTGCACATTCATTATCCTGAGAAAATTACAGATTTCTGGTGTTTCTTTTTAATCTTTTTAAATATGAATGTATTATTTTCAAATTATGCTTACTAATTCCTGAATTGGACAGTTTTTAAATAACAAAAATATAGATTCCTGAATTCCTTGGTTTGGTTTGTAAATTCTTTTATTGCTTCAAATTGGAGTTGCCAAGTTTTCTGTTTTTTTTTTTTTTTTCATTCATTGCACACGTACACATTTACCTGTACTATGTTACATTGGAGTTGGGAGGAACCAGAGCCTCAGAGTCCAGTGTCCTTGGCTGGTGGAGAAGTGTGATCCAGAGAACCATCCGAATTAGGCTTTTGCAGCAAGATTTGGAGGCAATGATGGCTGCATTGATGCTTATATATTGTCTGCCGGTATAATTACTTCAACAGAAAGACAGCATAGCACAGTAGCTGACAAAGCCAGGCTCAGATATAGCTTTATCTCTTGGATTTGTCATGTACTGTGTTACGTTGAGCACACTGTTTATGTCTGTTAAAAATTGGTTAAAAGCAAAAAAACAAACAAAAAACCAAAGACAGCAGCATTGTGGTACAGCAGGTTAAGCTGTTGCTTTCCACACTGGCATCCCATGTTGGAGTCAGTTTAGGCTGGTTCACTTCTCCTGAGAATGATGCAAAAGATGCTTCATGTGCTTGGGTGGCTGTCAGCAACCAGGAGACCAGGGTGGGATTCTAGGCTTTTGGGGTTGTCCTTGTTCTTGTGAAATTTGGGGGGAGGGTGTAAATTAGCAATGGAAAATCTCTTTCTCTTTCTGTTTCTTTATCACTCTGTTGCTTTGCCTTTCAATTAAATACAATTTAAAAATATCAGATTAAGAACAGCATCCTTTGTGATGATTGAGTTAACATATGCAAGGTTTCGTTCATTTCCAAGTACATAGTGAATGCTTAGTAACTATTAGGGATTGATAAGTTGGAAATGATTTTTCTTTTGGATATTTTAATTCAAATATGTTTTCCCATTAAGGATCATGACGTTACAAACATGTCAAATGAAGTCTACAACAAAAGTACTCAGTGACTATTGTTGATTGATATGTTCACAGTGAAACTAAATTTCAGCCTTCTCTGGAAGCAGAGAATAAGATGCCTTTAGGAGGTGCTTTTACTTCTGTGAGCTTTTAATGAAAAAGTTTAGTCAGCCAGAATATATGAAAGTAATATACATATATTTATGTATATATGCATATGTATAGTAATCAGACTATCATATACCATGTTACTGGGTGTGAATTGACTGCTTCTGGGTGTGTGTGTGTGTGTGTGTGTGAGCTATTTGTAGAGATGTAAGGAATCTGCACACTTATCTTCAAGGAGATGGAAAAATTGTAAAAGCTAAATGAATAGTTGAAATGGTTGTCAAATAGTTTGGGGAAATAACTTCATCCAATATTCTGTCAAGCGAGTCTTAGAAATTGAAAGGCTGTGGGCAAGAAAACACTAAGTATTGACTTTGTCAAATGTAATTTGTTTTCTGAAGAATCTATTTTTGTCTACTTTTTGAAGTTATTTATTTATTTGAAAGGCAGTGTGGTGGGAGAGAGAGAGAGAGAGAGAATGATTAAGACTTGTTAACTGCTAGTTCTATTCCCAAATGGCTGTGGCAGATGAGATAGGACCAGGCCACAGACAAGAGCCACACAGTTCATCTGAGTTTCCCAACTGGGCCACCAGGTTGCATGCATTAGAACAAGTATTTGCTGCTTGCTTGGATGCACTAGCAGGAAGCCCTGTTAGAAACAGAGTAGCCAGAAGTCACTGGCACTCACACAGGCCATGCAGATGTCTCAGATTGGCTTCATCTGATGTGCCGCAATTGTCCACCATATCACATACAGTTTTACATCCAACTGTGCACTTTATTATAAGCAATAATATTGTGAAGCAGATAGTTTATTATTATTTTTCACATTATATTTCACATTTGAATATACCAGTCATGGAAGTGAAGTTTTTGACCTAATTCTGAGTGTTAAGCAGCTGGAATCAATGGCTGACCTCCCTTTTTTAGGGTACATAGAAAATCTTCCCAAACAGAAGATCTTTCTAGGAATAAAATCTTTGTATTTTTTTATTGTATTTCACATAAAATAATATTTGTCTTACATTAAGTGTCAGTGTTCATTCTGCTCTTTTAAAAAGTGCTGTCGGGAATGAGCATTTTGAGTCTGGTGTTAAAGTGTCGTTTGGAGCGCTTGCATACATTTTGACTGCCTGGGTTTGAATGCTGCCTTCACTTCCTACTTCAGCTTCCTACTAATGCGTATCCTGGGAGGAAGCAGGTGATGGTTTGATTACCTAAATCCTGTTTTCTACATGGGAGAACTGGGTTTAGTTTCTGTCTCCTGATTTTGGCCCGGTCCAGGTATATGTGTGTGGACATCTTCAGTGTGAGCTGGTAGTTAGATCTGTCTCTGTTTCTCTGTGCCTTTCAAATACAACAAAGAAGTAGATGCTTAAAAATGCTGTTTGATTAAATAGGAAACACAAGAAAATCCGTCTGTGATTGGCATGTGGCACAGTTGCCACCTGTAACTCTAACATGCCATTTTGCCAGTGCTGGTTCTGGTCATGGCTCCTCTGCTTTGGATCCATGTCATGTAGCTGGGGAAACAGTTGATAATGACCTAATTACTAGAGTTCCTGCTACCAGCTACAGAAACTTGGACGGATTTCCTAACCTTTTGGCTTCTCCCTGGCCCATTTCTGGCTGTTGTGGTATTTGGGGATGAACAAACAAAATGGAAAATCTTTATCTCTCTTCATTTCTACTGTTGCTGCCTACAATGGCATGGACATAGTTAGAGAGAGAGGCATTTATAGAGGGAAAATAAGAAATGAGAGAGACAGTGTAACAGCGAGTGGCTAGAGGGAAACCCCTTTCTCTTTGCCAAGGAGGAGGTAGACCTACAAGACATGCAGCCTGTCTTTTGCTGAACTGCTCGGAGAGTAATCTTACAGGAATTGATGTGACACAAATGTTGATAGCCATGCCTCGTATTGATGTTAACCAGCCCATGCTTAATGCTCAGGGAGGAACAGCATAACCCATGTACAACAGTCTGCATGGGACTGTCTCAAAGATATCTTAAAGCATGCAGTTCTTTGGCCTTGGACCATTGCTTACATGTGGACCCTTGCCCATAGGCCTCAACATTGATCTTGAACTCTTGCCAACTTGTGAACGATTGCCTGCAGAGTTTAACCTTGATATCCTACAGCAGCAGGCTGTTGACTCAAGATTCCAGAAATAACCCATCCTGCCCTTCAATATCTCTCTCTCCCTGTCTCTCTTTCTCTGTCACTGTCACTTTACTCTGTATTTTGAATGAATGAAAATTTTCACCTCTTCCCTAAGTGCATATACTGTGTTATAGTCTCTGTTATGCTCTTCAGAATCTGAGTGACTGATCTTACAGTTTTCCTGCAGACCAGAACAGAGAAGTTTGGAATAGCGTTTAGCCTTGCTTCTCAATCTCTTTCCTCTTACTAGCATTAATAGCATTGTCCTGAACGTATCAGTAGTCACATGGTTGCATTCTGTTTGTATATTCTTTGCTGGCCATCATCTTCCGCTTCAGCCATGTACAAACCCAAAGCCCCTTCAATTCACTTCTTGGAACTGATCATCAGTGACATTTTATCTAGGGGATCTTTGTCAACTTGCTAGCATTACTGACCTGAAAAATTAGAAGATTATTGACTTGAAAATGACCAGGTTGAATCTTCCATGCTGCATCTTGCTTTTTGATTTTCAGAATGGGGATCTTATAGAATGGCTCTACTTTCAAATTCCATTTTTAGCCTCTGAAAGTGAGTGATTTTATTTAGTAATTTAATTGCACTTAGTGTTTATTGCATGATCCTAAATATGAGAAACACTGATAGTAAATGCAAGAACAAGTAATAGGGAAAACAAAAAATTACTCTCAAGAAAACCGTGTCTATCTGAAGAAGATATGCCTAGATGTGAATAAGTAAAGAACATGGTATCCATGTAATGGATGGATGGTAATCCAACTTAAGCACCATTTCAAATAATTCAAGCAATGTGGAAGTTTAAATGTGTGAAAAACAAAGCATTACAGGAGATTGAGAAAGGAAGTATAATTATGAACTGTGTTGGTCTATGACTTCAACATGCAGATTGTCTCTGGGCTAGATCTTGGTGCAGATGGAAAATGTTAAGAAAATATTTAAGGTGGTAGCATATTAACAGTTTAAACCTGAAGTTGCATACATCATCATCATTAAATGGTAAGTTATTAGTTAGGGAACTGATTACATTTCTCAGGCTTAACTACAATCAGATAACAACAGAAAATAAGGCTGGAGCTAGGCCCCAAAATACTGACAACCATTCAGGAGATTTGATTTTGTTGGTAGGCAATTAAGCAAGGAGGGAGGAAATATACTCAGGATCCATCTGGCATACATACTTTCTTTTTAAAATACTAATCTGTTGATGTTCTTAGAACACATTGCATCTGGAAAGCTTGTAGATAGGAATGTGACTTATTTGGCAGTCGGAGCAGCGTAAGAATGTAAGTGTGAAGGCAGTGTCGGGCAGCATAGTAATGGGAATGGAGAGGAAGGGATAGACACGGGTGGGGCTTGCAAGGACGCAGGGTCATGGAGTAAGGGTGCCAATTCTTGTGCAGGATTTACTAAAAATACCGCTTTTCAAAAGAGTTATTTATTTATTTTTATTTTTAATTAGTTTATTTACATATGTCTATGTATTTACAGAGAAAAGAGAGACAGAGTGAAAGAGAGAAAGAGAGAGAAAAAGAGGAAGAGAGAGAAAGAGAGAGAGGGAGAGAGATACCTTCCATCTGCTGGCTCACATCTCAAGTGACTACAACAGCCAGAGTTGGGCTTGTTCGAAGCCAGGGTGCAGGAGGTCTCTTAAAGGGTTACAGGAGCCCAAGCACTTAGGCCATATTTTGTCACTTTCCCATGTGTATTAACAGGGAGCTGGATGAGAAATAGAGCAGCCAGGGATTGAACCTGTGCCCAGATGGGGTGCTCACACTTCAGGGAGAGACTTATGCCATGGTGCTGGTCCCCATGGAGCTTGTTTTAAATATAGTTTATCAGTGCCATCCACCCTCTTAAAGAGGAATGTGAGAAAGACATCAGTTAAACAAAATGTCCTGGGTTAAAAATGAGCAAGGTAAGTTTCTGACTCTACTGCGTAAACTGTGGAGTTTTTGCATTTGACCATTTTATCATCATCCCACTATGAGATGACCGATTATTGATCAAAATGGAAAATGATGCTGCTAACATTGATAGTTTTCCAGTGTTTTTCCCTGCTTTATATAGGTACTTAGATACAAGAATTTCCTGAGCTTTAGGGAGAAATAGCCCTTATGTTTAAAGATTTATCTCACATATATTTGCTTGTATGCTGGGCAACAGGAACAGTGTAATTTATGATGTTACTCAATTATAAATTAGAATAGTAAATATGTCATCTTAATGTGATTTGTCTTCTTTCTTTAGCAGAGCTTAAAATGAAACAAGGACAGAGTGCTAAATTAAAGATTTAATATCTCGGGTTCATGAAAGACCAATATTTTAGACTTAGTTTACCTATCATACTAAACAATAATTTTGACAAGTGGAAAAATAGCACCCAGTACAAGGAATATCATTCTTTTGATATTGGAGAAGTAGCATAACGTGCTGCTTAAAAGCGTGGCTTCAGCTCCGTTCCATTGTATTGGCCTAGATTCCAAGCTGAGGCATCTTTAGCTCTGTGACTTTGTGTATCTTAAGTTATTTGTGCCTCAGTCCCTGTACCTTTGAAATGTGATAGTAATAGTATTGTATCTTTCAAATATCGAAAAAGTGAAATGAGATAGAAATTTACAATGTTTCTTGATACAGAGAAGTTTCTGTGTAAAAGTAATAAAGCTCACTGTTTTGCATAGGTAACAATCTCTTTATAGAACTACTATCATTTTACCATTTTGCCGTGAAGTTTTATATATGAAGGGCATATAACTTTTTGCAAGTAAAAGACTTATGTAAACATCACATAGATCAAGCAACAGAACATCCTTGGCTTCCAAGGCCCTACCTTTTCAGACCCTCAAACATTACATCCTTTCCATCATTTCCTCAATGAATGATGCTATGCGGATTTTTCCTTGTTTTTCATTGCATTTTGACATTTCATCATACATTCTTAGCCACAAAATTTTAATGTGGCTAGTTTTTTACTGGGTGTACATAATAGTCATAGGAATTTTGTGATGATTCCCATTCCTGAATGATACTTGTAAGTTCGGTTAACGTTTTTGTGTGTCATCATGTGCTGGGTTGATGAGCCTCAAAGCTAGATCAGATGCACGGAGTTGTGGGATTTGAGTCGAGTCATGTCTGCTGATGTGGGCCATGGGTATCCTAAGTTAAGTTACAAAACTTTGAATGTAATTATAATGCTACAGACTTCCAATTCCTTGACTAACAATTAGGGAATAATTTGAACTTTGCTTCTCATTTGACAGTTGCAGTGTACCACAGGCTTGTGCATTGTCTTTTGCTTTCGGCAGATTCTCTTGTCAAAAAATATTCTTAAGACCAGCAGATATATTTATGGAATGTTATTTACTCAAAATTTTAATTTTCACAGGAGCTGGCTTTGTTTAGATGTTCCACAAGTACTGAAATGAAACAATAGATGATAATTGAACATGATGTTCTATTTTAGAAAAGCAGCTTAAGATTTTGACCATGAAGGGTTTCTGACTTAGACACAAATACGTTATTTGGGGCGAGAGATTTAAATTCTCTGAGCTTTGATTAATCATTTTGGAAATGGACAATTTATTATTAAAGGCAAGTGAAAATAAACTGAAAGAGAAACATTAAAGTACTTTGAAAAAAATTTATCCAATTTGAATACTAAGTTCTTCAGAAAGCCCAATGAATAAGACACGGAAAATGTTTTCAATGTTCTGGCATAGTCATTATATGATAAAGTTTGAAAGTCAAGTATAGCAGAAGGAAGCTATCATAAAACTGTTTAAAATTTGTGTTAGATTTTGACAATCTATTCACCTTATGAAGTTCTACTGTACCCCACAGTGGCCACACCAACAAAATATACATATGATTTTGTGTATGTAATGTCTTGGTGAAGTCAATTTTCAGATGTAATATTGCTCTACATCTGGCATTCTTCTCGTGCGATGTGTGGCTGTTAGTACTACCTGTTTTCTTCAGTTTGCCCCTCAGACTTGAGGGGTTGACCTTTCTTTCAGTGATTAGCCAACTATTAGTAAAAACATGATTGCCACATGCAAAATAGTCTCTATTGTTAAATGATTAAATGCAAGAGAAGTACCCTATTTTTCAAAATATGTTGTGTTCTCTGATAAAAACATAGAGATTAATTTTATTCTATAGCATATACCAAACTTTTATGAACTCTGTTTATGTATTGTACATATATTTTAATAACAAATAAATTAAAGTGTATCATGTGTACATTAATATGTAAAGTAAATTGGTTTTAATTAGATAGGTTGGTAGAATTTAACAGTATGATTGTTATGTACGTCATGACACAGAACATTTCCAAACCCCAAGAACATCTCACTTAACTTTCCTGTCAATAACATTTTGATTTTTAATGTCCCTCACTTTGACTTTATTATAATGATCCTCTTAAAAGGCAAGAAATATCTTCAAAAGTAATATTAATCTTTTAAAATTTCCCAGGAGTGCTCATAATTGTGATAATAACAAGAACTACTATATAATAGTTGAAAATACAATACATTATAGCAATAATTTAACAAGTAATAAACTTATCTACAGCTACCTAAATGAAACAATATTGCAATGTGAACATCTTATGAGATTTTATCCAAATCTCCCACCTGTGAGCCAAAAAATAGAGCCACCACACAAGCTGGTGAGTGTTCTGTTGGTCTTGTTGCCAGGCAACCTGTATCAGACACATCCAATTGAGCAGCCATAGAGTCAAACTAGAAGGTATCTTGGAAACAGCAGGGTCCAACTGAATGAGCAGGAGGGTGGAAAGCAAAAAAAGAGGACAAGCAGAAAGCACAAAGTCAGTTGAGCATTTAACTGTGTTAATCATAACCACATTTTTTTTCCGAGTCGCATGCAGCTTGCTTAGATTGAAATTATTTGACTGTCTACTCCCTGCACTGTGGTTCCCTTCTCTGATGTTTGTATGTGTCTAAGTGAAAAGGATTGAAAAATTGCATCGCCATTAATTTTTTTAGAAGAGAAGGATGTTGCAAATCATTTTCTAGCACACTGAAGGTGTGTTAACAATGAGTTCATTATGATTTTACTCACCAAGTATTATGTTTGAATCATTCATGCTTAAAATTAGCTAATTTCGAAATTGATATTCCCTGTTTTTAAATTTGAAATACATAGTAAAATTTGAAAATGCATAGTAAAATATTTACTCCATGGAGTTAACTCCTTTCCTGGATAGTAAGAGAGAGTAAGACAGGAAATGTACCTATGTTCCTCTGTGAAAGTCACAGAGCAGATCCCAAACAGGGTGAGATTTGAAATAAACTTGTACTCTACAAAGAAGCACATCTGTGCACTGCTAGACAGGGATGGTCCATTACCTTTAGTTTAGTATCAGCCTTTGTGTTGTGTTCTGACTCTCCATCCTCTTCCCTCTTTGTTCCTGACAGATAAGTGTGGAGAACAATAGCAGCAGTAAGATAGAAGCTTCTGAGGCTCCTGCTAACTCATCAGCACCTATGAGTCACTTGAGCTCTTCCCAATTATTCCTCTTTCTGTGTAAACCCGTTCTGTTGGATGTGCTCTAGACACACCTGTACATGCTCCAGGAGCCTGAACTCCGATGAGTGCTTTATTTCTGTATGTTCATCCTTTCCTTTCCCTTCTGATTTCTCCCAATGTGATTAACCATGCCAAAATTCCACCCTGCATAAAAATAGAAATTTACACTTGCATAAGTCCGTTTAGCTACACTACATCACTTATCTCTGCTCAAAACTAGATGCTTCCTAGACTTTTGTAAATTTTCTCACACGTCCATTCACATGTCAGTGTGCTGAGGCTTTCTTTGTCTGCCTGATTGAAAGTGCACTTTCTAAGGGCACCAAACCTAATCTTGTAACCTCAAATAAAGAATGTGTTTTTTTGCTTGTTGGCACAGGTTTGTACCCCTCATCATTCCCTTCATATAAATGTTCTTTCCGGTGGGATCTATATGATGGTACCTTATGTTTTTTCTTTGATAGCCCTCCTTAATCTGATTTGTGGGCTCATAATTTTTATAAATTCATACTTTGTGAGACTCTATGACCCTTTTTTTCTCCTTATCATTCTGTAACTGAACAAGTTCCATCAACTTCCATGACTTCAGTTAACATTGGTTTGTCAACTCTCATCTTTGACTTTTGAAATTCAATTCCCTTTTCACTTGCTTTTGAAGCAGCTCAATTCATAAGTCCTATAGGAGCTTCAAAGTGAACAAAACATACTAGTAAGTTTTTGAATACCCGTAGTTGTATATTTTAAATATTAAGTTTGGGGATGGCATAGTCGTGCTTTAGCAGGTTAAATCCTCTGTCAGCAGCAAGGCATCCCTAATGGGTGCTGGTTTGAGTTGTTTTGTTTTTAATCCAGCTTCCTGCCTGGCTCCGAGAAAGCAAGGGAGGCCAGCCCAAGTCCTTGGACCTATGCTCCTGTGTGGGAGATCTGGGGGAAACCTCTGGCTTTGGATTGGCCCAGCTTTGGCTGTTGCATCCATTTGCGGAGTGAACCAGTGTTTGGAAGATTTCTCACTCTGTCTCTAATTCTCTGAAACTGCCTTTGCAATAAAAAGAAAAAAATACTTCAAAAAATAAAATCAAAACTAAGTTTGTAATGGACATCAAAACTGTTATAGACAAAAATAGTGAAATCACTATTCTTTTGTTTAATCATTTATGTTATTATAAAGGTGGAGAGACAAAGAGACAAAAAGATACTTTCCATTTGCTGATTCACTTCCCAAATGTCTGCAACAGCTAGGGACGGGCAAGGCTGAAGTCAAAACTCTAGTCCTTGATCTCGTGTCCCACATGGGTTGCAGGGACCCAAGTGTTTGAACCGTCACCTGCTGCCCCCCAGACTGTTAAGTTTGAAAAAGCTGGGAGCAGAAGTGGAGCCAGAACTCAAAACTAGGAACTCTGGTAGGGCATGTGGTTGTCCCAAGTTAAGAGCTTAACAACTATACCAAATGTTGCCCCAAATTAGTATGCTTGACAATGATGCTTGTCACAGATTCTTTAATCTTTTGCTGGAATTGTTAGATGACCTCTGAGAGGTCAGGTGTTGGAAGTATCTAGCATGGGCTTGCACGAAGAACATATTAAGTGCTTGAAATTATTTGTCAAATAAGTTGAATAATGGCCTACTGATTGGTTTCTACGTGTTAGTATATCCAATTCTATTTCTTTTTTCTTTTGTTAAGATTTATCTATTTTGGGCCCGGCAGCGTGGTCTAGTGGCTAAAGTCCTCGCCTTGAACGCCTCGGGATCCCATATGGGCGCCGGTTCTAATCCCGGCAGCTCCAGTTCCCATCCAGCTCCTGCTTGTGACCTGGGAAAGCAGTCGAGGACGGCCCAAAGCTTTGGGACCCTGCACCTGCATGGGAGACCTGGAAAGAAGTTCCTGGTTCCTGGCTTCGGTTCAGCGCAACACCGTCTGTTGCGCTCACTTGAGGAGTGAATCATGGGACAGAAGATCTTCCTCTTTGTCTCTCCTCCTCTCTGTATATCTGACTTTGTAATAAGAATAAAACAAAAAATTAAAACAAAAGATTTATGTATTTTTTTAAAGTGATTTATTTTTATCAGAAAGGTAGATCTTACAGAGAGAAGGAGTGATAAAAAGATTTCCATCCATTGGTTCACTCCACAAATGGCTGTGATGACTGAACTGAGCCAACCTAAAGGCAGGGACCAGGAGCTTCTTCTGGATCTCTCATGTGGATGCAGGGTCCCAAGCCTTGGGCCATTCTCTGCTACTTTCCGAGGCCACGACCAGTTAGTTGGATGAAAGTGAAGCAACTGGAACATGGACTGGCACCCATATGGGATTGTGGCACTTGAAGGAGGAGGATTAGCCAGTTGAGGTGTCACACATGGCCCAGAATTATTATTTATTTTTATTGCAAAGGCAGATTTGCAGAGAGGAGAGGCACAGATCTTCCATCTGCTGGTTCAGTCTCCAAATGGCCACAGCAGCCAGAGCTGAACTGATCAGAAGCTAGGAGCCTCTTCTGAGTCTTTCATGTGGGAGCAGGGCCCCTGGCTTTGGGTCATCCTCTGCTGCTTTCCTGGACCATAGGCAGGGAGCTGGATTGGAAGTGGAACAGCGTGGACCTGAACTGGTTCCCCTATGGGATGTTGGCACTCACAGGTGAAGGATTAGCCATTTAGGCCATCATGCTGGTTCCTCTGATTCTCTTTTTTAGGCAAAACCTTTACTGTTACCCTGTAAATAGGTATAACTCTTGCTGCCTTTTGATAATCACAGGAACAACAGAAGTCAGTTGGACAAATTAACCTCTTCAAAAAGATGAAAATGAAAGAGTAGTGTTGATAATGTGAATGGAATTATTTGTCTGATCATGCTGGCCATGTATACAATGTATGTATATGTGTGTTGCTGAATTTTTAGAATAGGACTTTGTGTATTTCTGATGTTTTGATACATACAATTCATTGTTCACCATTTTTGCTATCACTTAGGGCTTTAGTGCATACAGATGACTTTAAGCACTGTATATCTTAAATGTTATCAATGATCATCTTAGTTTTAACTAGCCCAAAGAACATTTAAAATATGCCTTAAGGCTTAATTCACCTGGGATGGAGTTTCTGTAGGAAGGCAAGTGAGATTTTGGAGAAATATTGGGCTCACTAACAGACATAGGATTTTTTTCAAGGAGGAAAGGAAAAGTACAAAAAGCCAGAAAATTAATGGGAGAAAAATTCACACATGGAGATATAGTGAGCAAATATGCCTTTAAGCGCCAATTGCAAAGAAAGTGGAAATTTCGGATCACATGATTCTGATAATTAAAGAAAGAAAAAATCCTTCTTTAATGAATGAAAATGAATGAAAAAAGGAATATAAGAAATATAAGGGGAAACAAATTTAATACATTAAAGGAGAGATATTGTTTTAAAAAATCTGAGAGGATCAAGAATCAGGAATATTAACAGCATGAAGAATAAAATGCTAGGTGCCAGATAAGAGGTCTCATCATTTTCGGTTGTTGCGTTTGTAAGAATCTTTGCCAAAAAATGTGAAACAAAAGGGAAAATACAATTTTAATTGCTTTTTGTTTGAAATGGGGTTGAATTGGAGTAGAACATCACAGTATTTTTATACTGATTCCAAGAGAAATCATAGCAGCATTTTCTGTCTCAGTTTGAGCTTTGTTTTATTCCATAGAATTTAATAGATAAGAGCTTTTTGAATGTAGCACACGTACCTATTTGTTCTGATGTCAATCAGTAGTTGGAATGCATTTAATATGTTTGTCAAAATCAAAGGAAAATATAATCATCCAGCCACAGAGAAGTGGAGTTTTCTTTGGAATACACTGATTATATTGATCTTGAAGCTTTTCTAATCTGTTTGAGTTGCAAAGATACGATCTGTTTCTAGAAAGTTTACCAGTTGTTTGCTCATAGATTTTGGATATTGTTTCAACATACACTCTGCATTAATAGCTTGTTGCTTCTCACTGCTGTATTAGCAACTATAGTGATCTGGTTTCTAGGAAGGAAACCTAGCAAGTGATGTGAAGGCTGGCAGAATGCTGCTCCTCACAGTGCTCTGCTCAGCCAGTATCCCATGGCTGACTTCTGGAGAACAATGTTGAAAGAAAAAATTGTTTTTGAAGTTGATTTAATTGGTAATAGCCAGTACAAAGTGAGAGATAGGAATGCATCTTTCAGGAACTCAGAGATACATTATATAATTATTACATTATAACACTTAGGGCATTAAAAGTGGCATTTTAAAATTAGATGTTAGTTATAGTGTTATTTTGATTTCTGAATAAAAAAAATAAACACTGACTTGCTTCCTCTTAACTGGGAGTATTTTTTCCTCACAGTAAGTTGATTTGGAGTCTAGTGATTCTTATTGTCTCATTTTTTAAAATTTCAGTGTGCTATTGGTAGGATATCATACTTTTCTATTGTGACATTGCCTGTAATTCTTTGATACCTCAGTTATCATTTGATTTTAATCTAAAGTGTGTAAAGGTAGAGAATATTTTGAAGCACTAGGATATATTTCTTTTTTAAAAGTATGTATTTTATTTATTTGAGAGAGAGAGAGAGAGAGAGAGAGAGAAAGGCTTCTGTGGCCTCTCTTTGCACTACTATAATTGTGTGTTTAGGTTTTCAGGCATAACTGAAAATGTCATGGAGTTCATAATTTGATTCCTTTTTAAAAATTTATTTTTTAAGATTGTAAATGAGAATTTCCAACTGTGGTATTGCTAAGTTAAAATATATAGTTTTTAAGAAAAATAGGCCAAAATTTATTTTTGATATGTCCCTTTTGTTTTCAAAAGTTTTTAAGAAACAGTTTAGATTTCTACCTGAAAAGTACAAGTGAAATTTTGTATCCCACATTTATAAAAATAAAATTTTGTTTAAAGCACAATTTCTACATACAGTTCTTTAATTAACACTATTATTAATTAAATTTAATTAAAGTTTTATTAATTATTACTAGTATTATCTTATTAAATTAAGATATTATTTATAAAATAATGGCTTGTTTATGGTTTTTCTGCTCATGTGCCTGCACTCATAATGTTGATCTCTGCCCTCGATTAAATCTTGTGAAAAAGCATTATACTGCTTCCCATCTCTTGTAGTTTTGGCAGATTTCCTTACTTTATAGTAATCCTGTGTTTTCTCTTATTGGATTATGCACTCCATTATATTAGATTGCTTTATATTGATTAACAAGTTAAAATCCTTGGCAATTTCCATTTGACAAGTTACTTTGCTAATGAGAATATGATTTTTCATTCCCTGGGGATATAATACTTTCAATTTACTGTTAATTAATTGCAGACTAATTATTCAATTTCTGAGTTTTAAATTTCTTTTCTATTTACTTTTCCTTAATTGCCTGTTTAAGGTACTTCACTTAGTATGATTACTAGCTCAACAGCAAGTTTGCAGAAGAAAAAAATGAGGCTGTAAGTCAAATTAATAAGTGATAATATACGATTAACAAGGTATTTGGCTTATTGAGATTTTGAGTGGGAGAAACTGAATTTTTACCAGCTAACCCCTTTAAATTTGTCTTTAAAAACATGTATTCTGTGCATGACATATGATTAAAAACATTACTAGTTAATATATGAGAATCTGCAGTTAAATTTCATTTGTATTTTGTGTAGGTAAAATACCTCTGAAACAACATGTGATATATTCCCTTCCACATCCTTTCCTTTGTATTACCAGGGATGTTTTTGTACCCTAAAGTTCTGGGGTTTTGTTTGACTTCACTTTGCTTTTGTCTCTTACTAATTTGCCAACTGGAACAGACTGATGGTGTAACATGACAAGACACTTTAATATTTATTATTTTCTGGAAATAAATTTCTGTATTTAAAAAAGAAATCCTACACAAAAATAGCCACATTATCCTACTTATTTCTTTTATTTTTTAAAAGATTATGTATTTTTACTGGAAAGGCAAATTTATGGAGAGGAGAGATGGAAAGTAAGATCTTCCACCCACTGGTTCACTCCCCAATTGGCCGCAATGTCCAGTTCTTAGCTCATCAGGAACCAGAGCTTCTTCCAGGTCCCCCATGTGGGTGCAGGGTTCCAAGACTTTGGGCCATCCTTCACTGTATTCCCAGGTCACAATCAGGAAGCTTGATGGAAAGTGGGAGAGCTGGGATATAAACTGGCACCCCATATGGGATGCTGGCAGTTGGAGGCTTAGACAGTTGAGTCAACCTCCTGGTTCCTACCCTACATATTTCAAAGAAAGAACATTTGTAATTTGTTCCTTCCATCTTTTGTCACGAGGAACTTTAAAGGCTTAAAGCCCACTAGGAAGCTGAGGTTACGGTTTCCTAACCATTAAATATCTTAGTGGAAATATTTATTCTATTGTAATTATGAGATTTATAGTAGAGGATGGCCAGCTAGCTGGCATATATCTACTGGGAATCAACTAAATGCTGTAGTGCTGTCTTAAATTTCTAGGTTTTATATCCAGTTGGACATTTTGGATATCTGCTTTCCCCTCTTGGTGAACACTAATGAATGAGCTGCAACAACTGGCATGTTGCCTTGTAAGTTAAATACCTAGCAGTCTTTTAGTATCCAAAACCAAATGAATTATGAGCAAAATTATGAGTGCGAAACTTTAAAACTTAACTCATTGTATTCTTAGGGTCCATATATCGTTTTTAAAAGCTTTCTTTATGAGGGCATAATTTTATTATCTCTCATGATACTCTCTGTTGCTTATAAAGTCCCTATGCTTTAAGATTTCACAGTTGCAACACCTTCATGGAATGGCTGAGAAAAGAAATAGATGCCAAATAACCTCAACACCTGAAATTTGCTTTAACCTGCTACTGTATTATATGCCGTCTATGGGTTTCTATTCATATTGCACTCATGCTGTGGCTAATTGTACTGCTTTTTCATTGCATTCCTTCAAATGAATAATTATTGATTATTGTTATTGCTCTTAAAAATAAGTCCAAATTTAGGTATTTCATTTATTCCTTTTCCTATCCATAATCCAGTACTCTTCTTTGTTTTTCCTAGCTGATCCTAGGCTAGAAAGAAGGAACTTAGACTCTCTCTTTATATGTATATGTTTGTTTGTTTATATATTTATATACTTCTTTGTTTATTATTATACTGCCTAGAAGAGGATTTTTTTTACATTTTATTATTATTGCTATCATTTTATGATACAGTTCCATATTCCCTTATCCCCTCCCCTATTCCCCCCCCCCACATAGTTCCTCTATATCATTACTAACATACAGTTCTTCCTACTCAGTCATATGTCCATCATTGCGGGCATGGACAATGGCAGAGAGTCCAGAATCCTATTGTCAAGATATAATAAACAGTTTCATTGTAAGTCCATTTTTGTCTGGAAGCAGAAATGCATACTACACTGCATCCTCACATCTGGATGTTAGTCTCCATTTCACAGCTACTGTACATCCCCTTAAATGAAAAGTCACGATACAAAATCAACAATAGAAAGAAAAATAGAAATTTACAATGCCCTGAAGTTAAATGACATGTTACTAGATATGACAGTCTCCATTACACAGCTACTATACATCCCCTTAAATGAAGAGCCACAAAACAAAATCAACATCCAGGAGAAAAAAGAAATTAACAACACCAAGAAGTTAAATAACATGCTATTATGAAGAAATGAAAATCAAGAATCTTCTTGAAGAAAATGATGCCACTGCATGATCTACGAGTCATTGAATGATTTAATCAGAAGAAAATGTTTTGAAGAGATGAAACCAACAGAAAACAACAAAACCCATGTGATACAGTTTCCGCTGATCTTTGTTGAAGTGTGTCTCCTCCAGACAATAAACAGATGGGTTTTGTTTTTTAATCCAGTGTACTAATCTATGACGTTAGATTGAGCTTAAGCCATTTACATTCTGAGTTTAATATATACGGGTGGTACTTTGATCCTGTCATTTTAGGAATGGGTTGTTCATTGGTTTAGTCTTCTGTTGTCATTTTACTGGGATCTTCTTCCCATTTGTCTTTGGTTTTGGTAGGTGCTATTCCTCTTCTCTGTCAAGAGAACATCTTGAAGTATCATTTGTAGGGCAGGTTTGAAAGAGGCAAATTCTTTTAGCTTTTCTTTACTGTGGAAGAATTTAATTCCATTTTCAAAGACAAAAGAAAGCTTTGCTGGATATGTTATCCTGGGCTGAAAATTTTTTCTTTTAGAATCTGGAATATGTCACTCCATTCTCTTCTTGCCTGTAGAGTTTCCTGTGAGAGATCTCCTGTAAGTTTAGTTGGCATTCCTTTATATGTCAATTGATTTTTTTCACGTGCACATATAAGGATCTTTTCCTTATGTTCTATTGAAGAGAGCTTGATGATCATGTGTCTTGGTGAAGATCACTTTTGATCAAGCCTGTTGGGAGTTTTGTGCCCCTCCTGGATCTTATTTCCCAATTCTTTCTCCAGATTAGGGAAATTTTCCTTTATTATTTCATTAAATACATTTGCAAACTCAGCTTCTCTTTCTGCACCTTCTGGGACCCCCATAACTCTTAGATTTGGCCTCTTAATAGTGTCTTTCAATTCTTGAATACTTTTTTTTTGGCCTGATCCAGCTCTGCTTCCAGCTTTTTGTTTGCTTCCCCCTGGTGACAGGAAATATCTTCCAATTCTGAGATTGTTTCTTCTGCTTGCTTCATTCTATTTTGGAGACTGTCTACTATACTTTTAATTTGCTCTACTGTGTTCTTAATTTCTGATATATCAGCCTTGATTTGCTTTATTGCTTCCTTAAATTCTTTGAGCTCTTGCATGAGCTTCTCATTCTTGATCAGAATCTTTAAAATGGGTCTTATGGATTCTGTGTCCCCCACTTTCTTGATGTCTTCCTCAGTTAGCTCTGAGGTTGGCATAGGGTTTTGCTCCTTTGCAGGAGAGTTTTCCGTAATATTCATTGTGCCTTTATCTCTTCTTTTGCTCTTGATCATTGTACTTCTGGTTAGCAGAGTCTTCTCCTTGGGGTAGGTTTCTAAGCTGTGTCACCCACAGGTCTACAATGCGATTTTACTTATTGCAGTTGTTACACAAGTTTTTGCTTGCAGCCACTTGTGCCACAACCTCCAGCGAGTTCCAGGTCTGGGTTCTTATATCAGATTTCTACCATGGTCTCCACAGCCCCAGCTCTTGGCTCACCACTCTCCACCTCCTGTGATACTGTGCTGAGGCTCCACCTTTGTGTCTGCAACCTTTCTCCCACTTCCAGTTGGAGCAGGTCCCAGGATTAGAGAGACACCAGGCGTCCTATATAATTAGGTTGTTGGTGGTGCTGATCTTGTCGGAACCTTTTGGATCTTAGGTCTGGGTGCCACACAGACCTATCTTAACCAGTACGATGCCACAGTCGGTATTATTTTCCTGCAGGACCAGTGCAATCCACTGACGTCAGTGAGTTCTCGTGAGCTCAGCACATGCGCAGTTCACTGTTGTCCCCTGCAGTCCTAAAGCTATTGCCACAGTGCACAAAATGGCGCCTGACATACCATCACTACAGTTCTTGATCTGCTGGACATCAGGTCTTAGGGCTACCCGGACATGCCCTGGGCGGAATCCACAGAATGCCACATCATTGCAGTTCACTGAGTCAGAAATGAGCTCACTCCCAGCTCATCATGTGCTCAGTCCTTTCTCTTGCCCTTTCCTGCTTACGCAAAATGGCGCCCAATTCAGCTCTAGGGGGCTGACTGGGCTGTGAAATCCACCCTGTTCTTGCACTGCCCATCTGAGATCTGCTGCTCTGTCTTTGCTCCTGGTCAAATCAAACGGACCAGCAGGACGGACAGACAGTTCTTTGTCTGGATTCACCTCCCAAGCTCCCAGTGAAAATCCTTTCCCACCTGGTTGCTGGTGGAGTTCCGGCTGCTAGTGGTGTTCAGATCACCATGCTGGAGTATCAGTCACTGCAACACCACACTGCTGTGCCCGCTGCTTTCCTGTGTCTATCAGTCTCCAGGTACCCCTCTGCTGTTGTTCTGTCCTTTCCTATTTCCTGAAATATGTCCTCTGTGCTTCATCCTGATTAAATATTTTTCTGTCCGTTTAAACGTGTCCTTACCCTATTCCGCCATCTTGGTTCTCGAGGATGTTGTTTATTCTTTATTTTAATATGACGCAGTTTAATAGGCACTGGGGTTTCCCCTTTCCCTCCCCACCCCCCCATTGTTCTCCCCTTCAGTCTCTCAATAGGTGTCTTTCAGATACCCTCAGAAGTCCATCACACTGCCATTGAGGTGTCTACCACCAATGTAGGAGACTATCTGTTATTTCGCTGTGAGTTCATCCTTGTACTGCATGTATGGCAATCAAATATATCCATAGGACAAATCAAAGAATGTTTTACTGTTTGCAATTTAGTCATTTTATTTATCTATTTTAAAATTTAATTAATTAATTATATTATTTCATGAACAGTTTCATAGACTCTGGGATTTCTCCTTTCCCTACCCAAAACCCCCAATCCCCAACTAATTTCTCCCACATTATTGCAATAGTGTAGTCTTTCATAAATGGTCATAATTCCATCATTCTGCTATTTAAGTGTATCCTGATATTGTAAGCATAGACAATGGCAGATTCCAGCATCCTATTGCCAAGATACATTCAACAGTTTCATTGGGAGTCCATCTTTGATTTGGAAGTAGAGTTACGTGCAGCATTGTATGTTCACATTTGTATGTGATGGTCTCTACCAAACAGTTACTGTACATCCGCTTAAGTAAAAAGCCGTAAAGCAAGATCAACAGTGAAAAAATGAGAATTTACAACAACATGAAGTTGAATGATCAGTATGTCACTGAAGAAATAAAAAAGGAAATCAAAGACCTTCATGATGCAAATGATGATATTGTGTGATGTATGAGCCAGCAATGAAATTAATAAGAAAGGGCCCGGCAGGTGGCCTAGTGGCTAAAGTCCTTGCCTTGAACGCACCAGGATTCCATATGGGCGCCGGTTCTAATCCCAGCAGCTCCACTTCCTATCCAGTTCCCTGCTTGTGACCTGGGAAAGCAGTCGAGGATGGCCCAAAGCCTTGGGACCCTGCTCCTGCATGGGACACCTGAAGAAAGTTCCTGACTCCTGGCTTCGGATTGGCACAGCACCGGCTGTTTCGGTCACTTGGGGAGTGAATCATTGGATGGAACATCTTTCTCTCTGTCTCTCCTCCTCTCTTTATGTCTGACTTTCCAGTAAAAAATGAATAAATTTATACAAAATTAATAAGAAAAGCAAATCTTTTTTAAATGAATGAAAATAAAAACAAACGTATCAAACCTCCAGCAGTATAGCAAAAGCAGTATTGAAAGGGCTATTCATTGTGTATTTTGCATGAAAGTTGTGTAATATCAGAAAGAACATATGATATTTGTCCTTTTGGGATTAACTGGTTCCACAGCTAATGTATGTTAGTATTCTGGATTCAAACCTGTAGAAGGCTGTACATCAGTTTGCTTTCTCAAAGAGTTGCCAGTATAATTAATGTTTCTTTATACAATTTTTATGTATTAAAAAAAGTCACACAAACACGCATAAATGTTACTTGGTTTTTGTGTGTATGATGATTTCATGTCTGTGAAGAAGGATCTGACTCTTAAAAGTTGCTAGGTTAGCTTATTAAATAAGTGTTTCATGGATATTGTCAGAACTTGTTCCTACCTCAGGGCAAAGTACTTTTTGACTCATGGTATAGAAACTTTTAGGATCAGAAACATACATGTATCAGCTTTACTCATGTCTGTGTTCCATGGAGGCAGTAGGAGCACACCATTGGGTAGCTAGAAACATTGATGGAGTTTTGTTGTAGGATAAAACAACTTCAGGAAATTCACCACTACACAGAATGCAGAAAAAAGACTTTTTTTTTTTTTTTTTTTGTGGAGGTTCTATGCCACTTGATTTTCTAAGGTTTCTCGCTGAAAATGTAACCCTGGAAAACAGCCTTAGTGAACTGTTTGTGGCCTCAATTCTTAGAATATCCCAAAAGAAAGGCAGGTATGCATTGTTACCATCTTGGATTCTGGAGAATTTTTAAATGAGTATGATATGTATGACATTCCGTTGAACAATTTGTGTGACCTGGCAGGGTGGGACCAAGTCCATTCTATATGTTTCAGAAAGTATTTATGTAAAGCTATCATACACACAATTTCAAACAACAGAATTAGTGTAACCTGCAGTACTGACTTGGTGATTGTGCCGAATTTCTAGAGGATTTCAGTAGGTCTGACTTTATACACACAAGAAATACTCTTAGGACAATCTAATACCCAGGAACACTCATGTAAGGGAATTTAGATTGACTTGTTTACTTTTGCAAAAGGTGATCTAAATTCTCAGTTTCCCAAAAGAGACAGTCCATCATACATTCTGCCAGTCTGTACAAATATAGAGGCAAAGGGACACATTTATTTTCATCTCAGGATGTGGTAATAAACTGATTTGGAGTTCCATTACATTTGTTTGGCCAAACATGTGCCATGTCACTGAAGACTTATAGCTAGTATTGCATATATAGTATAAATCAAAGCTGCTGAGACATCAGGAGAAGCGGATGAATTTCTATCAGCCAGATAGGAAGTTTTATCTGTTGCTATGTTTCCGTGGAGATGAGAAGTGTTGATCTTCAGGAGTGAATACTGAGGGCAGAGGATGCAGGAACAAATTTTAGTACCAGTCATGCCTACGTGTCTTATGGCATTTGGATTAGGTGATAGACAAAGCAAGAGAGGTTGCCAGTCACAGGTGTGGCTTCCCTCAGGTGGTGTTTGGCCTGAATCTGGTGATTTCACTTACTTGCCTGATTTGCCATACCTTTTTGCATATCAGTTGTATATGTATATACAACTGATATACAAATATGTATACACATGTACACATATATGTATACACATATGTATATATATGTACTATGTCAGTAAATATAATTGCATTTTTCACACTAATTTACTTTTCTAGTATATACCATTCAAATGGAGGGGTTAACTGTGATGGATGTAAAAATATGTGTCTAACATTTTTCAAGATGCAGTTCAGGAGTAGACATATTAAAAAGCCAGAAGATCCAAGCAACTGTCATAAAGAATAATGGTAGGAAATGAGGTCATGGAAACATTAAATAGATCTCTAATTTGGCTCAATTATGACTGTAATTCTTTTAATTAATTAAAAGTTGATTCTATCAGGAATTCATGGGATACTTGCATTGATTTTTCTGCACAAATCTTAATTGTAGCATTTCATGAGTTTTGGCTATTATAACACCCTTTATGACTCCTATTCTGTTAGAAAAAGTATCTACTAAATGTTTTTGGAATATACTATGTTTTTTTCTTGAGCCTCTTGAAAGCTCACACATTGAATTTCCACTGTTTCTTGTAGAAGAGGCTGTGAGACTTCTCATTCTTGTTTTTTGTTCTTTGGGCAGTATTATTGGTGACAATACTACTATTGCTACTAGCAGTACTAACTATTGTAATGAATTTCTCTTTTGTGCCAAGGACTTTAACAAAATTTTGTATGTATTAATTCATCCATACTCATCTTAGCCTTATGAGGTAACTACTTCATATTTTGTCACTGTAAAATAAAGTCACTGAACTATTAAGTTGCATTAAATCATATAATGAGTGATTGCAGACACCAGGTTTAAATCACAGTATTGTTACTCTACAATATGTATATTTGGGGCCTATTTGAAGTTGCCTCCTAACAGTTGAATTTTATGTTATGAATATTCATCCTCATGTATTTAAAGGAAAGAAAATACACACACACACACACACACATATTTAAATTGCATCTTACACTTGCCATAAAAGACATTTATCCTATCTTTTTCAACTTATTTCTTAGTCTGTATTTGTATGTGTTTGGGGCTGATGTGGTTTCTATACTGAATTCTTTCGTGTAGTCTACAAATTAGTGCCCCGAGTCTACCTGAAGTTTTTATTTTCATTTATGCAAGGTAGGAGGCGATTCAGGATTATTTTCAGTGTCTATTCACTACATTTGTCAGTTTGTAAACCAAATTCTTCTAATGTGTCTGATTAGATTAGTGGCTCACAGAGGCTCCAGTATTTTACATAAAATATTCACAGTGTGTTGGGAGTGTGAAACTTGGATGTACTACCAAAAGACATACATTATGTTCCAGGATCTTTTGGCAACTTCAGGGATAGCCTTATAAAACAGATGGAATGAATTTGCTTCTGTTTTGCAATTTTCTACTAAAAAAATATATGCTTACAGTTAAGAATGTCTAATAGCACCTAGACTAGACATCTTGGATAAATAATGATCTCCTAACTAAAAAAAAAAAAATAGTAACAACCAAATTAAATAAAATTGCCAAAGATTTCTTTCCTGTTTTAATATAACATTTTTATGTTTTCAACCTGGCATTAAAAAAAGATAGGAAAATGGTGCAGATTTTTTTAAAGATTTATTTATTTTTAATTGTTTTTAAGATTTATTTATTCTTATTACAAAGCAAGATATACAGAGAGGAGGAGAAACAGAGAGGAAGATCCTCCATCCGATGATTCACTCCCCAAGTGACCAAAACAGCCGATGCTGTGCCAATCCGAAGCCAGGAGCCAGGAACTTCTTCCAGGTCTCCAACGCGGGTGCAGGAACCCAAAGCTTTGGGCTGTCCTCCACTGCTTTCCCAGGCTACAAGCAGGGAGCTGGATGGGAAGTGGAGCTGCTGGGATTAGAACCGGTGGCCATATGGAATCCTAGCGCGTTCAAGGCAAGGACTTTAGCCACTAGGCCACCTGCTGGGCCCTTTCTTATTTATTTAATTTTTTTTGGAAAGGCAGATTTACGGAGAAAAGGACAAAAGTCTTCCAATTTCTGGCTCACTCCCTAAGTGGCCTCAATGGCCAGAGCTGCGCCCACCTGAAACCAGGAGCCAGGAGCTCCTTTCAGATCTCCCAAATTGATACAGGGTCCCAAGATTTTGGGCCATTTTCTGCTACTTTCTCAGGCCGTCGTTAGGGAGTTGGACCAGAAGTGGAGCAGCTGGGACACAGACCAACATCCATATGGGATCCCCACACTTACAGGTGAAGGGTTATCCTTTGAGCCATGGTGTTGGATACAGTGGTACTGATTTTTAAGAAGAATATTCTGTATCATAAAGTACTTTAGTGTAGTAGGCAAGAATAAAAGCGAATGGCAATCCGATTAGCCAGGTGTACTCGACAGTTTTCCATGTCTTCACTTGATCTTAGCCAAAAGGCTGAGAAGTGATAGTTTTCCATGTCTTAATGTTTGTGTGTCCAAAGGAAAAGGTTTAAAGAAGAAAATATCTGTGCAGAAAAGATTTGTAACAATTAGAAAAGAAGTTTTAATAGCCAATATAAGAACCAATGTTTTATGCAAGTTAATCATGATCCACACTTGCTTGGCAAGCCAGGGATATTGCAGAACTTCCATTTCTTGGCTGCTTGAGAAACAAAACCATATTTGCAAAACAAGTAGAAGCTTACTGGAATAAAAACATAATACAGATGCCGATTCTCTTAAATAAACCCGGGCAACCAACTGTGCTTATGTTGGTTAATGTTACCCTGTATAGTGTACTATATTTCTCCTCAATCAGTTTTGTTTTCTCAGAGAAAGTATATGAGAGTACAACATGAGAGATTTTTATTTCATAAATGCCTTGATACATGTTTGGTGAATAATATAATATAGTTTAACCTGTGTTCAAGATATAGGGGGTCTTAAGTATGTTAAATATTTAAATGAAGACTGCATATTAGTCTTTTTTTAATAAAATTATTACTGTATCATACGCGTCAGGTTTATTTATCTCACAGTTCTCACAGTTTAAGGATACAGCACTGGCGTTGGCTTAACTCCAGTGAGGAGCTCATGGCAGATTGCAGGAAGAAAACACATCTTGAAAGAAGTAAAAAACGCAAGTTCCATAGTTTCTGCCAAAGGCGTCTCCAGTTACCTTTAACCTCCTGGTAGGTTCCACCCACAGTACAAACCACCTTTTCCATCAACACCCTTGATTCAGACTTCTTTCAAGTGAAGACTCTGGGGATACACTGAATCATATCCAACTCACAGCAGACTGCCTTTGAAGTAAACAAAACAGAAATTTACACAGAAACTTATTTTAATTACATGAAAAATAGGGGGGCCTGCTTTGTGGCACAGCTAGTTAAGCTGCCGTATAGGATAGTGGTGTCCTATGTCAGAGTGCAAGTTTGGATCCTAATGATTGCTTTTCAGCTTCATGAAAATGCATGATGGCTTTAATACTAGGGCCTCTGCCACGTATTGACCAGACCTGTAGAAGTTTCTGGGCCCTGGTTTTGCATGTCCATGCCTTAGCTGTTTAGCCACTGGGAGAATGAACTACTGAATGGAAGAACTCTTTCTTTCTCTCTCTTTCTCTCTTTATATCATCTTAAATAAATAAGCAGATATATAAATATATATAAATTTTGAATAAATGAAAATGAGGTTTGATTTACTGCTTAATATTTTGGTATGTAGATTCAATAGCCTGTATTTGAATAATCATTAAAATGAAAATGATACGTGTTTTTAGAGTTTTCTAGTAACTAAAGTTTTAATTCAAGTTTTATACTCTTACTAGGATATGACATATACATTTTAATACTCAAAATTAAGTAATTGCTGATTATCTGATATAATAATCTTCATGAGTTTCTTTTAAAATTGTTCTTTTTCTTTCCCTTGCTTAAGCCTCCCAAATTTCATGAGGAGAATAGGGTAGGATATATGTTGTATATAAGGAAGATGAAACATGAAGACAAGTAGCCTATGTATGGTCTCCTCTTCCTGCGATGACAGTCAGTTCCTGTCTTTAATGTCTTTCTGCATCATTTATCATAAAGTGAACCATTTCATCTGGAGATGGCATTTGGTGGCCATTGGTGTTGTATGTATTTTGCAATTGGATATATTTTTTTTCCTCTGATGGACTGAAGAACCCTGTTACAAGACAAAGGCATGTAATATTATAGCTTGTATTGCACCATGCCTTTGATTTAGAAAAGCATAGCACATTAATTGGAAAAGCACATGGGAGAATCCTTGTCTTAAGACTTAGGGCCAGAGTTCTAGTAGTTAATCATTTTGTTTTATAGAATAATAAAATGGAAATGAAATATACAAAATCATTGTTAGCATGTCAGTTTTTTTCTCCAAGAAATCCAAAGTGCTAAAGTCATGTATTGGTTGTGTTTGCACATGGTAGATCTCTTCTTTTGTAAATAATATATATTTGTATACATATGTGCATATATGTGGATCTATACATATATAATCACATACATAATACATATATTATATATACTGAATAACTATAAATTTTAAGTAGATATTTATTGCTTTATTTGGAATTTAAATTTGTTGCTGATGTATACTGACTGTAACAGACAGAAAAATTTCTATTCCTTTATGATGTAGATCATTTGTTATTAATTTAAAGAGTTTCTGCTTCAGTAAATTGCATTTTGATATGTTTATTTTGAGACAAATTTTAATGAAATATTTCATTTGTCTTTGTATTTAACATTGTGTATTCCAAATGTGTCTATGAAATTATGATCAAATGTAGCAAATGATATCAGAATATTTATGGTCTGCTTTATATATGAAATACTGAATTTTATCAGGTAGTTATTGCTCAGTGTAGTGTAAACAAACACATGTGAAATTAATTTTATAGATACTTTCAATTTTAATAATTCTACACATATGTCTATTATTATACCTCTTAGAATTCCTATCGTGATTATGCTTATCATTCTTATATTAATAGGTTGTTTTTCTTATGACAAATTGTTTGTATGCATGCACATCTGTGATGGATATTTCTTATCCACACCAGATGGAGTTGTTAAAGCTAAGTATCTGTTGATTTATTATCTGTAATCACTCTGAGCATCCTGAAAATCCATTTTTTTTTCTGTGTTATGTCTTATTATTAAAGACTGTTCTGCAAAGTGAACTTTAAGCTTGGCCATTAAGAAAATAGAAAGTCTTTACGTTTGACATTGCTATCTTGGTTTCTTACACGAGAGCACTGCGACTTCTACTGTCTCTGGAGCTGGGAAATGGACGTGACACAGACCCATCTGTAGGGCTTCTCTCAGATACGAGACCATATCCCGTGTGATCACAGACTGATTTTTGCTTTTCCATTTTTGGTCCATTTGAAGTACTGAATCAAAGTAAATTCAGAACTTCACTATTTAGCAGCCCGATGTTGTTTAAAATACTGTAGAAGGCATTTATGTTAAAAACAATAAAGATAGAAGAAATCAAGAGCTGTGCATGATAATGGCAGATCTAGTATTGCATCTTAGAATTTTAGCTAATGCATTTGCTAACAACTTTTATTTATTTGGATTTAACTTAAAATTTGAAGGTCTGCTTGCTGATATATTTGATAATATTACATCTCATATATTTCATTTATATGTCCTTTATGCAATAAAATACTATATAGTAATGAAATTTTCTTTTCTTTTTAATATAGCGGAATGTATCCTGCTTTTAAACTGCAGTTCGTCTATGTGGCTTCGACTTAACCAGAGTAGTGTTTGTCTTCGATCTGTGTGTTGACTAGAAATCAAGAAAAGACATGAGGAGATTTGCTTACTGCAAGGTGGTTCTAGCCACTTCACTCATGTGGGTTCTTGTTGATGTCTTCCTACTCCTGTACTTCAGTGAGTGTAACAAATGTGATGACAAGAAAGAGAGATCTTTGCTGCCGGCACTGAGGGGTGAGTGATTCTGAAACAAATGCTGCCTTTCTTTCTTTCCTTTTTTTTTTTTTTTTTTTTTTTGACAGGAGAACTGCAATGACTTGATAAAATTTGGATTGTCGAAATATGAATAGTTTTGCTTCATTGACTGAGAGCATTTCAGCTGAACTATTAATGTACATTTGGTCGTGGGAAGGCTAGTGCACTTTTCTTGGCTGATGATGACCTGCTGCAAGAAATGAGGAGACATAGTTAGCCTCTGCAATATCCTCCAACCTTATAATTATAATGCTCTATGGCTGGAGGAAAAAAATCAGTTAAGGAGGCAATTAAGTTGGACAGGATTTTAAATCTAGGCTCTGAAAGGCCAAAAAGTCCTTGTAAGACATCAGATACCACATCAGAAGGCGAAATACTTCCGTGAGACAGGTGGAGATTTAGCAAACTGAAACTGCACACAACAACCTTAAAGACTTCCAAACTAATAAAAGAATGCTGAAGCCAATTTTTAAAATAACATATATTCATAGCCACATTTAGTTTCTGGGCTTCTAGATTGTTAGTGTTGTACTAAGTGCAAAAGTTAATGTTAAGGATATTATGAAGTTTTTTTTGTGAGGAAAAGAGTTTAATGATTAGAAAGTGAATTCCAAAAAATGAGTTTCTGTAGGTGTTCTTTTGTTCAGTAAAAGCATAGATTCATTTATTGCAGACCGATTCCAAACGATTTTCTGTGTTCTTGTTGATTTTTTTATTTGAAATATCTATAGTTGGTGCTTCTAAAATATTGAAGCATGTTTGATATTAGTTTGGATTTCTGTGTATACAATGATTTTAGTGGCATGCATATTTCTATGAAATGTTATAACACATAAAATTTAGTTGAGATGATCTGATTGTATGACAATTAGGGAAATGTGGAAGAGCATTTCCAAACATTCACTTTAGTTCAAGGAATATATTGAATGTCTTAGATTTGCTTCAGATTGCAAAAATGCTTTTGCTCAGTTGGAGAAATTCGAAATATCCTCTTCCATCTGAATGAGTCTAAATCTCTTCCTGTAGCTTAATGCCAAAACGGATAAAAATGTGCCTTGGAAGTGACTGCGCCTTGACCCATTTTGTATGCCATTAAACTATATTTCTTCAGAGAGGAGAACTTTTGGGTACATCAGTTCTTGGTAAATGAAATGGGATTGATTTGCTGATTTTTAGTTAAAACCGTAGAATAAATCAGCTTTCTCTGCTTCTTCGTTACAGTCAGTTGAGCTGCTGCTTGGCTAAAAGTGGAAATGTGTTTTGATGGATCATAGCTGTTTAGAATCATTACTTTGCTTTTGTTGAATGGAGACATCTAGCTTGGTCAAAAAATACATATATATAACCTGATTCAGCAAAACTCTGACAGCCATTTCTTCTTGAACCAAAAATATACCATTTTTCTGATACAAGTCCTTGGTCCTCACTCTTAAATCTTCAGATATAAAATTTCATTATGCCAGGCAACATTAGTAACTTTTCCCTATATTTTATTTTTAAAGTAAAACTGTATTTCCTTTGTTTCTAAAACTTGTTATTCTAGTGTTTTGGGGTGGTTATAACAAAACAACGTTGACCAGCACATTATATAAAGCAACAAAATGTATATTTCCCAATTTGAGATACTGGTGCACCTTAGATCGTGTTGGTGATGTGTGTGTCTCAAGAGGACGTGTACTTCACAAAATGCTTTCTTCTCACCTCAGTTAAAAAGGGGCTGAGGAATCTGTCTGGGGCCTTACTCACCAGGACAATAATTCCTTTCTTGAGGGCTCTACTCTCAGGACCTCATCTCTTCCTGTGCCCTTACCTACTAAAACCATCCTACAACCTTGAAGATTAGGATTTCAACATATAAATTCTAGAGGGACAAAGAAGTTCAGTTCACTGTACTTATGGTTTTATTGAAACACTGATCTTGAAAAATGGAAGTTGTACTTGAGGGCTTTAATTTCATTTTCTATTGGTTATTTCAGAGTATGTGTTTAGGAACTTGTATCATATGTTTCATATTATATATTTTCTGTCATGTTTCTGTCTCATTAAATATATATTCACCTAAAACAAGTAATTTACAAAATCATTACAAACAAAGTCTAACAAAATAATTAGTTACAGATAAAAATACTAAATTTTCTTTGGATTAAAATGATTCCAGTACATCTAGGATAAGTGGGAAAAAAAGTAGTAGGGTTATTTCTAATTAAATCACAAGTTAACTTTTCCAGCAATTGAGACTACAATGTTGACACTAAAAACCAGATATCTATAATGTATTAGAGTAAATATTCTTAAACACTGAAAACAGTGAGTATAAGGAAAAATATTAAATTTGTTAAAATGGAAAATATTTGTTTATTCAAACATAAAGTAAATTGGAGTTTGAAAATTCTGCAAGACATTCAGATACAAACTGGCAAGTATGAAGTAGTGTACATAAGTGAATTATGTATGTTTCATATATATAATAGCATTTCTAATATTAATACAGAAAGCCAGATAATCTTAAAGCAGAAAAGGCACACTAGGTTTGAATAGATGCTTCATTAAACAGAAAACAAATATGACAAATACATTTCTTTTTTTTTAAGTTTTTTTATTGTATTTTTGACAATCTTTACATAGTTAATTAGGGTAAAAAGGTTCAAGGGCTATAGGAAAGTGGGTAAGACCATTTTTCCATATTGTTTCCTTCATGTTTAAAGGGGTGTATTAAGGGAGAAGACCCACCCAGTTTCCCACCCTCCCCAGGTCCCGGATGTAGGGCATGCTCCGAGGTTCTTGCTCAAGTGGTTTTGATAGTTCACCAGTTATGAATCGCTGCCAGTCTTGCCACTCCAAGCACGATGAGGTCTTAGAAGAATCCACTGATTGACATAGTCCATTAGAGACTCCGTGTGCCCTGTATTTCGTTGCCAAAATATAGCTGAGATGATTGATTGACCTGTTCTGTCTTCTGTCTTTTCTTGGTTAGGGTTCTGAGTCCAGCATTTCAATTGGGGTGATCTCCAAAGAAACTTTGTCTGAGGTGTTCTCAGACCAGATTCTTGTATGTACTAGCAAGTATAGGGCCCGGCACAGTCCATCACCATGATCATCTGGTGGTTGCAGTCGCTGGGTTGGTTCTGTTTTCAGCCCCGACTTCCACTGGAATCAATGGGTGTTTCAGTCCAGTCTGGTTCTGCCCAGCACATACACAGCCCTTGCATAAACAAACGGGAGCTGCAGCCTAGCTGGAGCGACCCATAATAACTGCCACCAGGTACACCCCCTACCCTGGTTTGCCAGAATGTGTAGCAGTAGTACGACCTGTCCCACACCCCATTTGGCTTTCGTACATGTCAATGGGTATTAAAGCTTAGTTCCATCTAGCCAGCTCCATTATGCAGTCCACACAGATGTTGTTGGGTGCCTTTCTGTCTAGCCACTCCATCCCCTGTCCTAGTTTTCGTGCCCTCCTGTGGGAGTGGTAACCCAAGAGGGAGGAGCCCACTGTTTCCCTCCCAGGTCCCTCCCACTTCCAGATTATGCACTCTCCAGGTAGTTCTGTGGTTTGACTTGACAAAATTAGCCCCCAATGCCAGGTTCTGCCAGCTGATGCTGTGGCTAAGCCCAAACAACCTTCACCCACTCTAATTTTGTTTGCACCAGTAGGAACAATCAGCCCAGCCTGGCTTTTCCCTGATCTAGTCCACATGAGGCGCACAGGTGTGTAGCCCTTCTTAGTCTGGTCTGCCCCCATTCCAGCTCACTCTCTCCAGTGGGAGTAGCTATCCAGCAAAGGAATCCCCCTCCCCCATATTCCCCCTGCTGGCTCTGCCCCCTGCATTCCTGGTTCTCACGCTTGCTGGTTGGGCATTGCGGTCACATCTGGTACAGACAACCTCACCTTGGCATTCCATATTGTGCACTGGTTTTTGTTGCGACCGAACCCGGCTCAACCCACACTGTTTTGGTGCTTGGATTTGTCAGTGGATGACGAGAACTGATTCAGCCTGGTCTGCCCCCGACCCATGCCAAATGTATGCCAGTGGGTAACTTTCCATGGTCTGTTCTGCGCTGTTTCCTATCATATTTCTTGCCTTTACCTGCCGGGTCTATGTCCTGCCAGAGGAGTTGCCCAGGCTCCTCCATCAGAACCTCTCCCAATGCCAGATTTTGCACATATCAGTGGGTCATTGAGCCAGCCCTACTCAGTTTCCCTCCTGTCCTAGCAGGAACAGTGGCTTTTCTTGACTGGCCATCAACCCAAACTGGTTCTTGCTGTTGGATGTTTCAGCCCAGCCATAGCTTGTTCATACCCACATAGAGCTCACACATGTCTCAGTAGGGGTTGAGACCTTGCCTAGTCTATCCCACATCTACCCTGGTCCTCCAGGACACCAGAGGGTGTTGGAGTCTGGCCCGACCTGGTGCGTGTTGTCCCAGTCCACACTTGTGCCAAGGGAAACTACACCTGTGTCCTGACCAGAATGCAGCCCCCATTCCAGCTCGTGCGCCCCTTGGTGGGAACCTCAACCCAGCTAGGGTTTTTCCCTTAGCTCCCCAACCGGGCCTGTTCCAAACCACAAATCACGTGCATGCCAGTGGTTGCTCTGACTCAGCTTGGCTCAGCCCCTCACCTGTCCTGACCTCTGACTTAGACACTGTGGCTTATCGTTCCTGGCTCACGCAGACCAATAGGTGCAAGAGACTAGCTCAGCATGACCTGTGCTCCAACCTGGTCTCTAGTTTCGCTTGTGGGCTAAGATTTGCTCAGTCCTGCCCAGTCCACCCTGTTCCATTACCAGTTGACACATTACCCAGCTGTTGGAGCTACTTTGCCCAGCTTGTCCGACCCCCAGGTCTGGACCACATGTTCACCAGCAGGAGCTATGACTCGCCAGGGGAGTTTCCCAAGTTCCTCCACTTAATCCACTCCCAGACCCTGTTCTCATACATGCCATTGGGTTTTAGGCCAGGTTCCGGTGAAGTCTGCCCTTCCATTTGGCCTTGTATGAGCTGGTGAACATTGCAGCCCAGCCCACCCCACACCCTATTCAGGATGCACATTTGGGTGCTGCTGCCTTGACCAGTGACAAATACATTTCTAAAGTGATGATTATCACCGGTTTTACTCAGGGAAATGCATATCAAGGATGGAGTGACATTGTACTTATATCTATCCAGTTGGAAGAAATTAAAAAAGATGTATGCCTCAGTAGAGATAGTGGATATCTAGGCTTTTTTTTGGGTTAAATATATCAAAGAACAGCTTTTTTTTTCCCCCAAAATATTAGTGTCTGTCTGAGCATTCATCATCGCATATCCAAAATAATTTCTTTAACATAGTCAAGTTTGTTTATTACACTGCTATTCATAAAAACAAAATGTAAGACTAAGGAATGGAGTTATGAATGGAAACATTATGTTAGTACCAGTAAATATTATATTCAAAATATATTTGCTGAGGCTTCATCAACTTGAATAATGATTGAAAAATAGAATAGTAAGTCAAGTATAAAAGTTAGACCCCCAGGGTTACATGCCATAATTCTTCTGTAAAAAAAAGCTGTTTTTCAAATGTATACATTTTAAGAATACAGGGAATGGCAAGACCTTACACAATGAGGCTGATTATGAAGATAGGATTGAGGATTTTGGCTTTCTTTATATGGGAAGGCAGGCATGGGATGACAGTGGGCATTTTATCTGAATGTAGGGCATTATTTGAGTCCTGGACTTGTTTTGGGATATTTGATGTGTCTAACATTACATGAAATCCTAAATCCCTATGTTAAGATCTACCAAATCAATTTAAGAAGCAGGAAGTCTCTTAATGGATCTGATAAATGCAGAATCACATTTGTGTTACAGGAACATAGCTGGAAACAATAATAGTCAGTTGGAGCACAGCCACTCTTTTCAAGGATACTGGGGAGGAAACTGTGGCAGCACCAGGGGCTCTGGGGAGGAAGCAGTGCCTGCTTAACAGAATGGTGGTGGTGAGGTGTCAGTGAAGTCAGTAGGAAATGAGAGATGTTTAAGATCTCAGAGTAATAGGCTAGATGACTGGCTGGATAGGGCAAATATGGGAGATGGAAGTTTCAAGGACAAGTCTCAGATTTCTTGCAGGATGCTGTTTGACCTAATTTCCTGAGAGAGTGTAGGGTGTAGGAGGATAGAATATGAGAGTGGACACTGAGTTCATATTGGACATGCTAAGTTTGAGACACATATTCAACAACTGATCGGAAAGTTTTAGTAGGCATTTTGCCTCTATTTTTTAATCCTCAATTTAAAAATTAAAATTATTTTATAGACATTTTAATAAAATTAGATTACATCCTTTAAAAAATTGAGCACACTGGCTATGATTGAATCTTTGGTCCTGAGTCAGTATACTAATTTTTCTCATTAATTATTGGATGATGATATAAAATAGATGATTACAGGATCTTTTCTGCAACATGTACACAAGGCCAAATAGTATATACAAATACTGAATCCTGTTTCTGTCTGTGCTTTGTAAAGAAACACTTTTGGGTAGCATAAGCAATTGTTAGGGCGCATATAAATATTTTTATGTCACTCTGGTGCCACCTAGAAATAAGATGCTCTAAAAGACATTTCTGACTAATATTGAGTTATGCAGCTCCCAGAGTGGATGTGCTGGAATAGCTATTTGAAGAGAATAGATATTTTAAAATGGCAGTGATTCTGCTGGTACACCTGTAGTCACTCTGGGGGAGATTCAGGTCATGTGACAGTTTTGCTTCAATACCCTGCCAAGGTGAATCTTAGTCCTGGGTCATCACTGGCTTCTGTCCTCAGGCTATTGCATAAATCTTGGCTCTCAAATGACTTCTACAACATGAGATGAATGCAAATCACATTTTTAAAAGTCATACATGTCGGGCCCGGCGGCGTGGCCTGGCGGCTGAAGTCCTCGTCTTGAGGGCCCCGGGATCCCATGTGGGCGCTGGTTCTGATCCCGGCGGCTCCGCTTCCCGTCCAGCTCCCTGCTTGTGGCCTGGGAAAGCAGTCGAGGACGGCCCAGTGCATTGGGACCCTGCACCCGCGTGGGAGACCCGGAGGAGGTTCCGGGTTCCCGGCATCGGGTTGGCGCGCATCGGCCCGTTGCGGCTCACTTGGGGGGTGAATCATCGGACGGAGGATCTTCCTCTCGGTCTCTCCTCCTTTGTGTATATCTGGCTGTGGTAGAATGAATAAATCTTTAAAAAAAAAAAGTCATACATGTCCCCACATGAGTTATTATATATTTATACTTTTTTGTTCAATGACAGAAATATCTTAATATTTTACTTTTGTTCAGTCCATAGCTAATCAGTGTGGTTTGAGAATAGAAATGGTGGTATAGAAATAACATTATGGAAAGAATCTGCTTAAACATCCCAAGATCTTATCATCACAGAGGTCAGAGTGATATGGTGTTACGTTATTCTGAAAGGGAATGGAACCCACTCTTTATGCTGAGTTTTAAATATATTACACATTCATAGGCATGAAATAAAATTGATTTTCAAAAACAAAGATCTGCTTTCATGGAAGAAGAGGCAATGATTTTACTAGAATGACTAATAATTTTGCATACCAACTATTATAAAATATTTATAAAAATAACTTATTTAAATTTCAAGAAGTACAGTAGGTATAATAATAATAACTATCATTATTATAGTTAGGAAATTGAGGCAGAATTGATACTGACCTTATTTTCTTTGACTGCCTTACATTAGAAATTAACTAGACATAGGTGTTTTATTTCAGTGAATTAAGCTGAGAAGACCCATATGCAGAATAGCTAGATTTGAGTGCTAGCTATTCTGCACTTGTAATACAGCTTCTTTTGCTTATATGCCTAGGTGGCAGCGGAGGCTGACCCAGAGAATCAGGCTTCTGCAACCAATGCAGAAACCCCAGGTGGAGCTTGTGACTCCTGGCTTGAATCTGGTCTATGTCTGACTGTTAACGGTATTAGAGGAGTGAAGTAGCTGATGAAAGATCTGTCTCTCTCCATTTCCAATACATCAAAAATATATCATTTTTTAAATGAAGAAATTGATAAGAGGCCAATATATGACAACTCAGAGAAGGATTTTGGGGATTTATGCTTGGGCATTAAGGAGACCTCACAGAGAAATGATATTTCCACAGCTGCCTTCCAGATGGATGCTGAACAGATGTTTTTACTGGGTCAGGGAGGTGTGGATACTCCTTGGTATGTAGTTACACTCTCTGAATGCATGACATTTTGGCACCTAGGTTTGCACACCTTTGTGTTCTGTGCACTTGTCTTTTTGACAACTGTGCTCAAAGTGACAGTTACTCAAATCCTCTCTCTTGGAAGGTCATGTATCAGTCCTACTTGGCTATTACCAGCATTGACACAGTTTGTGCAAGTTCCAAATTGAATAGGACTGAGTCTTCTGCCCCTGGTATGTGGATACACTTGCTCTGATTGACCTGGACCTGTATATTGATATACAGTTAAGTCAAGAGACAGGTACCTGTGAAGTCTGTTAGGGCTTCATTGGTGACTCCTGTTCCTCTCCTATGTCAGAATGAAGCAAAGGAGGCCTGCCAAGGTTTTAAGAACCATTAAAATAAAATTCAGTTATTACACAATCAATTCAATAAAAGAGCCATCAATAAATTGGCTGTTTGTAGCACAACTTCAAGTTTTGATTTGGATGACAATGCCGAAATGCATATGCTAAGAACTTGAATTGATTGTTTTGCCATTATTCTTAGAGACACTCAGGATTTGCAGGTCTCCTTGGACAATGGAGAGTGTTAATTTCAACCCGGAAAAATAATTAATAGAAATTGTTCAGATTGTTCAGCTTGCAGTCATTTGTGAAGCAGTTATCACCTTTGCTGGCATTCTCACACTCTGCAATGTCATTTTTTTCTACTTAGCCCAAACCATCACTTCTCAGAAGTAAGGGAAATCAAGAAAGGGAGCGTAGTTGCTGACCCATACCTGCACATTTTCCTTGGTTGTGCCACTTTGACTGTTTTTCACTCATAAATCCAGGCACAGATGGCCTTGCTGGCTAGGATTTTGACAGTGGACTATTGTCAGCCATTTGCTTCCTAAATGATCTACTTCTCATAGCCATGCTCTCGTTTATTAAACAGCCAATGTGTGTTGATATTTGTGTGATTAATATTTGGTGCTTCAGGGAATATCTGTGTCTGAGGGAAGCTGAAGGCAAGTAGATTAAAGTACTAAAATTAACAGCAAATTTTCTGTTTTATAAAATACATCCCTTTATCTTTTGGGAAAGATAGAAGGTATGATTGATTGAAATGCATTGCCATTGTTAACATGGCACTGTATAAATCATGATGACTCCTGGAATTTTCAGGTAATAATATTCATAGCCTTAACAAGAAGTACTGCATATAGACTTTGCCAAGTTGATTAAGGCCATATGTTTCCCAGGTGATTTTCCATCAGTTCTATAAATTATGTTCAAAAATTAATAGGCCTTATAAAACTTTGGCCTCTGATGTTTGCCTTCATCTTTCATACTCATATCCACAAAAAGCTTTGATTATTCTACCAGGCAAAACTCACAGCTCTACTCTTCATTCTAGCTTCTTGCTAGTGCATACCCTGGGAGGCCGTAGATGGTAATTCAAGTTAGTGAGTTCCTGTTGAGCTGTTGACTCCAAGCCCTGGCTGATAAAGGCATTTCTAGAGTGAAACAGAGATGGAAGATTCAGTTTTCATGTTTCTTCACTGTGTTTTCCCTATTATCTTCTGCCTTTTGGATATGCAAAATAAAATAAAATTAAAAAGAAGAATAATTATCTTTTAAAAACATTACAATGGATAATTCTTAGCTCTAATTGTCAGTTTTACGTAGACTATTTTAAAAATTAATTTTCCAGCAGCTTTGAAGACGTACCCATTTAAAAATGATAGATGGAGATATAGGTTACTTTTAATTTCCTCAGGTTTTTCAGATTTAGTGAGAAGGAAGAAAGGATTCAAAGCTTGGATTGTCAGGTTTTAGGTTTGTACCTTGAACTACCATACTATGCTGTGTCCTAAATTTAACTGTGCTTTGAGTCTCTGTAAAATGCTTATTTCTAATATATTACATACTATTTATATAATATTTATAGCAACAAGGGTATTTGCAAAGGATGCAGAGCTAGCTCATAACTTACGATAACTTTAGAAAGAGTATGTCTGTGACATTCAGGAACCTTAATTCAGACATTAGCAATCTGACACTCTGCATGCATGTAACCATAGGTTCTAGTTTTCCGTAGCAGTGATCATTGACAGCAATCTTCTGAAGACTTAGAATAATTAAAAATAGAAAAAAGGAGTTAATTATTGTTTTCAAATTGATAAGGATAATGATATCAATATTTTATTCTTTCATTCAGTGAAAGTACCAGATTAGTTACTAGTAATGTATAAGTAGAATTTAATCAGAAATTTGTCTGAAAGAATCACCCAGTCTCCTAAAGACCAAAAAATAACAACATTGCAAAGTAGAAAGCCATAGCTTTTGTAAGACAGCAACCAAAATGACTTAACAGGCTGCTCCTTGGCCTACAGAGCTGACAGCCCATGTGGACACTGCATTAAGTCCTGGCGGCTCCACTTCTGATCCAGCTTCCTGCCTGTGGACTGAAAAAGCTGAGGAATGGTTCAAGCCCTTGGACCCATGAACTCACGTGGGAGATATGGAAAATTTCCTTTCTGCTGGCTACTGATCAGCTCAGCTCCGTCCATTGTGGCCATTTCGGGAGTGAACCAGCAGATGGAAGATCTGTTTCTCTTTTTCTCTTTGTAAATCTGCCTCTCAAATTAAAGTAAATATGAATCTTAAAAAAATCTTTGAGAGAATAATGGCTACATATACATGTGAAAATTGGAAGGAAGGATTATCAGGACAAATAAAGTACCAATGGAAATTTGCATTTCCTCAACTATAGAATTTAGTGCATTAGTTGTTAAGAACAAAATCAAAGATAAAAGGAATTTCTAGAGTTTTGGTAGAAATGTGTAATAAAGACAAATTTTACAGAACTTTAGTTGAGGGAAAGGAATTTTCACTTGTTTGCTAAAAACAAGCTATTCACTCAGTGTTTCTGGAAGAGGAAGTATGTGTTGATATTCAAATTCAGAAGGAGATATTATGCTATGAATTAGATATGTAAGACAACAGTTCAAAGGTACTTTATGTTTATTTAAATGAAGACATAATAAGTTATTAGTTAAGACCATTTGGGATATAGAAAAAGATGGCCGACTGCAGAGAGCTGGTGTAGGGTGGAGTAGGGAAGGAGGGGAGCCGATCCAGCAGAGAAACAGGCCAGGAGGCGCGAAACTGTAGGGAGAAGAGCGAGAAGGTCACTGGAGTTCACTAAAGCAAGAAGATCTACACAGCGTGAAGGAACAGCCGCAAAAAGTAGGAAAGAAAATACAGCACTCCGCGAGAAACCTGGTGAGTCACGATCCCAGGCAGGGGGAAGGCGGCAGAGGCTCAACCGCCCCAGGGAAAACAGAGGCGGCTGGAAGGATAGGCGCCCACACCGACAGGGGCACCAGTCCCCTGGAAGGCAGGAGCCCCCAGAGGAGGCTACTGGACTGATCATTGGGTGCATTATCCCTGCAGAAGTGGAGGAAAAGCTGGGGAGATTTCCCAGAAGCTTGCCTACCCGCTGCTCAGCGGCTCTGGGAGAGTGCAGAGGGAACAGGAGCAGCACTGTGGGACTGGGGCTCAGAGATCCCCATATCGGCTCCGAGCTGTGGACTGGCTGCGGGAGAGTCAGTGGATCCTGTTGCTGGACTCGCCCTGAGCCCCAGAGGCTGGGCAACGCTCGACAGGGCCTCACGTCCTGGGCAGAGGAGCAGACTAGTGGGGGCACGTTTCACCTAAAGGGCTCTGTGCCTCTCAGAGATCCGCTTCCATCCTTGAGAGAGTGCAGCTGAGGAAGTGGCTTCTTCAGGGCGGAGTCCCCAGCTGGGCTCAGCTAGAGAGGCCAGACCTTAGTGGGCTCAGCTGAACTGGCCGGACAGGTTTTCCCAGCAGGAGCCCGCTTGGAAAGACCTGCCTGTGGTGTTGCAGCCCTCGGCGGAGCAGCGCTTCCGAGTTTGGCACTGGGGCCGCGGAGATCTCCAGCCCAGCACAGGCCGGGGTTGGGGATTTTAGGCTCCGAGCAGCAGGAGCCCTTGCTGTGCTAACCTCAAGCCCTGAAGGAGAGTCTCGGCTCAGCACTCAGGCAGAGACCCCCGCTGTATTAGCCTTGTGACCCAAAGCCCAGGCGCGGCTCGGCAGAGTGAATCTGTAGGGAACTGCCTTTGAGAGGGAGCCACAGGGGAAGGGGCCTGGCACTAGGGCTGGCCCACAAAGCCTCCTGACCCAACTCGGGGCTGTGATCTACAGACCCTGAAAGCAGCTGGTGACTCAGGCAGTAAGCCCTGCTGGGCTCAGCCGGAGACCCCAAACCAGAGCCGGCTCAGCTGAATCACCGCTAAAATCTCAAAACAACAAGAAGTAAAAACACAATGAGGAGAAGTATCAGAAAAAGCAATGACCCAGAGGAAAGATCAAGCACTCCCTCCCAATACAACCAAAAACTAATCCCAATATCTGAGATGCAAGATGAAGACATAGAGGAACTATCAGATAAGGACTTTAAGAAGCTAATGATGAAATTCGTCAGAGAGAGTGAAAAGCGCTGGGAAGAGTCTAAGGCATTCGAAAACCATATCACTGCAGAAATAAATCAAGTCAAAAAGGGAATCCTTGATATAGAGAACAAAATTGAAAGCCTAACCAACAGAATGAACACAGCAGAAGACAGAATATCAGAATTGGAAGACAATCAGAATGAAAGGCAGCAGCTCATCAAACAGTTGGAGACAAATCTAGAGAAAGCCAATAGGTCCATACAGGAAATGAAAGACAACCTCAAAAAATCAAATATTAGAATAATAGGCCTTCCCGAAGGAGTGGAAAAGGAGACAGGCTTGCAACGAGTGCTCAATGAGATAATACAGGAGAACTTCCAGAATACTGGAAATATAAATCTAGCACAAATCCAGGAAGGACAAAGAACCCCCAGTAGATACGACCCAAACAAATCGTCTCCCAGACATGTGGTCCTCAAGCTACCTTCAAGTGAATACAAGGAAACCATTCTAAGACAAGTAAGAAAAAAGGATAAGATTACTTTCAGGGGAAGGGAAGTCAGGATCACAGCCGACCTATCAGAAGAAACGCTCCAAGCAAGGAGAGAATGGGGTAAAACCTATCAAATCCTGAAACAAAACAACTGCCAACCAAGAATAATGTACCCAGCAAAGCTCTCATTTATATTTGAGAATGAAATCAAATACTTCAACAGTAAAGAGAAACTCGAAGAATACATCAACACGAAACCAGCTCTGGAAAATCTCCTCAGGAAGGTGCTAAACCCAGAAAGAAAAAATACAAACCAAAATCAAAGATGGCAAATGGGAAGACCTCCCCACTAAAATCCATACAAGAAAAGTCAACCAATCAAAAACTCTAATAGTCGCAAATACACACTTGCACACTTACACTCATGGCAGCCCAAAACCAATTCCTCTCAATATTATCTCTAAACACAAATGGCTTAAACTCACCAATCAAAAGGCATAGATTAACGGAATGGATCATCAAACAGCACCCAACTATATGTTGCCTACAAGAGACACATCTAACCAGAAAATCCTGTAAGAAATTTAAAGTGAAAGGATGGAAAAAGACATTTCATGCCAATGGACGAGAAAAAAAGGCTGGTGTAGCTGTTCTAATCTCAGATGACCTAGACTTCAAGCTGACAGACATCAAAAAGGACAGAGAAGGACATTATATATTGGTGAAGGGACTGATCCATCAAGAAGTAATTACAATCGTGAACATATATGCACCTAATTCCAATGCGCCTAGCTACGTGAAGCAACTACTTACAGACTTAAGGGGAGACATAGATACACACACAATAATAGTGGGCGATCTTAACACCCCGCTAACAACTATAGACAGATCAACAAAACAAAAACTCAACAAAGAAACAACAGAGCTCGTACAAACATTAGAACAACTGGGCTTGGTAGACATTTATAGAATTTTTTATCCTAAGACCACAGATTATACATTTTTTTCAGCAGTACATGGCACCTTCTCCAGGATCGACCACATGATAGGACACAAAGCAAATCTAAATAACTTCAAAAAGATAGAAATCATACCATGTACCCTCTCAGACCACCACGGAATGAAACTGGAAATCAGCAATTCAAAATGCCCAAGGAAATATAGAAACTCTTGGAGGTTGAACAATATGCTATTGAACGAACAATGGGTCAGGGAAGAAATTAAAGATGAGATCAAAAAATTTATGGAAACCAATGAAAACTCTGATACAACATTCCAAAACTTGTGGGACACTGCCAAAGCAGTGCTACGGGGTAAACTCATCGCAATTGGAGCTCATGTCAAGGCCCAAGAGAGGCGCCAAATACAGGAACTAACCACACACCTCCAGGAATTGGAAAAGCAGCAGCAGATGAGCCCCACACACAACAGGAAACAAGAAATCATCAAAACAAGGGAGGAAATCAACCAGATAGAAATAAAAAAAAAACATACACAAAATCAACAAATCAAAAAGCTGGTTTTTTGAAAAGATAAACAAAATAGACACCCCGCTGGCCCGACTGACAAAGAAAAAACAAGAGAAAGCAAGAATTAACAGCATCAAAGATGAAAAAGGCAACATAACAACAGACATTACAACCATTAAGAACATAATCAGAAATTACTACAAAGCATTGTACTCCAACAAATCAGAAGACCACCAAGAAATGGAAAAGTTCTTAGACTCACACAACCTGCCAAAACTTAGCCCAGAGGCAACAATCAACCTGAACAAACCCATAACTGAAGCAGAGATTGAATCAGTGATTAAAGACCTCCCAACAAAGAAAAGCCCAGGCCCAGACGGCTTCACTCCAGAATTCTACAAAACATTCCGAACAGAACTAACCCCAATCCTCTACAAACTCTTCAAAACTATAGAAAAGGAAGCAACCCTTCCAAACTCATTCTATGAAGCCAACATTACCTTAATCCCAAAACCGGGCAGAGATCCTACAGAGAAGGAAAACTACAGACCTATCTCTTTAATGAACATTGATGCTAAGATTCTCAACAAAATCCTAGCCAACAGAATTCAAAAACACATCAGACAGATCATTCATCCAGATCAAGTAGGATTCATCCCTGGAATGCAGGGATGGTTCAACATTCGGAAATCCATAAATGTGATACACCACATCCAAAAACTGAAAAACAAGAATCACATGATAGTATCAATAGATGCAGAAAAAGCTTTCGACAAAATCCAGCACAACTTCCTGCTAAAGACCCTAACCAAGGTAGGCATAGATGGAAAAATCCACAACATAATCAAAGCAATATATGCAAAACCCAATGCCAGCATCATACTGAATGGAGAAAAACTGGAACCCTTCCCACTGAGATCTGGAACAAGACAGGGATGTCCGCTTTCTCCGCTGCTATTCAACATAGTTCTAGAGGTACTCGCTGAGGCCATAAGACAAGAAAAAGAAATCAAAGGAATCCAAATGGGAAATGAAGAAGTCAAGCTTTCACTATATGCAGATGACATGATTCTTTATATGGAAGAGCCAAAAGGCTCAACACAGAGACTACTAGAACTTATACGAGAGTTCGGTAGAGTGGCAGGGTACAAAATTAATGAACAAAAACCAACAGCCATAGTGTATGCTAACAGCCCCAAGTTGGAAAAAGATCTAACCAGCAAGATACCATTCAAAGTAACAAAGGAAAGCATGAAGTATCTGGGAATTAACCTAACCAAAAATGTTGGAGACCTATTTGAGGAAAACTACAAACTACTTAAAAAAGAAATTGAACAAGATCTAGAAAGATGGAGTAACATCCCATGCTCCTGGATAGGTAAAATCAATATCATTAAAATGTCTATACTGCCAAAGGCAATATATACATTCAACGCAATCCCAATCAAATTGCCCAAAACATTCTTCACAGATCTGGAAACAATGATTCAAAGGTTCATCTGGAAACACAAAAAACCACGAATAGCTAGAATCATTCTCAAGAACAGGAAGTTAGCAGGGGGAATCACAGTCCCAGACCTCTGGACATACTATAGGGCAGTGGTTATCAAAACAGCCTGGTACTGGCAAAAAAATAGAGAAGAAGATCAATGGAGCAGAATAGAAACACCAGATGGGAACCCACACAAATACAGCCAAATAATCTTTGACAAAAAGACAAACGACAACCCAGGCAAATGGGAAGGTCTGTTCAATAAATGCTGTTGGGACAACTGGTTGATAGCCTGCAGAAACAAAAAGATAGACCCACATCTCTCACCATATACTAAGATCAAATCCAAATGGATAAAAGATTTAAACCTACATCCAGAAACCTTCAAACTTTTGAAAGAAAATGTTGGAAACACACTGGAACACTTAGGGGTAGGCCCTCACTTCCTAAAAAAGACTCCAAATGCAGTAGAAATCAAGACCAAAATAAACAAGTGGGACCTCATCAAACTAAGAAGCTTCTGTACAGCTAGAGAAACAATCAACAAAGTAAAAAGGCAACCCACAGAATGGGAGAAGATCTTCGCACACTACATAGGTGATAGAGGGCTGATCTCCAGAATATACAAAGAGCTACAAAACAACCAAAATGTCAAAACAAACAAGCCACTCAAGAAATGGGCACGGGAAATGGGCAAACACTTCACAAAGGAACAAACCCAAATGGCAAATAAACATATGAAAAAATGCTCAAGTTCCCTGGCAATAAGGGAAATCCAAATTAAAACATCAATGAGGTACCACCTAACGCCAGTAAGACTGGCCCACATGAATAAAAGCACCAACAACACTTGTTGGCGAGGTTGCGGGGAAAAGGGAACCCTACTCCACTGCTGGTGGGGCTGCAGGCTGGTACAGCCTCTATGGAAATCAGTATGGAGAACATTCAAACAACTCAAATACAACATACCGTATGACCCAGCAATAGCACTCCTAGGAATATATCCAGAACACTTGTTCTATGAGAAACCAACATGCACTCCTATGTTCATAGCAGCACAATCAGTAATTGCAAAAACATGGAAGCAGCCAAAATGCCCATCAACAGAGGATTGGATAAGAAAGCTATGGTTCATCTACTCCATGGAATACTACTCAGCTATTAAAAAAAACAAAATGCAGTTCTTTGTGGCCAAATGGGCCAAACTGGAAACCATAATGCTAAGGGAAATGAACCAATCCCAAAAGGTTAAATACCACATGTTTGCCTTAATTTGATATGATGTTATGTATAACAAGTTATGTTATGAATGTTATATGTTGTGTATAAACCAAAATTGAAATGTCAATGAGGTGGTCACAGAAGGTGGATAAGAAATCGCATTTACTTTTACCATATTGGTTACTCATTACTATGTCAATTAATTCCATAATGATGTAAATTTTTGCTGATGGTATGTTGGAGCTTTTAATTGATCGGGATGATACTCTGCTGGCTCTGTCTTCAGACCAGAGAGGGTATACCTAAGAAGCCGTTGAACTTGACTAGACAATAAGATGCTGGACTCTATGTTTGGTATATGCTTGCAATGGGGGAATCTCAACTGAACTTGAACTGTGGTTATGCAACAAGGTGGAGGAATCCACCATGGTGGGAGGGTTTGGGGAGGGGTGGGGAGAATCCCAGTACCTATGAAACTGTGTCACATAATACAATGTAATTAATGAATTTAAAATAAAATTAAAAAAAAAAAAAAAGACCATTTGAAGTTGATGGCAACTAAACAGAGTATTAAATCATTTTAACTGTCCAGTTTGTAATTGCTAAGAGTAAAAAGATTTCCTTTTCTGAAGTCATTTTAGATATTATTCATGAAAGTAACTGCCTGCATTTACATTTATCAAAAGTAAACATTAAATATGTGCCAATTGCATAATAATTATACTATGATAAGGTATAATAAATAATACCATCATTATATAGTATTACGCTGGGACTATTCGTCCAATAAAAGTTATTTGAGAACTGATTTGTGTCAGAACAGGGGACTAGAAAAATGAAGACATATTCTTATTCTTGTGCTTAACAGGTGAGAAAAATGATTCAGGATTGGGCCTGGCGGCGTGGCCTAGTGGCTAAAGTCCTCGCCTTGAAAGCCCTGGGATCCCATATGGGCGCCGGTTCTGATCCCGGCAGCTCCACTTCCCATCCAGCTCCCTGCTTGTGGCCTGGGAAAGCAGTTGAGGACGGCCCAATGCATTGGGACACTGCACCCGCGTGGTAGACCCGGAAGAGGTTCCAGGTTCCAGGTTCCTGGCATCGGGTTGGCGCACATCGGCCCGTTGCGGCTCACTTGGGGAGTGAATCATCGGACAGAAGATCTTCCTCTCTGTCTCTCCTTTATGTATATCCAACTTTCCAATAAAAAGAAATAAATCTTAAAAAAATCTATCATAGCTATTTATCTAAAGCATAAACTTCTATTGATAATGACTTTCAGTGGATAGATATATGCTTAACTCTTTAATGCTGAGCTGTTTGGTAGTTTGATCTCTTACTCTCCATTGAATCATCTATAGATTTCATGGTATTGAAAATCAGATCTTCCTTCAAAGAACAGATACTAATTCACTGGGTTTTGTTTCTTTGTTTGCTTTATTCCATTCTCTTCAATGGTGCACGACTGAGATACTGACAGTTCACCCATATAATCCTGAATCATTTTCTTTTTTTTTTTTTAAAGATTTATTCATTCTACCACAGCCAGATATACACAGAGGAGGAGAGACAGAGAGGAAGATCTTCTGTCAGATGATTCACTCCCCAAGCGGCCGCAACGGCTGGAGCTGAGCCAGTCTGAAGCCAGGAGCCAGGAGCTTCTTCCAGGTCTCCCACGCAGGTGCAGAGTTCCAAGGCTTTGGTCTGTCCTCCACTGCTTTCCCAGCCCACAAGCAAGGAGCTGGATGGGAAGTGGGGCTGCCGGGATTAGAACCAGCGCCCATATGGGATCCCGGGGCATGCAAGGTGAGGACCTTAAACACTACACTATCGCGCTGAGCCCTATGATAGATTTTTACAATCAGGTTTGTCTTACTTCCATCCTTATCCTCTAAATGGTAACCGAATCGTAAGAGGTGCTCAACTAATAACTGCTGATTGAATGGGGAATGAATGCATACTACCTTCTGAATGCTCTTTAAAAAAAAAAACAAAATAAAAAGGATTATTCTATTTATTTGAAAGGCAGAGTGAGGTTTATATCTGTGTATCAGTCATCCATCTCCAGAGTCATCTTTCATCTGCACATCCACTGCTCAAATGCCTGCAATGGCTGTGGCTGGTCCAGGCCCAACTCGGGTGCCTGAAACTCCATTGGGGTGTCGCAGGTGGGTGATATGGACTGAATATGTGGGGCTTCATCTCTTTCTTCCTAGTCACATTAGCCAGGAACTGTGTTGGAAGTGGAGCAGCCAGGGCTCAAGCTGGAACTCTGATACAGCCTGCCTAAGTCACATATGAAGCTTCTACCCACTGCACCATAACAGTGGCCTACTGAATGTTCTCAATGATCAGAGATATAGGAGCTTTAGCTGGAAATGACTATTGTGGCTAAAGCACTCACTTAGAAAGTTGTTAAGTTTACATAGCCCCAATTTAGAATGATTTTGATTTTTCATTGGACTCTATAATTTGATTTACCATTCAAATTGACAGAGTTATAATCTAGAGACCTTTTTTCTTTCAGAATCCTGTTGGATTGTATGTCTCTGCAATGCAAAGACATGTATAGGATGATCACATATTTTGTAGTAATACTGTCAGTGAAGAGACTTCTGGGTAGTTTAGGTGTACCGCTATGGTTTGAGTGGGGTATGGCTTCTAAACTCATGCAGAAGGTTCATTCCCAGAGTCATAAGTAAACAGCTCTAAGAAGGAAGAAACATTTTTAAGTATGCTGTTCAGTAGGTGGGCCTTCTAGGAGGCCCTTAAGGCTCTGGCAGCATGCCTCAGAGGTTTTCGTGAGAGTGTTTGTTAAAAAAGCCAGACCAGTCATGTATTCACTTTGCAGTTCATGGCTCACCCCAGAGCATTTTTCTCCTGCACATTGCTCTACCACTACTATCCCCAAGCCTATTAGGTGGCCAATGCTATAGGCCTCGCTCAAACTTGGACTTTCAGCCTCCACAATCAGTAAGGTGAAATAAACTCCTCTCTTCACAATTGGACTGTCTTAGATATTTTGTGTGCTAACAAAAATGTAGCATATCTGTCATATGGGATATGGCGATGGAGGAACACAGAGCAAACATATGCAGGGCTATTTATGAAAGCTAGAGCAACTTAAACAAAATGTTGAAAGGTTTTAAGTTGATTTTACTGAACAAACCAGAATAGATGCAGATAGTGGAAAGTTGCTTTAAAAACCATATCAGAAGGCATTAAAAGGAAAAAAGATCAAACCCAGAAATTACTGAGAATAAGGAGGTGCAGTTTTAGATTGGGACTAAGGGTTAGCCAATAAATAATGCATTTTAAAACATTGTTTAATGCACAGTTTTGCTCACTGTACATTATTTTCTCTAGTACATTTTATTTTAAAAAATTCCCACTGAATTTTGAGAAAAGACTTAAGGCAGTGTGATGGTGGGAGAAAATGGAAATGACAGAGCCAGTTAGAGAGGAAGAGAGATCTTTCATGTACTGGTTCACTCCCAACTACCACAGTAGACAGTGTTTGCATACTGAGGCCAAGAAAAAGCACTTCAGTCTGAGTCTCCCACATGAATGACAGGAATCCAAGTTCTTAGTCTATCATCAGCTGAATCTGAGTAACTGGCACAACTAGATCTCAGGAGCTTTGATAGTTTTTGCTGTTGTCCAAAATGTTGGCTTAACATGCTATGCCATGATGCCTATATTCTTGCTGGATTTTAAGAGAGAAAATAAAAAGTTGTAAATTTTTGCTTATGAGTTTTTCATTTATAACTCTTATGATTTACTTGCACATGATGATATTCTGCATTTTAGTCTACCCTTAAGGTAATCTATGAGTTAAGTTTGATCTCAATGTTAATTTATTTATTCTGAGTATGCCTCATGCTAATTATTATTTATTATTTGGTCTGTGAGCATGGCTTTCAAAGATAGATTCTTGAATGTTTGAAGTTGTTCTTGAGGAATTTGGCACTGTTTGAATTAGAATTATGTGCATCGTTGTCAACATCTTTGCCATTGTTAAGAGCTGCTACTCATTTAGCACCCTGTACCCATGTCACCTTGTCTAACATCTGAATGGTGGAAAAAAGAGAATTAGCTTGAAAAACTGTTTAGTACTTATGACCTCTAAGGATGCTCCACAGCTTTCCTCTTAAAACTGTGGCAATATTCTTTATACTGTTGTGAGACCATGCTTTCATGAAGTTCACCTAGAGACTCCTTATTGCTGAGCTTAGTGGTCTGTTCTTGTTTTTGATCTTACTTGTGTCTTGAATGTTCCTCAGACAGGAATCTTGATGTTCATATCATACTGTCACTCATCACAGAGATGGTCTCACGGTCCTGGTTTTCTATCTCATTAACTGATTTCTGATCTGCTTCAAAGGCTCTCTCTTCAGCTCACTTCCTCTTGTTCAGGTAGTCCAGGAAACGGTGAGCTAGTCTGTAGTTTTACAAACTCATCCCTTTAGTTATCATATTCAATCCAATATCATTGCTTTATATTCCTTGTGATGATTTTATAACTTCCAAATGTATATACCCATCTTTCATCTGTACAAATTTGTACATCTTTTCAGATTCTAAGAAGCATCTCAGACTTACTGTGTCCAATATTGAACTCTTATTCTTCCAGTCAAATCATCCTTACTTGTAGTATTTTATATGTCAGTTGTTATATCTTTTTCATTTCAGTTGTTTAAGCCAAAAATCATGTTTATTTTTAATATTTCTCTTTCTCTCACGCTCCATATGAGTAGATACTTTTATTCTTCCTTCAAAGTGAATTGAGAATTTTTGTTTGCATCTGATCATACTATGACCCTGTGCATGCCTTTTGAGGGCCCCCTGTTAGGGAAAAAGCTAAAGATCTTACAGTGGCTTAATTAAGTTCTTTGCCAGATAGAGTGGCATCACATTGACTTCGTAGCTTGGTATTCTCTAATTATTTCCTACACTCCAAATGTCATTTACCTCAACCTTTGTCTTAATGATTGTTTTGTCTGTGATGTTCTTTCTCTTGCATCTGACTCCTTATGTCTTATTCCTCCTTCAACTTTTACTTCCTCCAAACATTATCACATATGTCAAAGCCACATTCTTTCAAAATAGAAAATTTTCCCCATCCCTTCACTTTATTTCCGACGTGGTTTTATGACTTCATTTTTCAGCCTCTGACATATTTTGTTTTATTTATTTCCAATTTTCCTTTTTTTTCTTTCTGTCTGACAAAAGTGAAGTAAATCTATTTTACTATGTCCACAATTGCCTAGCCCATGAGATATATGAACAAAGACGGAAATATTCAGTGATTATTTACTTAATACTGTCACAGTGGAAGGATCTGCACAGCTAAAATTTGATTTTTGGCCCTAAAATAATTTACTAATATGGAGAGTCAAGATTCTAACTAGAAATCTCTCTGTAACAAAAAATACATTAACATAAGCAATGCATAAGGAAAATATTAAGTTTTCAAATATGTGTTTTCGAACAGATGGAAGCATAAAAGATTTGTGTTATAACTTGAGAATATCAGGAAGATTGTGCACATCCTTTTGTATGCCAATTTTTTTACATTCCTTACAGATTGATCAGATATTCCATAAGCATTGTAATGATATGAGTAGTGTTCCACAGAATTCGTGTAAATCTGGAATCTTAAAATTATTCTCAGTTGAGAAATAGGCTGTTTGCAAATGTAAAGCACATGCAATGCTGTAAGTGTTGAAATGAGATTATATAAGATTATGGTGAGCCCCCAACCCAGGTACTAGTGGGAAGTATTTTATTCCAGAGGTTTTTCAGCAATTCAGCTTTCCTTACACTGCTATTGGCCCCCCAACCCTCAGAGCTTAAAGAGAATAAGTTTCTGCTTTCTTCTGGACATTGAATTTGTATTCATTAGGTATAATAGCTTTATGATACTAATGCAAGCACTAATAACAATTTTCAGAGGTACCACCACTAGAAGAGTATAGAATGAATACATGGCTTGTTCCGAACAATGAGTGACTTAGTTAGGATATTGAGGTGACGTGACTAAGTCTTCGTTCGTTGTTTAAGATACTACCATGAATATACTTTTCCATTTTTGACTTTATTAGTTTAAAAGAGGATAAAAATGAAGTATTCTATATGTCTATAAAGATGCAGCTGTATGTTTAAGAAAGTCACCTTAAAATGAAAAAGCAAAAAATGCTGGAAATATATTAAATTTTAATATATGAGCAATATGATGGTTGTTATATTTCATAATCTGAAGTTGTCACTCCTGGCAACTAAAGAAGCTATGAATGGGTTAGATCTTTGAACCTTCTTGCTGCTTTGATGTTCTAATTCCTATCTTTTTTCCACACTGATAGAAGATAAATCTTCCAGAAACTCTTCTCAGAGGATGCTGCTTGCTTGCTCAGTGCCCTTCAATAACTTCCAACTAATGGCAACTCAGAGTCATAACTCCTTGCTATAAATTATCTACAGCCTGGCCACAAAATTCTAGTGTTAGGTTCAAAAGCTTTTCTAAATATTTAGTGTATGGAGTTTAATATATGACACTTTGTTTGAGGTAAATCTGCATTTAAAACCTGTATGTCATAAGTTAACTGGTGATTTATTTACCATTAAATTCACTTGCCATTGTGAGGTTCTGTTTTTTCGTCTTCAAAGTGAGAATAATAACCACGTTTACTTTTATTCTGTCAGTAAGTATCTACTGCCTAGCATATCCTAGGTAACCCCCTGGGTAGTGACATAAATCCATGAATAACATTATTGTGGAGCTTGCTAGTAAAGGGAATGGAAAATAATTAAACAAGCAAATGGCTTACATATTAATGTTAGAAATCAAGAAATGCTGTTAAAAATAACGTGGCTAAGAGGCTTTTAGGAACTGCAGAAGGGCTAATGTGAAGGAGAATGGAAATAAGTCTTGACACAAATGAGATAGTCTTCTTGCCTTGCTTTCCAGAAATCCATGCGGTTACCAGAAGAATTTAGAGTTTAGGGATAAAAACTGGTTCAAGCTTGCTATTATTTGTGCTGTCAGTAGATCTTAAGGATTTGGGATAATATGTAAGGAAAGAAATTGGTTTTTGCAGTTTAGGTTTTCTGTGTATTTTTAATGTAGAATAGGCTCTAGATTAATTTTTTTCTTAGGTGCTTTGTGGGGAGAAATTTTGGAATTCTTGATTAGCACATTATGTTGATATCGTCATCAAAAAGAATGAATATTATTTTTATATCCTGATTTACATTTATTTCTCTTGTTTATGTTTGTACAAATATGCAAACATAAGAAAAATAAGTTTCATGTAAGATTTTTTCTGAATCATATTTGAAAATCAGGAACATCTTTGTGACACTTTTTTTACCCTGATTTTAAAACTTGGCATGATGTTCCTGAGAAGGTGCTAAAACTTGCACCCCATGTACCTTCAAGTTTCTGTTCATTTGTTTGTAAACAACAGATGTACTGCAGGTTTATGGAGGGACTTGAAACAAATGCATCTCTTTGGATGTTGATTTTCATTCCCCCATTTTCTGTTATAATGCTTATCCTCAAGGACCTGGCAGTGATGCTTTATCAGATCCCTCAGTTGATTGTTCAGCCTGGAGCCAACCATGGACTTGTGTGACCTTGTTCTTGTTTTCTCTTTCTCACCTCATCTACTGCTTTCCATCACCTAATTTTCAGTGCACTTTGTCCTTCTTTCCATGCAGCCAGCTTGCAAGTTTTGCCCATGTGGAGACCCTTTGCATTGCCAAACTAATCAAAATCCTTGCCTCCAAATTTATTCAAGTAGCTTTCCAGCAAGTATGTGTTGATCATCTGTTATGCCTACAGTAAATAGGTAAACATACTGAATGGTCTTTAATAGCCTGGCTTCATCCTCACCATTAAAAGTTTGTTGGGGAGATGTTGATCAAGAGGAGCAAGGTTTCAGTAAATGCAGGGATGACACGAGTTTTGGAGACCTAACATACAGCATAGTGGATATTGTTAATAATCCTTTATTGATCCTTGAAAGTTGCTAAGAGTATGGATTGCAGATGTTCTCAGCATAGCAAAAGGAAATAACTGTGTGATAGAGGTATGTGAATTATCTTATCAGTGTAAGTTCACAATGTATGCAAGCATCAAAACATCACTTTGTACACCTTAAATGCGCACAAAATTTAATTGTCAATTGTATCTCAATAAGCCTTGGATAAATAAAACAAAGAGGTTAGTATCACATAACTGTACTCCTTACTTGATTATCAAAGTTAAAAAAGTAGTTTTGAGACTATTTCCTGTCAATCTTGTTTTTCTCTCCTAGTAACACTTCCAAAATTATGTGTTCTGAACTTGTCTTAAGTATTTATGTGTTATATATTTATGTGTTATCTCCACAATATAGATTCTGTGAAAGTAACAGAATTTGCTTAACATTTCATTTCCAGTTTCAAAATTAGTATTACCTGGATCATAGCAACGGTCCAAAATTGGGCAATTAATTAGTTATCTAATGTAACTAAATGTGCTAGAATTATAGTTCTTAACCTGCGTCTTCTTTATTTTGAGCTACTGAAAAATAAGATGTTGTGTCTCTTATATTCATGAATCATTTTTTTCTTTTTAAATACATTTTATTATTGTTGTTATTATTTTATAATACAGTTTCATATTCCCTTATCCCCTTCCCAGTTCCCTCCCCCCCCCCATTCCTCTATATCATTACTAACATACAGTTCTTCATACTCAGTCATATGTCCATCATTGCGGGCATAGGCACTGGCAGAGAGTCCAGAATCCTATTGTCAAGATGTGGTAAACAGTTTCATTGTAAGTCCATCTTTGTCTGGAAGTAGAAACGCATACCACACTATATCCTCACATCTGAATATTAGTCTCAATTTCGCAGCTACTGTACATCCCCTTAAATGAAAAGTCATAATTCAAAATCAACAATAGAAAGAAAAAATTTACAATGCCATGAAGTTAAATGACATGTTACTAGATATGACAGTTTCCATTACACAGCTACTAAACATCCCCTTAAATGAAAAGTCATGATACAAAATCAACAATAGAAAGAAAAATAGCAATTTACAATGCCTGAAGTTAAATGACATGTTACTAGATATGACAGTCTCCATTACACAGCTACTATACATCCCCTTAAATGAAGAGCCACAAAACAAAATCAACATCTGGAAGAAAAAAGAAATTAAGAACATGAAGAAGTTGAATAACATGCTATTAAATGACTAATGTGTAGCTGAAGAAATGAAAATCAAGAACCTTCTTGAAAATTATGCCACTTCATGATCTACGAGTCATTGAATGATTAATCAGAAGGAAGTGATGAATCATTTTTAATTTGCGTTCTTTGAGAGTTGGTCATTAAGAATTTATAAATTTCAAGCTTTGTAAAACCTAGATGTCTTCTAAACTGAATTTTCTTCCAAGCCATTCAGGTATTAATTTGTTAGAATAACATTTGTATAACTTTAATTAAAACAGCAAAACAATTCTGCTCTAAAGGGCAGGGCATATTAGAATCAAATGCATCCAGTGAACGCAGCATAATGAATGGTTGAGGTAGTAGCTAATCCTGGATAATGAGAGGAATTTATTTGTTTATTCCTGCTGAAGCTGGTTTTTCTGTCAGTCTGTTGCACTAGATGCTTAGAATCAATAGCACAGTAAATATATTTAATTCCACACTAATAAGTGACTTTTTTGGTAAACATTTAATATTTTAGAACATTTGCATATTTATGTAATACTTCTGGCGAACAATAATAAGAAAGCATTTGTATATGAATCAACAGTCTTTAATGCTTGAGTAAGTGTAGTGTGAAAATGAAGTTTTAAAAAGTATATTGATTTGAGTGTGCATTAAAAATGAATTTGTGCTTCAGTTAGAGTAAATTACCAAAGTAATTTACATCGAACTTTTATGGTGTAGCACCTTGTCTCCTCTCATACTGGTACATTTTGGTACTAATTGATAAGTCCTATATCTTTAAGTTCTTTTAGCAATTACACTTGTCAATATGAAGAAATATTTTGTGTGTGTGTGTGTGTGTGAAAAAGGATTAAAATCAAGTGTTGTGCTTGCCTTAACATCTAGGACTGACCATTCAAGGCCTTTTAATTTGACTTGGTCCTTTCCATGAATTGCTTTATCAAGAAAAGTAAGCTACTGACTTTTCTGCTTGCAAATTTGCTCAGACTGTTTTACATGTCTGCAATTAGCTTGCTGCTTTTAACTGTAATCCTTATATCGGCAGCATTAGCATCTCTTAGTAGCATTTTAGAAAACTGCAGAATTTCATGTCCCATTGAACCGATGGAATTGTGTTTTGTATCATAAGAATCCCCTGGTTTTCATTGGTGCATTCCAACTTTAGAAGAAGTAAAATATCCTCCAATTAATGCTTCTGTTTTTGAAACTCAAACCTTTTTTTTTTATCTTCTGAAAGCATATGCATTCTGACTACCAGTTGAAGTCATAATGTGATCTCTCAGTTATGGGAATCATTGTATTTTTTTATAGTTGTGCCTCTAATTGCTGTTATTTGTGGAGCAGCTTGCTTTTTTTGTGAATGCTCTTCATGTCTTGATTGCTCCCAGCAAACAAGATTTCAGAGACATCCTAAAAATTGCTTTAGCCATTGTGCTCATGTTTCCTAGAATTGAAAGTATGCTGAATTTCTTGGAAGATGGCAAATTGTTATTTACCCTTAAGTTATTGCATAGTTCCTGGGATTACTGATTCTCAGTCAGAAACTTTTCATCATTTCCCTCCATGCCTGATGTAGTAGCATGGAACAGAAAGCTGATGAGGCTCCCTACACTTTCATTACAGCTGAGGTCCTCCCGAAGTGTACTTAAAGCATCATCTTCACTTTCATTCAGCCTTGGTATGAACTCTCACTTTGTCACTTTGTTTTATGTGGCATTGGTAAGTGTCTTAGATTTTTATGTGTTAGTTTTCTCATCCATTAAATAGAGATAATAACAATGCAGAAATATGCTGTCCACTGAGAAGGTTCTTATTAGTGTGACATTCTGTTTCGTTGCTTGACACTGGCACAGTGGTTAAGGTGCCTCATTGGGCACTTGATTCCATGTTGGCATGCCTATTTATCAGGCATCGCTCTTCTGATTCGACTTTCCTTTCTTGGAAAGCAACACTTGGGAAGCAACACTTGATGACCCAAGTGCTTGAGTCTCTGACACTCAAGTGAGAATCACAGGGAGTTCCAGGCTCTTAACGTCCTCTCCCTCTTCTTCCCTCTGTTCCTTACATTCTTTATCCCTTTCCTTCTGCTTCTGTTTCTCCCTGCCAGTCTCCTTCCACCACTCCCGACTCAGCCCTTTAGCCTCCAGGGCTCCTTAATTTAAACACTAGAGGCATGCTCAAAGATATTAAGAAATACAGAATCAGAAACTCCAGGTTTTAGATGTTAGTTTTATCATCTTTTGTATGATCTTGAAAAAGTCATAACTCTTTAAACCTGAGGTTCCTTGTCTTAGCAGTTTGAAATGCCTCAGGCACAGTGCTTTTTAGAATAATAAGCATTCAACTAGTTTTTAGATTACATACCTGTACCCCATTTCATCAAGCCTGGAGAAACATATATGTACATACACACACATACACACACACAACCAAACACACAAGATTTGTGTCATGCAGACAAGGTTCTTGAGAGAGGGATAAACTGGGAATGCAGTCACTGACAGTTTCCTTGTCTATTTTTGATGACCAAGCCACAAAAAAACTTCCATTCAGTCACACACAGACTATCTACTAGGTAGTCCTAGCAAGGAATGAAAATTGACAGTTCTGTCTATCCTGCCAGCGATGATGCTGATCTGACGCATGGTGACTACGACAGGCTGAGCAGAGTTTCAGTGAAGGGCCAGTTGCAGCAGTCTCCCTTCAGGTGGTCTGGGTTATGGCAGAGTGAGTGGGACTTCCTGGAAAACAATGGCAGCCATTCCATGACCTGGCTTTTGACATAAAAAGGTGATATTTTAGAGGTGGGTTTCATGCAGGACAACTTGCCTCATAAACCTTTCAGATAGGATCAAATTTGTCAGTCAATCTGTATTTTCTTCTTATTGGGGTACTGTTTCTATGTTTTGGGTTGAGGCTGCCAGTGTCTGCCAGTTCTAGGCAGGGCAAATGTTTCCAGGTTGCCCTCCCCTGGGTGTGTCTGTGTATGTGTGTGTGTGCACGTGTGTGTGTGTGTGTGTTTGTGTGTGTTTCCTTTACTGGCTTGGACTGTCTTAAGAGAGAATGGAGCAGGGTTGTCAGCGAAGATGGAAATGTGGTTGAAAGGGTTTATTTAGTACCCTATGCTAGCGCTAGGCTGGCAGCTGGTAGAGGCTGGGGATAAGCAGGGAGGTGACCCATTATCCTTCACCATCACACAACCAAAACAACATGTTGAATAAGATTTGCTAATCTTCCTATTAGAAGAGCTAACTCTGGCATAATTTCCTTCTAATTTCATCCAACCTAATGTTGCACAGCATTCGATTTCCACAAAATTCTACAACATGCTCATTCCTTCAGTTTTTCTTTCTATCAAAACATTCTTTTAACCTTCCATCACCAAGAATACACTGTTTTGCTTACAACTTTCTGCATAACTTTGTTTCTTACCTACTGGTTCCTTCAGTTCACATCGCAAACAATACTCTATGCATCTAAATTTAGAGAAAATTATCTTTTAAAAGAATGTGAAGGGTTTTCACCCATAGTTACTTCAGAGCAGTTTTGATGTTAGAAAACGGTAAAGTTTTTTGTAAATATTTGAGAAATTATATTACTTTACAAAAGTGTTGTGAGCCCTAGAAGTTACAAGAAAATATTTAGTTTAGAAAATGGAACATTTAAGCATAGTACCATTCATAGATATTTTTGAGAATCATATTATGCATGACACACACTTAGACTAATTATGGTTACACTAGCATATCAACATCTTGGGAATTATAACACAACTTCACAGATTTTATACTTTTTATCCAACAGTGATTGGAATGTGGCAAAAATAGTCCATATTGATGAATGAAGAGCAGACACAGAAAGTCTGTAGTTTGTCGAGTGAGAGTATACGTTTTAAAGTCTACCCACTTTGAGGGACAGACAGTGATTCAGAGTTCTTTCATCTCTGATTTGCTCACCAGATACCTACAACAGCCACAGCTGACCCAAGTAAAGCCACAGACCATCCTGGTCTCCCATATGATGGCAGGGATCCAAGTATTTGAGACGTTTTCTTCTGCCTCCAAATTTGCCAACTATCCAGGAGCTGGAATAAGACCTAACACTTCACCCCACGCACTGTGCTATGAGATATGTGCATGCTAAGACAGGGCCTTAAGCACTGCAACAAACACTCAACCTTAAGTGTGATTTTTGTTACTGAATAAACTACATACTTTGTAAAAAAGCTGTATGTTGGGTTTTTGATAGGCAGAGGATCAAAAATTAATGTGGTACTAAATGTGCTTTTGAACAGATCAATATCTGTAAGTGAACCGGTGACACTTGCAATTAAATATCTAGGGATGAATTAAAAATAGATTCAGTGTTGGAGTTAAGAAGCCGAGACTGCGTTCTGTGACAACATTAGTGGCTTCTTCTACCATCCTCCCTTTTGTAATGCTTGTCAGTTTCTATTGATATGCCTAAATGTTTGAAAGGACACTAAAAATATGAGCTCTTTATTCAGTGATAACTTTGAAAATACAAATGCAGATCATAATCATTCTGTAGTACAATTTTGTACATAAAATCATAGCACAAATAACACATCAGTACATGTGATTTTTAGATATTGTTCACTATCAAATTTGAAAGGAAATAAAGGAGGTCACTCAGCATCAGAATGTGTCTGAAATATGTTTTACAAGGGTAAAATGTACAAGTTTGGTCAAAAGTCTATAAAATTCAAATGAAAAGCAGGTCATATTTGCTCTCAGCTTCAAGGGTATCCCTTCCAAGTCAAATGTTAGAGGCTCGTGGTGCTGGATTGTGTCCTTGTGCATGTGCTTGCTATGTGGGAGTGAACCACAGTGCAGATGTTGAGAAACATCTTAATGTGATGACCTGTCATTGTGGTGTGAAACATAATGTCATGAACACAGGTGATCTGATCCAATCTGGGCCTAAGTCTTGTGAATAAGGAAGAATCAGTAGTATATGACTCATAGATAGTGTTACGAGAACACCAAGACCAAAGAGGTTATTGGCATGGTCAAAGCATTCTTAATTCTCTAATTAGTTGTACACCACAGGAGGGCTTGAAGTAGGAACCCTGTAAGGTCAGATAAAGAAATTACAGAGTAACTACTATATGGAAAAAAGTGTGTGGGAAGGATGATAAGTCAGCAAGTTAAAGCTTGGAAGTAGATATAAAGGAGTTTTACTAGGTTGGTGGCAATACAGATGGAGAAAAAGCAGATGGATGGAATGTGGAAAGAAAGCTTTAGGAAGAGATGTGACCATCTTTTAGAGATTGTTGGAAATTGGCCATGCATGAGGGGAAGTGATGAGCATGAATCCAGGTTTTTTACTTGATTTCTGGCACAGATGAAAATGATCTTTGAACAAAGTGAGTTTGGTCTTGGTTGTGTTTTACTTGATATGCCTTGGAGAATTTCATCTAAGGTTGTTGACTAGCCAGTTGAGTAAGTACTTTTCAAGCTTCAAGAATGAAAGGTCAACTTTAGGAGGTGATAACTATCATTTCAGGACAAATAAAATGAAATACTTCTTTACGTCTCATATCAATCTAGGAAACTTGTCACCTCACCTTTCTTGAGACATGATCGTACATCTCTGTTCAGTGGTTTGCAAGGTTTGCATCTCAGAGCCCTAAAGGCGTCACAAGGATGCTCATGAGACGACTGGCTACAGGATCCCAAACCCTTAACTTGTTTTCGAAATTAGAATCTTTCCTTTCTATGTATTATGTAATTTGCGATTTCAAGAGAGATTTTAATTTTAAAATGATTCACTTTTTAAAATTTCAGATATTAACATTTATGAAGGCATATTCTATTGTAATAAATATGAGAGCCATGAAGGGTAATAAAGATACTTATTATATTATTTCTTTTTTTTTTTAAAAAGGATTTAGTTATTTTTATTACAAAGTCAGATATACAGAGAGGAGAGACAGGAAGATCTTCCGTCCAATGATTCACTCCCCAAGTGAACGCAATGGCTGGTGCTGTGCTGATCCGAAGCTGGGAACCTGGAGCCTCTTCTGGGTCTCCCACGCGGGTGCAGGGTCCCAAAGCATTGGGCCGGCCTCGACTGCTTTCCCAGGCCACAAGCAGGGAGCTGGATGGGAAGTGGAGCTGCCGGGATTAGAACCGGCACCCATATGGGATCCCGGGGCTTTCAAGGCGAGGACTTTAGCCGCTAGGCCACGCCATCAGGCCCTATATTATTTCTTGAGAAATGAAATATTATAATAGAAAGATTTACTTATTCTTTTCTCATGAAAAATTGTTTAATTTCACGGATATTTTTAAGTATCTTATGTATCTGGGAGGCAGAATTACAAAGGCGGTGAGAATGACAAGTCTTTCTTCTGCTGATTCACTTCCCAAGTAACTCTAGCAACCTGGCAGGTGACTGCTCAGAGCCAGGAGCCAAGAACCAGGAACTCTTTCCATGTTTCTCACAGAATGACAGTCTCTCAGGTACTTCAACCATCTTCTAGTGCTTTCGCAGGCTGTTAGCAGGCAGCCTGATCAGAGCAGCCAGGACTCAGCACAATGCTACTGTGTGGGATGCTCATATCACAAGCGATAGGAAATCCCTGTGCCACAATCTAGTCTTCCTTGTAGTGTTGCTGAAAGGTACTTTCTGGAAACAGGAGGGCAAATTGACTTGGATTCAGCGTTATTATTGTTAATTCTTCCTCCTTTCCTGATACCAGAATTTTGTCCAACCAAGTAATTCCTTTTAGCTTTTTACTTTTTAAATGTCTGGGACACCAGTAGTTCATTTCTCACAGCCCTCTTCCTGAGATGGAACAGCCTGCATTTTGTTGGTTTTAACCTTGCTCATTTTTACTACAATGCCATTTGTGGAATTACTTGTCCCTTTTCTGGCTATGTGGACAGACTCTGCACACAGCTTGTCGCTGTACTTGAGGAACAGAAAAGGTGCTTTCAGTAGATCTGAAGTTCTTTCAAAATTACACTGAACCCCAAGAAATGTGTGCATGGAGAAATTAACAGTTTCTTTCTCACATTTCACAGCAGACCATAAGAACAGATTCAACATTTATCATTTTAGGTAAGTAAAATATTAGCACTCAAAGTGACAGTCTCAGGGAGAAGTTATATAGTGAAATCAAACTTGATGATGCATCTGCAAGGCTGGATGCCTATTTGGCTCATCTAAGTAAGTAAATACGGGTAAATTTATTTAAATATTGATCTGTTTTTTAACAGAAGGGTGAAATGAATTTCTAAATGTAAAGATTATAAATGTGTGCACAGCATTCTCTACTCTCATACAAATGCTGTGCTGTGTCATTCTTGAAGTCTGTAACTAGGTTGCTGATAACTGCAGATTCTTTTGTGAGTTTTTAACGGTCATCTATCATCAGACTTGCATGTTTAAGTCAGTGTACTCAAGAAAAACTGACAGGAACATACTGGTTTCCACTTGAGTTCTGTCAGTGTAGATAATGGTTTTGGAGGTTAGGAGCTTAATTGATTTGGCACGTAATATGAGTCTGTGCTGCAAACAGTGTTCTGTTTCCTGCAACAAATAGCCTGATGGTTCAAATACATCTTGAATCAACATAACCAAGCATCTTATTTCTTTTTTTATATGCTGGGTTAATATACAGATCATCACATAAAGGCAGTTTTATGCCAAGAGATCCAAGATCATAGTGATTTGTTCTATGTTCGTAAAAAAAGAATGCAGTCAGGAAGGTTTGGTAATTTTTGCTCCTAGGGCACTGAGAGTATTGAAGATAATGGGTATATTTGAAATATCATTATCATTCATAGAAGAGGAAAATAAAACAAGAAACCTGAATTTTCTTAATTTATTGAAAATCATTAATTCCATCTGGACATAAAAGAAGGCAGATACACATTTTTATAATGTTATAATGTCAGGTATATAAAAGTGCTGAAAAGCATGTAATTTCCTCAAACATAGTGAAATTTGGTATCTACGGCAAAAAGTGAAACTTAACTGTAGCTTTTAAAATTTTTATGAGATTTTCTCTTACAAATTCCTTGAACAGTGAAATTTGGCATCTACAGCAAAAAGTGAAACTTTCTGTAGTGTTTAAAATTCTTATGAATGATTTTCTCTTACAATTCTGAATGAAATTGTAATATTTTACAACACTGGGTTAAAATATTGTTTCCAAAAAAACCTGATGCAACTAATTAAAGTAACTTAGCTTATGGAATTAGAATATTATATGCTCTTTTTTGTTTTCCTTTAATAAAAGTATCTCAAGGCTGATATTATGGTGTAATAAGCTAAGTGACCACTTGCAACACCAGCATCCCGTATAGGCACCAGTGTGAGTACCATTACTTCCAGGACAGCTCCCTACTTATGTGCCTGAGATATCAGTGGAAGATAGCTTGGGTGTCTAAATATTTGAAAACTGCAGCTTCTATTAGGCACTTAAAAATGCTTTCCAGCTTACTCTATGATTTAATTCATTTCTGTATCCACCACTCACTTTTGACATTGTTTTGATGTTATGTGATAAAGTTACCCTGTGACCCGCACCCATCTGTTAAATGGATGTTATATTCACAGTAACGAAAGATTTAAGCTTCACACATTCTTTCAGGCCTTGATTTTCAAATATGAGAAAATGAAATGAGATTTAATTTACATAATAAAGTAGTAAGAGAAGAATTTCAGAGTAATTTATTTCATTGTGACCTTTCATGTCCTTGACATTCGATTTTAATTTTAACACCCATTTTAACTTGTGACTGCATTGGTCTAATTGAAATGAACATATTTCATTGTATGCCCTTTGTATTATGCCATTCTGGCATTTTCAAGAAAGTTGCTACTTTATTCCTTTTAAAGAAAAATATTATGCTATTTCCTAACGGAAAAGATACTGTGAGAATAAGATACGTAAATTTTAATGACATTATAGTATTGCAATAACTTTTATTGATTAGTTTAAGGGAGATTTACCTATTCATACCTGTTACCTCCAACTTAAGGCTACTGTTTTTCATAATAAAATGATTTTTAGGGGCTGGTGCTAAGACTCCATAAGGTGATCCTCCACCTGCAAGCACTGGCATCCCAAATGAGCATCCATTTGTGTCCTGACTGCTCTGCTTCTGATCTGGCTTCTGCTTGTGGCATTGGAATGCACTGGAGCATGACCCAAAGCATTGAGATCCACCTGCATGTGCAACCTGGAGGTTGCGTCTAGCTCTTGGCTTCAGATCAACACAGCTCTGTTGGCCTAGTTCAGGCTGTTGTGCCCATTTGGGGGAGTGAACCAGTGAATGGAAGATCTTGTCTTTTCTTCTTTCTGCACATTTGTATTTTCAATGAAAATAAGATAAATTTAAAAAAATGATCTTAGATGAAATCTATTGAATTTATTTTATTTACAGAAGTACAGTTTAAAGGCTTAGTGAAGTACCTAACAAAATATATTGTGGTCAGTGATGTTTATAATAGAATAAATTTTTTGAGCTTTCATGTATTAAGGTGTATTTGGAATTTAAATGGAAAAAAATAGAGATGGGCTTCATTGAAATCTTAACTTAGTTATTTAATTGTCTCTTCATGGTCACCAAAACATCACCACACACAATTCAACCTTCACGTAGACTGACTTATCCTATATGCTTAGTAATGAGTTTGGATGCTGTGGAATAGTTGAAAATACACTTTTGAACACTTTGGTGTACTTAAGTCATCCAGAAAAGTTTATATGAATAATATCTTTTAAATTTGTTTTATTTAATGTTGTTTACATGGTGTGAACAAATTTTACATATTTCACAATACAGATTTAGTAGCATAATGATAGATCCTCACCCTCCCCTCCATTCTGCCAGCAGTCTCCACCTGTCTTCCTCCTTCCTTATTTCTTTGGTTCTGGTTAATTTTTACAATTTCACAATTCCAGTTCATTTTATAATAACACTTTATAAGAGAACACAACTCTTTTTTCAATATATTTTGGCAATCTTTACATTGTTAATTAGGGTAAAACGGTACAAGGGCTATGGGAAAGTGGGTAAGACCACCATTTCCCAACTCTTGGTAAGTAGACCAAACCTAGTGTTCATGCCTGGCATGATGGCTCAGTGGCTAATTCTTTGCTTTGCACTTGCTGTAATCCCATATTGGTGCTGGTGTGTCCCAGATGCTTCACTTTTCAACTTGTTCGCTGCTTGTGGCCTGAGAGAGCATTGGGGGATGGCCCAAAGCCTTGGGACCCTAAACCCACCTGGGAGACCTGAAGGAAGTCCTGGCTCAGCTCAGCTCCAGTCACTGGGGCCACTTGAGGCTGTGGCCTGGCGGACCCAGGATGGTATCTGCTTCTCTCTGTGGAACTGCATTTAAAAAAAATCTTAAAAAATAAATACCTACTGTTCATCAAGAATATGGACAAACACTGTAAGCGATAATCTTCCAAATTTTCATCTTGATTGTATCACTTACTTTTTGGTATTTTGTGTTCTAGTTACCAAAATCATGAAAAACTTGTGATGTTTATCATTTTGGGATTGGTTTCCAGTTGTTTCCATTTTGTTGCAAAGACAGGATTTCACTCTTTTTATGTCTGACTTGGATTCATAGTCTGTCTGTACCGCATTTTCTTTGACAATCATCTGTTGCTGGATATTTGAGTCGGTCACATATCTTAGCTAGTGTAAATTATGCCACAATAAGCATGTACTAATAACTCTTTACTATGCTGATTTCCATTTGTTTTTTGTATATTCCCAGGAGTGGGAAGTCTGGGTCATAGGGTGAATTGCTGAGGAATCACCAGATGTCTTCCATAATGGTTATAGTAGTTCTCCTTTCCACCAAATGTGGATTAGGTTTTTTGGCTGTTTGCAATCTCTTGTGTTTGTTGTGTTTAGCATATTTTTTTATTGAGATCACAATGAATTTGTAAATTGCTTTTGGAAGTATGGATATTCTGATGATATGAATGCTACCTCAAAGGGAATATTTTTTACAGTTTGGTGTCTTCTGTGTTTTCAATGTTTTGCAATTTTCATCTTGGGGAGGGGTCGCTCAGTTCCTTGATTAGATTTATTCTAAGATACTTATTTTTTTGAAACTGCTGTGAATGACATTTAGAATTGTTTGTGTATGCAAATAGTATAGATATTTACCTGTTGATTTTGTATCCTGCACTGTTATCAAGTTCACTTGTGAGTTCCAGTATTTTCTTAGTTTAGCTTTTTGCTTCTTCAATATTAGAAAGAATTATGTCGGAGGAGGGGGAAAATATGGCCAACCGCAGAGAGCTGGTGTAGGGTGGAGTAGGGAAAGAGGGGAACCGATCCAGGAGAGAAACAGGCCAGGAAACACAAAATTGTAGGGAGAAGAGCGGGAAGGTCACTGGAGTTCACTAAAGCAAGAAGATCTACACAGCGTGAAGGAACAACTGCAAAAAGTGGGAAAGAAAATACAGCACGCTGCGAGAAACTTGGTGAGTCACGAACACAGGCAGGGGGAAGGCAGCAGAGTATCAACCGTTCTGGGGAAAACAGAGGCGGCTGGAAGGATAGGCGCCCACACCGACAGGGGCACCAGTCCACTGGAGGGCAGGAGCCCCAAGACGAGGCTACTAGACTGATCATAGGGGGCATCATCCCCTGCAGAAGTGGAGGACAAGCAGGGGAGATTTCCCAGAAGCTTGCCTCCCAACTGCTCAGCAGCTTTGAGAAAGTGCAGAGGGAACTGGAGCGGCGCTGTGGGACCGGGGCTCAGAAATCCCCATATCAGCTCCGAACAGTGGACTGGCTGCTAGAGAATCCAGTGGATCCTATTGCTGGGCTCAGCCTGAGCTCCAGAGGCTGGGCAACACTTGGCAGAACCTCACAACCTGGGCAGAAGAGCAAACTAGTAGGGGCACGGCTGTGTGCCCCTCATAGCTCTGTGCCTCTCAGGGCTCTGCTTCCACCGCTGAGAAAGTGCAACTGAGAAAGTAACTTCTCTCAGGCAGAATCCCCTGCTGGGCTCAGCTGCAGAGGCCAAACCAGAGCCATCTTTCTAGATCTTGTTCAATTTCTTTTTTCAGTAGTTTGTAGTTTTCCTCAAATAGGTCTCCTACATTTTTGGTTAGGTTTATTCCCAGATATTTCATGCTTTTCCCTGTTATTTTGAAATGTATCTTGCTGGTTAGATCTTTTTCCAACTTGGGGCTATTAGCATACACTATGGCTGTTGATTTTTGTTCATTAATTTTGTACCCTGCCACTCTACCAAACTCTCGTATAAGTTCTAATAGTCTCTGTGTTGAGCCTTTTGGCTGTTTCATATAAAGAATCATGTCATCTGCATATAGTGAGAGCTTGACTTCTTCATTTCCCATTTGGATTCCTTTGATTTCTTTTTCTTGTCTTACGGCCTCAGCGAGTACCTCTAGAACTATGTTGAATAGCAGTGGAGAAAGTGGACATCCCTGTCTTGTTCCAGATTTCAGTGGGAAGGGTTCTAGTTTTTCTCCATTCAGTATGATGTTGGCGTTGGGTTTTTCATATATGGCTTTAATTATGTTGTGGATTTTTCCATCTACGCCTACCTTGGTTAGGGTCTTTAGCAGGAAGTGGTGCTGGATTTTGTCGAAAGCTTTTTCTGCGTCTATTGATACTATCATGTGATTCTTGTTTTTTCAGTTTTTGGATGTGGTGTATCACATTGATGGATTTCCTTATGTTGAACCACCCCTGCATTCCAGGGATGAATCCTACTTGATCCGGATGAATGATCTGTCGGATGATTTTTTGAATTCTACTGGCTAGGATTTTGTTGAGTATCTTAGCATTAATGTTCATCAGAGAGATAGGTCTGTAGTTTTCTTTCTCTGTAGGATCTCTGTCCGGTTTTGGGATTAAGGTAATGTTGGCTTCATAGAATGAGTTTGGAAGGGTTGCTTCCTTTTCTATTGTTTTGAAGAGTTTGTAGACGATTGGGGTTAGTTCGGGTCGGAATGTTTTGTAGAATTCTCTAGAGAAGCCATCTGGGCCTGGGCTTTTCTTTGTTCGGAGGTCTTTAATCACTGATTCAATCTCTGCTTCAGTTATGGGTTTGTTCAGGTCGTTTGTTGCCTCTGGGCTAAGTTTTGGCAGGTTGTGTGAGTCTAAGAACTTTTCCATTTCTTGGTGGTCTTCTGATTTGTTGGAGTACAGTGCTTTGTAGTAATTTCTAATTATGTTCTTAATGGTTGTAATGTCTGTTGTTATGTTGCCTTTTTCATCTTTGATGGTGTTAATTCTTGCTTTCTCTTGTTTTTTCTTTGTCAGTCGGGTCAGCGGGGTGTCTATTTTGTTTATCTTTTCAAAAAACCAGCTTTTTGATTCATTGATTTTGTGTATGGTTTTTCTTTATTTGTATCTGGTTGATTTCCTCCCTTGTTTTGATGATTTCCTGTTTCCTATTGTGTGTGGGGCTCATCTGCTGCTGCTTTTCCAATTCCTGGAGGTGTGTGTTTAGTTCCTGTATTTGGCGCCTCTCTTGGGCCTTGACATGAGCTCCAAATGCGATGAATTTACCCCGTAGCACTGCTTTGGCAGTGTCCCACAAGTTTTGGAATGTTGTGTCAGGGTTTTGATTGGTTTCCATAAATTTTTGATCTCATCTTTAATTTCTTCCCTGACCCATTGTTCATTCAATAGCATATTGTTCAACCTCCAAGAGTTTCTGTATTTCCTTGGGCTTCTTGAATTGCTGATTTCCAGTTTCATTCCGTGGTGGTCTGAGAGGGTACATGGTATGATTCCTATCTTTTTGAAGTTATTTAGATTTGCTTTGTGTCCTATCATGTGGTCAATCCTGGAGAAGGTGCCATGCACTGCTGAAAAAAATGTATAATCTGTGGTCTTAGGATAAAAATTCTATAGATGTCTACTAAGTCCAATTGTTCTAATGTTTGTATGAGCTCTGTTGTTTCTTTGTTGATATTTTGTTTTGTTGATCTGTCTATAGTTGTTAGCAGAGTGTTAAGATCGCCCACTATTATTGTGTGTGTATCTATGTCTCCCCTGAAGTCTGTAAGTAATTGCTTCATGTAGCTAGGCACATTGGAATTAGGTGCATATATATTCACGATTGTAATTACTTCCTGATGGATCAGACCCTTCACCATTATATAATGTCCTTCTCTGTCCTTTTTGATGTCTGTCAGCTTGAAGTCTAGGTCATCTGAGATTAGAACAGCTACTCCAGCCTTCTTTTCTCGTCCATTGGCATGAAATGTCTTTTTCCATCCCTTCACTTTAAATTTCTTAGAGGCTTTTCTGGTTAGATGTGTCTCTTGTAGGCAACATATAGTTGGGCTGTGTGATGATCCATTCCGTTAATCTATGCCTTTTGATTGGTGAGTTTAGGCCATTTGTGTTTAGAGATAATATTGATTTTGGGCTGCCATGAGTGTGTGTAAGTGTGCAAGTGTGTATTTGCGACTATTAGAGTTTCTGACTGGTTGACTTTCCTTGTATGGGTTTCAGTGGGGAGGTCTTCCCATTTGCCATCTTTAATTTTGGTTTTCATTTTTTCTTTCTGGGTTTAGCACCTTCCTGAGGAGATTTTCCAGAGTTGGTTTCGTGTTGATGTATTCTTCGAGTTTCTCTTTACTGTTGAAGTATTTGATTTCATTCTCAAATACAAATGAGAGCTTTGCTGGGTACATTATTCTTGGTTCACAGTTGTTTTGTTTCAGGATTTGATAGGTTTTACCCCATTCTCTCCTTGCTTGGAGCGTTTCTTCTGATAGGTCGGCTGTGATTCTGATTTTCCTTCCCCTGAAAGTAATCTTATCCTTTTTTCTTACTTGTCTTAGAATAGTTTCCTTATGTTCACTTGAGGGTAGCTTGAGGACCACATGTCTGGGTGACGATCTGTTTGGATCATATCTACTAGGGGTCCTTTGTCCTTCCTGGATTTGTGCTGGATTTATATTTCCGGTGTTCTGGAAGTTCTCCTGTATTATCTCATTGAGCACCTGTTGCAAGCCTGTCTCCTTTTCCACTCCTTCGGGAAGGCCTATTATTCTAATATTTGATTTTTTGAGGTTGTCTTTCATTTCCTGTTTGGACCTATTGGCTTTCTCTAGATTTGTCTCCAACTGCTTGACGAGCTGCTGCCTTTCATTCTGATTGTCTTCCAATTCTTATATTCTGTCCTCTGCTGTGTTCATTCTGTTGGTTAGGCTTTCAATTTTGTGCTCTATATCGAGGATTCCCTTTTTGACTTGGTTTATTTCTGCAGTGACATGGTTTTCAAATACCTTGGACTCTTCCCAACGCTTCTCACTGTCTCTGATGAATTTCATCACTAGTTTCTTAAAGTCCTTATCTGGTATTTCCTCTATATCTTCATCTTGCATCTCAGATATTGAGATGAGTTTTTGGTTGTATTGGGAGGGAGTGCTTGATCTTTCTTCTGGGTCATTGCTTTTTCTGAATCTTCTCCTCATTGTGTTTTGCCTCCTGTTGTTTTGGGATTTTAGCATCTGACTTGTTTGTCCACAGCCGTTGCCCTCAGTCCCCTGAAGCGCCTCCCCACTCCTCAGTAGCTCCAACAGAGTGCAGAGAGAACCGCAGCAGGGCCGTGGACTGGGGCTCAGAAGTCCCCACTCCAGCTCTGAATAGTTGAACGGCTGCTAGAGCATCCACTGGCTCTTAGCGCTGGGCGTAGCCTGAGCTCCAGAGGCCGGGCAACACTCGGGACAACCCCAGGACCTGGGCAGAAGAGCAAGCCAGAAGGGGCACGGCCGCGTGCTCCCCACAGCCCTGCGCCCCCCAGGACTCTGCTTCCAAGGTTGAAAAAGTGCAATTGAGAATGTAGCCTCTCTCAGGCAGAATCCCCTGCTGGGCCCAGTGGGAGAGGCCAAACCAGAGCAGACTCAGCGGAATCGGTGAGACTGGTTCTTCCAGCAGGAGCCCCGCCCAGAAGAGTCTGCTTGTAGTAGCTGGAGGCGGCACCGCCCCTCTCAGCAGAGCAGCACCTGAGAGGGAATTCCGGAGCAGCACTCCCGAGCGGGAATTCCAGAGAGCAGACTGGTGCTGAGGCCTGCTGAACTCTCCAACACAGCCCGGGGCCGGGGATCCCAAGGCTCCAGCAGCAGAGGCCCACACGGAGGAGGAAGTCCTCAGTGGGGCAACGCCCCCCAGATGGTAGAGAAAGCCAAGCTGTGCAAGTCTCCTGCGCTGCACCACTTGGGGCACCCCGTAGGAGCCCTACGCCCCAGCTCCCACACAAGTTGGAGTGTTCAGTTCTCACACAGCTTCAGACTGGGAGAATTCCGGGGGAGAGGGGGCACTGAGCAGGGTCAGTCTCAGTATGGTTCTCTCAGGGAGCTAAAAGCCCGAAAATTTTTTCTTTTTTGCTCCTGGCGCACTCCACCTTTCTGGGTTCCTGTGCATCCCAGAGTCACCGGTGCCCACTCCACAACAAAGCTGCTAAGCCAGGTGCCTCTAGGGGCCTGTGTTGCTTACAGCGCCAAGCAGTCTCACAGCTTTGGTTGCTGGAAGTTCCGCCAGGAGGGGAGCCGTCGCTGCTGCTGGTAGGGGCTTTCACAAAAGGCAACCCGTCCCGCTGTCTCCAGCCGCCCTGGGTCCTCTGGGCTTCCAGCTGTTGCGCCCCTTTCCCGGGGATGACTCACCACGTTTTAACCGGGTCTTTGTGTTTTCTGCATTCCTTCTCTGGATTTCTTTCGAGTTATGTGTTTCTTCTTGGATGCTTGATGTCCAGGGAGCTTCTGGCACTCCTTCCTGTGGATCTTTGGTCCGCAGATCTCTCTCCAGCCGCACCCTGTCTCACTTTCAGCTCTTACCTTTCTATGCCTGTCCTCTCAGGTCGGCCATTTTTTCTGTCTCCAACATGATTCTTTATATACAAGAGCCAAGAGGCTCAACACAGAGACTCCTAGAACTTATATGAGAGTTTGGTAGAGTGGCAGGGTACAAAATTAATGAACAAAAATCAACAGCCATAGTGTATGCAAACAGTCCCAAGTTGGAAAAAGACCTAACCAGCAAAATACCATTCAAAATAACAGAGAGAAGTATGAAGTATCTGGGAATTAACCTAACCAATAATGTAGGCGACCTATTTGAGGAAAACTACAAACCACTTAAAAAAGAAATTGAACAAGACCTCGAAAGATGGAGTAACATCCCATGCTCCTGGATAGGTAAAATCAATATCATTAAAATGTCTTACATTCAACGCAATTCCAATCAAATTGCCAAAAACATTCTTCATGGAACTGGAAACAATGATCCAAAGGTTCATCTGGAAACACAAAAAACCACGAATAGCCAGAACCATCCTGAAGAACAGGAAGTTAGCAAGGGGAATCACAGTTCCAGACCTGTGGACATACTATAGGGCAGTGGTTATCAAAACAGCCTGGTACTGGCAAAAAATAGAGAAGAAGATCAATGGAGCAGAATAGAAACACCAGACAGGAACCCACACAGATACAGCCAAATAATCTTCGACAAAAGGACAAACGATAATCCTGGCAAATGGGAAGGTCTTTTCAATAAATGCTGTTGGGACAACTGGTTGATAGACTGCAGAAACAAAAAGACAGACCCACATCTCTCACCGTACACCAAGATCAAATCTAAATGGATAAAAGATCTAAACCTACATCCAGAAACCTTTAAACTTTTGGAAGAAAATGTTGTAAATACTCTGCAAGATCTAGGGGTAGGTCCCTACTTCCTAAAAAGTACTCCAAAAGCAACACAAATCGAGACCAAAATAAACAAATGTGACCTCATCAAACTAAGAAGCTTCTGTACAGCAAAGGAAACAATCAGTAAAGTAAAAAAGCAGCCCACAGAATGGGAGAAGATCTTTGCACACTACATAGGTGATAGAGGGCTAATCTCCAGAGTATACAAAGAATTGCAAAACAGCCAAAACACCAAAACAAACAAGCCACTCAAGAAATGGGCACGGGAAATGGGCAGACACTTCACAAAGGAACAAACTCAAATGGCAAATAAACATATGAAAAAATGTTCAAGTTCCCTGGCAATAAGGGAAATCCAAATTAAAACATCAATGAGGTACCACCTAATGCCAGTAAGGGTGGCCCACATGAATAAAAGCACCAACAACACTTGTTGGCGAGGTTGCGGGGAAAAGGGAACCCTACTCCACTGCTGGTGGGGCTGCAGGCTGGTACAGCCTCTATGGAAATCATTCAAACAACTCAAAATCAACATACCATATGATCCAGCAATAGCACTCCTAGGAATATATCCAGAACACTTGTTTTATGAGAAACCAACGTGCACTCCTATGTTCATAGCAGCACAATCAATAATTGCAAAAACATGGAATCAGCCAAAATGCCCATCAGCAGAGGATTGGATAAGAAAGGTATGGTTTGGGCCCGGCGGCATGGCGTAGCGGCTCAAGTCCTCGCCTTGAAAGCCCTGGGATCCCATATGGGCACTGGTTCTAATCCCGGCAGCTCCACTTCCCATCCAGCTCCCTGCTTGTGGCCTGGGGAAGCAGTCGAGGACGGCCCAATGCTTTGGGACACTGCACCCGCGTGGGAGACCTGGAAGAGGTTTCAGGTGACCGGATTCGGATCGGCGAGTACCGGCCCATTGCGGCTCACTTGGGGAGTGAATCATCGGATGGAAGATCTTCCTCTCTGTCTCTCCTCCTCTCTGTATATCCGGCTTTCCAATAACAATAAAATCTTTAAAAAAGAAAAAAAAAAAAAAAGAAAGGTATGGTTCATCTACTCCATGGAATACTACTCCGCTATTAAAAAAAACAAAATGCAGTTCTTTGTGGCCAAATGGGCCAAACTGGAAACCATCATGCTAAGGGAAATGAGCCAATCCCAAAAGGTTAAATACCACATGTTTTCCTTAATTTAAGATGATATGATGCTATGTATAACATGTTATGTTATGTATGTTATATGTTGTGTATAAACTAAAATTGAAATGTCAATGAGGTGGTCACAGAAGGTGATTAAGAACTCGCATTTACTTTTAACATATTGGTTACTCATTACTATGTCGATTAATTCCATAATGGTGTATATTTTTGCTGATAGTATGTTGGAGCTTTTAATTGATCGGGATGAAACTCTGCTGGCTCTGTCTTCAGACCAGAGAGGGTATACCTAAGAAGCTGTTGAACTTGACTGGACAATAAGATGCTGGACTCTATGTTTGGTATATGCTTGCAATGGGGGAATCTCAACTGAACTTGAACTGTGGTTATGCAACAAGGTGGAGGAATCCACCATGGTGGGAGGGTTTGGGGAGGGGTGGGGAGAATCCCAGTACCTATGAAACTATGTCACATAATACAATGTAATTAATGAATTTAAAAAAATAAATAAATTAAAAAATGAAAAAAAAAAAGAAAGAATTATGTCATCTGCAAAGAGAGGCTTGGCTTCCTCCTTCACAATTTGTATTTCTTCCTATTTTTTTTCTTGTCTAATGGCTCCATGTAAGACTTACAGGACTATATTTATATTGAACAGTATTGTTGACAGTGGTTCATCGAAGTATAATTTATAACAATAATAAAACTCTCTCATTTTGTGTCTACCATGATGTGTGGTGAATAAACAGCATGATTTCCTCCTCTTTTCCTATGCTATGAACGTTATTGCTTTGCTCTTTGTAAGTTTAATTCGTTTACCTACTTACCACTGGTTCTGCTTTTCATTGTTGGTATTGTTTCCACTGTCTCACCTGAGATGGTTTTCATCACTTGTGAAGTATACTGACCAATATTCTGCAGTATGGAATCCAGTTAATACCATGCAACTCATTGTTCAAATGTTATCATTTTATCCTATATAAGGAATTTTATAATGAAATGGATATAAATTTCCTTATAATTTTTCTTCTGATGCTTTAGCTGAAAGAAATTATTTAGCTATTCCTTATCCGGGGGCATTTTACCTGAAAGAATAGGAAAGTAGTTATGTCTACATGAATTCCCTGTGTATGTCACTTTAAAATGAAGAGTTAATTCTAAATGAGTACTAGCTAATACCTTTTTTACTTGTTTTACTTTTGGCCATTGCTACATAGATGAGAAGGGTGCATCCACCTTTCACCACTGATTGGGGTGGGAAGGGTTGAGGAGTAGGAGAAGGTGGATGATACAATGGTTTCCAATTTTGTTTTTCTTCTTCTTGTATCTTTGGGGATGAGGGAGAGGGGAGAAGCCTAACACAGCATGCTAATTGCATCAGTACACAGGGATGCCATCCCAGGGTCCCTGATGTAGAGTGTGCTCTTTGGATACTGCTCAAGTGAATTCAATAGTTCTGAAATACTGTTGAATTAATTGCTGCAAGGATAAGGAAATTCTTCCAAGGTCCTTTGGCTGACACAGTCCACCTTAGAGTCTTTTTTCACCCAGATATTCACTGTCAAAGCTTTTCCAGGAGAGCTGGCTTGGAACCCTACCCCTCTGCTCACTCAAGATTCAAGCACATTCACAGTTTCCAAAGACTGGTCCACCAACACAACACACCATCATGTTAACCTGGTGGTGCCACCCTCCCCCGTCGCCCCTCCACGCGCCTGGCCAGAATCAAGCATGTGTGGAAATCCCCATTCTTGGTCTGCCTGGTTGGATGGAGCTCCAAGTCCCTACAGAACCCTGCTAGTGCCATCTCCTAGGTCTTTACAAACCTGCATCCCCAGGCTCCCATAAGCCATGCCAGTGATGGGGGAAGCTAGGTACTCATGCCGGCCTAGATACACCGCTTTATTGTGACTCATCGCTTATTAAATATCCACTGTCAAACAACTAAACATTATTATGATTTCTAGTTCTCAGTGAATGGCAACATTTCCCCAAGAATATAAAACCTTTTATTTCTTGCCTATCTTCTCTCACATCAAGTCCTTTTTTGGAGCATTCTATTCAGATGTTTCTCTCAGAAATTGTTGATGGTTAGTTGAGTTCTTCAAGGATTTTCCTTCTCGTTAAAATAGTATTCTATTTTATGTCTATTTTTACATTAAACTTTAATAATTTATATTTTTTCATTGTATTTGGAGTGTTTGGCGTGAGTTGGCTTTCATTTATTTAGTTTTATTTGCAGCAGCAGACACAATACTTGGATACTAGCTTATTGATAATGAGGGACAGTGAAGAACAACTAAATGAAGTTGCGTTAAATTAAAGGAAAAGATTTTAACATTTATAAGTACTATTTTCATTTTGAAGTTTTAGTGGGTTGTAGAAGCTTAATGTATTAGTAGACTTTCTTCTTGTCTATTTCAGCAGACTATGGAATCTACAAGGTTTACCTCCCAACTATTCGATGTAAGTGCAGGCACTTCCCTGCCTCAGAGGATTTCAGGTCATTTGCCTGATGATGCATCTTCTAGTTTTCTTATTGATTGAAATCCTCTTCAATAGGAAATTGAATTTGGTGTTGGTTTTAAAATTGCATTGTTATTGGAAGTCTTTAGCTGTATTTAATTTTCATGGTCTATACTGTAAAGTCAGCAGGTTTGTCTTGGACAGAGCACTCTTTAAAATATTTGTATTAATCTGGAAGCTGTTACTTGGTCAGATAGACAAACACTGTTTGCAAGCAACATGGAATTTCTTGACAGCAATAAAGCACGGAAGCACTGGACATGATCCTATTTTATTTTGACAGCAGATAGACTGTGTCTCTGTGACTTTGCCTTCTTTCCAAATCAGCACGTTGGTGTTACATAGTAAAGAATATGACTTCAAAGCATCAAATACTGCATGCATTTGCATGACTCTATTTTATAGTGGAGGTATCTCACCAAGAAATTCCAATTCTTTTGAGCTAGGAGGAAAAAAATGTTATAATTCAAGAGTGTATGTATATTTATATGTGCATATATACATTACTTTTGAAAACATAAAGTCTGGCACTGTTCGAAAAGATAGATTCCAATGTAAAATAGACAGTATATACAATAATCAATAAATTCTGGGCCTGCAACTGGGTATTTGAACATATAATGAATAGCAACATATACATTTAGGATTTGGCCATTACTTAGAAAATCACTAGCCTAGAGGCATACTTTTGGCAGCAGTTTCCAAGTCTCAATATATGGTTATTCATATTTATGAAACGGTTTTTTGAGGTTTTTTTGTTGTTGTTGTAATTCCAAGACACTGAATGTATTTAGCCTAAATTTATCCTTATCACTGAGACTGCATTTCATGTCATAAGAGAAAACTCTGATCTTTTTGGTTGTTTCAACAATCAAAACACCCTCTGTTTGTGAACAGCTTCAGAAAGAGCTCTGACAGCCTGGAACCACAGCCTAGTGGCTGAAGTTCTAGCCTTGTATGTGCCGGGATTCCATAGGGCAGGTGCCTGTTTGTGTTCTGACTGCTCCACTTCCCCCCAGCACCTTGCTCGTGGCCTGGGAAAGCAGTAGCCCAAAGCCTTGGAACCCTGCATCTGGGTGGGAGACCTGGAGGAGGTTCCTTTCTTCTGCCTTCAGATTGGATCAGCTCTGGCAGTTTTTGGGGAGTAAACCAACAGATGGAATATCATTCTCTCTGTATCTCCTTCTCTCTCTGAATCTGCCTTCCCAATTAAAAAAAGAAAAAAAGCCAAGAGATTGAATAGAAAAATGGATGAAGGGAGGACTTAGAAGATGGTGACTTATGCCAAGTCTTCTAGGTCCTGATGAAGTATGAATTTAGTGTTCATCTCAGTGAGAAGTTAATGAGGAATATGAGCAGTAGAATAGGGAGATGAAACGAAATGACATAACTGACTGGGAGGAAAAGAATAAGGAATTCTTATGAACTAGATTTTACTATTGACTTTTTTTTTCAGATAAAGAAGTCTCAATTTAATTATTAAAAATAAAATATGAGGGGTAAATAGCTAGCTTTTTGGAAAGCTCCGCACTTATACTACATATTGACCATTTTCATCAAGTTAGCATCAATATGGAGAGAATCATTACCCTGTATAATCAAACTGTGTATTTCTATTTGATCTGTCTCTATTGACACAGTTGAAGTCACTAGTTTACTTAGTCCTTTACAACCATTCTTCCCCTTACATGCTATCAAATTTAAGTCATCACACAGTCATCACCAACACAGCTTCTTTTCTTTTTTTTTTGTATTATTAATTATTTTGCATTATGTGACAGTTTCATAGGCTCTGGAATCTCCCCACCCCTCCCCCTCCCCCTCCTCCTCCCCCTCCTCCCCTCCCCTCCCCTCTCCTCCCCTCCCCTCCCCCTCTCCTCCCCACCCCTTCCCCTCTCCTCCCCACCCCTTCCCCTCCCCTCCCCTCCCCTTCCCCTCCCCTCCCCTCCCCCTCCCCCTCCCCTCCCCTCCCCCTCCCCTCCCCCTCCCCTCCCCCCTGGTGGATTCCTCCACCTTGATGCAGTATTACAGTTCAAATTCGATCAAGATTCTTTCCTTGCAAACATATTATTGAAGGGTTCATCATCTATCTCTAGGTGAAGATACTAAGTCCTTGAGAAATCGGTTTTTGCTAAAAGACGAGACCCTTTATATATATACTGAGAACAGGAAAATACTGAAGGTTCAAATGCTATTAGACACAGTGCTTAGATTGGAAGATCTCAGAGTTTTATGGGGATATGAAATATATAGACTTCAGTGATCTCAGAGCCTCACATTTGGATTTTGTAAGGAATTTTGGCATTTTAAGGTAGGCCAGAACAAAAAGCATGGATTGCATGGATTTAAAATGTCATTAAAAGAATTAATGCAAAAAATAGGTATTTATAGATATTCTCAATTTCTTCACCTTACAGAAAATAACAGGAATAAACTTCTTCCATTGAGTTACTGGCATGGTAGGAAAAGAACTCATCCAGAGTTGGACAGCATTGACTTCAGACTGGTATATGTATAATTTTTTGACCAATAGTAATAAATATTTTGCAATAATCTTAAATAGAAAAGATAGACTAAATAAGCAGTTATAATTTTACAAGCTCTAAAACAGTTCTACTAGTCAAAATTAGTTCCTTAAGGCCTAGATGGGAAGAACTGCCTGTGCTAGGACACTTATAGGTGTGTTAAGCTAACATTTTATTTGAAAAAAATCATAGTTTCATGGGTGTATAAGGTACTTCATGATATCACTGAAGTCTACATATTTCATATCCCCATAAAACTCTGAGATCTTCCAATCTAAGCACTGTGTCTAACAGCATTAGTCCAGCCTTTGCCACCACATGCTGCAACCTGGCCTTAGTTGCAACTCTCACTTATGGTTGCTGCTGTCTAGCCCTGCACAGCCTGCCCCCATCCCTGGCTTTCATGCAAACTGGTAAGTGTGATAGCCTAGCCTAGCTCAGCATGAGCTGCACAACATCCTGGCTCCTGTGCATGCCAGTGTGCTATGGTTTGGCCTGGCCCTGCACCATTTGCCTCCTACAGAGCCAACCCACATGCCTGCCAATAATTGAAATAGCCCTGCTTGTACTGACCAACACCCAGTCTTGACTGATGTGCTCACCAGTGGGAGTAATGCGCCACCATGAGATTTCCCCAAGTTCCCCTGTCAGGCCTTCTCCTAGACCCAAATCACACATGTGCCAGTGGGTGTGCCAGTGGATGTGTGAGGCAGACCAAGTCACACTGTGGGGCAGACTTGGGTGTGTCTGCATGTGTTACAGCCTGGATTAGTCCAGCCTTTGCCCAACCCCAGTACCCATGAGTGGTGTTGAGTTCCATAGTCATGCTTTGCTCACCCCATCACCACTCCAGCCCTGGAGCAAACCAGCTGGTATGGCAATCCCACTGGGGTGAATTCACGATCACTCACAGAATCTTCTCCTAGACCCAGTTCGCTTATGAGCTGCATAGTGTCATGGCCCAGTCAGCATGGATCACTCTTTGCCCCCATACTCATTGACTGGTATTGCAGTCGAACCCAGCCAGGCAAATCCCCACCCTTCCCTGCCCTCTGCACTCCCCCAGCCAACTTTTGTGTATGCCTTTAGGCATTGGTTCATACCACAATCCCAGCTCACGTCTCCTGTGTGGGCAGGTGTATTGGTTTGATCCCAAAAGCTCTCCAGGTTCCCTCCTATAAATCACCCAGTCTCAGCCCCCTCATTTACCTGAAAGTGCAGTAGCAAGGTTGGTAGATGTCCTCCAGATGTCACTCCTCATCTGTTATGATCTAACTCAGCGGGCCTCCCTCCCACACATCTCCAATATTCCCTGAGCTATCAATAGTCCCCCATACCCAGTATTCTGGTAGTGTGTGATTTCTGCCTGGGGCCCTGCCTGCCTAGCTAGGCCCTCACACACTCACTCACATGTCCTCAGATCCTGTCTGTTGGTGTGCTGGTGTCTTCCCCTTATGTTTTAAAACAAAATTGAATAAGTGACTATGCTGACACACTGATAACACAAATTTGGCATTAACCAGGCCCAGGATGCCTGCCATCTATTAGCTGCTTTTCTCCCAACAGTGTAACACTTGCCTAGGTCCAATGCAAGCTAGGCCATTTCCTACAGCAGGGGGTATAATTTTAATTTCTTAAACAGCATCTTTCTATATTTAATGTGGAAGTAAAAACAAGTCACCAGAGGATCAGCCATTGTAGAAGCTCCCTTTTTTACATGGGAATTAGGCTCATGTAATCATGTTTTAGAAATATAATTTAGAATCTGGAATCACTTTCATTACATCCAGTTTTGCTCTCTTACTTAGAGACTAAAACAAAATAGTTGATTTGAGACTATAGAATGATAACTATCCTACAGCAGTGCTACAAAGATGCCTAAATGAATAATGTAACACACAGTTTATTGACTTGGATAGTTTTGAAAACACAAGTAGGAACTTTCTTCCAAATCCTTGCATTGTTCAGAGCAGTATTTTAGAAAATTATTGTGCAAATGGCGACAACTATTGTTTCCACATTTGATGCGCAGGTTGAAATACAAAATTGGCTATTAGCCTGAAGCTTAAGTACACTGTTGGAAGAAGAAAACAAATGCTACTAGTAAATTGATTTCTGTTTGGGATAGTGCCCAGTGCTCTGACAGAGCTTGCTTGTGGTGGCTTCCAAGTATCTGGTGACATATGTTCAACTGACCTTTGGATCCAGAGCTAAAAAAGCAAGGCAGCCTTACACAAAACCTCCCTCAGAGTTCTATTCAGAAAAATTTCTCCCAAGATAGTTAACCAGAACAACTCGTCCCAAAAAAATTCATAGACATGTAAGCCAAACTGGGAAGACAGAATAATGCATTCATAATGTTTAAGAAACTACTGAATAGTTTATTCCAATAAAGCATTGGCTAGTTGGTGCTTGATTGGATAGGACAAAGAGAATAAGAAGAAATTGACACTGGGCCAGGTGAAAGAGCTATCGGTATAAGAGCCTGCAATGAAAACTGCACAGATAAGTGGAGTGTCACCTAAAGAGTCATGTAGGTCAGATAGATTTTGAGATGTGAGGCTGCATCGGAGAATCGCCACGAGTGTACTGTTAGGGCAGTGTGCAGAAGAGTTATTGCTCAGGGATTGTATTTAAATTTTAAGTTGATGAATTGTAACTATAGCATCATTCTGCTAGTTTACGAGAAAATAATGGATGTAATGTATAAAGAAGCTCACAAGCTGGTGATGGATATATACCTTTAAGGAAATAATTAGAGTGTATTAAAAAGAGGCAGAATTTTGCAATGATTTGAGGACATGGGTCTGACCTTCTTTTGATGCTCATTTCTGCCATTCCTGGTTTTATTTCTTTTAAAAATGATTTTTTGAAGATTTATGCATTTATTTAAACAGTAGAGATGTATCTTACATCTTCCCATACATCCCACAGTTCCCTCTGTTGCTCTTGGTCTGGACCATGTTGAATTCAGGAACCCAATTCTGGTCTCCCATAGAAGTGACAGAAACCTAAACACTTAGATCATTGTCTGCTGCCTTCGTGGATGCATTACAAGGAAGCTGATTTAGAAGCAGAGCATCCAGGATTACAAGTGGCATTCTGATGCATGACACCAGTGTTTCAACTTTTGGATTAACCATAACATCACCGTAACATCTGCATCAGGGAATCATGTAATTTTTTTAGACTTTTAGATTTATTTTTATTGGAAATTCAGATATGCAGAGAGGAGGAGAGACAGAGAGGAAGATCATCCATCCACAGCTTCACTCGGCATGCAGCCTCAACAGCCAGAGCAGAGTTGATTTGAAGCCAGGAGTCAGGAGCCTCTTCTGGGTGTCCCATGTGGGTGCAAAGTCCCAAGGCCCTGGTTCATCTTTGACTGTTCTAGGCCACAAGCAGGGAGCTGGGTGGGAAGCTGGGCTGCCATGATTAGAACCAATGCCCAAAATGGGATCCTGGAGCTTGCAAGGAGAGGACTTTAGCCACTAGGCTACTGTGCCAGGCCTGGAATCATGTAAATTTTAACTGTGCACTTCCACATTCTCAGATAGATGCAAGAATGTTATAATGTTGTTGGGTGGTTGTATTTCATAGCGTATTGAAGATCATCACAATCCACTTTTCCTGAATACAAGCTTTTATGTATACACAGACAATGCCTTGATTGAGAAGCAATGTGTAAGGTCATTACCACTCACAAAAGTTACAAAACATTTGAATAATTTGGAATAAATTTAACCAAGGTGGTGAAAAATATCTACAATATAATTATAAAACACTTAAGAGAGAAATAACAGAATACACAAAGTAATGGAAGAATGTTCCATGTTCACAGATTTGGGAGAATTAAAATCATGAAAATGTCCATACTATGCAGAAATTTTACAAATTCAATGTGATCCCATTCAAAATAGCAGAGACATTTTTATCAGGTAAGGGGAAATATATAATATTTTAGTTATTGATAATATTAATATTGATTTTTATGATTTTGGAAAAATGTGGGGAAATGTACAAACTTATGGCAGTGCTCTCCCTGCAGCAACACCCAGACATCTTGGCAAATGAATTTTCTTGATGTCTAGATAATTAAGTAGTTTTCAGGATAGTTTTCTTGCATTTCTTACATTTTAATATTCAATTTTATATGCCACTAAATTTTTAAAAACTTAGTAGTATTAATTTTATTAGAAATATACAGTGAAAATCATGATACCCTTTAGGGAACCATTTATTTGGCTAGGAGGTAATTCCATGTTTTTCGCTTAAAGTTGGAAGGTTATATATTTATGAATAATATATTTCATATTCTTATTAAATGTGTGAAGCCGATTTACGAAGCACAGAAAAATACAGTTGAATATGTTAAGAGCCAATTATTTGTGTTTTCTGTAAGTTAAACATCCAAGGCATTTTGAATAAAAAATAAAATGTGACTAACTTCTTCTAGTAACAGAAAAAATAGTGGTATACTTAATAGAAGTAAAGTTTTAAAAATAGCAATACCTCCAAATTCTGGTAAGGATGCAGAGAAACTGGATCAATCACACATTGCTGATAGTGGTGTAAAATGGTATATTCGTTCTGGAACATCATTAGGCAGTTCCCTTAAAAAATATTAACTATTCAAATACCATATGGCCCAACCATTGTGTGCTTAAGCATTCATTGCAGAGATCACAAAATCTTCTATTCAAATAAAAATAAAAATTGCCAAATGTTATGGTAGATTTACTTATAATAAACAGAAAGTAGTCCATATGTACCACAGTGGTGAAATGAACTGATTATATTCATATCACAGAGCTTTCCCTACAATAAAAAAGAGTGAACTGTTGATACACATGACAACCTGGATGAATTTTCAGAGAATCAGGCTGAGTTTATAAAAAGACGTGCTCCTCATATACCTCCCTGGGTGGGACACAAAGATTAGTTACTCCTCACTAGGATATTTAAGATTTCTCTGCACACCCTTCCTAAAACTGTTCGCCTAAACTGTTGACATATGTCTTGGTAGAGTTATAGAGTTAGACTACCTGAAAATCAGCCAGGTTCAGCAAAATCATGCTTCAATGCTAGAAACTGCTAAATACTAAAATTAAAGTAGACGGCTGAATAGTAATCTATAGCCATTTTAAGGTGTATAGAACCCGGTTGTATATAAACTAATAATTGAAATGTCAATGAAGAAGTCACAGGATGTGGTTCAGAACTTGCATTCTTTTTTTTTTTTTAACATATTGGTTACTCAATACCATGTCAATTAATTCCGTAACGTTATAAACTGTTACTGATGTTATGTCGGGGCTTTTAATTAATCGGTATGATACTCTGCCGGCTCTACCTTCAGACCAGAGATGGTCTCCCCAAGAAACCGTTGAATTTATCTGGACAATATGATGCTGGACTTTATGCTTGGTAAATGCTTGCAATGAAAGAATCTCAACTGAACTTGAACTGTGGTAATGCAACAAGGTAGAGGAATCCACCATGGGGGAGGGTTTGGGGAGGTGTGGGAGGAATCCCAGTGCCTATAAAACTGTGTCACATAATGCAATGCAATCAATAAAAAGAAAAAAAAATGTGAAAACTAAAAAAAAAAAAAAAAAAAAGGTGATCCCAGGTTGTATATTATGATTCCATGTGTGACAGTTTATAGCAATCTTGAAATGACAAAAGTACAGTATTGCAGAAGAGGTTTAATTGTAGGTAATATGGAAATTTGGGAGGCAGGAAGTGTGGTAGTTGTAAAAGCAACTCATGGAATCTTCGCACTGATGGTAATGTCGAGTACCCTGACTATATGAATGCCAATGCCCTGTCCATAATATAGAACTATAGTTGTGTTAAATGTTATCAATGGGAATGTTAGTGAAGAGTATACAGGAAAATGACAATTTTTTCTCAAAATAACAAAAAAGAAAAAGAAAAAAATTATTTTCTCCAATTTGCATGTCAGAAGCCAATATTAATATGATGGCATTTTTCTGGGATAATTGATGATATATGAGAAAAATTTATGAAAATTGGATTGTAAAGATCTTTATTTTATTACTTTTTAAAACGTCGTATGGTCACCCTATACAACCATCATCATACTTTATTTAGAATAAAAAAGTTATTATGTCATTCCTAAGTGTTTTCAGCAAAAGCATTTTTGTGCTCCTAGCAGTACTATAAAATGTCATATCATCAAAAAGCTTAAATTGCTTAAAAGAATGAACTGATGTTTTTTAAAAATGGGTAAAAATATTGTCATAGATGTTAGAATAAGCATATATGCATTATTCAAGTATACAGAAGTTGCTATTAAATTTTAAATAAATTAGCTGTAAAATTTTGAATATCTACATAAAATACTGAGTATTTCCCTATTCACTGCACTTAGTAATTTTATATTTTACTACTGATAACTCAGTTAATGGGCATAATTCAACCCTTTTTATTCCTTTGTGTCATAAAATAATCCGGAACCTCTATTCATTCTTATTAAAATATATTTTATGCTCAAGCTCTGAAATCAGAATCTTGTGTTTTTATACAAATAAATGGCCTGCATATTCATTTTGAAATAAAACAAGGGATATTTATAAACCAACAGAAAGAAATTGCTGTTGCTCTCTGGCGCTCAGAGGCGTTTTAGTTGTATTTTCATTTAATTTGTAATTGACAATTTAATTTTATTATAATTATTGCTTGAATACAGTTTTGTTTTATACCTTTGATTTTTTCTCCATAGTATTATTGTTACTTGTGATTTGTGTTTGTGTTATCAGAAAAGCTTGGTGGGTTCTTTCCCCAGCTTAATATAGAAACAAAAAGCCAGGAACTAGCTACTGACAAAGTTTATTTGTGAAGTGACCAGGTGAGCGGTGAAAGAAGGGGAAAGAATCGAGAGGGAGAGGGAGAGGGAGAGGGAGAGGGAGAGGGAGAGGGAGAGGGAGAGGGAGAGGGAGAGGGAGAGGGAGAGGGAGAGGGAGAGGGAGAGGGAGAGGGAGAGGGAGAGGGAGAGGGAGAGGGAGAGGGAGAGGGAGAGGGAGAGGGAGAGGGAGAGGGAGAGGGAGAGGGAGAGGGAGAGGGAGAGGGAGAGGGAGAGGGAGAGGGAGAGGGAGAGGGAGAGGGAGAGGGAGAGGGAGAGGGAGAGGGAGAGGGAGAGGGAGAGGGAGAGGGAGAGGGAGAGGGAGAGGGAGAGGGAGAGGGAGAGGGAGAGGGAGAGGGAGAGGGAGAGGGAGAGGGAGAGGGAGAGGGAGAGGGAGAGGGAGAGGGAGAGGGAGAGGGAGAGGGAGAGGGAGAGGGAGAGGGAGAGGGAGAGGGAGAGGGAGAGGGAGAGGGAGAGGGAGAGGGAGAGGGAGAGGGAGAGGGAGAGGGAGAGGGAGAGGGAGAGGGAGAGGGAGAGGGAGAGGGAGAGGGAGAGGGAGAGGGAGAGGGAGAGGGAGAGGGAGAGGGAGAGGGAGAGGGAGAGGGAGAGGGAGAGGGAGAGGGAGAGGGAGAGGGAGAGGGAGAGGGAGAGGGAGAGGGAGAGGGAGAGGGAGAGGGAGAGGGAGAGGGAGAGGGAGAGGGAGAGGGAGAGGGAGAGGGAGAGGGAGAGGGAGAGGGAGAGGGAGAGGGAGAGGGAGAGGGAGAGGGAGAGGGAGAGGGAGAGGGAGAGGGAGAGGGAGAGGGAGAGGGAGAGGGAGAGGGAGAGGGAGAGGGAGAGGGAGAGGGAGAGGGAGAAAGAGAAAGTGAGCCAGGAGGTTGGGCGTCTCTTGAAAGGAAAGAGGGAGACACACCAACGGTTGGAGGAAGGTCCTTGAGATTTTAAGCATTCTTGGACCTCTCCTTTGTGGGGCAGGAACCTACAGATAACAGGCTCCCCAATGGTGGTCTCTTGACCAGTTAGGAAATGGGTGGGCAATGCTTGTGCCAGCCCCTTGAAGGTGTGGCCAAGATTTCAATAGGCTTGAACTGTCTCAGTTTGTTACAAAACATCCAAAAGCGTTCCATTTATTTGAAATATCAAGTGTTTGATGTTCGGTAGTGATGGACTTAGAGCACTGAGCCAATAATCATATATGTGGACTATTAATTGATTTTCAAGAGCCAAAGTTTGTTAGCAGCATCAGGCTTTTATAGACTGAGGGTCACACAGGATAAAGGAGGAGGGTTTGAGGAATTTGCTTATCAAAAACAAGAGGGGCATCAAGCACAGTAGCCTAGTGGCTAAAGTCCTCAGCTTCCATGCACCAGCATCCCTAATGGGCACTGGTTTCTATCCTGGTTGCTCTACTCCCTTCCAGCTCCTGCCTGTGGCCTAGGAAAGCAGTGGAGGACGGCCCAAGGTCTTGGGACTCTGTACCCACGTGGGTGACCAGGAAGAGGCGCCTGTCTTCTGGTTTCAGATTGGTTCAGCTCTCAGCATTGAGGCAACTTGGGGAGTCAACCAGTAGATGGCAGATCTCTCCCTCTATGGTCTTCTTCTCTCTGTAAATCTGACTTTCCAATACAAACAAATAAATCTTGAAAACAAACGAACAAATAAATAAATAAAACAAGAGGGAATAGTCTTGAGATTATGGAAGTTCCCATGTGCTTGCATACCCCATCAACTGTTCTTACATACCTTCCAGGAAGTAGCTTTCTTTATTATGTAAGCTAGGCTTACAAATCCAGTTAACTGTCCTACAACCAAGTTATTCATCATTTACTTGATTTCCAAACATGGCATGAAATATAAATGCAAGATAAGCTTCTGACAATACATAGAGCATAAATACATATCCTCAGATGATCTATCAGAGTTTTAGTCTTCAGGTACCATCCTGGTGGTACTGATATCATTACTTAAACTATGCCACCAATATCACAAAACTTATCTGCCATGTGAAGTTATGGGCATATTATGACTTTCTCATTTGTTCTTAATAAGCCTGCCAAATTTAAAAGGTTGTGTGTATGTATTAAATCACTAATCCACTGATTTTAAGGTAGTAACAAAAGACAGGGACCTGAGTGACCTTGAACTAATCAGGTTAAGCTATTAAAAAGTGTGGTTGGGATCTTGCTAATGAAAATGGTTGTCTTATGGTTCTTGAAGTACAAAGCTGCCTAGTAGTTAGGATCTGTGAGTAGCCCCAAGGGGCTTGGAGCAGCTTCCAGATGATAGCCAGCAAAGAATCAGGGTCCACATCCCTACAGCTAATAAGGGAGTTGAATTTTAAGAATCTCAGAAGCTTATTAAGCACTGTGGTTGGGACAACATAGGCATCTAAGGTTGTGCTACCCTGAGCAGATGTTCAAGTAACTGGATGGGCTTCAGTGAGAGCACTCAACACAAAATGAAACACTTGATTACATCTTTGTGTAATTCCTTTCATTTCTCAATATGGTGTTCTCAAGTTGTGTTCCTAAGTATTACATTCTGCACTGGGTTTCTTAGAATTGAGCCTGTGTGAAGAGGTATTTTGTTTCATTGAAATGGATTGTATATACTTAGCAAAAGCCCTGAACGTATTTTTCTGACTGTTAGCATTTGATATTATGAATGTATTAGAGTATGGAATTTGAAGATAGGTAGATGAAAAGGAACTCTATTTTCTTTATCTATGTCTACATTAGAACTTTTTAAAAATAGGGTAATTGTTAACCCTAAACTCTATTGCATCCTGTGTGTCAGCTCTGAGGCAACAGAGTAACACGGCTGTGCCATGTAGAGTTGAGGAAGTTGGTATAGTTACCAACTATAGCCTAGTGTAGTATTCATCACACAGGAAGAAAGGTAGATTCATTCAGGGATCCCACTTATCTCTGTGCTCATCAAGGTTTGGTTTCTGGCTGTCCAATCACAGTTTCTTATTTGCTTCATTATTTTTAATTAGAATCTTCTTGGAGTTCATAGGCTCCTTCACAGTTTTCTCTCCCAAGTTAGAATCAAATCTGTCCACTCAGTTATTTAGGATCATTTGGATTTTCTGTTATTTTGCAGAGAGTGTTGCTATCTTATGTCCTATGTTGGGGCTCAGTTTTCTAGTTCTAGATTTTTTTTCCTGCACTTAATGCTCTAAATTGCAATCAGTTTTTTTTCTTCAATGTTATTTGTTAGTATCTACCATGATTATATACCTTCTTTTCTTTAAAAAGAACTTTATTTAAGTGATGAAATTTTTATCTCTCCTAATGGTTTAGGTAACACAGGAAAAGTCATTGAAGTTATTTAAATGCTGATGTGTAAATGTGAAGGTTTTATGTCTACTCTCAGAAATGCCAGCCACAATGAAATTACGGAGTTCCTACTTGTACCATGTAGTTACTTGCACAGATGATAGCAAATTAGGTTATTTTTGGCTGAATGTAATATATTAAAGATGCCAAACCATGTATGCCCCTCTTTGGATAAGTATCTACTACACTGGCTTGGGTGGTTTTATAAACATACCTCTTTGATAATGGAGTGGGATATGTACTACTGTACCTGTAAGTTCAGTGTAGTAGGTTCCAAATAATTTTAAATAACTCCCTGCCTATTTTCCATGAGATGTTTACATCCGTTTACAAAACTGGAAGCTGGGATTGAGTGAACAAGATGTAGTGCTATCGCTTTATTGAGTATAGGGCTATAATACTAGATTGTTCATTTGAAAAGAATGGAGCAAATGTTCACTGATCCCATTTCAGGAACTTAGGATTCATAGTCACCCTCCTTTGTAGAGACTGTGCAGTTTTCCATTGTGCTAGTACCTTGAGTCAGCAAATCAAAATGGTTTACATGAGACAACTAGAATATTGAAGAATGATACCGTTTAAAAATTTTTTAATAGAGAACAGTTCAGTGATGGGATCCTAAAAGGTATTATTTGGATGGTGATTATTGAAAAGGAAAAATGATCAATCCAGGCAAAACTTTTATTTCTTGGGTTGATGGACCTTAAGAAAGAAGAATATGGGATCAGAATTTCCTAAGGGAGTGAGTGGGAAATTATAAGCAGTGATATGAAGTCACATGACATCTACTCACTTAGTAGAGAAGAATCTGTTTTCTCTGACAGACTTATCTCTGAGAGAGAAGAGAGCTGAAGGACTCATGTATCTTGGAGAGAATGGGAAGCTATAGGCAGCATGGTATTATAGAAAGAGCACTGCCCTGAGAATTCAGAGAGCCTTAATTTATCTATAGGATGAAATGTGCTCATTTTGCTTGGTTTAGTTAATGCAGTTTTCACTAAGATGTTTTAAAATCATAAATGATATGAAATGTTATAATTGTTACTATTTAATGCATATAAACCAAGATAAATTATATCCATAATATTTATTTACTTTCCCAAAGTAAATAGGAGTGGGAAGCTTTAATATTTGAGCTTTAATATATCAATTATTTTAAGGGACTATCAAAAGCATTTCCATTTTAAATAAATAAGGGGAAGGAAAGCTATTCTTTGTGAGAATTAGATATGGAGAAGAACATAATGTAGGGATTAGGTATCCCTCAGAGAAATAGGCAGTGTGGTCACAGATATCTTTATTTCTTGGTTCTAGTTCACAGAATTTTCACTGTGTTTTTAAACATTTTGATTTTATTCAGTACTTTTCCTACAAGGAAAAAATTGGTTATTTCTAAATGATGCATGTTTAGCAAACATAAAATTTATTTTGAATCTTACCCTCAAACAATTTCTGTTAATGCTTTTTGTGTATATAGTAATTTTTCATCAACATGAAAGTGTACATACAAACACGCAGCACATTAATTTTAACTAAACTCTGAGCAGTAGTGTATAGTTTTACATCCTGTTATTTTTGTTTTACATAATGATATATTGGGGAAGTGGTTTTTTTATTCACTATGATGCCATTTAACTAAACATTTTCCTATTTATGACTTTTTTTACTGTACAGAATATTAATGATAGCCTTATTGAAACCATTTTTTGTTTTTATTTATTTAAAAACTTTTTGAAATACTCATTTTGTACCATTCACTTTGATAATTGTTCAATAAGGCATGTTCTTTGATTTTGCTAGTACTAGACATTGATGTGAAACTAGTGCGTAAACAATACTTTTCTTAAATTCTGGAGTTTGGCGTTTCTATGAGGGAAATTGGGCAAGCAATTGCTCCTTAAGGGGAAACTGGATATTGAGGTGAGTTCTGACATTATGAATGAATCACTGAGAAGAGATAAATTAGAAATGTTAGAAGGACTCAGCTCTTGAGCTAGGTGTGATGGGGGACTTATTTGACATATAAATAATGGATATCACTGAAGGTTCTAAGTATGTTAGGGCAGATCTAGTTAGATTTGCATTTTAAGTTGATTACATGACAGTAAAAGATGGATTAATCAAGTTTTAAACTTGAAGTGAGGAAGCTATTAGAAGAGAGAAATCTATTGAAACAGCCTGTGTAGTAAATGAGATCCAATAGTGCCACATTACTAGTGGAGAGAGATTATGAGATGGATTTATTGAAAAAATAAGTTATGGTATTTACAAACTATCTGAGTGTCAGAAAGTGAGCTGCAAGGAGAATGCAGATTGCTCAGTCTTGTGGATGCTACTGTTATATGATATGCAGAGAGCTAGATTTAGTGTGAAGATAAGGAGTTGATTTGGCTGCGTTAGACTTTGAATTAGCAGTCAGCTGGCATGTCAGTCATCCAGTACTGTAGTAACAAAATTTAACAGACTGAGTACCTTGCTGGGGCCTCAGGGAACCACTGTGGGTAGGGCCAGTAAAGTTCTTCCCTTGGTCTGCTGAGCACTTCTTTCTGTTTTCACATGGAAGAGAGAGCATATTTGCTATCTCACTCTCTCTTTTCCTCCCTTCCTTTATTCTTTACAAGGTTACCATTCTACCTGATTAAGACCCTGTGATAGGATCCTTTAGATTCCATCTTAGGAATCTAAACCAATGAGTTCATGGAGAACATATTTGCATCCATTTTGGTCAGATGAATCTGGAACTTGGTGCAGTCCTGGAACTGGAAGTGCAAGTAGAAATATGCCTTATATGAAACTGAATGAGTGTGGTCAGTTGTACATTCAGAGTAATAAGGGCAATGAGTCAGAACAGCATTATTATTTTTTTTAAACTTCAAAGAGGGGATATCTTGTCATCTGACAAAGAATTGTCAGGGCTTTTGAAAACAAGTAGATAGGATGATTCTGAATGGAAAGAAGCAGAGAGTTTTGTGTTTAATTGAAGATTAGACTGTGTGAAGTGACAGAACAAGTAAAATGAGAAACTATTTTATCTAAACTTGCCAGATCCCAATACCTAGGTCTTGCAACATGAGATATTGCTGATCTGCACACTTAATCTCACATCTTCTGTGAATCGACTTTTTCTTTAGCTCTTCTATTTGTTTTGCTTATTACGGTTTTTATGTTCATTACTTGTGATGGATAGTGCCAGCAGCGCCACCTTGCTCAGGCCAACTATATAGAAATATTGTAAAGTTTCTACTATTCCACCATCAGTAGTTTTGTATTTTTAATGGTTGAATTTTAAAATAAAATGTTGCCTTACTAGAGGCTGCAAGAGGCTACTGATTGTTGGATGGAGAGAATCCATCTCATTGGAGAAAATATTTCACAGTTACCCTTCAGGAGCTCAACCTGGCTAGGTTTCAGTTTGAAGTTGTTTGAATAACATGTGAGATACATAACACAGAAGACAAAAGCTTGAAAGTGCTTAAGCATGATATTTCCTTGTAGAATAAAAAAAAGTTTTTCAGAAATACACACACACACACACACACACACACACACACATATATATATATATATATATGTATGTATTAAAAGTATCCCTTAAGAGTGTTAGCAAAAGAGTTACTGTGTAACATCTAGAGTCACTGGGGTGAGGAAGGATAAATAGCAAGTAGGAATGTATCTCCGGGTATTTCCAGTGAATAGCCAGCTGAATGGTATAAATAAATTTCCTATGGTTTAGCAACTAAACTGTCAAGAAATTAAGCAGGATATATGTTTTTCAATTGGTCTTAAATATTATTATGTATCAAAAATGTTTCAGGTGTGGTGAATTGTGAATATTTTTTTGGGGGGGAACATTGCCTAAAAAAAAACTGCTTTGTAAGGTTATTCGTTTTTCTTTTACATCAAAAATAAATCAATAAACTTGGTCTTCATTTGGTTGTAGCTGCAGTTCTGGAGTATTGAGGTCAAAGAAAGTTGAAAAGTATACAGATAGTATAGGTATTTGAGATAGTCATCATGATGAGGACTGTAGGATGTTGATTGCATCATAAACAATTTTCTGAATTTTTAGCTATTTAGAGGATTCAAATGCTATATAAAATCATTTTACTTTGTGGCTTATTATTTTGCATTTGCATTTTGCTAAGAATATAAATTTGATTACTCTGATAAATTTATTTTTCCCAAGTATATGATTATTGCTTTTTAATCCAGTAGCTCAGAATCAAAACTTACAAGTTGCTTTTTTATTTTATGACTTGTTCTACTACCTTTTGAGATGTGAGATTTTGCATAAGCATTTCTTTTACTTGGGGAATTTGTCTTGCATCTACTTCTTTTTACCTAAAATTATACTTTATGAAAAGGCAATATATTTGTTCTGTTATTTTAACTTTTCAAATATTTATTGGTTCTTAACAAATAACAGATCATTGTTCTGTGATGATTTTGCCAAATTCCTTACAGTGTATCAGAAACTGAAAGAGCCCAGATTATTTATTTGGTGTATCTTCCATCCTTATTAAAATTTGTTTATGACTTAGTCATGACTTTGAATTCTGTTACATGCTCATATTTTTATAAACAAATATATGTTATAGCATATACAGTAAAAAACTAAGCAAGAGACAGCTTCTGTTGGGAAACACAAAGCTGAAAAAGAGTTATTTCTCTTATACTTGGAAAAGATAAACTACAGCAACAAGCTGCACCGTCTCTAGAAGTGCAGCTTTCCCTGGGGACTTAGGTCATAGGACAATCTCTAGTGAGCTGGGAGCAGAGAGCAGCACACTAACTTGAAATTTTCCTTAAGGCACAAGCACTTATTTTCCTAGGGCAGATGAATCATACAGCAGTAAGATTTAGCTAGACCTTTTATGTAATTGGTAACACCAGTTGTGGAGATAGAAAGAGAATATAGAATACCTGTTAGGTGAAGATGTGGGAAATGTTTACCTACTTTCACTTTTCTTCATGGCTCTCAGTGGGTTCTCATTAGACCAAAAACAAACAAACAAAACGCAAATACTTATTATTTAGAATTTTCATAAAGTATCCCTTTTATTATCGGCCCAAATGATACGTAAGGTATATACTTTTTCAGAAAGATAGAAACCATTTTGTAGATATTAAGAAAAGTATTGGCTTGAAAGGAGTACATCAAACTGATTCTTGTGGTACAGCTAAAAAACCATTGAAGGTGTTAAAGAGAGCAGAAAAGTAACATGATTTTTTCTAAGGAAAAGACAAGGATATATCTTCGTCCCAGGAGTACAATTGAAGGAGAAATTAAAATATTGAGAAGGCTATACCATGTCGGAAGGTTAGTGAGTGCAAAGACAGCACCCAAAAGAGGATTCTTCCATGAAACAGGCTCACAAACCTGGCGGAACAAGTAACAGTGAAATGCTGTGAGGAAAGTAATAGAGCATGCAGAGACACCTCTGAGGCACAGGACACAGGGAATTGTTCAAGTTGATAGTGCAGCAGATGTTCAGGGAAAATAAAAAGTAATCTTGTTAAGATAATACTAGGAGAATTTGAACCATGTGACAAAAAGTAACCCTGGTAACAGTAAATCCAAAACCTGGCTCAGTAACTGAGTAGATTGATTGAAACTCCAGTGTTAACAGAAGGACTGCCTCATTGAAAAACATAAAAGCTATTCACTCAGTCTCTAATGTCCTACACAAGATGTTCAGCTTTAAGCAAGATTTATGAGGCTTACAAAATGACAAGACAGAAAAAGGACACTGCGCCATGATAAAAGTAATCCAAGAGGAGTGAACAGTTGGGATAGTGGCTAAGTCAACATCTGAGACACACACATCATGGAATGCCTATTCTAAATCCCAGCTCCTCTGCTTCTCATTCAGCTTCCTGCGAATGTGCATCATAGGAGGGCAGCAAATGATGCCTAAAGTGCTGTGACCTCGCCATTCTTGTGTGAGATCTAGATGGAGTTCTAGGTACCTGGCTTCATCTTCAGTCCTAGCTAATGTTGAAATGAATCAGCAGATGAAGATCTTTTTGCCCCTGTGGTTTCAAATAAAAATATCAATGAAATAATAAAAAAAGTTAATTCAACAGATGAAAGATCTGACTGAAGTACTAGAATTATCAGATGGAAAGTTGAAGGTATCTATTAATATTTTAAAGACCTAATGGAAGATTTGGTCAACAATCTTATAGGTAATTTTATCAGAGAACAGAAAACCATAAGGAAGAATTAAATGGGAAACCTAGAAACTGTCAATAGAAGTGACAGATGCCTTGGATGTGCTCATCTGTATGCTTGGTGCAGCTGAAGAATGAATGATCATACTTTGATGTAGGTCAACAGAAATTACACTGAAAAACAAAGGTGAAAATAACAGTCCACAGAACACACAAACATTGCAGCAAAGCCAGTAGCTGCTGCCCAGCATTTTATAGTGCACTTCCAATTCTTGATATAACAGTGTTTAATATGTGCTGTTCATTGCTGGTGAAATAGAAGAATGAGACCTAAGGAGTACTTGCATAAATAGTATTTTCTTAAATTAATGGGAATTTAATGAAAAGAGAATTTAATGAGAAATGCCAAGTACAAACTAAAGAAGCTGAAAGAATAAATTAATATGCACATGCATGCATATGAACTTCAATTATATTAAAATTATTCTCAATTAAAGATAAAAGGGCAAATTTGAAGATATGTAGAGAAAGAGATACTGCAAACAGCAGATTTCTCAGCAGAGGTGATGCGAGTCAAAAGTGAGAAGAGTGGTTTCTGGCGAGAGCTAAATGATAAGAACTGTCAGTCTAGAATTTTGCGTTTACAGAAACTTGCCACACTGAAGAAATAAGGCATTGTTTTAATTAAAAATAGAATGCACTACAAGTAGAATTGTTTTATAAGAATTATTAAAGGGGATTAGTTAGGGATGTGGACTGTAATGCTAGAGGTAAACCTGGATAGACAGAAATAAATTAATAACAACCACTTATTTTTAATTTCTCCAGAGGATGACTGGTTTGCAGTACTAACTAGTAGCAATGCGATGTTTCTTTATTTTTCATGGAAAGACACATGACAGAATGGCACAAATGAATGGGTGGATCAATAATCAAGTTATAATGTTATACATTTTTATGTTAAGCAATATAATATTGTTAATTGATTACTGGTTAAGTTGTATAATGTAAAGCCTGAATTGGACATTAGATGGTTTTGAGGACGTATATGTTGTCAGTGAATGGAAGAGGTAATAATGAACTACAAAAATTTCAAGCTAAATAAGAGAAGAGTAGAAAAAAAATACAGAAATAGAAAAAAGAAGTAATGGATTGAACAGAGAACAAGCATAAACAAGTAGATTTTTGTTCCAGCAACGTTAACAATCTTACATAGCCTAAAGACACTAACTCAGAAATATAAAAATTAATTAGTAGGTAATAAAAGCAGAATACAAGTATATACTATCTACTAGGAACTGATGATAATTTTAAGAATAATAGAGGGTCAGACATTTACATAGGAGCTTAAGCTGCTTGCCTCCCATATTGGAGTGGCTGGGTTTGAATTTCTACTTCCAGGTGAGGCTCTTGCTGATACATATCCCATGAGACAGTTAATGATGGCCCTGGTACTGGAGTTTTTGGTACTAATGTGGAAGACTTTAATGGAGTCCCTGAGCATCTATTGTGAAGCAGTGGATGAAGGAACTTTTCCACGTCTTCCACTCCCTTGTGCCCTCCATCCTCCTCTCGCTGTCCTTGTCTCTCTTCCTCTGCACATTGTTCTGTGTTGCAACTCCCTCTTCTGCCTCATCCTCTCCTCTGTTCTTTTAAATGAATAAAAGTAATAAAAAATGTGAAGCTTTGAAAAATTTATGAAACACATGTTTTGAATGCCTTATGGTAAAAGAATAGGGAAAAGTCATGGAATTTCAAAAGGGGAAGATTGAGTAGCTCTACTATTATTAGTAGGTTTCAAATAAGCTGTAGTAACAAGATTAAAGAGTAACAGTAAGTGCTGGTGTTGTGCTATAGCTGGCTAGCGCTCGACCCTGTGGTGTTGGCATCTCATATGGGAGCCAGTTCTCATTCTGTCTGCCCTTTTTCTGATCCAGCTCTCTGCTTGTGGCTAAGAAAGCATGGTAGGATGGCCCAAAGCCTTGGGACCCTGCACCCACATGGAATATCTGGAAGAAACTCCTGGCTCCCAGATTCTGTGGACACAAATAATTAAATTTGAAATAAAACAAATACATCCAGAATATCTTCAGATATTTGGAAATGAAATGCCCATGAATCATAAGCTTCAAGATAATTTAAATATTTTTAATATTTGAAATGACAGTTTCAATGTTTATGAGATATTAGAATAACAGTTCACAGTGGAAAAGTTCTAGATTTGATGCTTAGATGCTATAGATTAGATGTGTCATTCCAAAATACTAATAAGAGAAAATTAAAATAAACTGAGGGTAACAAGTAATACATGCAATAACAATAGTCAATTAAATTGAAAATAGATCAATAAAGACAATCTGTGATCTGAAGAACTCGTGTTTGGGGAAAAAAAATGACTAAAGTAGACAAACCTCGGGTCAGTCTTACCAAGAAAAATAAGAACTGGCATACATGTCAAATTGGAAATTAAAGAGTACATGTTACTGCAGGCTCCACACTGTTAAGTGATAGTAAGGGTTATTACAAATTTATATGATACAGTTAGATGATTCTTGAAAGACATAAAACTGTATAAAAATAGATGACATGAGTAGTTCTGTTACTAAAATCCGTTAAGAAAAGCTCAGTGCTTAGATTGATTAACAGGTGAGATCTGCTAAATTTTTGAGGGTGAAGTGACACAAAGTCTACAGTTTCCTCCAGAAAATAAACATACTTTCAATTCATTGAAAATCAAGACTGTCAAAACATAACCAGGAAAATATATTCACCGACAGACCAATAACTCTTATAAGAACAGTGAAAAAATCTCGAATGAAACATTAGGGAATAAACAATACATTAAAATTCTAACATATCATGATGAAGTGGGACCCAAAGGGAAAGTCATGAGCTGGCTAAATTCAAGCAATTTTGGAGTAACTAGCACCGCATTTATTATTGATTAAATATTTTCTTTTTTGTGTTAGAAATAAAGCATGTAAAATTGGGCATTTTAGTTTTCATATTTAACCTGTAGTGTGCAAATATATTGAAATCTATTCTAGGAATTGTTTTAATTGGAATTTTCTGTACATAAATGTTGTGTATTAGTATGTCTTAATCACAAAAGTATAGTCCAGAGCTCTCAATATTGATAATTTTTCAAGCCCGTAGAAGAAATTCACTGGAGATGGATAATCAGTTTAAAACGTGACATGTTAGAAACCACTGGGCAGGTATTAGGGCTGTGCTGTGGTACACCTGGGGAAGCTTCTGCCTGTGGCACTGTGTTCCTGTGTGTGTGCAGGTTTGCATCCCAGATCCTCCACTTCTGATCCTTCTTCCTGATTTTCTGCATGAGGAGGAAGAGGAGCATGAACCAAGTGCTTGGGCTCCTGCACAGATGTGGGAGAACTTAAAGATACTCCTGGATCTTGGCTTCAAAGAGGCCTAGGGGTGTCTATTGAGGCCATTTCAAGAGTGAGCCAAGCAGATAGATAAAAATCTCTTTCTGTGTGACTCAGCCTTGCAAATAAAAAGTAAAAACATAATTTTAAAATGTTATTGACCTGCGTTTGACATATTCAATAAATATTGAATCAAACTGGATTAAGGATGAATGTAGAATAAACAAGTGTCTTCAAAAGACGAAAAATATCTGTGACTTAAGACATAAAATTCTGGGTGGGCCCGGTGCCGTGGCCTAGTGGCTAAAGTCCTTGCCTTGAATGCACTGGGATCCCATATGGGCGCCGGTTCTGATCCCGGCAGCTCCATTTCCCATCCAGCTCCCTGCTTGCGGCCTGGGAAAGCAGTCGAGGACGGCCCAAAGATTTGGGACCCTGCACCCACATGGGAGACCTGGAAGAGGTTCCTGGTTCCCGGCTTTGGATCGGCGCAGCATCGGCCCGTTGCGGCTCACTTGAGGAGTGAATCATCGGACGGAAGATCTTCCTCTCTGTCTCTCCTCCTCTCTGTATATCCGGCTTTCCAATAATAATAAATAAATCTTTTAAAAAAAGACATTAAATTCTTAGAATGAATGCATTTAACTTCAGCAAAATAATTTTTTTAAAGATTTGTTTATCTCACTTAAAAAGTCAGAATTTCAGAGAAGTAGATACCGAGGGAAAAATCTTCCACCCCTGGTTTTCTCCCCATGTGGCCTTCATGGCTAGGGCTGGGCTGGACTCGGAGCTGAACTGGACCCAAAGCTGGGTTCCTGGAACTTGTACCAGGTTTCCCTCATGAGTATAGGGACATAAGGGTAAAAGGTGAGCAACTCCTTTATCAAAACATATAAATTGATGGGAAATAAGCATATTAAAAAATGATCAACCTCATTGGCTGTTAGAGAAATACAAATGAAAAAGAAAATACCACTACATACATGTTATTATAAAATAAAGAATGCTTACATTGAAGAAATGAGGAAAATATGAAGTATAAAGAGGTCTCAGAACTTACAACTGAAGATGGAAATAACCCAGTTTTTTTAAAGATTTTTTAATTTTATTACAAAGCCAGATATACAGAGAGGAGGAGAGACAGAGAGGAAGATCTCCGTCCGATGATTCACTCCCCAAGTGAGCCGCAACGGGCCGATGCTGCGTCTATCCAAAGCCGGGAACCTGGAACCTCTTCCAGGTCTCCCATGTGGGTGCAGGGTCCCAAAGCTCTGGGCCATCCTCGACTGCTTTCCCAGGCTGCAAGCAGGGAGCTGGATGGGAAGTGGAGCTGCTGGGATTAGAACCGGCGCCCATATTGGATCCCAGTGTGTTCAAGGCGAGTACTTTAGCCACTAGGCCACGCCGCCGGGCCCACCCAGTTATTTTGATAAACTGTTTTTTGTTCTTGTACATTTAAAAAGTATTAATACAAAGAGAATAGATTTCATGTATTTCAGAAGTATAATTCTAAGGAGATAACTAAATTTCCCTTCCTTTCTTCCTCCTTCCCTTTTTTCCTCCTAAACTTCCTTTTTCCCTTCCTTTCTTCCTTCCTTCCTTCCCTCTTTCTTTTGCTTTTTGCAAGACCTTGACTTTCAATTTATTTTGTAATCCCAGGCTTAATGCACCACTAGCCATGATGTTTAACAACTTAAAATGCAGAAGGGATACCATTAAACAGGAGTAACTACATCTATAAACAATAACCAAAAATAAGCATCATTCTTACACTTTTTTGGGATTCAGTCATAACTACTTCACATCAGAAGAAAATATGATATTTTTCTTCTGCAGAATGGCTTATTTTAGTAAGCATAATGGTGTTCAGTTGGAACTATTTTGTTGAAAAGTAGTTTATTTCTTTTAAACTTTTTTTTTATTATTCATTGCTTTCCATAATAGAGTTTTATAAGAATAGGGGTTCCTCTCTTACTCTTCCCTACTTCTCTGACCCCCTTTGCACTCCCCCAGTTTGTCTCCATGTTATCATAGTAGTTTAGTCCCTTAGTGCAAGTTGCAATTTTAACTTTCTGATATTTAAATGTATTGTGACACACCAAGTATAGCCAAAGTTAGAAAACCTAGTATTGTAGCATAAAGGTGTATTTATTAGTTTTATTGGCAGTGCTATTTTTTAAATTAGGGTGCAGATGCTTCTTTTATGGCTGAGTATATTTTATATGTTAGTAGATTCTAACATGTATATGTAACATATTTTCTTTACCCAATTATCCATTGAGGTTAGTTTTTGTGAATTGAGATGGTATAACATGGAGACAGAAATAACACATCTGCTGATTCCATTTAGGTAAATTCCCAGGAGTAGAAAGGCTGGGTAATGAAGTTAAACTTAATACATAGCTCAATAATGACACTAGTAATTATGTAGGTAAGATAATTGAAAATTATATTCCCACAAAACTTGATTCATAAATATTTCACCATCATTATTCATAATCACCATAAACTTGAGACAATGAACTAACCATTCAGTTACTTAATAAGTTAAGTGTAGTGTTTTCTAGCAGTGGGCAACCTTGTGCTAAAATGGAGTGAACTAAGGTATGCAAAAACTTCATTACAAACTGTCTGATTCCATATATATGATACTTTGGAATATCAAAGTAAATATGTTTTTAAAAATAGATATTAGAAGTAAGCTGGATAGCAAATCTTAGATATGCCTGTATATACCAAGAAACCCAAGCTGCCAGGATTCTAATCAGACCCTCTTATATGGGATGTGGCCATTCCAATTGGAAACTTAACCTCTGAGTCAAAAACAAAACTAGAATTTAGAGTTGATGCTAGATCTAAGTTGTATTTACATCTATCAACTACAAACAATGCTAGTAAGAAAATTAGCAGATATCTATTATCATATACACGTTGAACATATACTTGGAGGTCTTAGCATCGTGTTATAAATGTGAAAATAGAATTTAGTACTCAAGTATAGGAGAATGAGAATAAATATTTCTCATTAAGATGAAACTATCTTCCCATGCTTAATATTGTAGATCTGAATAATCTTGGTTTGTTGCCATGAGCATACCTGCCTTCTTATTATGCACTGGTGTCCTGTGAATTTTAATGTTTTTCTATATTCCTCTTGTTTAAAATGAAAGCTGATGGATATTTCTTCCAAAGTGCATATAAGTGTATCTATTCTTAACAATTATCTATTAAATCAATTTTTTGCTGCATTTATTAATGCAGTATTCTAACTGTTATTGTTCAGTCTAAGAAATGATGCTATAGCAACAGTGATTAACCTAGAGGCAATCTTAAATCATAACAGAATATTTCATTTCTTCCTCATTTGTTTAGATTTGCTTGTTTTGAAAATAGCAAAAATTGATCCTTTCATGCACCTAATATGTTTTAATTACCTGGAATGTGAATCACAAATTTTGCAGATAACATTGAAAATGAGTTTAGCTTATATAAAATATATAAAATAATGATCAACAATTGAGAGAATTGTTTCAGTATAAGCATTTTATTTGTCTTAGACTCCATTCTGAAAGTTTAAATCAGACTTTGCTTATTATTGATTGTTTCACGTGATGTATACAACTAATGACAAGGGAATATGGCTTTTAATGCATATCATTATTTTCATGAATATTTGTATATTATTTTATGCATATGGTGGTTTCTGCTACTTTTCTCAATCTATTTTTTGAAGATGTATTTATTTGGAAAATAAAATGATACAGATAGAAATGGGAGAAAGAGATCTTCCTTCTGATCCAAATGGCCACAGCAGTTAGAAATAGGCAATCTTGGAATGAACCAGGTGTGACAATACGAATTTCCAAATTGCTGGCAAGAACCCAAGCTATTAGGGCACCTTCTATTGCCTTTTGAGGCTCATTAGTAGGAAGTTGAACCAGGAGTTGAGTGCGCTGGCTCTGAATGAGTAGTTTAGTGTGGGATACTGCTTTATGAAGTCAAGGTTTTGTCACTTGACAATTTTTAAATCTTATTTTATGCCATTATGTGTTGTAAAATCATCTGGCCTCTAACACTCTAAGAATGTAATAAAATCGATTCTAGAAAAACACAAAAAGATGGTTTATATACTTGACTGCTCAATGGAATTACTCTTGGAATTCTCCCATCCAAGTACTAACCAGGCCCGACCCTGCTTAGCTTCCGAGATCAGACGAGATCGGGCACGTTCAGAGTGGTATGGCCGTAGACTACTCTTGGAATTCTAAAGACATATTGATCGATTAATTCTACCCAGAAATTCACTAAATTGAATTCTCTAAATGTTCAGTATTTAAAAGAATGAACATATTGCTTTTATTGGACATTACACAATGTCTATATATACCAAAACATAGATGATCCCATAAATATAGTTTTAGCTATCCCTTAATTTTAAAGTAATATTTTGCGTAGGCTATGTAAAATTAACTTGATGGTAGCAATAGGCAGCAATGTTTTGTAGTCACTGATCTGAAACATATATTTTACGTAAGATTTTAATAAGCAAAAAGTTCTTATGTATTTTTGAGCAAGAACAACTATTTTATTGACCTTGCATGGTTTAAAAATGTAAGGAAGTTATTTTTATAAGGAACTTAACATGATTTGTTTGCCATATGTTCAGCTTTTATTGCAATCTTCAAGAAAATGGGTTTGAATTAAGGTGTAATCTCTTGTTTTTGTGAGGTGTACTCAATGGGAAATGGCTCAATTTCACAGTCAGAAGATGTGGATTTGAGTGTTGATTCTGGGCTTTTAAAGAAACTTGCTTCCTTATTGCAGTTTAAATTAGTTCTTATGATGTTTTGAAGATTAGGTGGTGTGGGCTAAAGAAATTCTTAAAAGAAATATGCTGTAACATTTCAGGTATAATGATTCACTGTAACTGTACCCTACTTTGGCCTTTCAGAACTGAAGTATTTTAGATCTGAAGTGTTTGCTGAATGACATATTTAGTTCATTCATATGTTTGTTCATTAAATAATCATTCATTCACTGCCTACCATATATTTGTTAGACGCCTGTTAGATATTAACAGTACTGAGTCAAGTGTGAATCACTGTCAAATGCAGAAGTAACATGTATCAGGTGAGTTCACACTGTAGAAAATGGGATGAAGAGATTGAGAGATGAATATTGTGGCACAGTGAATTAGGCTGCTGCTCGGAATCTCTGCATGCCACATGGATTCCCAGCTCCTTCTTTGTAATTCTGACCTTTAGTAAGTAAACACGGCAATGTAGTTGAAAAACAAGTCATCTGAGGACAAACATTTTTGAACTTTGTATATTCAGGATGTAAGACCATAGTTATTGCATACTTGGAATCTATTTATAAATATTACTTCACCAAATTACATGTACATTACCATAATCTTTCACTTTATGATCATTGTCGTGAGTAAAACATTTTGGGCTATTAATATGCTTGTTTTCATGAAAAAATGTGCATGTAGTTTTATCTGCTGTCTCTTTATGGTAAGAATTGCATATGGCACAATGTTAAAAAAGTGTTACATCTTAAAATTCTAAACTGTGACTTACCGGTAGAGAACAATAAGAAAAGCTTAGAACCAGACAGGAAACGTTCAGCTTGTACTCACATATACCTTACTAGGTAGGACACAAAGATAAGTTACTCCTCACTAAGGCATTGAGGATTTCTCTGCACACCCCTCCTAAAACTGTTCTGCACCTCAGCTGTTGACATATGCCTTGTTAGAGTTATAAGCCTGTTTAGACTATCCTAATTTTGCGCAGTTCAGTAAAAATTATGCTTCAACACTATAAAGTGCTAAATACTAAAATGAAAATAGACACGAGGCAGCTGAATATTACCCTATAGCCATTTTAAGGTGTATAGCAGCCACTTGTGTATAAACTAAAACTGAAATGTCAATGAAGTAGTCACAGGATGTGATTAAGAACTTGCATTTTCTAACATATTGGTTACTCAATACCATGTCAATTAATTCCATAATGTTGTAAATTGTTGTTGATGTTATGTTATGACTTTTCATTGGAGGGGATGATATTCTGACAGCTCTACCTTCAGACCAGAGAGGGTCTCCCCAAGAAACCGTTGAATTTATCTGGACAATAAGATGCTGGACTCTATGCTTGGTATATGCTTGCATTGAAATAAGCATGACTGGATTTGAACTGTACTACTGCAACAAGGTGGAGGAATCCACCATGGGGGGAGGGTACGGGGAAGAGTTCGGGGAATCCCAGAGCCTATGAAACTGTGTCCAAAAAATGAAATGTAATTAATTAAAAAAAAAGAAAGAAAGCCTACTTGTTCAACACAGAAAAAAAGTTTTTTTTGATACAGATTTTAAGGAATAAACAAGTAAATCTAGAAAAAAGCACACACACAAAAATAAACATTTGCATATGTTACCAAAAAAATCTATTTGAAATAAGCTCATCAACCTTTGATATTTATGAATATTTTTTATGATATGGATTCCATGAACTTTTGATGGCAACTCATTTGCATGGATTTAAAAATATTTTGCATAAATAAACTTTAATAAGTTTTTAGATACTTTGAGGTGTTATCATACACAACGTGTATTTCATAATTACGCATTTTGAGGGATGAAGTAAGATAAAAATTTTGTAGTTTTTGAAAGGTAAAGCAAGTGTCTTCAAATGTAAAACATGTTTTTGTTGCTTCTCAAATAGTTTAATTCATTGAATAGAATTCAAGTGATTAAATACTTTTATTAGGGGCTCATATAAATTAATGGATAGAGAGCCAAGGTCTGAAATCATGTTGTCTAGGTTCTAATTTTTTGCTCTATCCTAATCACCTACATGATTTTTTAATTTATTTTGCTATATTTGTCTGTCATTTAAAATAATGAAACTTTTGGAGTTATTATGTGGGATGAATCAGATAACACATGTAAAAGCTTTTGAATGATACTTGACAAACATTAATTAATATTGACTATTGTTTTAAAGTTTTATTACTTTGGTGATTTTGCTTATTTGTGAAGAATGTTTTTCTGTGATTTTTATGCATCAGAATGTTAAACTGGAAATGCTATATTGTTAAAATAATTATGGTACCAAAGAGAAAAATTGTCTCATCTGTAAGATATAGGAAAATGTCGGGTAAAGTTAAAACAGTTTGAAATCAGCATATACATTTTTTCTTATTTCTGACTCAGACATTTTTTAATCATTATTCAGAAGATGCTCACAACCCTATATATTGCCATGTGGTAATTATAAAGTGAACATCTGTTTACAATGTTCTGCTATGAAACTTCATCAGCAGAAAAATATGCAAACACATATAAAGATTTTAGAATTGTAGCTAGGGCCTTAATTTTATAATGGTTCAGTTTGACTTTCCATTATGGATAGGACCTAGTTACAAGTTGAGCCATATCATTCAGATGGACTGGAATTATGAATTCATGTGGTCTTTGGTTAAAACTTTTATTTTTTAGATTTCAGATTTTTAGAAGAAGGGTCATAGGATGTGTGGTTGCTTCTATGAGGGCCAGGTATGCTTTGTTATAACAATTACCCTACCTGTCTTAAGTGGGGATGCTGCTGACATCTTTAAACTATTATTTTGCTTATTTTTGCAAAAATTATATGATTACTATCAGCTCTTGACTCTTAGACTTCTGTTTTTAAAAATTATCTTTAATATAATGCTTTCATTTAGAAAAATAGTTTTTTTGTTTTCCAGTTTTACTATTTTATCTCAGAAAATTTTCTGTAGCATTCTGTTTTGATAACATATTGTAATATATCTAGCCCGACTGAGTGTAAACACAATGTGAAGATTACATTTAAGAAAAAATTACATGTAAAATGAGAAGCATATCACAAATTAACTTATATAAATTTTCCATAGAACTATGATATCACTTGACAAATGAGGACTCCAGAATTTTTCAGGCTGGACTCATTCTGTTGACAGTGCGCTTGTGTGTGTGTGTGTACACTTTATATATACTTTACATTGTTACATATACCTTTAATTATAGATTTAATATATTAGCACATTTCTTTATATATTATAAATATATTTATAAATTTATATGCACATATAAAATATTCTTTATATATTTAAATATAAAATACATAAATCATTTTGTCAGATTTTATAGACATGAGTAACAGAAAAGATATATACATATATATATAGACAAAGGAATTTATAGATAAAGAATATCTTTTTTATGATATAAACCATAATCGGTATATATTTCTGCAAATAAAGTACCTGCCTTTCACAATAATTTTAAATGAAATTTATAAAGAATACCTAATTCAAATATTAATATTGCTACTTTGTTTCCATGTTTCTTTTCCATGTGCTAACCAATCAGAAACAAGGTTGAACTAAAGTATTATATTTTCTCTATTATACTGCTGATATTATATTGCCAAAATCTGTGTTATATTGCCCAGATTATTGTTAACACTGTTTTGTGAAAGTCAATATAAAGAAGAGAGAAAAAAATCAAAGCAGGTGAAGCACTTTTTCAATTTAGAAGGAATGTATTATTTCTACAGTGCAGCAATATATTCGTGTATTTTTCTCTTGGTGTTTAAGGCTAACACTCACGGGAACAGGTCTGTGTGTTTTCTTCTGTTCTGTACTTTGAACAGTGCTTTACACATCAAAATGCTGCCTTGTTTTTCCATTCAACTTCATGGAAATTCCGTGTTTTCTCTGCGAGTTTTATTAGCTTTTATGTTTGTGTTTTTGATGAGTTTGTAACTCCTATGACAGTAAGCACTGTGAGTGTAATACACTAATTTTCCCACTGCTCCTTTTCACATTGTACAAACGAGTGTTTGGAAAATTTATTGAATGAACCCAGACTTTTTAGACTTGAATCTTTATTTTGCCAAATGGCAAGTGTAACACCGCTTTTAGAATAACTATCTTTATGACAATTCTATCAATTCTGTGATTCCAAAAACCTTTATCAGAAAGAAATAGTAGTAGACTCTTATTGTGGGTAATGTAGTATGTAATGGTCATTTGACTTTTATTTTTTGATCTCAGGTTTTATTAAGTAATTAATTCTTCTATTTTGTCCTTTCAGAGGACTTTCATGATCTTTCACTCAAAAGCAGTCTCCCAGATAACAACAAAGATTTAAAAGTCCGTAGTTATTTCTGAATTATCTTTTTTTTCCCTTTATATTTTGTGTCTCTCACTGTGAAGGATCAACTTTCTGATAGAAAATGTTGTTATTCTATTCACTTATTTGTGAAAAACCCCTAGAACTATGCCTGATATATATTAGGATTTCATTAAGTGTCTGATTAATTAATCAAGGAAAGAAATGTGAAGGTAGAAAAGATTAGGAACTTCATTCTTTTTTCAGATTTATTTATTTTTATTGAAAGGTGGATATACAGAGAGGAGGAGAGACAGAGAGGAAGATCTTCCATGCGATGGTTCACTCCCCAAGCGGCAGCAACAGCTGGAGCTGAACCAATCCGAAGCCAGGAGCCAGGAGCTCTTCTCGGTCTCTCACGTGGGTGCAGGGTCCCAAGGCTTTAGGCCTTGTTAGACTGCATTTCCAGGCCACAAGCAGGGAGCTGGATGGGAAGCAAGGCTGCCGGGATATGAACCGGCGACTACAGGGGATCCCGGTGCGTGCAGGGCGAGGACTTTCTCACTACGCTAGCACGCCAGGCCCAAACTTCATTCTTTTAATTGAAATTTTATATTCCAGAGATAGAGTACTGTTATTTTAGTTTTTCTTAAGTTAGTACTGTATTAGTTTTAGTCTGGTGGGTTGATGTTTTCCAAACTACATATTAAGAAACAGTTTAAGTATTATTAAGAAATATTACAGTGTGGCATAGAAGCTCCTCATTATAGGAGGTCAGAAATATTTTGAGGATATTCCATTTGAGCTAAAGTCTGAGTCATTCAGATTTTAACGGTGCCAAAACAGAATATTTTGTTCAAAAGCCTGTGGTGGCGACAGCTAGGTTTTTATTATTTGTTTGTTTTTTAAATGTTTACTTCTTACTATTTATTTATTTTAAAATTTAAGAGTGAGAGGCCGTGAGAAGCCTTCTAGCAGCTGACTCATTTTCAGAAGGCCATAATCATTAGTACTAAGCCAAGCTGAAGGTAACAGCTGCAGTTCCAGTTCTCTTGGTGGCAGGGATGTGGGCCATGTTATGTCGTTGTCCCAGGCCACTGGTTGGGGGTTGTATTGGAAGTGGAGCAACCAGGAGTGGAATTCTTCCCATGTAGAATTTGGCAGCACAAGCAGCAGTTTCTTCTGCTATGCCATTCCCCAAGAGATCTTGAAGAAAAATAGAGACTATCCTAGACTATTATAGATGAACTTTAGTGCGTACATGATAGAGTGAGAAATGTGAATGATAATGAATCTGCTAATTCACTCCCAAGTGGCTGCAACGGCCAGAGCTGAGCCGATCTGAAACCAGGGGCCAGGGGCTTCTTCTGAGTCTTCCACACGGGCGCAGGGTTTTAAAGCTTTGGGCTGTCCTTGACTGCTTTTCCAGACCACAAGCAGGGAGCTGGATGGGGAGTGGGGCTGCCGGCGATTAGAATTGGTGCCAGTATGGGATCCTGGTGGATGCAAGTAGAGGACTTCAGCCACTTGACTACCAGCCAGACCCGAAAAACTTTTTTCGATCATTAATGGTATTATTATGTACAGTTTCAAAATTTGAATAATCTCCAGGCATAAGCTGACATCTTAAAATTATGTTGTTCAATGTTTTTTCTTCTTTTCAAATTAAACATGTTTTTTTATTTTGTCACATTTTGGATTTTAATTTAAAATAACATTGAGTTAACTAAAAGGAGATCTGATAATACATAATAAAATAGATTGTATCCAAGAACCTTGAAAAATAGAAAATATTGTTTTTACTTTTATCAAATTAGCTTTAAAATTTTGCCTGTTTTAATGGGCATCACATTTTCAGATATTTATTTTCTATGCCATGTAATGAGTAGATATATTTTCTTGTATTCTGGGATTAGTATGGAGCATTTTACAAGGCAGGTATCATCTGTATTAACTCACTGATTTATTTAATATATGGTTACACTATATTAGTAGAACCCTAATTTATTTTAGATACCAAGTCTTACCCATCTTAAAGCTCAGAATTTAAGTTGTGTTAATGTTCAAATTAAATAGCCAAAGTGTTTAGTATCTATAAAATAATACTGAATTTTACATCATTTAGTACTTATAACTATCACAATACTATGCATGTACTTACCACGGATCTATTAGACAACTCTGTGGAATTGTTACTCTGGCTCTAGCACTCATTTATGAATGAAAGATATGTAATTCAAGCTTGTGAAGTTCATAAGTTACAGGCAGGGATGCTGTAAGAAGACGACAATATAACGTGAGTAGTGTCAAAACGTCATTTATGGCTCGGTATGATAGTGTAACGGTTAAAGTCCTCACCTTGAAAGTGCCAGGATCCCATATGGGCACAGGTTCGAATCCTGACAGCCTTGCTTCCCATCCAGCTCTCTTATTGTGGCCTGGGAAAACAGTTGAGGACAGACCAAAGCTTTGGGATCCTGCACCCGCATGGGAGACCAGGAAGAAGCTCCTGGCTCCTGGCTTCAGATTGGCTCAGCTCCAGCCATTGCGACCACTTGGACAGCGAATCATTGGATGGAAGATCTTCCTCTCTGTCTCTGCCCCTCTCTGTCTACCTGCCTTTCCAATAAAAGCAAATAAATCTTTTTTAAAAAATCATTTATAGAGAATGTTAAAACCAGGACACAAAGACTTGATTGGGTCGGCCTGGTGACTTTGGGTAAAACTTCCACAAGTAAGTGGCATCTGGACTGTGAGGCATGTGCAGAAACATTTCTGTACAGAAGGGGAGAGAGGGTGTTACAGGGAGTTTTTGATTCATGTAGCTGACAAGGTTGCTGGCCTGTGGCAGAAGCTGACTGCTACTCCTCGTACTGGATCGGGATGGTCCTGATTACTTTGCTATAGGGTAGATAGCATGGTACATTGGAACAGGATGGGGTGACAAAGCAGTGTGTTTGAATGCCTTGGGCTGGGTAATGAATGCTGAATCTTTAAGTCAAAGGAAGTGAGAGAGGTACTAGATTTTAGAAGTGTTCCTGAGATCAGTGTAGTAGAGTTCAGTGACATTTGATAGTGTAATAGGAGGGGGCTGGAGAATTAAGGCAACTTTGGGGCAGCAACATGTTTTGAGGAGGAGGTGGTGAGTTCAACATTCATAATGTTTATTCTGTGGGCACCACAAGAGGTATCTAAAGATAGTCTGACCCAGCCCTGTGTTATAAAATTTAAAGGTATGCCTTGGGAGTTGTTGGAGTTCACCTGAGCCTTGGAAATGACAGATGTCATTCTGTACAGTGTGAGAAAGATGGCATTTTGGTCCGACTGTTATCATATCCTTAAATAAGAAAAAGACAGGTGTGACCAGAGTCAGAGTGCACTGTCAGGTAATGTGATTCATGGATCAGCAGGGTGGGTCCAAATAATGAATGGAATAAGTAGAGTAAGACATGGTGTGGATGCAGTGTTTAGAAAAGACGAACAGAATCATATGATGCAAGAACAGTTTAGGATGCTTAGGCAGGCAGATATCGAAGTGGAAGACTTTACGACTGTCAAACTTTGTAAGTTTTGGTTGCTGTGGTTGGAAGTGACAGAGAGGAACATAAAATCCAAGATTAAAAAAAAGACTAATAATTAATTGGAAATTTATGTTGAAATACACAGATTAGCGATTTATTAGTGATTTACTTAAATTTAAGAAGTGTGCTTGATCTTTCCCATTCTACGTCTTATTTCCGGATAGGTGCTTTTTTTTTTTTTTTTTTTTTTTTTTAAGAAAATCCACCTTTGTCATCCTTGCTTCAGTATTTACTGTGCAATGTTTTTCCTCCTGGGCTACCTGGCTCACATCTTTGTCTCTTTGTGTTTGCTGACCTGCTGAGCAGGCTGACAGCTCTGGAGACAAGTGTGCTGTTGCCTCAGGAGTGAGTGGGAAAAAGCATGTCCTGCAGTTATGCTGTTCCTTGTTTTGGGGCAGCATAAAGAAGCAGTTTCTAAATTCTAGAAAACAAAAATCTTGGACTCAACATGGCATTTTGATGTGTCTGTGAGTTTAAGGAATGAAACAAACAAACAAAAAACCAGAAATAAAATCTAACTTAAAGTTGAAGAGCAAAGGAATTTAAGATTGTGCTTTGTTCTCACTGATGAAGACAAAGATTGAATATGCTTTTGCTCTAACTACATTATTGGTATGCAATTCTTTTTTCTTTCCAGTCAGACCTTTGTTTTTCTTTTTTTTTTTTTTTTAATTTTATTTTAAATTCATTAATTACATTGTATTATGTGACACAGTTTCATAGGTACTGGGATTCTCCCCACCCCTCCCCAAACCCTCCCACCATGGTGGATTCCTCCACCTTGTTGCATAACCACAGTTCAAGTTCAGTTGAGATTCCCCCATTGCAAGCATATACCAAACATAGAGTCCAGCATCTTATTGTCTAGTCAAGTTCAACGGCTTCTTAGGGAGACCCTCTCTGGTCTGAAGACAGAGCCAGCAGAGTATCATCCCGATCAATTAAAAGCTCCAACATACCATCAGCAAAAATTTACATCATTATGGAATTAATTGACATAGTAATGAGTAACCAATATGGTAAAAGTAAATGCGATTTCTTATCCACCTTCTGTGACCACCTCATTGACATTTCAATTTTGGTTTATACACAACATATAACATTCATAACATAACTTGTTATACATAACATCATATCAAATTAAGGCAAACATGTGGTATTTAACCTTTTGGGATTGGTTCATTTCCCTTAGCATTATGGTTTCCAGTTTGGCCCATTTGGCCACAAAGAACTGCATTTTGTTTTTTTTAATAGCTGAGTAGTATTCCATGGAGTAGATGAACCATAGCTTTCTTATCCAATCCTCTGTTGATGGGCATTTTGGCTGCTTCCATGTTTTTGCAATTACTGATTGTGCTGCTATGAACATAGGAGTGCATGTTGGTTTCTCATAGAACAAGTGTTCTGGATATATTCCTAGGAGTGCTATTGCTGGGTCATACGGTATGTTGTATTTGAGTTGTTTGAATGTTCTCCATACTGATTTCCATAGAGGCTGTACCAGCCTGCAGCCCCACCAGCAGTGGAGTAGGGTTCCCTTTTCCCCGCAACCTCGCCAACAAGTGTTGTTGGTGCTTTTATTCATGTGGGCCAGTCTTACTGGCGTTAGGTGGTACCTCATTGATGTTTTAATTTGGATTTCCCTTATTGCCAGGGAACTTGAGCATTTTTTCATATGTTTATTTGCCATTTGGGTTTGTTCCTTTGTGAAGTGTTTGCCCATTTCCCGTGCCCATTTCTTGAGTGGCTTGTTTGTTTTGACATTTTGGTTGTTTTGTAGCTCTTTGTATATTCTGGAGATCAGCCCTCTATCACCTAAGTCGTGTGCGAAGATCTTCTCCCATTCTGTGGGTTGCCTTTTTACTTTGTTGATTGTTTCTCTAGGGCAGTGGTTATCAAAACAGCCTGGTACTGGCAAAAAAATAGAGAAGAAGATCAATGGAGCAGAATAGAAACACCAGATGGGAACCCACACAAATACAGCCAAATAATCTTTGACAAAAAGACAAACGACAACCCAGGCAAATGGGAAGGTCTGTTCAATAAATGCTGTTGGGACAACTGGTTGATAGCCTGCAGAAACAAAAAGATAGACCCACATCTCTCACCATATACTAAGATCAAATCCAAATGGATAACAGATTTAAACCTACATCCAGAAACCTTCAAACTTTTGGAAGAAAATGTTGGAAACACACTGGAACACTTAGGGGTAGGCCCTCACTTCCTAAAAAAGACTCCAAATGCAGTAGAAATGAAGACCAAAATAAACAAGTGGGACCTCATCAGACCTTTGTTTTTCCTACCTTTCACCTTTTCCTCTTTCCTGTCTAGTCAAGGAAGATTACAGGATTATCAGTGAGATTCCAATTGCCATTTATAAATCTAACTACATTTCTATTTTGATCAAGTGGGCCATCTCCTATTAGGTTGATCACCTGTGGTATTACTTGGGGATGTCATATTCTACTTCTATTACAATAATCTATTTTCAAAGACTTAACGCATTTCAAAGGCAGAGTTAGAAAGAAGGAAGGAAAACGTAGATGTTCCATCCATCCATTGGTTTACTTCCAAAATGTCACTGTGTGCCCGGCTGGACCAAGCTGCAGCCAGGAGTGTGGAGCCTCATCTCATCCCCCACAAGGGAGCAGGGGCCCAAGTATCTGCGTTTTCTTGCACTGCTTTTCCCAGGCACATGAGCAGGAAGCTGGATTGATAATGGAGCAGCAGGGACTTGAACAAGAGCCCATATGGGGTGAATGCCATAATGCAGGTCCTGGCTTCTTCCATAAATCTCCACAACTGCTTTAAATATCTTTGTTTAATTTTCAGACTTCTCTTTTAGTGTTTTAGGTCAAAGTTCTAGCTAGATTAAGCCTCCTGAGCTCTTAGCAATTGAGTTTCCCCCATGTTAATGGGTTAATTCTTTCACCTCAGAATTCCTGCATTGAAATTCTGATAGCCAGTACCTTACAAGGTACCATAATAGAGATACCTTCTTTAAAGAGATGACTAAGTTCAAAATGAAGTGATCAGAATGTAGCCCCAATCCACTGTAACCAGTATCTTTTAAAAAGAAGACGGGATACAGTGGAGAAAAATGAAACAAAGGAAAGAAGAAAGTTTGGACAAGGCCACCCGGAGGACACTGCCATCTTCAAATAAGTGAGAGGTTTCAAAAGAAACCATATATGCTGGAATGCTCCTCTTGAGCTTCTAACATCCTGAACTTTTAGAAATAAATGTATGCTGTTTATGCTACTAAGTCTGTGTGCTATTTTTTTTTAATAGTGGTAAGGATTGCAAGCCAGTGCATTGTGCTTTCTGGTTGAGAATCTTGTATCACTCTGAAGCAATTTTTGGTAGCTAAGAACTCTGCTTTACTCAAAATATGAGACATCTAAAGATTTAATGGGCCTTGCTGATATATCCTACTGTGCCATAGCTAAGTGCTTTTTCTCTTTTGTTGTTGTTGCTGTTAGTGTGTGCTATTTCACTGAGTTACATTTTTCATTTTTTTTAAACATTTTGAGTTCATTTGCTAAAGCTGGAATGAATTTCAGTTCTTGAGTAAATCATGATTTACTGGCCATCTTCTGTGTGCTTGAGCTTTTATTGATCATCAGGAATGAACTTTTCCAATGAAGAGTCATCACAGCAGTTTCTGTAGTTATTATTCAATATGAAACCTTTATCAATCTTTAGGAAATTTTTTTATTAGTATGACACCAATATAGGGGCCTTCTGAAAGTTCTTGCAAATGTGTATCATGTAGCTTAGGTGCCAGTTTTTGTTTTCAAATCAAAATAAACTTCAATTACAACTTGCATGAAGAATTTAGAAAATATTTTTTTTAATCATTTGAGCGAAACCAAGACTCACTCTTCAATTCTTGAGAATATCCCCCATGGTTTGGTTGAGAGATGGGAGCCAGAAACGAATCCTTTTCTCTCGTGTGTGGCAGGAACTGAGACACCTGGGGCTAACACAGGTACCTCCCAGGATCCCGAGTTCCAAAGCCTGAATCAATAATCCTATCCAGAAACCTTCTTGGAGCAGATAGCCATTTTAACAATCATGCCTAAAGCACAACCACTTTAGAAGGAACTTATTGCAATAACGGTGCATAATAATTTACTTGAGAGTGCTTACTGTTGATTTGGTGATGGACATTTTAAATCAATTTTAAAGAAATTTATTTATGGGACCACTGTATGATACAGCCAGTAAAACCAACACCTTCAATATTGATATCTCATATTGAGCAGGCTCAGGTCCTGGCTTTTCTACTTTTGATTTGTTCCCTGTTAATGTAGCTGAGAAATTAACAAATGATGGAACAAGTGCTTGATTGCACACATGGGAATACCCGGGTGAAGTTCCTGGCTCCTGGTTTGTGCTAGCTCAACTGTGACCATTGCCATTTAGAGAGGGAATTGGTTGATAAACAACCTCCCTCTTTGATATAAATGGAAAAAATCTTTAAGAGAGAAATTTGTTAATTTAAAAGATTGAGTTAGAGAGAGAGTAAAAGAGAGAGAGAGAGAGAGAGAGAGGCAGGCAAAGAGACAGGCAGACATATTTTCCACACACTGGGCTGCAGCAGCCTGTACTGAATAAAGCTACAGCTAGAGCCTGGAATGCCTTTAGAGTTTCCCAAGTGTATGGCCAGGGCCCATGCACTTGGTTTGCCTTTTGCTGTTTGCCCAGGCATGTCAATAGAGAGCTGGATTGAGTAGTAGGGCAGTAGAACCTGAACCACTATTTTTGAAAGTGGTGGTTTAATCCTTCATGGCACAACTCGGTCCTAGCCCCACAGTTAGCATTTTGGCTCAGTGTCTTGGAAGTACAGTGATGATGAGTGAGGTATTTACATTATTTTTTTTTCTCATCTGTGCAACAGGATATTGGTAGTTGTGTTCAAATCAATGATATGATGTAGGTTAAGTGAGCTAATACTAAAATGGTACCTGATCCAATAGTAAATGATCCCTGTGTCTGGATTATTATCTTTTGAATCATGTTGTTTACTGGTATGAAAAAAGGCATGTTTACATAAAACAATTACACTTGAAGCTTCACTATAATACTGATTTAAGGCACCCTGGCTGCTACTGAAGTTTTGGGCTGAATACTTCGATGTTAGGAATGTCTTGTGTGTGTTGTGTATTTGGTAGCATCCATCAAGTTTAACAACATACATACATTCTGTTGACCAGAGTCCAAAGGCAGACACACCAAATTATGACAACCAGAAGTGTCTACAGACATTAACACACTCTAGGGGGAAAATTGTCCACAGCTGAGAATTAGTGTGAAACGTTTAAATTATGGAAAATTGTTGGAAGAAATAGTATATCTTGTATGTGCCTCCTAAGTGAGCCCTATGTCCTTGACTTATTTTGAGGAATTAGTACTAGGATTTTTTAACGTCCTTAAAAAGTGAGCTGAGATGAACTCATAATTTAATGTGGCATAGTCTAGATATCTTGTTATATCTAAGTCTCTCAAATAGTAATGTAGCCGTGGAAAATATAATTGCATAAAAAAGATCACATACATTTTCATTAAAATGTTGAAGGAAGGAGATGTCATTGTAGCTTATCACAAATAATTCAATGTTAGCAGCAATTGAAATAATCACTTTATGATCATTCACATGCCCTGTAGACGTTTGTATGAGGTAGAGGTGACGGTAGGAGAGAGAAATTTAAATTAGATCAAAGTGTGCTGCCACTTTTGATTGCTAAAGGTGTGCAAGAAGAAGCATGTGGAGAATGTTTGAAGCATCGTACTGATATTAATTTGCTAGCTAAATAAAAATACATGGCACTCAAATACAAATGGATGCACATGTTCCTTTTAAAATAAGATATTAAGTGGAGCTGAATATGGTTCAAGATTTCAGTACTAAGTTTAAAATATCAGTGTATTTGCATAAATTTTATAGTATAATGATGCATCACATCTTGTCTCTGCCATGTCTGCAGTCAATCAAAATTAGTAATAGCTGTCATTTACCATCATCTGTTTTTGCTATTCAGAAAATGTAATGCTTCATTACTAATAATGGTCAAATATGCATGCATATGGATTTAAAGGAAATAATATATATGTATGTGTCGCTGTAGTATGACATACAGATGTATCATACTACAGTGAAAAATTCCAGAGTTTTGGGAGTACAGTCCATGTAGTATCTTGCTGGTGTTCCACATTTTAACAGTGCAGTTATAGTAACATGACAGCCTAATAGAATTCTTCCATAAATTTAACAGTTACTGCATCCTATTTGAGGCTAAGAATAGGTGTTGCAGAATCTTTCCTGGTAAGGTGACAGGATGGGTTTCTTTTTATTGATTATTCAGTCTATAACAAAGTTCATTTTTTGCTACTTTGAATACTATTTCCTGCTGTTTTTGTCAGTGTTAGAATATTGTATCACTTTTTCTGTTTATTTGCTGGGTGGTTTCCTCTTTTACCAGCACTGAAAGTCTCTAAAATGAGTTTATATCTCTATCTAAACATAGTACTTCTGTATTTTTATTAAATATTTATTACCGGTTTTACTAATTTTGTGTTGTTTTTAAATATTCCATTTAATATGGACTCTATTTTTGCTAGTACCACTTCACTTCTTCTTTATCCAGGTGCTTCAGTGTCACTGTTGTCATGAAAAATGAATAGAAAGGGGGAATTTTAAAGGATAGTAGTTACCCTCTGTATAATTTTCTTACATCAGACTTTAACTTTCAGATATAATGTACTGTATCACACGGATCTAATTCCTAACAACACTGATTTAATGAATGAGAAATGTGAGCATGTGAATTTGTACAGGGTAGACAGGTGGTGCAGGAAGTTGAAAAGAGTGAGTTTTAAAATCGGTGACTCAGACTTTAGAGCGCATAGTTTATACGGAGTCCTAACGTCTGCAGGACAAACTATTCACTTTTGTTACTGAAGAGGTGATTCCATATCACCTGTGTTATTTTTCCTTAGTCTTTGATGAATTGGTAAAGACAGCCAAAAGTTTTTGGAGAAGGATTAATTGCTATTCTCTATGACGTTTTGAATTACAAAGACTTAAGAGTCTCTTCATTAGGGGCTGAAAAACAAATGCCAGTTTATGGGGAACACACTGCTGCATGTTTCCCCAGATTTTAAAAGTGGAATATTCCTAGTAGTGGTGTCCTTAGAGGGGTTTAATGCTGTTCTGCTTTTACTCAATGTGCATTTTTATATTTTATGTACATACACATAAATTATGTATATACACATGCACACACAAACATCCACACTTATATTTTTATAAAAGCAAACATATGAGAAAGTGTAACATTTAAAATTTGCATCACTTAACTACTACACAAGTATCATCTAAAGTAATCCCTTTCCTTTGAAGCACACAGCGTAGTTATGTGCTGTGTAGTCTTCTCATAAAATGCATTTGCTGTGAACATTTTGAGGACCTTATAGATGCTTTAATTTAAAAAAATCACCAAAAAAATTATGCTCTAATTCCTTTTTTTCATTGGAATTTTGAAATTTCCTCTTACTGTAAAGTACTTGATTACATTGTTCTGTGGTTTAGAAGAAATTTTGTCCTGTTTCACAAACAAAAGCAGAGAATCAGGTGTCTACGTGATAGCTCTCATACAATTCTTGACCTCCTCCTCTCGGGACATACAGTCCTGCTACTGTGAAAAAGAATGTGTCTGCAGAAAGATCGAGAGCATTTAGTGAGGTGTGGATATGCTCAGAGTAGAGCCAGCAGTAGTTCTAACTCCAAGTAACACTATCTGCCCTGTCCTCTAGTGGAAATCAGAAGATCATGCCAAAAAGACATCAAGTATGTGGCTGTCCTCTGGAGTGTATCTCATTGAATTTCACTGCTGTTCAAATAGACAGTACTGAAGAAGTTTGGTGAAAATGTATCTCATGTCTTCTTGAAGTTTAATCCTTTTACAACTCATTATGAACCAGGGTTTCAATCTCGTTAAAGAATTGATTTCATTTCCTTTTTTTTCCGTCTAAATAGAATATACATGCATTTTGGTACATTTATAAGACGGAAGCATGTCCCTAAGGTGTATACACATTTTCTCTTCTAGAAATATATAGATTTCACACTAACTTCTTTGCTTTATGCTGGTTGTAAGCAAACCACTCCATTCTCCCATTTTCCAAAATGTTACATTTTTTTCTGTACTTCCACCTTCACTCTGAACTTACAAATAATGATATAGAAATTATATTCCTGTGTAAAACACTGTTCTCTAATTTGAAAGTCAAGTATTAGGTACAGGATAACAGTTTTCATGTTTGGCATTATTCTACCAATAGAATAGTACTAGTTATACTGCCAATAATAGTCTATAACAATACTAGTTACACTAGCACTCTCTGTCTCCCCTCTCTTTCTTTTTAAGATTTATTTATTTTTATTGAAGGCAGATTTACAGACAGGAGAGAGAGAGAGAAAGATCCCGCATCTGCTGGTTTACTCCTGAACTGGCTCAATTGGCTGGAACCAAGCTGTTCCAAAGCCAGGAACCAGGAGCTTCTTCTTGGTCTCCCACATGGGAGTAGGGTCCTAAGGCTTTGGGCCATCTTCTACTGCTTTCCCAGGCCGTAAGCAGGGACCTGGAGCATGAAGTGATACCCACATAGGATCCTGGTGCATGCATGGCAAGGATTTTGCCACTAGGTTATCCTGCTGGGCCCTGTTACCTCTCTTCAAAGACCCATTCTTGCTTCTTTTGAATGTAGTCTAAATTATAATCTTCATAGCAGAAGAACATTTTTGTGTTGCTTTGTGGCTAGCATCATCAGTGCTACAAATGTGGGAGGCTTTAAAATTCATGAATGAACAATCAGTGTTTTTTAAGATAATACATATGAATGAATATTATTAAAAAATTATTAGCTCAGTAAACTTCCTTCGGAACTTGGGAAGAGAGCTTTCTCTGGTCCTTACTTAGTTCCAATCTTGGATCCCCACCCTCTCTTGCAATGACCAGCAGGGTCGCTCTGGTGCCTACCCCCCCAAAAAATAAAATTAGACTAGATACATAGAGACCAATAAGGAAAGCTTAGAACCAGACAAGAAACAGACAGCTTGGACTCACATATACCTTACTAAGCAGGACACAAAGATTTGTTACTCCTCACTAAGGTACTGAAGATTTTTCTGCACACACCTCCTGAAAGTGTTTTGTGCCTCAATTGCTAACATATGCCTTGTTAGAGTTATAAGCCAGATGGACTATCCTAAAATTCGTGCAGTTCAGTAAAAATCACACTTGGATAGTATAAGCTGCTAAATATAAAACTGAAAATAGACACGAGACAGCTGAGTAGTACCCTATAACCACTTTCAGGTGTATAGCAGCCGGTTGTTTATAAACTAAAACTGAAATGTCAATGAAGTAGTCACAGGATGAGGTGCATTTTCTAACATATTACTCACTGAATACCAAGTCAATTAACTCCATGATGTTGTAAACTGTTGATGTTGTGGCTTTTTTTTTTAACTTTTTTTTTATTATTGTTGACAATCTTTACATAGTTAATTACGGTACAAAGGTTCAGGGGCTATAGGGAAGTGGGCAAGACTTTTATGTCCATATTGTTTCCTTCATGTATCTGAGGTAAAGGGGGATATTGAGGGAGAAGCCCCACCCAGTCTCCCACCCGCCCAAAGTCCTAGATGTGGGGCATGCTCTGAGATACTTGCTCAAGTGGTTTTAATAGTTCTCCAGTTATGGATCGCTGCCAATCTCACCACTCCCAGCTCGATGAGGTCATTGAAGAATCCACTGATTGTCACAGTCCATCGTAGAGTCTTCATTTGCCCAGTATTTCGCTGCCCAACATATAGCTGAGGTGGTTGATTGATTTGTTCTGTCCTCTGTCCCTTCTTGGCTAGGGTTCTGAGTCCAGCAGTTAGATTGGGGAGATCTCCAAAGAAACTGAGGTATTCCCAGATCAGATTCCTGTATGCTCTAGCAAGCACCGGGCCTGGCACAGTCCATCGCCACGATCAGCTGGTGGTTGCAGTTGCTGGGTTGATTCTGCTCTCAGTCCCGACTTGCACTGGAACCAATGGGTGTTGTAGTCTGCCTGGTTCTGCCCAGCACGTACTCGACCTTTAATCTAGCTCCGTTCTGCCGCAATGTTGCGGCTTTTAATTGGTTGGGATGATATTCTGCCAGATCTACTTTCAGACCAGAGATGGTCTCCCAAGAAAACTGTTAAATTTATTTGGACAAGAAGATGCTGGACACTATACATGGTACATGCTTGCAATGAAAGAATCTTGACTGGATTTGAACTGTAATACTGCAACAAGGTGGAGGAATCCACCATGGGGGGAGGGGTTGCGGGAATCCCAGAGCCTATGAAAGTGTCTCATAAAACGAAATCAAATAAATGGAAAAAATGAATATTATGAAGAAATTATTAGTTTTTACACATTTTCTTCCAAGATAAACTCACACTTTAGTTTTCTATGAATGTTTGAAGCACCTTTCTTAACTTTCATACCTTTCTTTTGCTCAGCAATTAAAAAAACAATATTTTTGCTAGGAAATATCGTCATAACTGAAGAACTACATTATGTGATCTTGGTCTACTGTTTCAAGGTGATCTCCCTTAACATGCCACCATATATTGTTTAACATAATGAGATTGTTTTTTCTTGTGCTGCTTTACATGCGTGAACTTTTCCCAAGTACCTTTTGTGTTTCTTCTTTTTGAAATGGCTTGCCCTCACATTTCCACACTTCTTTTTGCCTGTAATTCTAGTAACTACTGGGTCACGGGTATTCTTTTCCTAGGATTTTGAAAATGAAAAGATTTTGTGCCTGGCATGATAGCCTAATGGCTAAAGTCCTTGCCTTGCACGTGCTGGGATCCTATGTGGGTGCCTGTTCATGTCTTTGCTGCACTACTTCCTGGCCAGCTCCCTGCTTGTAGACTGGGAGGGCAGTTGAGGAAGGCCCAGGATATCAGATGAGGTACAATAAATAAGTAAAAATAAACAAATAAATAAAAGAAATTTAAAAGTCCATACTATCAAAAAGTTATTTTTGTCTTCTAAAAGTCTGTTAGAATTGTGTTAGCACTGTGTCTGCATTTTTTTTTCCTTGTTTGGATTAGAGGTATTAAGATGTCCCTTGTGAAATCTTCTAGGTGTGTCAGGGTAACTCTTCTTTCTTCCACAGTGCTCAGCGTAGGACCTTCAATTTGCTGGTACTTGATAAGTGATCATTTAAGAACAGACACATGTTGATGTAAACTTTATGGCAATGAGTGCTTTTTGGATTACACGTTCTACCTCCCCCAATGTTAAAAACTTCCACAGTTGTTGATCTTAGAAATTCTGCAGATCTTGTCTCTTAAAAGCCAGTCTAAGAAATAAAATTATATATGAGATTTATATGGAAAAATAAAAAATTGAATTGAAATAAAGAATGTTGAATTCTGAAAGTAATTTCTGCAGGAACTAGTTAGGAGACAACCTTGTCCATGAACTGATTATATAAATTTGACACCACTGTGAATGAATAAGGTAAGTTAATACCATGCAACAAAAATACTTGTTTGGTGGATGGTGGTAATACTTGCAGCTTCTTAAAAATTTTTTTTCTTTATCATCTTAATTGTTCCCTTTGGTTTTATCTCTATCCTCATCTCTTTGCATATTTGGCCTCCTCTTTCAAAAGAGTAGTTTCAATAAAGAATATTAAGGTTTTTTTTGTTATAAAATTTTTATGACCCAGATTTTTTTATTTCATTTTATGAGACAGTTTCATAGGCTCTGGGATTCCCCCAACACCTCCTTGTACCCTCCCCTCCATGGTGGATTCCTCCATATTGTTATGATAGTACAGTTCATATCCAGTCATGATTCTTTCATTGCAAGCATGTACCATGTATAGTGTCCAGCATCTTACTGTCCAGATAAATTCAACAATTTCATTGGGAGACCCTCTCTGGTCTGAGAGTAGATCTGGCAGAATATCATCCCAACCAATTAAAAGCCACTACACAGCATCAACAACAATTTACAACATCATGAATTTAATTGACATGGTATTGAGTGACCAATATGTTAGAAAATGCAAGTTCTTAACCTCATCCTGTGACTACTTCATTGACATTTCAGTTTTAGTTTATAAACAACCGGCTGCTATACACCTGAAAGTGGTTATAGGGTACTACTCAGCTGTCTCGTGTCTATTTTCAGTTTTATATTTAGCAGCTTATACTATCCAAGTGTGATTTTTACTGAACTGCACGAATTTTAGGATAGTCCATCTGGCTTATAACTCTAACAAGGCATATGTTAGCAATTGAGGCACAAAACACTTTCAGGAGGTGTGTGCAGAAAAATCTTCAGTACCTTAGTGAGGAGTAACAAATCTTTGTGTCCTGCTTAGTAAGGTATATGTGAGTCCAAGCTGTCTGTTTCTTGTCTGGTTCTAAGCTTTCCTTATTACCCAGATTTTATAATGAATCAATACAGCTCGTTTCTCTCAGAGCCTTTAGTTTTCATACTTGAAAATAGGTAAAAATTATATTGTCATATATATTTAAAGACTTTTTTATTAGAAAGTCAGATGTGCTGAGAGGATGGCAAACAGAGAGGAGGATCTTCTGTACACTGATTCACTTCCCAAACGGCCACACTGGCCAACCTGAGCCAATCCAAACCCAGGAGCCAGTAGCTTCTTCTGGCTCTCCCACGTAGGTGCAGTGTCCAAAGGCTTTGGGCTGTCCTGGACCGCTTTCCCAGGCCACAAGCAGGAAGCTGGGTGGGAAGTGGGACCGCTGGGATTACAGCTGGCACCCATATGGGATCTGGATGCATGCAAGATGAGGAATTTACCTACTAGGTTTCTGCACTTATATGTTAAGTAATACAGAAGGCCTCCTATTGTGTTTAAGCTCCTAGGATGAATCTTGTAATTAATTTTTGAAAACCTTATTGATTAGTAATATCTAGTTGTGTTGAATTGTTGGATTTGGGTTACTTTTTTAGTAATTAGGATTTAAAATAATTTATAAATGATTGCAATGTCAGTATTCAATATTAAGAGTCATTTACAAGGTGAAAACTTAATGATTGTGAAAAGCTTGCCTTTTTTCTAAACTTTTCCATTTAAAAATAAAAAGTGCATGTGGGATGAAAACTTAGCAGGATAAATAGGCTTTTCTATGATAGGGTGTACAAAAAGGTAACAGGTTCCTTTTTTTTTTTTTGCCTGAGCGAAAGTTTGTGATTTATTTATTTTGCCTTCATATTATGATATCAATATTTTCCTCTTTTACTTTTATTTTCTGCATATTAAACATAAACATTTTTTCGCATAGGACATTTCTTTTTGTAAATACATTCACCTTTAGTAACGTGTCATTTGAATCTGTTTCATACCCAGGGGAAGTTTTCCATGTATGATTGTTTCATTTTTGTGTATAGGTATGCTTCATTTTCTTTGTTTACTTGTCTTCTTTCCCTCAGAATGTTTCCTATGATACCTTTTTTTCCAGAATGCTTTCTGAATAAATGTGTTGTGAATTTTAAATAATCAAATTTTTTCCATAATATAAAGTGATATTCTTTGTCTTTGCTTTATTCATTTGGGGAATAAAAACAAAGATGATAAGAGCAGCAAAAATCCCCACTATTGGTCTTGCTGTCAATTGAATTCTTAGTGTAGCTCTTAGGAGAATTTTTTGTAAAATATTTTGTATTTTGTATAGGAAATTTATGCCACATAAGAAATATGTAGTTCATTTTATAAAGTGAACATAAAATCATAAATGCAGGTAGTGACAAAATCTCTCTGAAGTTTTATATTCCTATACAAAATTACATAAGGTTATTTACCACTTTGGTTTTTACTGATTCCCTATGGGGAGACAAAGTGAAGGTGCCTTATTCCTTGGTTCATAACATCCCCTAAGGAATTCATGCAGGTTATCTGTAGAGGAACATTATGTCGGGATGAGGGGAACCAAATTGATGGCAAAATTATTGGTAGGAGTTTCTTCATAGGAAGCTTTATGTCATAAACAACCTCTGCATAATAAATCACCTAAATTCAGAAATTATGAACTCACCTTACCAATGGCCTTTAATTTTTTTCTATAATTCCAGTGTCCTACATGACTTGTTTAGTATCTTATTAATTTGGTTAAAATGTAATGCAAGGCATAATTTGTTAGAAAAAATTTCCATTTTAATTCTTTGAATTTGTTTGGAAAATTATTTTGATAAAGCATGGTTAAGTGTAAGTTTGATCAAGAATTTAGATTCTGATTCTCTAATTCTACAGGGGTAGAAACTTCTGCCAAATCATTATTTGTTTTAGCGTGTTTTAGTGTGTACATCTAGCCATCTTTATGAGAAGAAAGGATTTTATTTCCCCACAGTGATGGCTTCTTGTTGAACTATGATTTGAATTTATAAATAAATAAATTGCCGTTTTTTTCCTTTACTGGACCAGTATTGCTCACTGAATTACAAATATATGCAGACTGAAGTGATGTATGCCTTTCATGGCATTGGGATTAGTCTATTGTTGTTTATCACTCACTTTGGTGGTCAGAGCATTCATCATAGTTTAAATGTATGCATTCCTCTGCCTCATGGATATGCAATCATTACAACTGCCATGAATAAGCGGATAATTAAGGGACTGCATTGTTTTCACCGTAAAAGTTGGAGTAACTGCTTGGAGGATCAAACCAAGAGCTATCATTCCATGGACCAAACTTAAGGAGGAGAGCAGGGAATTTGTCGTATGTGATGCGAACTCTGGTCAAGGCTATTCACTTTTTTGAACACGAGGTTGCTGTGGAGATAAAGAAAAACTGGTCTTCTAATGAAAATATGTTGTTCAGTTACATACTTTCTCACCATAGTTTCAGATTGATTCTTATTCATAATATCCCATTTTCAAGTATGCATTAGGAAATTATATAATTATCATTCTGCAATGCTAGCACATCATTAGTCTATCCACAAGGTCATAATTTGGCTCCTCTCTGAGCAAAAATAGGTTAACTGAAATACAAATTAAATTATTATTTAAACTAAGAAGTTTTATATTTGTAGTCATTATTTTCTGATGAACTTTTCTTCATGTTAGAAGTTCTTATCTATTGTAAGGATAAAATTTTGGATAAGAAAAATGTGCCAACTTACTTGCCTAGAGTTGTACATTTTAATACTTTATCCATTCAAAACAAAAGAGGTAAAATGAGTTATTTTTCTATATAAATGAAATTGAAAAATGTGGCAATTAAAAGTTAGTATTACTGTTGGGTTTCTTGTTCTTCAAAATGAATGCTGCTTTTTTTAAAATTCTGAAGTTAAAAATGTATTGTGTTTTGTTGTAATAATTTCAGTTTTATTAGATATATAGGTTTATCTCATTTGTCATACAGATAGTTTGGTAGCATCCTCCCATTTTAATTTAAGACATGATATTGATCAACTAGGATGTGGTTAATATATTAGTTAATCAATTTAACTGACCTTATAGCTCAAATTCGTAGATTAAATGTTTTTAATAGTTCTTAACAAACCCTTGAATGTTTTCTTCTTGAACTTAATTACTTTCTAGTCTTTATTTTTATTGTACTTAAAGTAAGTGATGGGAAAATGTTCTTTAACTCATTGAGAGTTACAGATCAAGTCTGTAGCTGATTCTGATACCAACAAATGGTTGTATATTGTTTAAGTTTGTAAATGTTGTCTTAAAACATCATGACCTAGTGGAGAATGTGTTACTCAGTGAAATAAAATTTTGTTGTTATCCCAAGGGTAATAAAGTGTGCCCAAACAATAAAAATATTAGTATTAATATGTTGTCTTGAAAAAAGTTAGTTACACTTTTATTGCTGAAGCATTTTATTAGAATACATGATCAGCAATAAGAAATTATTCCTGGTTAGAACTTAAGCCAGTTTTCATGACTCAAGAATTTCTACCAACATCTTTCTTTGCTTTGCAATTAAAAGCAGAGATTTAAGAGAAGGTAAAGCTATCTAACTCTTTTACATTTTCTAAGCAGTCATTGATTGAAAGATTGTAAACAAAAACATACAGGAAAGTTTCATGTACTTTTCTCCGTTTTTTCTATTTTATTTATCAGTTGTCTGTGTAATGCTAATTTTACATGTTAGGCAAATGAAGGTAAATACAGTGGACATTGCCTTGGAAATTTTCTTATTCAGCACCTGTGTAATAAAGATGTGTTAATATAAAAGTGTAGTTACATGTATTAAGTGCTGGAACGCAGCAGAGAAGTGAGGTCACATAAAACAGCCCCTGAATCCGAGGTGGTAGTTGAGATCCAAGACATGGTACAATGGCAAGGGGAGTCTTATCATCCTTGCATATCGGAAATATTTGAACACAAGCATTGAATGGTGTTTACTCAGGAGCTAGAAATTCTTTCGTTTATGGCTGGAGCATTACATCCTGATAGGTTTTTAGTATCATTGAGATTTTATTGGTACTCTACACATTGCAAATTTGTTAGTTAAGCCACACTTTCAGATTATCCAACATTTCTGGAAAAATTTGCATGTGTTGTACATATTAATTCATCAATTTCCTGAAGAAATGTTTATTGAATACTGGCTTAGTTTTACTCGTGGCGCTTGATTCACAGGAGCACATTGGGAACACTGTGGATTGCATGCTATGTCTTCTCACAGGCAAGTTCCTGTGCTGAGATTTCAACCCCACTCTGATGCTATCTGTACTTAAGACTGCTTTGGAGGTACTTAGGATTAAATGAAAACAGAGATGGGAACCTGATCCCATAGAATTAGTGTTCTTTTTATTTATTTATTTATTATTTTTAATTCATTAATTACATTGTATTATGTGACACAGTTTCATAGGTACTTGGATTCTCCCCACTCCTCCCCAAACCCTCCCACCATGGTTCTTATAGAAGAGCCGGAGAGACATCAGTCACTCTCTTGATATGAGAATGTGACAAGATCTGACCTTCTGAAATTCAAAAGGCAAGCCCTGTATTAGAATGCCATCATTAGAATGTTAAGTCATCATTAGAATATTAAATGACTTTAGCCATCAGCAGTATGGGAAAACCAATATCTGTGTTTAACCACCCAGTCTATAGTATTTTGTTAAGGAAACTCAAGTAGGATAACGTAATTATAAACAATACATATATTAATATATATAGTACAATACATATGTCAATCTTAAAGGGGATTGCTATAACTACTATATTGTTAACTTTACATGAATATAGTATATGAAATATATTATTAATATATTGTATGAATATAGTGTATGAAATATAATATATATATTATATATATGCTTCCAGCATAAACAAGCCGTACAAATAGATGAAGCATAGGAAGTGGCAGAATGCTAGAACAGGAGATCTGGGCTGGTCTCACTGAAGAAAATGACATTCAAGAACATGCCTGAAATTGGTAATGTGGATATTTGTAAATTCATTCTCTCAGGCAATGACTACAGCCAATGTAAAGGATATAAAGTTACATCATCATTTCCATGCTTAAGAAACAGCAAGGAGCCAAATTGGTTTGGCAAGGGGGAGTATTGGAAATTCACATGCAAAAGATTTGGAGATGTACGGGAATGAGCTTTCCTAGAGGCTTCTTTTTAGTTTTAGACTTTTGGGTTTAGTTTTAGACTTTTGTCGTAAAAGGAAGCATTATAGAGTTTTGAGAGGTAAAACAATATCTGCATTACTTTTAAATATATTACTCTGTCCACTGTGTAAACAATTGACTCCCTGCAGGGTCACATAGAGGCAGAAAGGGCAGTCAGAAGGCTAAACAGTAAATCAGGCAAGAGAGTTTCAAGGTGGAGCAGAGCAATCGAGGAGATGAACAGTGATCAAAGTATATTTTTAAAGTCATACCTCACAGCTTTGGTGATGAATAGGATTTGAGTAGGGAGAAAAGGTTAGTAACTTAGGATGACTCCATGATTTTGAGTATGAGTAAATGAAAAATAAAAATAAATAAGTTGCCATGCATAAAATGAAATAGAATCTCCTTTAGAATTTGGAACATTATTGCAAAAAATTACTAAAAATTTACACTTATATAAATTGCATTTGTTTTATTTGTAAGACATTGCTACTGGTTTTCACATACAAATATTGAATTTTTTTCAAGTTATTTATAGAACATTAGGTAAAGCTACCCTTTAGAAATCTTTTGGGTAAAAGTGTGATGGGAATCTTTTAAAAAATATTTTATTTGATTATCAGAGCTTCCAGGAGAGGGAAGAAGAGACAGAACTTTTCCAACTGCTGGTTCACTCCCTAGATGACCAGAATGGCCAGGCCTAGGGCAGGCAGAAACCAGGAGGCCGGGGCCTCTTCAAAGTCTCTTGTGTCGGAAGCAGGCTCCAAATGTTTGGACCATCTTTGGCTGCCTCTCCCAGGCCTGTATCAGAACCATTTCTGAGTAAAGCAGCTTGGACACGAACTGGAACCTAGATGTGATGCCAGTGCTATAAAGAGGCAGCTTTATCCAATGTGCTGTGTTGCCCACCTATAATGTGATCTTAAAACAAATGTTAAATAATAAATAAATAAATAATAAATTTAAAATTTTATTCCTTCTATTTTGATAAAGTTGTCAATTTCTTTGCACTGGCACTGTGTATATAGACATGATTTTTAAAAGATGTATTTATTTTTATTGAAGAATCAGATTTACAAAGAGAAGGAGAGACAGAGAGAATGGTCTTCCATCCACTGGTTTACTCCCCAAGTGACTGCAATGGCCAGAGTTGAGCCAATCCGAAACCAGAAGCGAAAAAATTTTTCTGGGTCTCCCACGTGGGTGCAGAGTTCCAAGGTTCTTGGCCATCCTCCACTGATTTCTCAGGCCACAGGCAGGGAGTTGGAAGGGACGTGGAGCAGCTGGGATACGAGTTGGCACCCCTATGGGATCCTGGTGCATGCAAGATGAGGACTTTAGCAACTTGGCTACTGCACCAGGCCCTGTACACATGTTTTTCTGTAAGAAAGCATTAACACAATCAAGAAGTGAAGAAGGCAATTTTAATGAGTATGTGAATGTGGGAAGGATTAAAGGAAATAAACAAGAGATACTTAAGTTTGAGGAGCTTTAAATATACTGAATGTTTGAGTTTCCACATATTCGTTCGCTGAATCCCCAACCCCTTGATGGGACATGAGGTGGCTAATTAGTTTGAGATGAGATCATGATTGGTACCTCTATAATGGAATTAGTTATCTATATGAGTTTATCTGCAAGTCAGGAGATGGCCATGACTAACACTTGAAACTTTTAACTGCTTTATCGTGGATTTCTAGCCAAAAGAGCATAGATACCTGTTTAGATAATTCAGTCTTATATTCTGTTTCATTGGCCCAGCCTGAGATGTGTGTGAGCTTACACACAGGGTATGCAACTCTGGTGGAATTTTCCTTTCCTCTTCTCTCTTTTTTTAAAGGTTGTATTTTTGTTTTTTAGTGAGTTTGAAGTCTTATATTATCTTTTGGATTTATTTGATGCTATTTTTCAATTATATTAAAGTATATAGCAGCAGTCTCCTCTCACTGTGTGTTGTTGAAGAGCAATAAGAACAGTGAACTCCAAAACATTAATATAAAGTTGTTTTTCAAAGCAGTAACTATGATTTAATCACTGTAATGCTGATTTTGAAATGGGAGCTCTGATTTCAAAGACAGGAAATCTGCATTGTCATATATTTTAGAAAAGATGATAATAACATCTTCATAGAAAGTTTCTGTAAGTGAAAGATAATGAAAGACAACCTGTATAGAAAGTTTTCTCTAATTTTCTGCAGACAATTCTCTTTTCACTGAGATAAACATGATACCAAGTTAATTTCCTCTTAGAGGTGATATAATCAATCACAAATAAAAACAATTAATCACAAGCATGTAGTTGCTGATTTTTATAAGTTTTACCCAAAATGCATTGACCTATTCACTATTTTGGTCAAGTTACTTTGGCAAGTTATTCCTTCTGTATTCAATAAATAGATATTAATATAATTAACATTACTTTTAAATAGCATTGTCATAGTTTAGATTATTGCGGGGTCATTATGCTTGGCTTAGTTGGTCAAAAATTGAGCACAACTTTAAATAGAATGTTTCCTTCCTGGCGGCATGGCTCAGTTTGCTAAATTTTTACATTTTAAGTGTGGTGTTTCCATATCAGTGCGTCTTGGTGTCTGGGCTGTTTCACTTCCCATCCAGCGTCCTGCTTGTGACCTGGGAAAGCGGTGCAGGATGGCCCAAAGCCTTGGGACCCTGCACTAGCCTGGGAGATCCAGTGAAGCTCCCAGCAGCTGGCTCCCAGCTTCAGATAGTCTTAGTTCTAACTGTTGCTGCTATTTGGGGAGTGAGCTAGCAGATGGAAGATCTTTCTCTCTCCATCTCTGCATGTATCTGATCTTCCCATCTTGGGTAAAACAGTGATCTCTAACTATTGAGTAGAATGAATCTGAAGGCTGTGTAATGTTACTGTCTTTAAAACAAATAGGAAAATTGACAACATGTGAAATACAAATCTATTTAGCTTAATGGTGTAAAACCAAGGGAAGTAACTATATTAAAGTTTCAAATAGAGAAAAACTCTATGTGTTCTGAAATCACTGGCTTTTGTTTTTTCTATTCATTTTTCCTCTTTTCTTTCCTCCCTTCTTCCATTTCTCCATCCTACCTTCTCTGAACCCTCAGTATAAGATTTATCAAGACTGGACACAAAATGATGATTGAGTTTAGAGATACACATCCTAAGGAAATTTGTTCTTTGATTTAGAACATTCAAAATGTAACACAATATCCCAACTGTAGTAAGTACCTGAAATTTTGACAAAATGAACCTTACTTCACAAACAACTGAAAATAAAGGGTGGATGACATAGAATTTGACTTGCCTGTACTAGCTCTTAAAGATATCTGCTTCTTTAGGAAAAGCAACACACTTGGAGAACTCTAAGAAACGTCTCTTATAGTGTCTTTTATAAATAGTAGTGAAAAAGAGAAACACAGAATTATTGACATGCAAAGAGGCAAGAAATTGTGGCCAGTAAAATAAAAGGCAGACACTGGAGTGAGATCCACTAAAAATGCAAACAAGAACCCTAAAATGACTATTTTATAACATGTTAAATGAAATGGAAGAAAGAATAAATAAAGCAGCAGATGTTATAATTTTCAAAGTGAAATGACATCAATAATAAATATACTACTACAATTACAAGTTTAAAGGAGTAACGACAAAATAATAGATTGTAGGAGAAATATCTGGTGAAAAGAATTAAAACACAAATAATTCAGGTACTATTAAGAGTGAGACAGAGCCAGAATAGAAATAATTTTTTAAAATATATGAAATATTCCCAACTTTGATTAAATATTTCATTATACATATTCAAGAAATGTATTAATTCCTAAGCAATGTAAGTGTAAATAGAAAATACCTTCTGGGCATTGAAGAGTCAAATATTTGAAAGTAAAGAGGAAAATCTTGGAAAAAATTGGAGTAGAAATGATAAAATAACTTTTGAAAATCGACATTGGGACTGACAGCTGATTTTGTACTATCAGAGCAAGAAAATAATGAAACTATTTATTTGGAAGACTCAAAGAAAAGAAGGGAATGTAAAACTTCTATGATCAGCAAAACCATACTTTGCTAAAATATTTTTTGCTATTTACCTGATGAATACTGTATAGGCAAAACAAAGTCACAAGACACATTAAAGCAATTTCTTCAGTTTGAAAGAAAAAAGTTCTAAGTACAGGTGAATAACACAGGAAAACAGAATATGTTAAAATGATCAACAACAGCTTCAGGTCAATATACAAAATTAATAATGGTAAAAACTAATTTTAAAATGGAACTTCAACAGTTCTGCTTATAGCAGCATAGAATGTGATAACCGGAGGTGAACTGAACAGAGGTGTGAGAAGTTGGTCCTGAAACCCACGAAACACTGCTGTGAGAATTCAGTGGAAAACTTATAATTAGTATAATTAACAGTTATGCGATTCATTCAAAGGGGAAATGTTAAGCAGTGGCATAGACTAATCTGTATTCAATCCAGGCCAACATACATACCTGCAGGAAAGGGTGATCTTTTCAAAAGATGATGATTATTTTACTTACCATGCATAAAAGGTAGTTTAAAAGTTAGAGTGTGTATGTATCTGTCGTCATGCGTTTTCTTTGCCAGGAGACTGATGGAGTTATAAAGTACATAGTGGATATTAAAGAAATTGTTGCTGAATCAATGATGATTAACATAAAACAAGTTTTAGAGAAATTTTTATGAAAATCTGCCAACAGGACTGAAAAAAGACCCAGACCTTAGGATTTCATATACGTATGTGTGTGTCTTAAAATACTCATGGGTATTAAAGATGTATAACAGTGCAGAGTTCTGTAAATTCCGCTTCTGCATTTGATTACTTTGAATCTTTTGAAGTCAGTTAGTTAAGGCAACAAGAATTTTTCGAAAGTGAAGTTTTCTATATAAATGAGCTACAGAAATATTTTCTGATTTATAACATGTTTTCCCATAATTAAAACTTTTTCTTTATTAATTCACACATGTTTTTAATCAATATTATATTTGATAGTAAAATCTGGCACAAGAAATGAATTTTTGTCTTACTAACTTCTTTAAAAGCTGCGTTTTTAAAGATTTATTTTATTTTTATTGGGAAGGCAGATATACAGACAGGAGGAGAGACAGAGAGAAGATCTTCCATCTGATAAGTCACTCCCCAAGCAGCCACAATGGCCAGTACTGAATCAGTCTGAAGCCAGGAGCCAGGAGCTCTTCAAGGTCGCCCACGCGGGTGCAAGGCTCCAAGGCTTTGGGCCGTCCTCGACTGCTTTCCCAGGCCACAAGCAGGGAACTGGATGAGAAGTGGAGCTGCCGTGATTAGAACTGGTGCCCATATGGGATCCCGGGACACGTTCAAGCCGGGGACTTTAGCTGCTAGGCTACCATGCTGGGCCCTTGTCATACTCATTGAGATTTGATTGTACTTAGATGAAAATCTTGGCCTGAAAATTCTAATTAGTGTGAATGTCTATTATGCCATATGGAACAAATAACTGTAATATTCTCCATCCTAATACTTATAGTCTTTCACATTTCCTTAAAGCCTGAGAATTTGTAGATGAACCCTTTAAATCTAGACAGGAAAATATATAATTGTTGCTTTGACTTTTTATTTGGGAGTATATTGGTTTTACAGTTGTATGTAGATTTGAAGTTTAAATTTTATGTTAACATAGTCAATCAACATTATTTTCAGGTTCCATATTTGATTTTTCCCACTTATGGTTACTTTCACAGTTAACATGCAAGGGAATCCCTATGATACTGTGTATACTGTGATTCATGTATATATATCCAACAGTTTCAGTGGGCCAGAATCCCATGTTCTAGCTGAGCTCTCACTGGGTGAGGTGATACTCTGCCTTGTTGTTTCAGTTTTTTTTACTACAAATGTTTTTTCCTGTCTATTCAATGCTGTGTTCTTTACATTTTTGTTGATTTTCTGCTTTTTTTAAACTGATCTAGTTTTATCATAATAGGAAAGAAACTATGTTGTACCTTACAAAGGAAAATACACATTTTTTGACAACCTTGGGCTCTGAGTTTTATGCTAGCAAATCAGCAATATTGTACATTCTGAAAAAGGAAGGGATCTTGACCAATGTGTGTCTGAAATAGTTCCCTGAAGTTCTAACCTATTATCTGTTGTGATGAAAATAATTAGAAAATGGCTATATATATGAATTAAAATAATGAGTGATAAACATGGTTGTAAATTTAATATTAAAAATATGATAAATCCATGCAAGATGGGGAAAATGTAACTGGCTTATTTCATAAGAGCTTTGTCAGTCATAAATAACATAAATAACATTTTGAGTGACAATAGTGTTGTGACCAGAATCTTGTAGGAGTCAACTTCTTTATTTCCCTTCGAAGCAATAGTTGAGGATTCAAACATCCGATGTTTGAAGAGATTTTCTTAGCACAAAATTGACACAGAAAATGATAGTGCCACTTCTGCAACAAATGTGCTTACTCTTCATGTTTGTCTGTGAGCATTCTGTAGAATTATTTCCTTATCTTTGATGGAGAATAATGATGTTTAGTTTACAGTGTATTGTGTTCTTTAAGAGTTTGGAGCTAATCACAGCATTTTCTTTTTTCACTGCCTCATTCTTAAGGAGATAGTGAAAGAGGAGATAGAGAAAGGAGAGAGAGAAAAAGGAGAGAAAGAGAGAGAGAGAGTCTTTCAACCACTGGTTTACTTTCCAAATGGGGCTGGAAGGGTGAAACCGAGTGGATAAAGCTCCATCTGTGTCTCCCACGTGGATGGTAAGGGCCCAACATTTGGAACATCTTCTCTTTTTACCCTAGTTGTGATTTAGGGAGCTGGATTGAAGTTGGAGAAGCCTAGACTCTAGTCAGTGCTCATAATGATGCCCCATCATAGGCAGTGGCGTAACCTGATGTGCCACAACATCGACCTCAGCAAAAGTTCCAAAATCCTAGAGAGCTGTCACTTTACATATTGAAAATATCCCAATAGAATGATGTTTTATTACAACCTTGCATAAATTATGCTAAGAGTAAAATAATTAGATGATGTAATTATAGGAAAATATCAGTTGATGGCTGGTTTTGTATCAACTGTGATGATATTTTTGAGCCCAGTTGATATTTGGTAAAAAATATATACAAATCATAGAAATTGAAATGTTTGGTTTCATGAGGCCAGGAGTAGCTATCAAGTGTTATCTTACCTTGAGTAAATTATTACTGGTTATCAGGGTGCTTGCGTTTGTTGAGACAAATTTTATTACTTTAAATAATTTAAAAATTATTTGTTAAATTATTCATTAAATAAATTTAAAATATTTAAAATAACATTTTATTTTAAAGACAAAGTTACAAAGAAAATGAGGGAAAGGTAGAAAGAGATTTTCCATTTACTGGTTCTCTCTCCAAATGCCAGTAATGAATGGAGCTTGGTTGGGCTAAAGCCAGAGATTTTTTTCCAGGTCTGCAATGTGGGTTCAGGGCCCCAAGACATCTTCTTCTATCCTCAGGCACGTTGGCAGGGAGCTGCATTTCAAGGGGAGAAGCCAGAACTGAACCAGGGATTTTATGATATGCCAGCACTGTAGGGTGGTGCTTAACGCCCTATGCCATATTAACGCCCTATGCCATAGAGCTGAACCCCCATAATCAGGTTTTTGCTTACATAATTTTGTTTTTTTTTCACATATCCTATACGTATGTGTACTATTTTGACTATTTTGTAGATATGGAAAGTGTGTCTCATTGAGTTTGGGTAACATGGCTGAGATCGCAGAATCACTGTTTAATGTCAGCCTCACAATCCTTGCTATTTTGCTTGCACCTTTGTGGCTGTGAAAAGGATTTCATTTTTTCCCATCATTTTCTGAGCCACCTCCACACAATAAATTAAACCTTGTATGTCTGACTTTTAAATTACTTTTCTTACTGTAAAATTAATGATACAAGTGTTGAAAGTACAAATAAAAGGTAAGGCAATTATTTATATGTATTTGTTTTTATAAAAATTGAGTTGCTGTATACTTTTTTTTAATGTCATGGGTCTTTGAAATGTTCATAGAAACTGGAAATAAATGAAAACCTGGACTTACATTAGTTTTTTCCAAACCCTCTCATTTATCTGCAACTATACCATCTTTGTATATGCTTTTATAAGTGATATCTGTATTATTAATGTTTATTGATATAATTGAATATCATCCGCCATTTTTATCAATGTAAGTAGAATTGAACTTTATGGATATACTATAATTTATTTAGCTTCTATTATTTAAGATAAAACATAGTTTCAACATTTGGCTGTTATTAATTATCTAGTAATAAAAATTTTAACAATAATACATATACATAAGTTCCCTGAAAATAAGTATTTAAAGTAAAATTATTGATAATCCTCAATTATGCTACAGAAGTGAAACCAAAAATAGAAATTCAGCATGTATTTTCAACTTATTACTGGGATAAACCTATTTACTTTGATATTCATAAGTGAGCTTCTTATTGTTCCACATGTCAAGGTGTACTTGGGTCATTAGTGGCTGGTACCTTGACATGGGAAGTTTTGTGATGTGGCAATTTAAGCCACTGCCTGTGGTGCTGGAATTCTTTATGAGTGTTGGTCTGCATGCCAATCACTCCATCTTTGGTCCAGCTTCCTGTTAATGTTCTGGGAAAAGAAACAGAAAATGACAGGAGTCTGTGGGCACCTGCCAGCCATGTGAGACTTGAAACTATCTCCTGGCTTTTTCCTGTCACAGCCTTTTGGGGAGTGTCCCAGCAGATGGTAGATCTCTTTCTATCTGTCTCTCCTTCCCTCTCTAACCTTGTCTTTCAAATAAGTAAATCTTTAAAAAAGTTGCTTATTGGTGCAGTTGTGTTAGGTTCCTTTTAGTAACTTGGAGTACTGATTGGCGTCCTGTGTGCTTTACTTCCAAACATGCTCCCTGCTAATGCTCCTGAGAAGTCAGAACAAAATGGATGACCCCAGTGTTTGACAGGCCGTCACTTCGAAGGGAGACAAAGGTGTACTTACAGGTTCCGGACTTTGATTTGACTAGCACTGTCCATCACAGCCATTTGTGGTGTAAACCCGGTTTGAGGTTTCTCTTTTCCCCTCTTCCTCTTCTCTATCACTTTGTGTATGTAATAAGTGTTAAGGTCATCATTTGTTATTGAAATACAACCAAATTAGTTATCATTTCTTTATAGTCCTATTTACATCAAAATTGAAACATTGAAGTGTGAAGGCCACACTGAGATCATGTGGTAATCAAGGCTGACTAAGACAACTACCACCAAAGTGTGAATCATACAATAACAACATTTCTTGTCTCGGGGGTCTTGGATGGGTCAGTCGCTTCGCCTCTTTCTTCAGACTAGAGACAAGGCTGGAGGAGGTGTCCCTGTAGGTGAGCATTAATGGTGCAGTGTGATGCCCTTTAGTTTTATGTACGTTGCTTTGCACAGAGATTTTAAATAGGTAAATTTGTCTTAATGGGATGATGATGTGTGGATCTTTCCTATGGAGCAGGTCCACATATTTCAAGATCAAACTGCTGCTGGAGAATGGATGATATTACACTCAACCAAAGAGGGGTGGCAGTTACTTGGAAACAAAAGTTTCCAAGTTATTTTGCATATTGTTATTTTCTTTGTTATTTCCTGCATATTATTGTTTCCTTATTATTATCCTGCATATTATTACTTTCCACATATAAAAATGAGAAACTAAGATACAGAGCATTGAAATAACGTAACCATACATAGAAATTCAATCAAGTGCTGCAGCTGGATGTAGGCCCAACCACTCTGGTATTAGGGACTGCTGTCATCCCATAATAACAGATACATTATGTCCTGAAAAAAATTACGTAATTGTTAATAGTGTTTCAGAATATAACACACGATACTTTATTTTGCAGATTTGGGGACCTACAGTAGAACTGGTGCAGGAGCTAGTTTTAACTGAAGACTGAATGTATAAAACATTTTACTGTGTGGTGATAATCAAGAACTTCAGCAAGTGTAGGCAAAGAATACTAATCAAGTAAATAATAATGGAGGTTTCTCTGTAAAATGCATGAAGTTATCTGGCCTCTGAGGCCCAGTCCATGTCTAAGTTGGTTTTTCTTCATGTCTGTAGTGTTTCCCAAGATGATCTCTGAAATCTGTTCTGTTTTAGTACATTTTAACTACTATTTGAAGAAATAAATATTCTTTAGGGAGGTTGAATAATAATTCTGAAACTTTAACAGCTAGACTAGAATGAACAGCAGCAATTACATTTGAAATTGATTACTATAAGGCCCAGTGTGGTAGCCTAGTGACTCAAGTCCTCGCCTTTCATGCGCCAGGATCCCATGTGACCGCTGGATGGTACCCCAGCTGCTTCACTTCCCATCCTGTTCACTGCTGTGGCCAGGGAAAGCAGTCTAGGGTGGCTCACAGCCTTGGGAACCTATACCTGCTGGAGAGACCAGAAGAAGCTCCTGGCTCCTGGTTTCAGATTGGCTCAGTTCTGACTGTTGTGGCCACTTGGGGAATGAAATCAGTAGATGGAAGATCGTTCTTTCTCTTCTTTCTGTAAATCTGACTTTCCGGTAAAAATACATAAATATAAAAAAATTGATGAATATAAAAGTAAAAAGCAAGATTTTATAGGTGATATTATACATTGTTATGCTTTGATGTGCTTAATGAAGAAATATGTTAGTGGAGCATAGTCTAAAAACTACAGTCTGATTAATTTTAGTATTTCTTATTATATACTAGTAAAATCTAGGGGAATGTTGGTTTCAAGGTTTTATAGGTTTACCAGGTTCATTACACACCCAGACACAGCTTACTGTTTCAATGTTCTCATTGTTCTATAAATAAACTTTAAACACTTACAAGTGAAATGTGAATTTCCTTAGAGATATGATTGCAGGATTCGAATAGGAATAGATCATTCCTGAAATAATTAAAAGATGCCAATCAGCAAAACAAAATATAGCCTTGATCTGTGAGTAAAGTGAAAGGAAATGAAATAACATGACATTTCCATCTATCAATTAGCAAAGGTTAAGTAGGTACATATTTATAAAAGATAGAAGCAAATGAGGTATCTTCAAAAATTATGGAAATGTGTATTATAAAAAAAGTCTCAATTGAAAAGTTGTTTAGTGTCACAGTAAAGCTTTTTAGCTTAAGTTTTTCATGATTTTTGAAGTATGTTTACTTACTGATCATTGTTATAATTGACACAAATTTTGTCGAAATAATTGAAAATAGAAAATAATTTGTAATTGTTTCTGTATGTTAAGTCAAGGAATTTGTTTCTTAGACATACAGTTGGGTATGAAGGCATCATCTCTCTAATAGCATAAATTAAACATTAAACCAATTATGATCTGTTTAGATGGAAGAAACTCCACAGGAAATAAACACATGCTTTCAAGTTATGCATCCTGAAAAATTTTAATCAAGTTTGGGTAGAAATCATAGTCTGTGAAATTTTAAATAGATAATCAGAATTTGAAAAATAGAAGGAAGCATTATAAAAGCGTGTCTGATAATACTAATACACGTCAATACTATTAATATTATTATAATTTTATAGTATAATATAGCATATATTCTTAACAGTTTTGATAATTATTGTGGGAGAGTGCTTGACTTGTTTGTTTTTCAAAACTCTTCTTTCCAAATACTCTTCAATTTTTAAAATGATATTCAGTGTTAGAATAAGAAAACAGTCACAGGTTTTGTTGAACAGATTGAAAGCTACACATATTGTTTGCTTCTTTGATTTACTTAATGCAGTTATAACTTTGTCGTTTGTATCAGCAGACGTTCAGTTTAGTCCATTGAATTTATGTTGTAGGTAGAGTTAATTAAATTATTTTCTACATTTCTTTCTTAAGATAAAATACTGTTTCCCAAATAGATTATAATTTGAAACAAAGAATAGAAGTAGAATGAATGTTGGTTGAAGTGGTTTTTCTTCTTTTTCCTCCCTTATTCCCAAGAAAAGTCAAAACTGACAGAGGTATATCTGATCACAGTTGCTCAATCTTCCTTTTGAGAAAAAATGGTGATTTTCATCATACTCATTGAAATACATTATTTTCTCTGTGTTTTTCATGCCATGTGCTGTTTTGAGGATAAGGGTATCAGTCAGATTGCCTGTGTTGGCATCCCAGGAACTTAAGGAAAAGTTACTTAAGATCTTTGGGCCTTGGGCCTGGCGCAATAGCCTAGTGGTTAAAGTCCTCCCCTTGGACACACCGGGATCCCATATGGGCACCAGTTCGTATCCCAGCAGCCCCTTCCATTGGATGGGAGACCTTCCTCTCTGTCTCTCCTCCTCTCTGTATATCTTTTAAAAAAAGATCTTTGTGCCTTAATTATCTTAAGTAGTAAAAATAAGGTTCCCCATGTTTGAAGTTGTGAGAATTTCATTAGTTAATGCTTACGGAACTTTCAAAGTGCTATCTGGCACATTGTGCCGTTGGTTAATATTTGAAGATAATTTCTTTGCTCAGTGGCTACAATGATTACATTATATAGCTATGTCTTTGAGGAACATAATGTATCAATATATTCAGTCATATGAATAAATATGTTGGTGGCCTTATTGTCATATGCATGGTTATAGAATAATACATATGTAAAACAGCATTGACAGATTTCTGGAGATAGAGAAATGTATGATGAACAGAATGTGAAGTGAAGAGTTTATGATTAGATAATTAAATAAAACTTATGAACATTGTGCAATATCATTAAAACAGATTTTTAGAAGAGGAAGCTTTCTTGGAGTTCACAAAGTAATATAATGATAGCTGTTTGTAGAGTGGAGTAAAAGCAAAATCCTTGGCAGAAGGTATTATTCAAGTTGCTTTTCTTAATTGAACTTTTCCCCTAAAATCAGTAAAAATAGTATCTTTGAAATGCATTTGATAACTTTTTAAGCAGTTTAGAAATGAAAGACACTGTGGTGAGCATTACTGGTTTCTAATTTGTCATTAACATGAAGAGAAAATAATCCATGCAGTTTGTGGGTACAACTACAAAAATGAAATGATATACAATGATACTAACCTCCATTTTAAAAAATTTTTACTTTTCAAAGTATTTCATATTTTAAATTAACTTCAAGATCAGAAGCTTAATACACCACTAAATACATACAGAGCTAAACAAATATAACTAGTAAGACTCTTGTCCTATAGAAATATTGGCTTAGAATATAAGCAGTAATGAAATCTGAAAATACTGTTTTTCAAAAAAAATTTGATGATCTTGACATAATTGGTTAGGGTGGGAAGGGTCAAGGATTGAGGAAAGTGGGTGAGAACATTGTTTCCACATTCTTGTTTTGTCTTTCTGTATCTGGGAGAAGGGAGAGATAAGGGGAGAAGCCACATCCAGCTTCTCAACCACCTCTGTACCCTGGTATGGGGGACAGCCACCCAGTATCATTCCAGGGTCCCTTATGTGGGGTATGCTCCAAGTGTCCTGATCAAGTGATTTTTGTAGTTCAGTAGTTCCGAATTGTTGTCAATCTTGCTGCTCCAAGCATGATGAAATCCCTCTAGGATCTATTGGCTGACACACTTGATCTTAGAAGTCTCAATTTTCCCAGATATTCACTGCCAACCCTAGGTTGGGGTAGTTGATGAATTTGTTATGTCCTCCATCCTTTGTTTTGGTACCAGGTGTCCTTTGCAGGCTCCAATTGACTTTCATATTCTCCATATTCATCTGGGTATGCTGTCCACTGCTCCATCTAAGCCACTAAAGAGACCCAGCTCTGACATGGTCAGACCATGAAACCTGCAATGCGCCCCATGGTTGGAATTCTGAGTTCTGCAGTTCAGTTTGGGTTATCCCCAAAGAAACCTCATCTGAGGTGATCCCAGACCTGATTCTTGTGTCTGTTTACCAATACAGGGGCTGACTGATCCCTTCACCCAAACCAGCCTATGCACACTGCTGGTCAGTTCTGTCTCCAGCCCTATCTCTTATGTAAATCATTGGGTGTTGCCGTGCAGCCCGATCCTGCCCACCATTCACCTGGCCTGCACATATACCAGCAGGAGCTGTGGACTAGGCTGAATGACCCCTAACAACGCACACTAGACTCACCCTCTGCCCTGGTTCCCATGTTTGCCAGTATGTACAGCAGACTGGTCCAGTCTGTCCCACATCTCCTTCAGCTCTTGTTTTGGTCAATGGGCATTTAAGCCTAGTTCAACCCAACCAGCCCCACCTCCGGCCCACACTCATGCCCGTTGGTGCCACTCTCTGTCTAGCCATGCCTGTCCCCAGCACTGCTTCTCATACTCACCAGTGGGAGTGGAAATCTGAGAGGTGACCACAGTTTCCCTACTGGATCCACTATAAGTCCCAGATCTTGCACTCTCCAGGTGGTTCTGCAGTTTGGCTTGACAGAATTTGTCCCAGTGCCAGCACCTGCCAGCTGATGCCACAGTGAAGCACCACCAATCAGAAAAGCATAACCCACTCTTGCTGAAGTATGCAACAGTTGGTACAGTATGCCCAGCCTGGTTTTCCTCAAATGCAGGCCAACAGGTGTTGTAGTCTTGCCTGACCTGGTGTGTCCCCAGTTCCAGCTCTCACACTCACCAGGGGGAGTAGTGGCCCAGCAGGAGAGTCCCCATAGCCACCCTGTTGGGCCTACACCCCTCCCCTCCTTTCCTCCATCCCTACCCCAGGGTCTCAAGTGTGCTGGTTGGGTGTGGTGGTCCAGTTTGGCATGGCCTGCTTCACCTCAGCATTTACCAATGGGTGTTGTAGCCTGACCCACCCCCAGTCTAGCTCAACCCAGCCAGCCCCTGTCCTGGCCCCAGTTTGAACTGGCTGGTATTGCCATCTGACCCCACACCTCATTCTGGTTGTTGGATCTGCCAGCAGGTGATATGAACTGGCCTAGCCTGGCTCACCCTCAAAACCTGAACCATATGCTGGGTTCTGTATCCTGGCCAAGTCTGAGCTGCTCAAGTCAAAACTGCTCTTTGCCTTGGTTCTTGTGCTTACCTGCAAGGAATGTCCCAACAGAGGTGTTCCCCAAGCACCTCCATCAGAACCTCTCTCAATGCCGTGTCTCGTACACACCATTGGGTCCAATGGTTGAGCCCGACAGTCCACCTCCTGTTCTAACAAGAACAGTGGTCTTTCCTGACTGGTTTGCATCCATCCCAGTTCTAAAAGTTGGGTGCGACAGCCCTGCCAAACCTGGTCCACCCCCAGACAAAGCTCATGCATGGCTCAGTAGGGGCAGAGTCCTGCCCAGCACATCCTACACCTAGCATAATTCTTATGAGCACCAGTGGGTGCTGGAGTTTAGCCCTGTCTGGCACATCGAGACCCAGTCCATAGACATGCCGAGGGTCATGTCCAGCTCAGATCATCCTCTACCCCAATTCTGGCCCTCATGCTCACCAGTTTGAGCCACCTCCCAGTTGAAGTGTTTCCTTAGCTCCCAACCAGGCCTGTTCCCATCCATAGATCTCTTGTGTGCAAATAGTTGCTCTGATCCAGCTTGCCATAGCCCCTCACCTGTCTTGGCTTTTGCTTTTGGAAGCTTAAGCCTGACCTGACTTATCTGGCCCCCTGTCCCAACTCTCAGTGGGGGGTGCTGTAATCTGGCCCTGCTCAGTCTGCTCAAATCCCTGGCTCATATAAACCAGTAGGTGTAGCCTGGCTGCTGCACATGCCATTGGCCTAAGATTTGCTGGTCTCTGTCCGGTCTGCCCTCTTCCAAAACCAGTCCACACACTTGCCAATGGATGGAGCTACCTTGTCCAGCATGACCGACACCCAGACATGAACCACATGCTCACCAGCAAAAGCTATGGCTCATCGTGGGAAGTTTCCTAAGTTGCCCCACCAGGCCCATTCTGAGACCCATATCTCATGTGTACCAGTGAGTACTATGCCCTTGCCAGGCATAGCCTGCTTTCTGTATCCCAGCCTATGTATGAGCTGGTGGATCTTGCAGCCTGGCTTGCCCCACACCCTGTTTTAGGGTATCCCTGTGGGTACCCCAACTTGGACCCAGCCTACTACTTGCCCCAGTATCTGTGAGTGCTGGCAGGTTCCATGATCATACCTAGTTCAGCCCAGCTCTGCCCCCAAATCTTAAGCTAACCAGCAGTGCTTGCGTTTCTACAGGGATAGGCACACAAATCCCCTGCAGAATTGACTGCTGCATTTGGTTCTCTCACTTGATAGTTGGTGTCATGACAGCTTAATGTGACCCGTCCCCTAATCCGACATTCACTGTCTAGTCTTGGCAGACAGGCCCCCAGACCAAGCTTTTGTGTAGTCTAGTATGTGGTGGTTAGTGGTGTTCCATGCTAACTGGCCCAGCTTAAATGTCCCATGTGGGCCCGTGCATAGACAGATGCATAAAGGTGCATAGACAGAGCCATAAAGGTCCTCCCGTTTCCCCTCTCCATACCACCGGGTTTCATTTTCCTAGCTTATCTGCAAGGACAGTGGCTTTGTCATTGGGAGTACCTCAGGAGTCATCGCTCACCTGCAACACACTGCCACAGCTTTCTTCCCTCCCGATATCCCTTTGCCCCTTTCCATAATCAATTCACAATCATTGTGCCAAGAAGCACATTGGTTCTTCAGCCCAGCCTTCAGAAGCACAGTGAGTGTGTGTTGGTCTAAAGCTCTGTCTGTCCACCAGCGTCCCAGGCTACTGGCACATATGCTGGCCTGGTACCCTTACCCTTCCACGCACCCAAGATCCAGACCTGGTTTACCAGCACACCATGGTAAACCATGGCAGCATGCTGACCTGGATTCTCTCCTCCCCTCTTCAATTTGCACAGGTTTAAGCTCATGGGGAAATCCTCAGTTTCACTCCACCTGCCTAGACTCCTATGTCCTCACGTGCTCCGCTGGTGCTGTGTCCCTACCTCTCTCTTTGGCCTGCATTCTCAGATCTCCGTGAGCCAACGCTGTCCCCTGGCTGGCTTGGCATGGGAATGGAGGCGGCTTCTGCCTCTCTTGAAAATGTCTTTTTAAGTTGTATCCTTTAAATTATTTTTAGTACTGTGTAAATTAGTGTAATGGTGAAAATGCAGTGTTTTTGTTTTTTTTGTCTGGCTTATTTCACTAAGGATAGTGGTATCCAGTTGAGTCCATTTTTTTTCACTAAGGACAATATGTCATTCTCTTTCTGCTAAATAGTATTTCATTTTGTATATATGTATCATATATTATTATATATGACATATCTGTTTTTAGGTTACTAAAATACAAAAATATCTCCATGCTGTGTTTCATTATGGGGTGTATCAATTTATGTTCCCTCCAATAACCTGTTAGTGTAATTTTTCTGCAGTCCTCATTTGCATTTGTTAGTTTATGTTTGTGATAAATTTTCTTCCTCAACAAAATGAAAATAGTTATCAGAATCCCCCAGCCAGAATATTGAATTAGCAAAAATTAGATGAATTTTTGCTAAGATTCAGAACCAAATATGGATGCCCACTCTCATTATTACCATTAAATACAGTTCTGAAAATTTTAGCTAGAGCCATTACACAAAGTAAAGGAATAAAAAGGATACAAATTGAAAAGATAATAGGGATGTAAAAAAGAAACTGCTTGCAGATAATATAATCCTGTGAGTAGAGAAACCGAACACTTTCCTTAGAGGTTAAACTCACAAGAGAGGTTAATAAAGTTGCAACATATAACACCAACACATAAATGAGTAGCATTTATATCCACTTACAAATCTATTGCTAAGGAAGAAAGTGTAAGGTCAGTACCATTCACACTAGCTACAAAAACTTAAAATATTTTGGGTTAATTTCAACCAGTGTTGTGAATGATCTGGTTAATGGAAGTCAGAATACATTTAGGAAATGTTATACCATTGGGGCATGCCTGGGATATACCCCACTTATTCTTGGAGGATGAGCAAATTTATGTGTTGTTGGCTTGATTGTCTGTTTTTTTTTTTTTTTTTGGTATTTTTGCATCTATATTCATCAAGTGCATTGATCCATAGTTCTCTTTTTTGTATCTTTTCTTTCCAGTGTTAGAATTGAAATATGATTTTGCTTGCCTGGTAAAAAGCATGTGACAAGACTATCTTCCTTTAATTTGTTCTGGGTAGTTTATTAAGAGTTAATATCATTCTTTACAAATTTACTGAATTAATCACTAAAACATGCAACAATTCTGGGAAAAGAAATACAAGAAGACTCCCTCACCCCCCGAATGGAAAAATCTTCTGTGTTAATAAATTAGAGGAACTGATATTATGAAAAGCCCATGCTATCCAAAGTAGTTTATAGGTTGAATGTGACAAACAAAATACCAAGGACAGTCTTATCATATCAAGATAAATAAAATGCTCAAGTATTTATGGAAACACTGAGACCCAAAAAAGCAAAATCAATATAAAACAAAGCCAAATCACATGTTTCATGATTTCAACACATACCACAGGTTTATTACAGTAAAAACAACCTGTACTGGCACCAACACAGGCATGTGGACCTACTAATTGCTATAAATTAATACATACATCTATTACCAAGTAATCTTTGACAAAGAGTCAAAATTGCTCTCTGAAAAAAAAGACAGTTTTCAACAAATTATTTTGAGAAAGTTTAAGCTTCCATGCCAAAAAAAAAAAAAAACACAAAACCTTGTTTCTTATATCCTATAAAATAATCAACTCACAATGGATAAGCAATCTACATCTAAGACCTGAAACCAGCAAACTACTAGAGAAAAAGGATGAAAATACAAGACACTGGCATAGGTACAAACTTCCCTGGGTTTTAAACAGTATAGCTTACATGAGTTTAACTTTCTTTCTATAAATCAATTTGCTGTTATATATATTATTTTTCCTAATGCATTTCCATGATATGATTCTCCCTCCCACCATTCCTATTGCCTCCACCTCATGTTTCCCCTCCTATTTTCACAATGGTATAATTCTTCAATAGCAGTCACAAATCCAACGTTCCGCTATCAAAGTGCATTATGGCATTGTAAATATGGATAATGGTAAGAAGTCTTGTATCCTATTGTCAAGACATATTTAACAGTTTCATTGGTAGTCCTTCTTTAATTCTGGAGTAGAGATGCATAATGCAATTTATCTTTACTTCCCAGTATACAAGTCTTCATTATACACTGCCTCTGTGGAAATCTATGTAAATACTTGTTTACTTATATATCTATTTAATTGTATTTTCACAATTATTGCCTTAATTAGACAGAATATATATTTGTTCTTTTGGGGATTGTCTTACTGCACTGAGTTATAATGATCTCTAGTTGGGACCATTTTGTTGACAACGGTAGAATCTCATTCTTTTTAATGGCTAAGTGGTATTGCACAGAGTAAATGTATCACATTTTGTTTATCCATTCCTTTTTTTGGCTTTCATATGAGTTTTTTCCATGTCTTAGCTATTGTGGATTGTGCTGCTGTAAATATAGGTTTGTAGATCAATTTCTGATATGCAGATTCCATTCCCTTTGGATATATTCTCAGAAGTAGTGCTGGTTCCTACCGTAGATTCATTTTCATTTGTCATAGTACCCTTGGTACTGACTTTCATAGTTGTTTCACTAGCCGACATTCCCACCTACAGTGGGCTACGGTATACCCTTTTCTCCCATATGCATACCAGTATGAGTCATTTGTAAATTTCTGAAGGTAGACCAATCTCACTGAGGTTTTCATTTGCACTTCTGTGATAGGAAACCTGAGCATTTTTTTATGTCTGTTAGTCATTTGAATTTGTTCTTTAAAACATGCCTGCTAAGAGATGATTTTGGTGTAAGGTGAGAGATGGGATTCTTACTTCTCTACTTCAGAGGGTTGACAAAGATGCTGAATTAGTGGCCCGGTGGAACTCCTGTACTCCAACTCAAGAAATATTAAGACGGCCAATCGTTGCTTGTGAGCTTGACAGACTTTATAACAAAGATGCTGTCATTGACTTTCTGTTGGACAAGTCTGTGGAAAAGGCTCTTGGGAAGGCAGCATCTCACATCAAAAACATTATGAATGTGACAGAACTAAAGCTTTCTGATAACTCAGCCTGGGAGGGGATAAAGAAAGCATGGAAGGTAACAAGCACCATGACCTGAAGTGGGTATGGTTCATCTGGCACATGGTGGGGTTGAAGATGAATGGCGTCCACAGGTTTTGCTTCCTCTGGTGTTGTGGTTCTGTGTTTTCTCAACTAGCTTTGAAAGAGGCAACAGCAGAAGGTTTCCACACGTTTGGCTCTGCCTTCCAGGATGATGACATCATCGTGTTCAGTAGAAGGATATGGAAATGCAGAGGAAAAGGATGGAGAGACTGTTGAGAGCAAAGCTGGGAAAGAAAACAAAGCAATCCAAGGCGGCTGAGGGTGTGTCAACACCGGGAGTCAGCGAAGAATCCTCAGGAACAAAAGTGAAGATGGGAAGCCTGAAGATTCCAGTCTTGAGTCTAGAGAAGAAACCCAGCGTGGCTCTCAAAGGTGCAGCGGAAAAGCTGGGAAGCCTCCAGGAGGAGTCCCAAAGTGGTCCATTGGGTACAGCGACGAGTCCGAGACCTACAAGTCCATTTTCACAACCCACAGCTCCGCCAAGCACTGCAAGTAGGAGCCTGCTCAATGGGTCACCCACATGCCCTACTGCTTGTGAAATGCGCAGGGGTCTCTGAGTGGCTTATGCACCTGGTATTATAAAGCTGCCCTCCCACCCTCACAGCCCACGTGGTCACTTTTGCTGTGAGGCGCCCCTGAATCCAGGGAAGCCGTGAGCGGCTTACACAGTGGCTCACAGACCTCCGTCCACGCGGCTATCTGATACCTTGCCTGGGTATTCCAGGGCGGCCAACTGGTGGTTGCTGCACCTTTTCTGTTGTGGTGACATCAGGCTACAAGTGTCCCGGATTGTGTGGGTCGGTTTATTTTGACACTAATTTCAATGTTGTCTGTCTTGGGAGAGGACAGGTTTGCACTTGCTGCCTGCTGAGTCTTTGAAAGTCCGTGTTCCCTCACTGCAGCCCAGGGTCGACCTGGCACTTTGAGAGTCTTCCCTGTTTTGTATATTTGAAGATAGCTGACATTAGGTTATAGCTGAACAGCTAATGATTTGGCACATGAATAAAGCTGCCTTTTCCCCAAAAAAGGGCGGGGGGGGCGGTGAGGAGAGTGGAGAGGTCTAGGTTTAGCGTTAAACTTATGGTTAAGGTTGGCTAAAATCCCCTGGATGGGGATTGAGAGGTCCTCATGCTTATAGGTCAAACAGTTCTCCTGGTGGACTTTCTTCTTTTCAGAGTTCGTGTTGTCCCAGTAATAGGGAGGCCATGGATCCTAAAACAGCTTTTATCTCAGTTATCAGGAGTGGGATGGTCCGCAGCAGGATAGCTTAATTCTTCTGGCCCTTCCGCTTCTCAGTTACAGCAACTGCAGATGCAGCTGCAGCATGAACAGCAGCATACCCAGGCAGACCAGCCACAACTGGAGACTGCACACAACACCACGCGACATCCTAACATGAGCAGTGTCACTACTACAGTCACACAGTCCACAGCCACAAGCAACACAGCCAATACAGAAGACCACCAGCAAATCTAGAGAATTCCCAGTTTCTTTTAACAAGGTTGACTAATCCTAAGATGTCTGAAATGGAGTGCTAGTTCATGGAGAGCGAGTGTGCAGATCACAGCCTGTTTGTCCAAGAGCTCCTACTGTCCACTTGAGTGCATGAAGAGAGCTTGTCCTCAGATGGGGAATAACAGGACAAGATGGCAAATTTTTGTGCTATGGACTGTGTAGATATTATGCCTTTAGATGCTGCTTTAGTAAATCTAAATTTAAAAGAGCGATAAAGGAATTGAGCCTCCATCACCTGCTCCTTGTTGACATCCCAACCTGCAGACGGTGTCCTCTGTGCTGTATTTGCCAACGCAGGTGGACAACAACTATCTTGGGTTTGTTTGGTGATTGTAATTTCTGGTGTGTCACTCTAGTTACATTATGTACATTCAAAAGAAAGAGAGAAAATATATATAATAATATTCACTTAACTAATTTTTAGTTCTAGCAGGTAAATTTAGGGGCAACCTCTGCTTCCTGAACTTTGATATGCAAAAGGCTCTTCCTAATATTCCACAAACTGAAGAGAAAAATTGAAATCTTGATAGAATTTGATAGGCGTCTCAGCAGTATTTGTTGAAGAGACCAAGCTATTTCCTTGGATTATTTTCAGTTCTGTTGTTGAAATTTAGTTGGCTGTGCATGTGTGGGCTCCCTTCTGGGGTTTCTTTTCTGTTCCATTGATCATCTCCGTTGCTGTACCAGTAACAGACTGTTTTGATGACCTTTGCCCTGTAGTATGTCTTGAGGTTTGGAATTGTGATTCCTTCAACTTTATTTTTATCCTTCAGGATAGGTTTGTCCAGTTGTGGTCTTTGAGTTTCTAGATGAATCCTTGTATCATCTTCTCAATTGCTGAAAACAATGCTGTTGGGATTTTGATTGGAGGTGCATTGAAACTGTTTATCACTCTTGGTAATAAGGACATTTTTATGACGTTGATTCTGCCAATCCAAAAACATGGTACATTTCTTCAACTTTGATGCCTTTTTCTTTTGCTTTTTAAAATTTTTTTTCATGATAGTTGTCTTTCACATCTTTGGTTAAGTTTATTCAAAGGTATTTAATAAACTTCTTTGCCATGTTAAAGGAAAGTGTACTTACAAATTCTTTCTCATGCATGGGATTATTTGTGTATACTAATGCCACCAACTAATGTTCATTAATTTTATATCCTGCTACCCTGCCAAATTCTCTTATAAATTCCAACAGTCTCTGTATTGAGTATTTTGGTTCTGCTGTGTAGAGAATCATATCATCTACACAATTTCCAATTGAAATGCTTTAATTTCTTTCCCTTCCCCAGTAATCTAGCCAAGACTACCACTAGCACTTTGAACAATAGTGGTGAAAGTGGACATCCTTGTCTAGTACCAGATCTTAGTAGAGAAGCTCACAGTCTTTTTCTGAATCATTTTGCTTGGGGTTTTTAGCATGAAGTGGTGATGTATTTTTGTCAAGTACCTTTTTTGCAACCATTGAAATGATCATATTCATCTGGTTGATGTGGTGTATCACATATATTAATTTGTGTATTTTGAAACATCCCTGAACGCTTGAAACTGATCTTGGGTGAATGATCTGTCTGACAGATTGCTGGATTCTGTTGGCTAGTATTTTGTCAAGGATTTTTGCATCTGATTTCATCAGGGTTATTGGTCTGTAGTTCACTTTCTCTGTTGTGTCTCTGGCTTTGGAACTATCATCTTATAGAAATGAACCATGTAAAATATGTCAGGTTGGGAGCAAAATAAGATTAGTTGTATTGAGATTGACATGGTCCTTTATGTCATTGGAGAACTTTCCTTACCAGACATGCAGCAGAGCAGTTGAGATTTCTAAAAGGCATTAAAATTCTCTTCATTTTTGTTTTGTGAGTGTTGTACATTAATCTGATTTTTGATCCTTTCAGATTTTTGTACTTCTGCTTTCTAAATTGTTGCTTTCTGTTTGATAAATAATGGTGACTGCAATGGTTTAGTTCCCTTAATTTCTTAGCAGGGATGCTTTCATTTTGGATGTAGCTCCGAAATGATCATTATGAATTGTAACAGTTCCTTTCCTCAAATGCTAAATATTAGCTAGTGCAAAATCTAAGTGTTGTTTGTGGAAGTGGCTCTGAATGAGAATTTGAGAGATGAAAAAGATACCTTCTTTTCATATGCTGTAACTATCTCTACTTGCGCTTTCACCTGACTAATAATGACTGACTTGCACCAGTTATTGTTAGGGCTTTTTTTGCTCTCACCAGACAATTAAGTCTCTTCCTGTCATTTTCACTTCGGTGGGTGGCAGGAGTAGTTTTCTGTTCTGTTCTTGTTAAAAAGAGGAAAGAAGTAGAACTAATGATCCCTGGGTAGCAGTAACGAGGTGACAGCAATGGACTTTCTTATTACAAAGGATATTTCCTATGTTCAAGAGTCCTGGAAAATAAGTGGTAAATGTTATTGGAATACTCCACACCTGGCATTTTCCTACAAGATTGAGGGAAAGAATGATGGGTTTATCCTGAAGTTAATGACTGAAAGAGCAGACATTTTTAGACTATTACCTGATGAAAGTGAAGGGATAATTGAAGGGGTTAGGAAGAGTAACTCCAAATACAAATAGGATATCTCTGCATTATTAAAACCAAACCACACTGAAGGGGAAAAAAAGTCAAACTTAAGTTCTGCTAGAGGTCAGATTTAGCTCAAAACCTACCTATTGTTTATATAACATGGTGTCCCATGCAGAATGGTCTGAAAGTGATGTTTCAACAGTAATTTTTACTTTTTGTTGCAAAAAATTGAAAACTTTCCAAAATGTCTGTTGTTTCTTTTATGTGTTTTCCTTGTCATTTTCTCTACAATATGCTAGTTATGAATTTATCATGGGAAATTTGTCAATTTGGTAACCAATCAAGATTGCAAGTCTCTCGATTTGTGTAGATTCCACTTCACCAAATCTACTTGAATTGTGTGTAAAGTATGTTGACATACCTTGAGCATTGTAAGTACTCGTTACAATTACATTGTGAGGTATGATCTTTGTATTAATGCTATTACATCTTACTTTGAAACATCTGGTTCCATACTCTTCCAATGACACCTGACTCCAGTTTTCTGATAAATCAGACTCTAGTTGGCAATGCCGATTAAGTCAAGTACCTCAGTTCCTGCTCTGTGCTTAGGATGTCTCAACTGAGTTTCAGGCTCCTGGCATTAACCTCTGTTGTACTCCATCTTTTTGCAGGTACTAGAGGGTGTGAAACAGTAATTGAGTGCTTTATTTTCTCTTTTCTCTCTCTGTCTCTTCCAAACCATATTAAGTGATTTTTTATAAAATCTTAACTTGTGACTTATGACCAATATAACAATTCCAAGGTGATCCAAATTAAATTCAAAAACTTAGTATTAAGCTGAGAATAATGAAGTCCCTAAATAATTTAAGTGTACTTAGGGATGCATTCCATATTTTAAAATGGCTGACTGTAATACTAGTGTTTTCATTTGCCTCTGGCACAAAAATATAGAAAACAGCAAATATTAAAACAAATCCATCTTTTAATGCTAGCTTATCATAAGTATTTGTTGTACCTGGAATAATAGGAGAGCTCATTGGTAGAGCTGAGATAACATTTTGTTCTAACTGAACTTCCTAAGAGAAGCAACTTGCATTAGAAAGATTTCTTATTTGATCTGAATGACGCTTAAAAAAAAAAAAAACTCCTACACATAGGCCAATTTTTAATAGCATTTTATTTGAAATTACTTAAGAATTTTTACTATTTTGACATGGTTATCTATTTTGAACATTTTCATCAAATTAATTGCTTAAGGTTGACATTTTTCTGTTCTTCATTTTTTTAAGCCTTTTCTTGTTCAGTAAGGCAATTTAATTGTGTTCAATTAATTTCAAGGTCGTGGTTAGTTATTGGTCTTATGGTCCTTCAGTGAGATCTTTTCTGTAATGAAACTATGCCAGCACTGATGCGCACAGTTTTTATGTATTTGTATTACTACTCAATTGTATCAGTCACTCTTCCAGTACTTGCTTGCCCAGGAAATTGAAATATTTGACAGAACTAATTCTTAAAAGGTGAAAATACTGTAACTGGAACAAAAGTATCAATGCAGATAATTAATCTAAAAAAATTACTTCATGTTTTTAAGTTTTAAATAGCATTTGAAATTTTGATTTGGAAATAACTGCTGATTAAAAGATATAGTGATGATTTCAGAAAAAGTGGTGTGTGGATGACTTTATGTAAACTGTTGTTTGAGTTGAAGCTTAGCTTCACAAAAACTAAGCATTGGAAATAGTTACATTGAAATGCACAAATTGTGGGAAGTTTCATTAGTAGTATGTGCTGAAAAACTGTTGTGTTTAGTGTGCTAACCACTGTTAATAGACACTGTTCCAATTAGCATTAAACCTGATAGTATTTATTCTCTCTGATCACATTGTTGTACACACCACACATGTATACAGACACACTCACACCCAGATGTGAAAGTAGCTACAATGACTTCGCATAAAATTGTAGTGAAAAGATAATGAAAATTTTTTGTGCACATTTTTAAGGCTTCATAAATCTCCCTATTATTCTGGGTTTGTCTTAGGTGCAAATATGAGTGGGTGCTGATGCTCAGATAATCAGGTTCTGCCCCAGTGTTGGAGACTTGAATGGAATATCAGTCTCTTGGTTTCTACCTGATCCAGACTTTGTGAACATTTAAAGAGTTTGTCTGACGCAGCTATCAGTCTCTTAAATATATACATAAATAAATAATTTAAAATAAGAAAATTAGATTTGAGAGCTAAACAATATTTAGGAAAACAAATTCTACATTCCTATCGAAATACTGTTTTGAAAAAATATATATTAGAGCAGTGATAAAGAAAAGCAAAGAGATGTTCTAGTCTCTCCAAGTTGGGAAGTATTTCTGAAGACCCTGATGAAGTAGAATTTGCTTGCAGAACTGTTTGCACCTGCTATGCCATCCCTATGAAGACTGACAGCCATCTCCATTAAGGGTCCCCTTATTTAGCAGACAGTGGAAAGGCCTAGGCACCCTCCAACATTTTTTTCCTCTCTGTACCTTAACCATATTTAATATTTGGGAGGGGAAATTCTCATTTCATTTTTTTATGAAAAGATTTGTTAATTTATATCCAGCAACAGCATGTATGAGTTCAGATTCCAGGTAATGGCCAAAAAAAAAAAAAAAAAAAAAAAAAAAGGCAGTGCAGTTTGCTGATATTGTAAGTGTTTTTATATTACTAAGAAACGGAAATCATTTCTCAGTATTAAAAAGGCTTTTCTCATTAGTTTGCATATGGCAAAATTTTGCTTTTAAAGATATATTTTTGGGCCCTGCATGGTAGCTTAGCAGCTGAAGTCCTTGCCTTACACACACTGAGATCCCATATGGGTGCCTCTTCTAATCATGGCAGCTCCACGTCCTATTCAGCTTCCTGCTTGTGGCCAGGAAAAATGGTCAAAGACTGCGCAAAGCCTTGGGATCCTGTACCCACATAGGAGACCTGGAAGAGGCTCCTGGCTTCTGATCCGCTCAGCTTTGGTGTTTGTGGCCATCTGGGGAGTGGATCATCAGATGGAAAATCCGTCTGCCCTCCTCTCTGTATACCTGACTTTCCAATAAAAATAAACTAAAATAAAATCTGATTTTTTCAGTCTTATTGCATATCAACTGCAGGCATATTCTTGTATGATTCACATCATTTATTGTTATTTGAATAAGAGCAGTGTATCTTTTCCTGGAACCTTTAAACTGTGTTATTCACAGATTCATCTTACAGTTTCCTCAAATGCCTTCTGCTTTTCAGGAGGCTGTGATATGATGGCACAGTCCTTTATACAGTTACTTAACAGAACCTATACTCTGAATTTGTCTGCCACTTCCACTTCCTAACACGAACTAGCTGAAAGACTTCGTAGTTCAAAAGCATTATTGTGAAAACATTCAAGTGTATTTACCAGTGTGCCTACTAAAATAACTCTTAAACCTGATAGATATTAGAAAATTTTTGAATTCAGTCAGTTTAATTACATGTGAAAAAATTTTTTTGAATATCTTCTAAATTTGGACTGTGAACACAAAGAAAACATCTGTCTTGCACCTCATGGTTGGAATAGATTGATAATGAAAACAACCATATCATATTCTTGAAATAAAATTGTGAAGTTTGCAATTATTCATGTGTTTACTTTTGTCACACACACAAAACTAGAACTGTATTTGTATCTAAGCCATTTGAAAGGTGCTGAGTCATAGAACTTGTTTTAAATGTATAGGAATCCTGTCTTTATGCTATGAACTGTGTCTCACTTTCAATTTAAACCTTTTATCAGATAAAACTTTATATATTTCTGTAAATTACATGATGTGCCTTTTGAATGAAAAAGGTGATATTTCAATAATTATAAGCAAATAACTATATCACAGTGTGAGGTTTTACCATTATGATGAAAAGGGGTGTTAGGCATAAGTAGCTACAGACTAGTTTCAGTGCAATGTAATTGTTTTAAATAGCCTTGCATCTCTAATCAATTTTGCACAAATAAGCAAGAAACTCATTCATTTAATGGCCTTTTATCTTGTTTTGTTTCTAATATATATGAAATAATACAGTGGTTTAAATTTTTTAGTATTTCAGTGTTTCTAGGTCAGATGCTTTGCGCTATCATAGTTACCCTGAAGCTGGCTTTGATCCTATTTTGTTTTATTTTATGATATAATTGCATAGGCTCTGGGATTTCACTTGCCCCCTCTGCAAGCCTTCCCCCCTCTACTGCTATCCCCTATAATTTTACAATAGTATGATCCTTCATAAATAGTCCTAATGAATCATTCTGCTGTTTAGCTGCATCCTGACATTGTAGGCATGGACAGTGGTAGACAAACCAGCATCCTATTGTCAAGATGTCACTGAAGAAATGAAAAAGGAAATCAATAACCTTGTTTAAGAAAATAATGCTACATCTCATTGGTTTTGGTATTTTTGCTTTTATTTTTGTTTCTTCAAAAAGGATTTTTTTCTTTTTAGTTAAGTTCTATATGCACTTTTAAAGCAGACTTTTTAGTGTTTGTTTTAATAAAAAATTTTCAAGCAGTTTTTATATGAATAATTGCTGGAGGCTAGCTCCAGCTGAGTTCGGAACTCGAGAAGGGTGCGTGAAATAGGTGTAGAGAGAAAAGAAACGGACCACTGCAATTTCAGGATCGTAATGGACAATGCAGGGAAGCTGTCTGCTTTATTTATACAGAAGCAGTCACAAACTCTGGCACAGATCCTTTACGTCATGGTGCTGCATGCACTGGACCACTGAGTAAGCCCCCCGCCAGCAGTACAGTTACAAAGTTTCCTTTAGGGGCAGTTTGACACAGCTGCAAAGGGCGGCACAAGTTACAACAGGTGAGTGAGGAAGGATTACTCATTCCTTGCTTATCTTGGCTTGCCAGCCCCCACCAGCTCTTCTCAAGTCTGGGTTCTATCCTTGGCACACCTGTGACAACCAGACCCCTACCTTGAATTATGTATGGGTTAGTAAGTCTGGGGTCTTGGTTTATGGGGATTGGGGCCTTTGGCACTAGTTGACCATTAGACCTGCAAGCTCACAGTTTGTTAGCTAAGCAAGTTATGCAGGAGTTATAAAGCCAAAAAGAATTGCAGTTAGCAATGAGCCATGTTTACTCCATTTTGATTTCAACTCTGCAATGGACAAGTGGGTGTTTCCAAAGATAATTCTGCAAATTGTTTCACCTTAAGACAGGCATTGTCCATTCTGACGTTGCAGCCAGGAATTCCTCAGTAGACAACACATATTAATCAGTAATACACTCCTACTACAATTCTCATTCTACAACTTACCAGTTAGAGGAGAAAACATATCACAGAAGGAGAAACCTAAGGATCAAAGAAAGAAAACCTAAACATAGATTCCCACTACACCCGTGGACTCAACCCTAAATTAGTTTGAAAGCATGTATTATGATGCTAGTACAGACATTCTTGAGCTCTTCCAGCCAAAGGGCCATAAGAGTAACCAAGACAGCATACATTGTTAAAGGCCCGTTCACCAAGACGCTGTCAGCAGTATTAACTTCCAAGCTCACATTGATTGTAAAAACCATCTCGCAGGGGCAAACAATGGCTCAGTAGATTACAGAATTCTTAGTGGGGTGGCCGGGTGTCCTTGCAAAGGGAGGTGGACCTGCGTTCAGGTGGTTGCAGAGACATTCGCCTGGCCCTGTCATAGAGCGGGATGCTCCCCTGGACTTGCCAAACAGGGCAGCTGTTCTCTTCACACCTTTGTGTCATCCACACCTACTGTAAGACCCCCGCAAATAATTATGGCTTTTTTTTTTTTAGTTTTCAACACCAGTTGAGAACTGATTACTCTGTTGCTTTTCACATTGCCCAGGAACAAAAGTTGCTTCAGGTTTTTTTTTTTTTTTTTCAATTTTTTGTTTGATACAGTTATGCTGGTGCTGGGGTTTGCCTTTCCCCTCCCCCAAGTTCCCTCCCCTCTCTCCTATTCTCCCCTCCAGTCTTTCAAAGGCTGTCTTTTGTGAATTTTTACCAAGTCCATCATGCAACCACTGGGTAGTCTCCCAATTATGTAGGAGATTGTCGGTCATTTCTTTGTGAGTGCATCCTTGTGGTGCATGCATGGGGACTTGTTTCTCTTTGTTTCCATCTATGAGCATATTAATTTCTGTTACATTTTCATGATGTATCCCCTTGAGTACAGTGCGCCACGGGAAGGAGAAGTAGAAAACAAAAAGGATATTGAGCTTTCATCCACATGAGGTTAATGAACATACATAACAAAGATATCAATGCGGCGCTAGGGTGATGAAATAGAATGTCCAGCATCTTCGTGTAGGAATAAATGTCATCGTGTGTCCCAAGGCCCTAATGAAGGTACAGTGAGGACTAGATCCTAGCTATTTATGGGTAGTGAGTTGCTTCAGTTTTTGATACAATTATACCTGACCCTTCCTTGTTGAGTTGTTTTTGTGTCCACATTTTGGGATTTCTTCTGAATACCGCAGGGTCTTCCTCTGTTCTCTATTTAACTGCTTTTCCCTTTACGTGATTTTCTGTGACAAACAATTTGTGTTTTTGTCCAGGCATTATCATCCTGCTCTTAATTTTACTTCCACCCTCCCCATTTTCATCCCTCCCTTCCCACTTTTCCCTATATTAATACAGCAGTCACAAGTCCAGCCTCCTGCTGTTTAAGTGTATCATAATTGTAATTATAGACAATGGTAGAATATCCAGTATCTTGTTGTCAAGATAAATGTAACAGTTGCATTGGGAGTCCATCTTTTATAAATTTGTTAATATGCTCTTTTCAAGAAATACATGAAAATTCTGATCACTCTATGGGTTCCCTATTTGAGTGTAAATTCCCAATCTTTATTTGAATAAAAATTTAAATTATTCAGCTTTTGATTGTATAGTAATATACATATGAAAGTCAACTGTTCCAATTTAAATTATTATATTTCCAACTAGTAAAAATGTATTTTACCAATGCAGTTTCAAAATATAAACCCATAACAAATGTCATTCTATCTTTTGAAAAACCTAGATTTTCTAGCCCACAAAATGTACCTTCAGCATTTTTTCTTAGTCTATTTTAGGATAACCTCTGTGACTGAGCTTATTCCACAGTCTCAGGAAACTGTTCCATAATTCATTTATTGTTCATAGCAGGAAATTGCTGTGGATAGTCGCTTCAAATTTCCTTTTACCATAATAAAAGTGGTTTTTCTCCATTAGGATATTTTATATTGATCATGTCATATTGCCCATAATTTTTCCTTTTCATATAAATATTAAGCCTTAGTGATTCAGGAACTGTATCTATACATTACTTAACATTTTAAAATCTAATGTGTGACATTTAAAAAAAACTAGTCCACAATATTATTTACTTTTGGAAATATTTATATTGGAAGAAAAAACATTTTCTAATTAAAATCCTTTGCATGATACTTTAGCATTTTGAGTTTGGTGATTCAGAAAAATCTAAGTAGTTTGTTTTTCAATATATTTTTATTTGGAAGGGTTACATAGAAATGGAGAAACAAAAAGGGAGATATTCCATATCTACTCAGTTATCTGGGGACTTTAGTAGCCAGTGCTGCAGCATGCTATAGCCATCAGCCAGAAGTTTCCTCCAGACTACCTCATCAATGTCCGGAGCCCAAACACTGGGGCCATCTTTTTCTGCTTTTCTCTGGCCACTAGTAGGGAGCTAGAACTAGAGTAGCAGTATGTGGGCTGGAACCAAAAGGGAATGTTAACGGTGTAGGGGGTGATTTTGCCTGCAATTCCACAACACCATCCCCTAATGCTGAGTTCTTCCTATGATTTGCAGGAATAAAAATAGAATATAATTGTCTCTTGTGAGCATAACAATCGTTAAAATATATGACTTAATACAGAAGTTCAATATGACAATGATATGTAGTATGGCTGCTTAGCTGTTTTATTGCTAAGGTTATATATGAAATCTGCAATAAGACCAAGGTGTCTATTTTCAGTACTCTCTATCTATCTATCTATCTCAAGTATTCACAGGAACAACTAAGGAGAGGAAATAACTAAATAACATCGAAATTGGAAAGGAGGAAATCAAACTATGCCTTTTCTCAGATGGCATGTTGTTGTTTATGGGAAAACCTAATTATCCTGCAAAAAAAAAAAAAAAAGGAAAAAGCTGTTAAAACTCAATAAATAAAGTTGTGGATTAAAAATAGATTTGCAAAAAGTAGTGGCTTTTTAAATAGGTACATAATGAATTCACTGAAAGATAGAGCAAAAAAACCTATTTATTTTAGTTCCTCCAGATCCAATATATAGGAATACATTTAGCCAAAGATGTACAAGATCTCTACAATAAAACCTATAGAACATTAATGAGAGAAATCATCAAAGACACACACACACAAAATCCAGATGGTATTCCGTGATCTTGGATTGCAAAAGTTAGTACGAAAAACTCACCTGATTTGATGCACTCCTTAGCAAAATGCAAATGACAGGACCAGAGTTGTGGATGGCCTGGAGGGTCAGCATTCTGTATGCATACCTGTTTGAAGCTTCAGCTCCCTGCTAATACGCATGAGAAAACTGGAAGACAGCCTAAGTGTTTGGGTCCCTGCAAATACTTAGGAAATATTGAAGAAGCTCTTGTCCCCTGATTTTGCCTTGCCTAACTTGAACCTTTGTGGCATTAAAGCAGCAAATGGAAAATCTCTCTTTCTTTGTGTCCGTCTCTCTGTATAACTCTGCTATATTAATAAATATATAAATCTGAAGAGAAAACAAAGTATAAGTGTTTCCCAGATTTTATAGATGAATATGTTCTTAAATTTCATTTAAAATTTTTTGGCCTTGTCACTGATCTGAATAAAACTCATGTTTACTACATGCATCAATGATAATGACTCAAAACTGATGTGCTTGAAAAATAATTTTCATCGGATTAAATATATGATCATACCAATATAAATGATCATACTGTTTTAACTGCCTTACAATCAACAGTTCCAAAAAGTTACAAATAGAAAATCATTTTATCATTTTTGCAAAATGTATCATACCATTACAACCATGGTTGTTACAGTTTTAAATAGTAGAATTAAAGCAATTCATCAAAATCTTCATGGTTTTTTAGTGTATTTTGTAATAATGGTTGAGTGTATTAAATCATCAAAATTACTTAATTCATTTAAAACATGCCATTTATTCCTTTTTCAGGATTAGTATTTCTGTTAGAAAATGATGTATCATTAAATATTTTTTTAATTTTGCATCATATATATAAGATTTCACCTGGTGACTTTGATGAGATAAACCATGACATCAGAGTAAGGCCCTATAGTCAATGACTTAATGGATCATTCACATCATAGAACTGCTCTGAACTAATTGGATCCTTAATTGTGCCCTGAGAGTTTATTATGAAAATTTAAATAGGCAGAAGCCTCATCTGGCAGCCCTGTTACTACAAGCTAAATATAGAGGATCTTGCTGCCTGTGGAGGCATTTCATCATTCATGTCTGCAAAAAAGATGCTATAATTTAGCTGTATATGGTTGTTCAGATGGTTCAAGTTGGTGCTTTTAACAGTCCATGTTCCAGCTGCATAGGCCTTTGATTCCCTGTGTGGAAAACTATAAAATTTCTGTTATGTTAACTACCATCATTTTTAATAAATTTCATCTATATTGGTAAGAATTACTGTACACTGATCTTTTTAAAGCTAATTTTGTTTTAATAAAGGAACAAACTAAAATTTTCAAAAGGAAAATCTGAGGTAAATGTTTGACATTTTCTGTGCACGAAGAGGTCCTGTCAGTTTTGGAAGGAGTTTGCTAGACTAAGTCAGATGTGCAAAATGACTGATATAAAATGGATATCTTGGAGCCTACAAGCAACCACCTAATTTGCAATGCATGCATCATGTAGCCTATATCTCCTTTAATGCTGAAAATATCCTTTCCAGTTAATGTAATTAACTAAAAATTGTCACTGCTGAAATTGCAGTACATAGTCAGATATGTTAAATGTGCAATTGTTTTTGCTAGAGTCAGAGTGGTGAAAAATATAGTTAGGATACATTTACAGTTTTAAGGTTAAGAAATGTACAATTTCAGAGAAAAAGCGTTTACTCCCCAATCATGTGAATGATAGTTATTGATGTGAGATTGTGTGAATGAGTGCCTTATTACCAATGAGGAAAATATTTCAGATGCCTGTAAAGCTAGAGCATGAAATATGATTAAGGGGAATATTGTGGGCATAGGTACTGAGGGTGCACCTTTGTTGTAAAGACCTTCATGTTGGAAAAAATGACTACTTTCTATACTATGCCCAGGGAGATAGCTGGCTTCTATCCAGCGTTAGCTCAAGAAAGCCTTGTAGAATGTGCAAAATATCTGCTTTCATATCATTATGTGAAGAAATTTAAGATAGACATTTTAGTACTTTAAGACTCAAAAGATTTCATGTATCATTAAATGAAAATAATATAGTCCTACTTAATTCTGAACAGAATCTCAAATGTGGAAGATATAAAATAACCTGAGTAAAGAAAATGAGATGTGAAATAGACAGTAAATGCTGAATACTTGTTTTAAATCAGTTCTTTACAATGTAGTTGAGTGTAAGTGATTCTCTTTTATCTTTCTCTTTCATGCTTATTTTAATGATAGCTAGCCAAACATCTGTGATTACAGAGATTAAAGGGATTCTAAAATTTAATTCATGTTTGTAGTGAGAACTAATATCCATAAGCATTTAGTGGTTTTTAATTTTAGCTCATTATAGTTCAACAATATTTATTTAGCTTCTTTAATGCACTCTAGTATTACAAAAATGAGTAGTGCATGGCTGTGTTTGGTGACAAGCATAACATGTTTTGAGACCAGAAAGGAAAATAATTCAACTGATGTTTTACTGAGATATTTCTAAGCAAATTTGCACATTAAAAGAAAATTTGCATATCTGATTCTCCACCTGCAGCACTAGCATCCCATATTGTATTGGCTAGGGTTTGGTTGCTCTGTTTCCTATCCATCTCCCTACTTAACGGCCTGTGAAAAGTGGTGGAAGATGGCTCAACTCCTTGTGCCCCTGCATCCACATCAGAGACATAGAGGAAGCTTCTGGCTTCTCTTGTGTCCCATTTGGTGGGTGAAACAGTAGATAGAAGATCTCTTTCTTTGTCTCTGTAAAATGTAGTTTCAAAAAATTAAATCTTAATATACATAGACACATATATGTATAAGTATGAAACCATTAGAAAATATCTTAAAATGTTTCTTGGCATATTACTAGTTGTTAATTGCATTTGACTGTCATCGAAATTCCAGAATCTTCATAGGATAATAATTCTCATTTGGTAGTCGAGGAAATTGATGGCAATATACTGAATGCCTTTTTCCTGTGTGTGTATTGCGGTGACTTCAAAAAATGAATGGAAAAGCAAAAGAGAAAAGTTTATTCAGCTGGAAAATATCTGAAATAAGTGCATTCTTTTTCTTTTTATTATTAATTATTTTGCATTATGTGACAGTTTCATAGGCTCTGGGAATCCCCCCACCCCTCCCCACGCCCCTCCCCCCTGGTGGATTCCTCCACCTTGATGCAGTATTACAGTTCAAATTCAATCAAGATTCTTTCCTTGCAAATGTATACCAAGCATAGAGTCCAGCTACTTATTGTCCAGATGGGTTGAACAGTTTCTTGGGAAGACCATTTCTGGTCCGAAATTAGAGCTGGTAGAATATCATCCCAGTCAATTAAGAGTCCCAATATAACATCAACAGCAATTTGCAACATTGTCGAATTGACATGGTTTTGAGTAACCAGTATGTTAAAAAAAAAAAAAAAAGAAGCAGGTTCTTAACCACAACCTATGATTAGCTCATTGACATTTCAATTTTAGTTTATATACAGGACCGGCTGCTATATACCTTAAAATGGCTATAAGGTACCATTCAGCTGTTTCGTGTCTATTTCATTTTAGTATTTAGTCATTTGTTGTGTTGAAGTATAATTTTGCTGATCTTGGCAGATTTTAGGATAATCTAGACTGGCTTGTAACTCTAACAAGACATTTGTCGACAATTAAGGTGCAGAACATTTTTTTGTGGGGTGGGGTGCAGGAAAATCCTCAACACCATGGTGAGGAGTGGCTAATCTTTGTGTCCCACCCAGCGAGGCATGAGCCAATCCACGCCAGCTCCTTCCTGTCAGATTCCAAGCTCTACTTTTTGTTGTTTGTCTATTTATTTTAGTTTTTTTTTAGTTTGTATGATTGTTTGTTTGCTATGAGGGGTTTTCGAAGCGATCCCGATGGTCATTGCAAGGGAGGGTGGGGGTCCAGAGGTGGAGCCAGGCTCGGACCAGAGAAAGCTCTCCTCCCTGGTCCCGAAGGACATTTATTGTTCTTCTGTTTCTGCGGACCGCTCAGGGCTTCTGGTTGTCTTTCCGATGACGTTGGTTTCTGCGTGGTAGCGTTTGGACTTCTTCCATCCCCTGCGGAAGTTCCGGTTGGGGGTGGGTGACCTCAGAGTACTCGGCCTCCGAGGGCATCCAATTCCCTGTGGCCTCCTTGGCAGTTGGGATATAGTCCTTGTTGCTCGTATTAATAGTTTGTGGTGAAGGTCTGGGAGTCTTCATGGTTGGGATCCAAGCTTCCTGCTTACCACCTGCTCCACTCTGGAGTGCCCCCCTGCTCCACGCACATGACCTCCTGTTAAGAGGTTGTCAAGATCGCACCCGGTTCCCCCCTCATGCATTGGTATAGTAATTTTACTATTGTTTAGTGCCGCTTTGAGTCTGTTGTCTTATGCTGTGTTTTGAGGACTCCTTAAATAGACAGCGTAGCACACAACAGAACTCAAGTCATGTAATATGCCGCATTTCCTTCGCTCCTCCCCAAGTTGCTCTTTAGAGTAAAAAGTGTATGTAAATATAATCATTTTAATGAGTCAGTGAATTCTCTAGTGACCTACACAAGTGTAATCTTTTGATGCGATAGTTTTCTGTTTCTTGTATGTGTTGCTTATGCTTGGAGTTCGGTGTTTAATGTTCACAAAATGTTGCATAAGGTATTACCTCCGAGTGCATAAATATGAAGTGTTTTTAAAACTGGCAACTTGTGCTGTGCAAAGATGCTGTTTATTACAGGCTGGTTCTGTCTAAAAGTCAATGCGATTGAGCAGCCCATTAAAACAGCTGGATGAAGTCAGATAAAACTAGGCTAAGAGGCAGTTTCCAGGGTAGCAAAGTGTGGTTTGTGCCCATGGAAAAGAGCAAGAGTTGAAGGTCACAAAATGGAATATTTATTTACCTTTAATCCTGTGCAATGTGCGCAAAGCCTAGATGTAATGATGTGTGACTTCAATATGTGTATTCCAGTTTATCTTCAATTATCCTGGATTCTTACAGTTAATAAGTCATTCATTTTATAACAAAACAGGATGACAATAAAAGATAATTCTTATGTAAAAATTGTCAGTTCAAGCGAACTCTGTAAGAAGTTTGGTTGAGAAAAGACATCTATCCAAATAGAAATTAGGATGTTTTAATCTAATTGGTATGCATTTAATCTTATGATTTTCTTTCTCCTTTTCCAAACATTTCAAATTTAACTTGGTGCAAAGTAATTATATGTAATACTTAATTGGCAGTCTAACTTCATTTTTTAAGTCGAATATTTCTCATTTAATCTGTTTACATGGCTAAAATGTTAAATGCTTCTCTGTTATCTTGTTTAGCTACATCTTAAATATTTTTGTTTACAAACTCAATCTACAAAGCTTACATCCGTAAATTAATAACTTATTATTGGTTAAGAGATAATGAATATGCCAATTTTCTTTTACATTTTTTTCTTTTATTGAAAATCAGATTTAGAAAGAAAAGGAGCCAGAGAGGAAAATCATTTCTTTACTGATTCACCCCCAGATGGTTGTAATGGCCAGAGCTAAGCTGGTCTGAAACCAGGAGCCAGGAGCTTCTTTGGGTTTCCTGCGTGACTGCAGGGTCTCAAGACTTTGGGTCATCTCTGCTGCTGTCTCAGCCATGAACAGGGAGCTGAATGGAAAGCGAAGCAGTTAGCACATGAACAGAAGTTCATATGGAATGCTGGTGCTTTCACGTGGAGGATTAACCAGTTAAGATATTGTGTTGCCCCCCCCTCCACCTCCTATTTTTAAAATACTATATTATAGATGGTTATTTGTTACTCTGCAATGCCTTCCATTATTTAATTTCTCACTGTTCGTATCTATTTCATTGAATCCAACTCCATTCATTATTTTTGTTTTTTAAAGATTAATTTCATCTTTTTTGAAAGGCAGATCTACAGAGAGGAGATAGAGAAAGAGATGTTTTCTGTTTGGTGGTTCATTCCTCAACTGGCCACAACTGAAGGCAGGACCCAGGAGCTTCTTCCTGTCCTGCCATGTAGGCAAAGGGGGGCCATGACTTGCACTGTCTTCCACTGCTTTCTCATGCCACGAGCAGGGAGATGGATAGAAGAAGACCTGACAGGACACAGGCCAGCACCCAAATGTGATGACAGTGCTGGTGTTGGAGGCTTAGCTTACTATACCACAGACATGCTCCCAAGTCCACTTTTAAGTAATGAATGTTTCAGTAGAGGAATTACCATTGAAAGTGTGGGTGATTAATAACTCTGGCATTTGTTGCTCATATAATAACCCATTTGGATTTGAAGTAACTTTGATGCCAGATGTAGTTGGTTCACTCCGCAAATGCATGCAACAGCCAAAGCTGGTATGTGTGGTCTCTTTTAGATCTCACATATAGGTGACAAGGACCCAACTGCTATAGTTGTAGACTGCTACATCTTGGATGTGTATTAGCTAGAAGCTGGAATTGGGAGAAGAGCCAAGTCTTGAAACCAAACACTCCTTAAGGTATATTCTATCCCAAGTGTTACAGTTAACCCAGATATTCCATAAAGAATGTATGTCCTAAGTGTTATGTTTAACCTAGATTATCCATGAAGGATGTGGCATCACAAGTGATGGTTTTGTTTCTTTGGAATGTATAAGTAATGTATTGAAAGCAAAAAAAAGTCAAGAAACCCTATTTCAACAGGTTTAATATCACCATTTACTTTTTTTTTTTAAAGATTTATTCAGTTTATTACAAAGTCAGATATACAGAGAGGAGGAGAGACAGAGGGGAAGATCTTCCATCTGATGATTCACTCCCCAAGTGAGCCACAACGGGTCAATGCGCGCCGATCCAAAGCCGGGAACCAGGAACCTCTTGCGGATCTCCCACATGGGTGCAGGGTCCCAATGCATTGGGCCGTCCTCAACTGCTTTCCTAGGCCACAAGCAGGGAGCTGGATGGGAAGTGGAGCTGCCGGGATTAGAACCGGCGCCCATATGGGATCCCGGGGCTTTCAAGGTGAGGACTTTAGCCACTAGGCCACGCTGCCGGGCCCCACCATTTACTTTTAATGACTAAGAATAGCAAGTTAGTTTTTTCATTCCATCTCCCATTCATAATTGTCCTTAGGTCTTTCCCTTCCTGTTAATGTATATAGTCTCCCAGTCAAAGAAAAAAAGATAGGATCTAGTGTTGTGGCTTAGCTGATAAAGCTGCTGCCTTAGATGCCAACACCACATGTGGGTGCTCTTCCAATTTCCATTTCCCCCACTTCTGATCCAGCTCCCTGCTAAAGCATGTTGGAAACCAGTGAAGGATAGCTCAAATAGTAGTGCCTCTGCACACTTACGGCAGATGACTGGAGAGAAGTTCCATGCCCCTGGCTCAGCCTGGCTAAGACCTGGCTGTTGTAGCCATCTTTCAGCATAGAGAAGAGTTATTTTATCCTGTGTAATAGAGCAAATAAGATAAATAATATAATTATATTCAGTGTATCATCTTTTGAAATTCATGTGTTCCTTTTTCATTGTTAAGTTTTGTTTCTTATATGATGGAGGGAGAGAAAAAGGGAGATAAACAAAAATCAAGAAAGTACATATTTGTTGATTCATTTCCCAAATTCTCAAAACAGCTGAGACAGGCCAGGGTCTCAATCCAAGTGTATCACGTGTGTGGCAGGAATCAAAAAGCTTGAACCATTAGTGCTGCCTACATTGATGTGCATTTGAAGGAACCTGGAATTGGAAGTGGAGCCGGAGTGGGGAATCATGTCCATTTATATAGGATGTGGTCATATTAGAAAACTTCCATCTGAAGGTTTATTCCAAAGATGGTTACAATGTTTAGGGCTGTGCCAGCCAAAACTGAGTGCTTTGTCTGGGTCTCTCACACGTGTGACAGGAACCGAAGCACCTTAGTAGGCTGTTGGGTTGGGAACTGGTTCCCCGTACAGAATATCAGTGTTTATTCTGCAACTTTAATTGCTAATCCACAGTTCCAACTTTCAAATCTGTCTTAACTGTGAGGCTAAATCCCTGGCTCACTATAAATCTTTTTAGACAAATAGAAATAGAATTTGAAGTGTTCCGGGGGAAATTCTGTGACATATTGGAAAAAAATTACATGCTAGAAGAAAGTAAAAGTTCAAGTCTGATTCCTAGTATTTGTTATGAGATATTATTCACTTAATGTCTGGCTTCTGACTCTGGAACATATCCAGTTTACATAATTAAAAGTATACAAAGAATACACAAATGTTATTAATATGACCCAGGGGAGGTTTGTTAAGAATCAAGTGTCTCTTCAACTGGATATGGGCAATGACTTTGAAATGGTTTATAGTTAATCCTAGAGATTAAAAAAAACCACTTTTTCCTTGTATATACTCAGATTCAGAAATCCATGTACACAGAAAAGTTCATCATTTTTACATTATCTATTTAGCTGATATTCTTGCTTTTATTTTCTATCATAAACAGACTTCAATCATTTTTACTCTCAGAGATTGATTATGAAACATGAGAACTTTATTGGTTATTTCTCAAAGTGATTGCAATGGCCAGGCCTCAAACAGGCTGAAGCCAACATCAGGAGTTTCTTTGAGGTTTCCCACATGGCTGTAGGATCCCAAGTTGGTTCACCTTCAGCTGCTTTCCAGGTGCATTTGCAGGGAGTTGGAGCAGAACTGGAGCAGCAGGGATATTGACCAACAGCCATATGAGATGGCCAATATGAATGACTACGTAAGCTGCTGTGCCATAATGCTAGACCCCAAATTCGGATATTTGCCACATGTTCATTTTTTGAGTGTATATTCAGTAATGGGATTGCTGGATCATAACATAAGTGAATTTCTAGTTTTTAATGAAATCACCATATTGTTTTCTGTCTCATTTGTGCTAATTTACATTTCTATTAAGTTTATATGGATTTTTGTTTTTCACATCCTTTCCAGAATTTGCTATTCTGTCTTTTGGACAATACATTTTTTGAGAGGGCTAGGGTCAGTCTCATTGTGGCTTTCACTTGCATTTCTTGGATGGCTACTGATGTTGAACATGTTTTTTGAAATATTTCTTGTCCATTTGTACTCTTTTGATAGCTGTTGAATTCCTTTGCCCATTTCTTGAGTGGATTGGTTATGTGATTATTGAACATTTTGAGATGGTAATATATTCTGGGTGCTAGTCCTTTATCTAATAGGTTGCTCTTGAATATTTTTTTGCCATTCCAGTGAATATATCTTGAATCTACTGATTCCTTTGCTGTGCAAAAGCTTTCCAGTATGATATAATCACATTTGTTTAGTTTTTCTTTTTGACTGTGGTTGGGGTTCTTATGCAAAAAGTCATTACTTCCACTAGTGCCTTAAAGTGTCTCTCCTACACTTTATTCCAGCAACTTTATGGTCTCAGGTCTTAAATTCAGGTCTTTGAGTTAATCTTGAGTTAATGTTTGTTTCTGATGAGAGGCAAGTTCTAATTTCATTCTACATATATGCATTGTTTTACCAGGACCATTTATTAATGAGATTATTCTTCCTTCACTTTATTGTCTGGTAACTTTTATGAAAAATAAGTTGTCTATATGTATGTGAAAGGACTTCAAGTTCTATTAATTTATTTCTTTTGTGCCAGCACCATGCTATTTCATTACTCTATCTGTGTGATGTGCTTCCACCTGGCTTGCTTGCTTTTCCTCAGGTTTTCTTGGGTTCTTGTGAGTATTTGTGATTCCATATATGCCTTCATGTTTTTTTGAATTCTGTAAGCAATTTCATGAATAAAGCTGGAATACCACAGTAACTTCTTCCTACTTGTCCTGGAAAAATGACAATTTCCCAAAAGTCAGATGTGTAGACACAGGTGTGTCTAGTAATGTCTGTCCTGTCCCCCAGCTGCCCCTCAGTTTCAGCTGTGTTCTGTTACTTCTCTGAAGCACTCTTTGGAGAATGTGCAGCAATCCTTCCGCTGCTGCTAGTGTTTCTTTCTGTGCCTAAGGCCGGAGCATTTTATCACTATTCAGCAGATTTGACTTCCTCTATGGCCAGCAATGACTACTTATTGGCTTCAAGATAAAGCTTGAATTGGTCATACAGTTGCTAAGCCCTTGGGAATAATCTTTTTAAAAGGAATAGCAGTGACTTGTGCTGCCCTTCCATTGTTTAAGCTGTATAGATTTGGAAAGAAAAAAATGTGCTGGCAGTTGCTGTACAAAATGTCCTTTTCATTAATGATAAACATGACGTTAAAAGACAGGTTAGTTACAAAGCCAAATAGCCTTTCTAAATGAATCAAAAGACTTACCCTGTGTGACATTGGACAGTTTTGCAAGGCAGTTCCCATATAGTCAAAATAAAATTGCAACTAAAGAAGAAAATATTGACATTGGGGGTGACATAGTGGTGTTGTGGATTAAGCTATTGCCTGTGACAGTAGCATTCTATTCAGGCACCAGTCCTGCCTGTTCTGTTCCAGTAAAACTCCCTGCTGATGATCTGGGAAATACAGTGGAAGGTGACCTAACTGTTTTGTTCCCTACCACTCGCTTGAAGAATTCAGATAAAGGTCCCAGCTCCTGGCTTCAGCCTGGGCCCCCTGGGTAGTGAATCAGTGGGTGGAGGACTGTATCTTCAATTTTTGAATAAATGTTTTCATAAAAGAAAATAACTTTAAAAATAAATATTTAATGCCCTGAGGGCCACAGATCATATCCTGAATGTGCTATAATTATAGCAAGTCTTTCATTTCATAGGGGATTTGCAATAAAGTTACACATTTGTTTCTTCCAAATTAATTCTAGATTACTGTTTTAGTCAAGTGGGAATGCTTTCATTGCAAGCATTATATGCTGTTGTGTGCCAAAGCACAGATTATGGACATCTCTGCTCTCACTTGACTATAATGAAGTGGACAGTAAATAAAAACAGATGTTCAAAACAAAACCAGTGGGACATTTCTGAATACAAGGAGTATTATTGTAGATGGATTATATGCTATGACAATGGGAAGGATCCAAAGTTAATTTTCTATTTAGCGTATGATACTTCTAACAAGATATGTGTTATATGGTAATCAGGACTAAGCCACTATGCCTCTATGTTCATTTGCTTCTATATTCATTTCTATATTCATTCTGTATTTCATGGAATTTGCCATAAATTATTAGTTAAAATAATAAAACTATTAATGCATCTTCAGAAATAGTCAGAAATTTAAATCTGTAATGATTCCATTTATGAGCATTTATCAGAAAATGCAGTTTTAATGGTTTTCATTAAACATGCCTAATAAAATATTATTAGACTGAAAGTTCTTACTACTCTGTGTGTTTGCTTGAAAAAGATTTTTGGACAAAATTTTATTTTTAAATACTTATACTGGGCTCTGAAAAGATAATGAAATGTTGGAATACTTTATGGCAGAGTCCAGCTTCAGCTGAGTTCGGAGCTCAAGAAGGGTGCGTGAAATAGGCGTATAAAGAAGAGAGACGGACCACTACAATTCCAAGATCATTGTGGACAATGCGAGAAAGCTGTCTACTGTATTTATACAGAAGCAGTACACGGTTTTCTTTTAGGGGCAATTTGACACAGCTTCAAGGGGGGCACAATTTACAACAGTTTGAGAGGTAAGTGAGGAAGGATTCCACATTCCTTGCTTATCTCAGCTTGCCAGCCCCCACCTGCTCTCCTTAAGTCTGGGTTCTATCCTTGGCACACCTGTGACAACCAGACCCCTACCTTGAATTATGTATGGGTTGGTTAGTAAGTCTTGGTTTATGGGGATTGGGGCCATTGGCACTAAAGGCCATTAGGCCTGCAAGCTCACACAGTTTGTTGACAAGTAAAACAAGAGTTGTAATGGCGGAAAGAATTGCAGTTAGCAATGAGCCATGTTTACTCCATTTTGATTTCAACTCTGCAATGAACAAGTGAATGTTTCCAAAGATAATTCTGCAAATTGTTTCACCTTAAGACAGGGCATTGTCCATTCTGACGTTGCAGCCAAGAATTTCTCAGTAGACAACACATCTTATTCAGTAATACATTCCTACTACTATTCTCATTCTACAACTTATCCATCACTTAATGGGAGAAATACATCAAAAGAGAAACAACATAAAGATCTAAGACAAAAAGTTTTAAACATTAAATCCCTCTACAACTGCAGGTTCTACAACCTCATAAATGATCAAACAATAATCAAAAGTATATCTTCATGATGTTAGTAAAATTACCCTATTTCTCCTCTGGTTAAAAAATTATGAAAACAGCTAAAGCAGCTACATTTTCTATATTCTGAAGAGTTGCAAGGACAGGCTAACCTTTAAGGTCACAGTAACTGTATTTTTTGGATAGTCTTTAGGGTCACAGGAGTTATAACAGGATAGTTTTTAGGGTCCCAGTAGTTATATTTTTTGTCATAGCAGTTTCAGCCCATACTCTCATCACTTCCATTAGTTTGTAAAATTCTTATCAAACCATTTCCCAGAAAGCATGCTAAATGTCTATGCCAGATTTTATGGCAATGGGTAGGCACACAATAAGGTGTCTGGAAACAGCATGGGCATAATTGTACTCCTGTGTGCAGTTAAAGGCCCACTCACCAGGACATTATCAGTAACATTAACTCTCAAGGTCATGTTGGTTGCAAAAGCCATCTCACAGGGGCAAACAATGCCTCAATAGATTACAAAATTCTTAGTGGGGTGGTTAAGTGTCCATGTGAAAGGGGGTGAACCTGCATCAAGGTGGTCAGAGAGAAATCCACCGGGCCCTGCCAAACAGCTGGAAGTTCCCTGCGCCCTGCCAAGCAGGGGAGCTGTTCTCTTCACACCTTCATGTTATTCACACCTACTGCACAGACCCCAGCAACTTTAGAGAATTTAGGTAGTACTCTCTTCTAGAAAATTCTGCAATGATGGACATATTCTAACAATTGCGTTATTTAACGAAATAGTCATTGGCTTCATATGAATTTTGAATGCTTGAACTATGACTCATGCAACAAAGGCACTTAATTTTTAATTTATTTCAATTACTCAATGATTTTGAAAGAGGGGTGATGTTTCTCTCTAAAATTTTTTAATTATTTAAAAGCAGAGAGACAGGCGCACAGCAATTTGCCATTCTTAGGTCTGTTCACAAATTGCTCTTCTCTTCCCCACATCAGGGCTATACCAGGATAAACTGTAGAGGCTTGGACTTAATCAGTCTCTCCCACTGTTGGGAGGGGTCTAACCACTTTAAGCTGTGATTTGCTGCACTTTATCTGGAAGCTAGAATAGCAAGTGTAGCCTGACTCAAAATCAGACTGTCTTATGTGGGATGAAGCATACAAAGCAGAATCCTAACTGCACGAAATGCTCACCTTTCAGTTAATTTAAATCTAAATGGTCACGTTGGGTTACCTGTCCTGTTGGACAACATGGCTGTATAATCATGTACTTCTGAAAGTTACCAGTGACAGTCTTCAATAATTGATAAGAATAGAAAGCCAAATAGCACACTAGGAAAAACTGAAGGAGCCTTGACTAGAGGGCTCATTTTGTTTTTGCCAACATTTTGATAATTCTTAGTATATTTTTGGATAGATGTCATTTTTCAGATACAAATTTTGAAACTACTTATTCAATGTTAATAGCTTGTTTTCTACTTTTTAGTGTATTTAGGGTTATTTTACCATCATTTATTTACATAAGACCCCTAAATTTTAATAAAATCTAATCACTGATTTTCTTTTATGGATAATAGTATCTGTGGTAGACTGTGCTCTGGACTGGATTTCAATGGTGGCCTGTGTGATTCCTGAACCTGCTTGTCGACATCTGTGCCTAGAAAGTGAAATTTTCAGCTAGTGTTTCATTAAATATGTATTTGCATCATTTTTTATTTTCTCCTTTTATAACATATCATGCAAATGTGTGATCCGTTGTTGTTGCCCTAAAGTTCTCATATATTTCTTATTTTTTTTCTTTTTATTCTTCTGACTGTATAACTTAAAATGTTTTGTCTTCCAGCCGTCTGTGTCTTTTTTTCTGCGTAATTGAGTTTGGTTTTTAATATTTTTATCGAGTTGCTGATAGTCCAGCTGAAAATTCCTTGTGAGGTAGCAACTTGTATCCATGATAGTGTCACAGCAGTATGCATTCCCTTGTGCTAGAGGTGATGTTGTCATAACAGTTTATGCTGCCAGTTACAGCAATGCACAGCATTAAGAATTATGTATACTACATAATAGTTGATAGCTATAGTAAACATGTGTTCTGTTGACTTAAATATTTGCTATATTATATGTTTCCATCACCAATTTGGAGTAAACTCAAACTTTCAAATATTTATTTTCAAGCAGTATGTATATTTCACATTTACTGTGTCTTAATTGAAATATTTCCTCTTCTGCATGATGTAATCTCATATTGCTTTGCTCAGTGTGCTTCAAGTCATGCTTGCATCTACCAGATACACCAATGGAGTAGTGCGGCATTCCTCCTAGGTTTGTGTAAGTGAACTCTGTAATGTTAGCACACTGCCAGAATGAACTAACAACATGCTTCTCAGAACATATTCCTGTTTTTAGATGACATATACCTACATCTCTTTCTTTGGGATCCATTAGAAGAACTTTATTGCTTTTTTGGGAGAGAAGTTGTGTCATGGTTTCTACTTTTTAATTAACTTTCTATTCTTACACATACGACAGCCATCTCGGATTCTTCACGGGTATTCTTTGACAGGATATGCCTTTACTATATAGTCTAGCCTGTGTTTCTGAAAGGTACAGTTAGTAACGACACCAAACTGTGAGTCTGTTGTGAATTTTTATGTTGGCTAGGCTGTGATTTTCTCCTTTGATATTGGATAAGGCTGCGAGTTGGTTTCTACTCTGTGGTGTGGTAATTGCCTGAGGTTTTTGTTACACAGTCCCTGGGTTGTTGCTGTAAAGCTGTCTGCCCAAATCTGTCCTATTCTGGTTTGTAATTTGCATTTGGAGAAGACATCAGATGCCACTCCTGAAGATAATCAGGACAAAAAGCTGTGGTAGTTAGAATTGCACATTTGTAGATTCTCATCCTTTCAGGGTAGAGCTGTGCTGTGGGCTTTTGGATGAGTTAAATGACTGCTTTACCAGCTCTTTCAATCAGTTTAGTCCTTCTGGTCCTCTGGAATGTATAAAGCTGAACATCTCTCTAATTTTCTAGAGGAGTTTGAGTGAAAACTGGAGTTGGTGATGTAGACTATTTAAGAAACATTTGGTTGAATTTTCCACTCTATTACTTTGTGGTTCGGTCATGAGACTTGTTGCCCCTTTTGATCTGTCACATCAGCCTGCGGGAGCACAGGTGAGCCACCTCAATGCACACAAACTGTTCACTAAAATGTGTGCCTTATTTCTTTGTTTCCAAATGTATCGAAGGCTACCTGGGTATGCCATTTCCCCTAACGTTCTCCATGTTTGAAGACAAAAGTGGACTTCCTTGATAATGTCTTGCTGCACCTCCTATTTTCTTGCCTCACTTGCTGAAACATTGGTTGGGGAAATCTTTTTGCTTGGTGTTTGTGCTGATATGGGCAGAACAGAAAAGATTAGTGTGGACATAAATGGTCTGTTTTTTCCTACTCTTTCAATTCAGATTTCTAACTGTTCAGTGAAGCTCATTAGTTTCTTATGCTTGTTCCAAGTGTTGGAGTTTCCAAAATATGTTCGGTAAAATGGAGACGTATGCTTACAATTTTCCATATTGCTTATGTAATTCTTGATGCTATTAGTATTATTTTTTGTATCAGCTTTGTGGATATATCTAAACAAGTTGTTCCTGTGGTTGAAGTTGTGTAGTTGCTTTTCCTTGGAGGGGATGGTATTGTGCCAGCTCTGCTTTCAGACCGGGGATGGTGTTCCAATGAAACTGTTGAATTTGGACGATAAGATGCTGGACTCTCTTCATGGTGCTTGCCCGCAATGAGGGAATCATGACTGGCTGTGAAAGGTGCTACTGTAACAATGTGGAGGAATGCAATATGGGGGAACGGCTTCGGGGAGGGTTGGGGGGATCCCAGAGCCTATGAAACTGTCATGAAATGAAGTAACAATAGTAAAAATTAAAATATGAAAAAAATAAGTTACTGTCTTTTAATCAAAATTCTATTACATTTGTAGATAAGGCTAACAATAATTGGTTTATTAAGAATATCATATCTTCTAATCTGTGGAAATAGAGCATTCCTTTATTTAGATATGCTATTTTATTAAAATTGTTATAATTTTTCACATATTGAGTTTATACATACATATAATATGATTAATACCTAAATTTTGACAGTTTATGACAATATTAATCTATCCTTGTGTTACTGAGGCTAGTCGTGTCCGTATTAATATTCTAGGTTCACTCTTAAATATTAGCAAGATGGAGATGAAGATGACAGATATAGAAACTCATTCTCTCTGTCTAAATATTATCAGTTTATAAAGTCAATATAAGTGGCATGGTAAATCTGAATGCAAACTACTGCCTGATTTCATTTATTTGTAAGACACAAATTTAAATTTCAGTGATAGAAGACATATTATCAGGTCTGAACTTTGTGTCCTCTTAGGGCAGAAGAATTGCAAAATAACTTTCACAGAATTATGAATATTTTTAAGTTTGAATTGAAATGGTAGTTAAATGAGGGATTGCATTTGCCAAAACTCATTGGACGCACAGAAAAATGGACATGTTTCAGTGTAATTAAGTAATACCTCAAGTTCAGATAATTTAAACCACATTTTCAAAAATAAATTTGCTATTTCTTCTTGTTGTTTCTGAGGGATGTGGAAAAACACAGGAGAAAACCACTCAACTTTCCACATGTTCTAGTGCATAGAGATGAGGAATCGTCACCTAATATCAACCCAGAGTGTCAATGTGTACATATTCCGAGGGTTCTGTCCAAGTGGTTCTGTCCAAATTAAACCACATTTAACCTGGAAGGCCAAGATGTACCATTAAAATTTTAACAAATCAAAGTTTCATATTCCTCATAACTTGCCTACAGATGTGCTTGCCTAGAATTTTGATTGTTATCCTGTTATGCATAAGGGGCTAATATTGTTTATGTTAAAAAGATAGAAAAGTAGGGTATATATTATGTGAGTATGTGTGTAAGGGAGATAAAAGATATAGTCCACTGATTTCTTTTTTTTTTAAGATTTTATTTATTTTTATTACAAAGTCAGATATACAGAGAGGAGAGACAGAGAGGAAGATCTTCCGTCCGATGATTCACTCCCCAAGTGAGCCGCAACAGGCCGGTGCTGTGCCGATCCAAAGCCAAGAACCAGGAACTTCTTCCAGGTCTCCCACATGGGTGCAGGGTCCCAATGCATTGGGCCGTCCTCTACTGCTTTCCCAGGCCACAAGCAGGGAGCTGGATAGGAAGTGGAGCTGCCGGGATTAGAACCGGCGCCCATATGGGATCCCGGGGCATTCAAGGCGAGGACTTTAACTGCTAGGCCACACTGCTGGGCCCAAGTGCACTGATTTCTAACCAGGAGAAATATGTTCAGAAGCTTGCAGTTTGAACATAATAAAAATCAGGTACAATTGTCATTATGTGTTGTACCAATTTACTTCAATGAAGTAAAATTTGCTTTTTTATACTTTGTTACAGATCTGTGTAAACATAAATAAATGCAAAAATCGTACATATTTAATGAGCTTTTGTTTCTAGAAGAAGTAATTATGCAATTATTCAAGTCAATTTTATGAATAAAATATTGTTATATATTAGCCACTGAAGAGTTGTCACAACTCAGATGTGTTGTGGTATTAGTGAATAGTGAGATATGTACTCTAACTTCTAAATAATTTATATTTCACTTGAGTAGACAATTTATTTTTATATCTGAATTCTCTGATTTAATGTGAAGATTAAATAGTTCAGAACTAAAATATATTTTAAACCAACATGAGATTAATTTAATGGTGTATAAATTGTTTAATACTTTGTTGTTAGAATTTTTCTATGCAGTTTGATACCATTAAATTGATTTTAAATACATAGTATAGTTTCAACTAGAGAGTTAATTATCTAAGCAGCTAATTAATGTAACTTCATTAAAATGAGTGCTACATAATCCTTTCTAGAGAGATTTCGACTGATGCAGTGCATTTGGTAGGAAATAACATAAGCCCCAAGGTTAAGATGCCTGAATTTGATTAAGTCTTAGCTTTGACTGGAAATCATGCAGTTATGTGTCTCTACCAACAAATTAGAATGATGAAAAATAGTGCCTAATTCACACACTTGTTAGGCAGTTTTAAGTTTATCTACATTAAAACATGTTTACAAAAATACTTAGCACCTGAATGCGGAATAAACAAGACCTATTTTTATTAATGTTTTTGCTGGGCACTAACATGACTGATGATTTTCCTTTAAAATTTTCTAGTGGTACTAGTGATAAGAGATGGCAGGAAACACACTGAAGATTTTTGTTGGTGAAGCAGAGTTGCAGAATTACGTTGTGCTAACAAGTGTGAAATCCAGGAGTGTACCACAAACTGTAGTAGAGCCAGATACATGAAAAATAGTAAATGTTTGAATTGAATTGAGTTGAGTTGGAATATGTAGTGCATGACACTCAACGTTCAGAGGACTTAGATATGTATTTGTATGCAGACATAAAATGTGTAATCTCCAAGAAAATATAACTTCATACTATTTCATATAATACCACAATACACTTAAAAAAGAAAATACTAGGGGAGTAAGATAAGTCACAGTAAAAATGGTATAAAATATTTTGCCAAGTCCTTAGGATTTGTCAGAACAAAGAGGTGGTGATACTCAATATTCCACACTGATCGAAAAAACACAAGGAACCATGATAAGATTTTTAGAGTTTTTTTTTTTAAGTATAAGTCAAAATGTTTTAATCCAAAAGTTCCAAAAAGGAAAGATTCTTTCGAGGATGGGTGCAGAGAAGGAATCTCTCTTACTTGGGAAAACCACTTGTGGACACGCACAATCAGAGAATCACCCACTGAGAGCAACGCTTTCAATTGCATTGTCACTAGGACAGCATATGCAGCTGTACCTGAGACAAAGCCTAGGACGCGTCACATATGTGGTTCAACAGCTATGGGGCATGGGAAAAAACAGGAAGTACTGCCATTGTGGGTGAAAGAAGGCTGCTGTGGCAACAACATGACTGTCAGGAGTCAGGTGGAGTTCAGGTTATACACAGCTTCAATTCCAGCCTTTACTTGCTTCCTTGGGAAGGGCTGACCACATGTGGAGGGAGACACTTCAAACACATGTAGGTGAGTCTTCTTAAAGGCAGAGGGCCTCTTTGTGAGCTCTTTTTACTCAATTAGTTTTCTTATCACATCACTGTGTAAACTGGAAAAGGTGCTGCAAGCTATCACAGCTAGCTTCTAAGTTGGACACGACACCAATACTACACACACAATTGAACAAATGACCACATCTTCCTGGTTCTTCCACTGAGCAAGCTCAGAATGCCTGTCTGGATTGAATAGGTGTGTGAACTTGTTTGAGCAAAGCATGAAAACATTCGGCCAGATTTTATTATCTCCGTTCCCGAAAACTGTTGGAGCACTCCCCGGCTCTTTCAAAGCTCAATGACCGGCTTCTCAGCATCCTTCTACCGTCTTAGCCGGGCAGCAACTGCTTCAGGTTTATCATCCTCTTGTTGGATTAATGGTTCCCAGTGATGTCATCAATTCAATGTACATGACATGGGTTGAAGTCCATGTTATACACTCTTCCGCTGGCAGGGTGAATCCAACCACGGCTGAGCTGATCTTTCATTGTCTCAAACGGAATATTCAAAGCGATCACTAGATCCAGGTCACAAATTTTGTCTAGAGCTTCAGGCTGTATTAGTGTCCTCGGAAAACCATCCAGAAGCCAGTGCTGGCCACTCCTGCTCCCCAGTTCCGAGAGACTCAGGCGTGTGATGACATGATCTGGGACCAAATGGCCTTTCTTTAGGTATTGCTTAGCCATATCATGAACTTCCGTGCTGGCCTTAATGATCTCCCACAAGAAGTGGCCGCTGGAGAGATGCTGCAGGCCAAAGTTCTGGGTCATCATCTGGCACACGGTGCCCTAACCCAAGCCGAGCAGCTGGAGGATGACTGCCCCCAGGAATTTGGAACCAAGGAGACCAGTGAACTTTGTTGCTCGACCCCTGCCTCTGGCACCCTCTGCTGGCGAGGGAACTCTCTGCTGCCGTGAGAGTTTTTAATTAACAATGATGAGCTCATGATTTGTATTTCCTAGCAGGAAATTCTATCACACTGACCCTTCTACAGTTAAACTTGTTATGCTCAAAGTAGGAGCATCGTATTATTTTATATTTGTTTCCAATTTATTCTGTACCAAACAAAGATGAATCAACACCCACAATATTTTCTCAATGTTGTGATGTAGCAAAAATTTTCCTTATAAAAGCAAGGTTTAGTTCATCAAATCTACGGAATGACCTATTAAAATCTGATGAGTTGTGATAAAGTTGATCCAGTTAAAGGTGTATGCTACTAATAGTTGAACATTGTGTTGACTTTTGGCAGCATTTACATTTTAGAATTACTGCATGTTTTGGCATACTCAATAACTGTTTATTAAGTGAGTCACTTAAATCTTCAATGTGTATTAGTCAAGTTCATAGTTTTTGATTCTTAAAGGGTAGTGTTTGTATAGAGTATATCTGAAATTTTGATGCCATGTTTGTGTTTAGTTAGCATATTCAATTTAATTAATTTGTGATATGAAGCCATTCTTTATCATAGCATATTATTTTCCCCTTGATTTTATTGTTATTAAAAGAAAGTGTACACAAACCATGAAAAGCTCAAAACTCAGTTTAAATTAATGATTTATGTTTAAATTAATATTGGGCTGTGAGAGTCATAACTGTGACTAAATGCACAGGTAAACAACTGGTTTATACAGATGGCAAATAAAATTTTGGAATGCCCAAAACATAAACATAAGGCACGACGGTAGGAGGCAGGTAGTGATTAGCTACTAGATTTTTAGGTTAGCTGTTAATATGGGTAGAACATTGGACTTTTTTTTTTCCACTGGAAATTGTCTCCATGAAAGTATAATAGTCACTATGTTGTATTTCACATTTTAGTGCCTATTACATATATGTGTATTTTTACGTTTTGACATCCTGAGGTTTTTGCTGGGCCTTCTGAAAAATGTCAGATGCAACAATTGAGTAACTTGTACGGTGGAGTAAATCTATGCCTGTTGATATCAAAATTGAAGATTCATATAGTTACGTATTTGTGACTTTACTGATGAAGTGCAAATTTCCTCTTACAGTCATCAATGATTATTCTGAAATGTAAACTTACGTTTATTAGGCTCATGACGTTTCCAGTGCTATAAATCCTTAGCACTTAATATACTTCACAAATTATATTCTGATTAATAAAAAATATAACAAATTTATTTTCATGACTGTACTTTACTCCATATTTTGTATTTCCCAATTACTATATTCAGTTTTGATATTTCTCTCAGTTCTGCTCACCAGTCTCAGAAAACTATATACCATACTTTAGCATACTATTGTTCATGAAAAATGACAATGTGAATGTGAGAAAAATAGGAAAGACTATCTGTCATTTGGATCTTTTCCACATTTTTGAATATTAGAATTTCCATCTAGTGATTTGCTTTTCTTTCTGATTCCCCATTAAGACGCATCAATAGGAAGAATCAAGAAATGATCACCACATTTTAAGGCAACTATAAAGGAACAATATAATGTGACAATACAGTATCTTGAGTAAAGAAGAAAGTTATGTAATCATCTATAGAAATGTCAATGAAGTAGTCACAGGATGTGGTTAAGAACTTGCCTTTTCTAACATATTGGTCACTCAATACCATGTCAATTAACTCCATAATGTTGTAAACTGTTGTTGATGTTATGTTGTGGCTTTTAATTGGTCGGGATGATATTCTGCTAGCTCTGCTTTCGGACCAGAGATGGTCTCCCCAAGAAACTGTTGAATGTATCTGGAAAATAAGATGCTGGACTGTATGCATGGTACATGCTTACAATGAAAGAATCATGACTGGATTTGAACTGTAATATAGCAAAAAGGTGGAGGAATCCACCATGGGGGAAGGGTACAGAGAGGGGTTGGGAGAATTCCGGAGCCTATGAAACTGTGTCATAAAATGAAATGTAATTAAAACAGTCATTTTAAAGTGTGTTGTATGCATCCCAAGAATTTGTAAGATGAATCCTGGAAGTGGATAAAGAAGATATTTGGTCTTTATAAAATAAAGCACTTTATTTTTTACTTTAAAATTTATTTTTTGCTTCCATAATATCTGTATTAATCATTAATGCATAGACAAAATATTTATAGATTTATATGACTATTTTTATGGTTTATTGAAGGATGTTACTAAAAAAGTGGGAGACTTTCATTAAAATACGTTACGCAGTAAACTAGTATGCAATTTGAAACAAACATGAGTTTAAGTTTAAATTATTGTGATTTAACTACAGATTGAATAATTTAAGTGAGGAATCCATTACAGCTCCCTCAAACCTTTTGGGACTATTTCAGTAGCAGGAAGTGGCCTACTTTGAACAAACCGATGAGGCAAATAAAATGCTATGGGTTTTTAAAGTGGCCTCTGTAGCAGTGAGAGGCATGATGAGTGGCTGTACATTGGGTTTTTTCCTCCTAAGGTAAATCCTTCCTAACCTGAGATCATCGGATGATGAAAGTAGGGATGCAATTACATAAAGAAAATAGCTTTGTGTAGAAGGCCACCTGATAGACTTGTAGCCTTTGGTTTTGGGTTATTCTGCAAGGCGAGACCAAGGGATTGAATGTTCTGATTTTCTTTTTGTCTTTGGGGTTTCATATTCATATTGCTTTATCCTGTTTGTCCTATCCAGTGTCAATCCAGATAGGCCAGTAGTATATTTCACATATTTTAATCTCCTGAGGCATATCTTGAGAAAGAAAAATCTAGCAAGTACGTTTAAGGGGAGCAGATTTAAAATTTACGATACCCTACTTCTTTTGTCTTAGCATCTGTTCTTTTCCAGATGAAATGTGTCTATCTGTGATAGAAGGGATCCAAGAATCCTGTCCATTGTCATAATCTCATGAAGTGATGTTCTTTTAGTAATTTTTTCAAACAGAATCCAAAACATTAGCAAACTTGAATGTTCTTATCAGATAATATGTAAAAAATGTAGGAAAGGCCTTTTAAAAAAGCTAACCTGTAGCTAATTATAGTTCAGAGATATGTAATATTTGGAACATGCGTCAGTCATGGACTTTGATTCTGTGAGCACACATTCCCATACTAAGGATATTACTAAAGATATACTAAGGATGATAAAACAAATCTAATTCATGTGCATAGATGAAAACTAAAAGTTTATTGTCACAAGTAGTGCAGTAAACCTGTTGACATATCCTTTTAGATTATTGGCTTCCTAGGCATTTTCAACCGCTAATAACTTAGCACTTCTTTTCAGTTTTCACTATTATTTTCTGTTCTCATTGCTGGCTTCAGTTCTTGGACAGAAACATCCGCCATGCTCACTTTACACACTTCAGTTGCCATGTTCTTCCAAATCTAGCCTTGCAGTTTCTCAGATGGAAGTCCAGTTCTTTAGCCATGAGACAGAGACATCTAGAAGTATCCAGACCACACCGTTTCCATTAATAGGATGCTTGAGTTGTCAACCTAGTTTTAAGTAACACTTGTGGTCACAATCATAATACAATCAAGACAAATTTGGTAGTCTGAAGGTTGTGAATGTGAATATATCAACTTTTCTTTGCACCCAAGTGAAGCGGCCACTCGCGTTTTACTGAAAGGCTTCAGCATTTATTACCACAATCTTAAAATTAGGGTCACAGCATAATCTGCATCTGTTACAATTTTATTCATCCTGAGAGAGGAGTTTGTTAGAGCAAGACTACAGATACAATACAGGAGCAAGCTCACTTGATATTACAGACCATGTCAGCTTGTCCAGATGTACCATTGTGATTTCTTGGCTACCTTTTCTGCAATCAGCACAATGTTTTCCTAATAGTTGTAATTTTCTACAGGTGAGAGTGTTTTGAGACCCTTATAATGATCATGCGAAATGGAAATTGTTAATTAACATAGGATGTATTTGCTCCAGTTCCCACTTAATCTAAACAGGGGTGTTAGATGACAACTATACATTCTTTTGTTGCATTCATTCAGATTATCTCATAATGGTCTGCAAGTGTGTTTCTTCTGCTTTACTTGATGGTATGGTCCCATGATATGAGCCTTTGATTGGCCCTGCCTATACCTTTACGTTTCATTATTATATTACTCAGCTGGATGGAGAAACAAATTGCTCCAGAGAAACCTCTGCGTTTCAGAAGTAGTTCTGTTTACCCCCATGCAAGACACAAATCTAATTTCCCACTGAAAAATAACATCAGTCAACTCAACCAATATTGAAGTTCCTTGTTTTGTGAGTTGCCTTGATAGTTTGAGGATCTCATAATGGCCAGAGGGAAGACTGCATTTCCAGTTTAATAGTCATGATTGTATTATCTGGTGGAAGCATTAAAACAAGGGTACTTTTAACCATAAAGGCAAGAATTATAGAGACTGAAAGCAAATAGTCCTTTAATGAGTTACTTGGTAAATGAGACACTTTCCCTTATTTGACTGCTGGAGCTATGCATTCTGTGTTTACGAGAGATGGCAACATCCCTCAGTTATTAGTTTAAGATACATAAAACCCTGTGAGGCACCATCCATGTGGTTTTGTTTTAACACTTATGGCACAACAATATTTTCAGATTATTTCCATCTATCATGTCAGCTTCTAGTTGTTGCAGGATGAGATTAGTCAGTGTTTTGGCGAAGTACTTACACAAGTACTTAAATAACCTCCCCAAGTTATTTCCCCAGGATTGAGGCAGGACTATTTTGTTACTGAGAATCAATGAGAACTTTCTAAGTCCAAAAATGATGTTGCTGACAATTAGAACCAGAGGAATGACTTTCCAGACTCTAGATGTCTCTGTGAGAGGATATTTTTCCCTGTTGAGATCCAAGGAGTCCAATTGAATTAGCTCACCAGATGGTCAAGAATGTTTTCCTATGAATTGCTTTGTGTTGCTTTCTATTTTTGGCAAGTTGTCTAGCCATAACTGTAACATCCATGGTGAAAAGTTTGTTTCGACTGTCCCATGAATCACCTTTATCTCTGTTGTTTTGGCTTCCCAGTTCCTCTCCCACTGTGCTAGAACTGAGTTAACTGAAAAACAAGAGATTAAAAGCTACAGGAAGTATCATTTTGTCTCTCTGATTATTGAGAGTCTCACTTGCAGTGCTTTCCCTCCTTGTTAGCATCAGTGAGGCATGGGTAGTCCTCTGAGGCATCTGGTTCAAGAGAACCTACATTCCTCTTTCGTCACTCTTAGTCTGTCCAAGACCTTTACCGGCTATTGATCCTGTTAGCTCAGGGATTAGTTCAGTTGATGATTGCTACAATCCACTCTTTGTTCATACTTACTCCATTTAATTATTGATAGTTATGAGTTTTGTTTTAATTTGTCATAGATTCCTAATATACAGGGATATTTCTATTTGTCTCATTGTTTGTGTGACAATACTAACAAATTTGTAATAATATATTTGCTATTCCTTCATTTGCTATAACTACAAGTAAAATTCTTTTTAAAATACAGAGCCAATTGTTCTTTTTCTTTTGGTTCTCAGTGGATATATTTTTGCAAACTTGCTTAATCCTATGTTATAGTGAATGCTGACAGCATATCATATGTTCCTTAGAAATAATTTATAGTGAATGTTGTGTTATAGAAATGGCTTGCTCAGAATGTCCATTGTTGCACTTGAGATCCTCTTTTTCAAAAGGGTTTCCAAGTGTCTTGCAGCTAAAATTAGTGTTTTTATTTTCAAAGTATTGTTGCTTTTCTTTTAAGGCGTGATCTGTTTTGTTTTGTCTTGGCAGTATGGATTGAAGTGCGAAGGATATTTCTTATAGAAAGCTGAAACTACAGCTCTCACTAGAGTAGTTTAAAATAGACATTCTTAATGTAGAAGGAGACAATGTCATATTTCAGCATTATTGAGTTCTTCTAAATGTGACCAAATTGTATTCCAGGAAACATTTGTGTCTGTTGTATGTGCCAAACAACCTCTTTATATAAGCACAGTACTGCCTTAATGGGTATATAAGAAACATTTTAGAAGGATGCTTATGAAAGAAAAGGTAAAATGCACTTATGCTATTATCAGAATGTACTTTTTTTCTGGAAAGGACACAATGGCCTTGCTACTTATCCTTGTTTAGCTTTTAAATGCTTTTCTTATCTTTAAAGTGAAATGAATTTCCTTTGAGGAACCCCTTCTACCACAAACTTAAATTCCTTGTGGGTCCTCTTCTCCACCTTCCTGTAAGTATACTGAGAAGCTTTTGTTTATTCAGAAACTCCTCCAGACCTGATCCTTTCTTTTTAATACTCCAGAACCTATTGGCTTTACATTGTATCTGTCACTGGAAAAGCCATGTTGTAATCTGTTGTAGTGCATACAGGCATCCATTGTAGTACATGTTGGCCTTTGTCTGTAACATTCCATCTAAAGAACACTGTGAAGTTATTTAAGTCCTTTAAGGTGAAATTGTGAACAGAAAAGGTAGAATGAGTGGCTCATGATTGTGTTACTAATGGCTGACAATATTTAGGTATATGGATACTCATTTGTAAAGTTACATAAGCAAGGTTTTATAGTAAATATTGCTATTGGAGAATTGAAATAAATTAATAGTGTCTGTCCTTTATTTAAATGTTGGTTTCTTTAACTTTCTGTATATATATATATATATATATATATATATATATATATATATATTCAATGGACGCTACACAAAGTGTGTGATATTTGTAAAAACAACTGTGATACAGTTATACTAGTGGGGAACATGCAATGATGGGAAACATGTTTTGCCATATTTTGTTTTCTGATTAAATCCCACTATGGCCAGAGTCTGTGGATATTGTTTGTTCCTGTTGAGTGAAAGTTTGAGAGCTTTTTATTATCACGTATAAATTTATTTACATTTATTATGTAGCCACATGTGTTAATTGCAAATCAAGTATTAAATAATAGTGAAAGCAAAATGTTCAAAACAAATTGAAATCTTTGTTTCTAAAGTAATAGCAGATACTGCTCTGTATCTCCTAGATGATGAAACTCTTTTTGAGAACCTGTATTTTGTTTTATTTCTTTAAACATATTTACTTAATTATTTTAAAGAAGAAATTGCAGAGTTAGGGGAAACAAAAGGAGAAATAGTTGTTCCCATCCATTGTTTTTTTTTTTCTAAAGTCCTACATTAGTTTCCCCTGGACTATGTGAAATCCAGCAACCAAGAACTCCATCTGGTTACCTCATGGGAATGGCATGAACCCAAGTATTTGCACCACCATCTGCTCCCTACCCACTTGCATTAGAAGGGAATTGGGTCAGAAACATAGTGTAGCCAGTAATTGGATCAGACACTCCAAAATGAGATGTCTGTCTCCTGAGTGGCAGTTTAGCTTGCTGCTCTAAAGTAAGTACCTCCTTAAGAACCTCTGTTTATTTCAATTAGCGTGTTAAGCAACCTTAGCCCAATTGTCTACCTATTCCCTCCCACTTTAAAACTAATTATTCACTGATTGAATGAATAGTGCTTGGGCCTGGGCTGAGTCCACGTTGAGACTTAGTGTGTTGGTGAGGCTCATGGGCTCTCTGGAGAATAAACAAAGTGACACTGACAAGTATAACAGATCTTCACTTTTTAAGCAGAATACAGTGATTGTTTTTGTTTTATAGTTTCATTCAAGTTATTCAAAAAGAACATCTCATAAGCAAGTGGCTATCCTGTACGAGGATTCCAACCCCTAGGGTACTGCCTTCGTGGCTTCCACAGTTAATACAGCCAGGGAAATTACACTTGGGATGTTTTTACCAGCCCAGCCTGCAATGGACACATATCATTTGTATCCACAGACCATACTTAATGACTTAGAAGGTTAGGAAATATTATATAGCTTGGTGTCCATGAGGTGGCAAAAACAGGTTGGTGTAATAGTTATTGTCTGTCATAACACATAAATATATGGTTGTATTACAGTGTTATAAAAGGTGTACTGAGATAAAGTAAAGGAGCCATATTGTCATAAAGGGTGGGAAAGGGAATTATTGCCTTAAATTCAAGTCCTTAGTGGTAAACAATGTTTTATTTTGGTGATTATTTATAGAAGGAACTTTCTTGTAAACAAATACCATATTGAAAGTCAAAGATATCAGAGAAAAATAATTATAATGTAACATGGTTTTCTGCAGTTCCATTAAATTTAAGCCACTTTTTCAAAGCACATTCTTAGTCACGTTTGAAAAGATGATGTATGCATATGGAAAAGTGTTAGTACATATTCATTGATAATAGAGATTATCGAAAACCATGTGTCCAATGAAAAAGGCTTATTAAATAAATCATGGCATAAATCAACATTGGCATATTCAGCAATTGCAGAGCATTTGAGATTTCACATATCTCAAGTGTTTCCAAATGTATTTTTAAATTTATTAAACAAGAATATGCCGTGTTGACAAATGAAATGATAGAATTTAACCTGTATTAGTGACTCCATTTAAACATGTAAATATGTTTATGTGTAGATTATTGTTGACTCGTTTAGTCAGTTTCATTGATTTTAATATGATCTTTCTAAATATCTTCTTTGTTTTCTTTCAAATAAACATGAATTATTTGTATTTGTCATTAAAAATGTTTTAAATTTAAAAGGAAATGGAAGATATAGTTGTGGATCAGTGTTCTCTTCATTTTGTGTGTGATTTTAGCTAACTGGTAGATAAGACTGCCTTCCTGATGATCTGTTTGGTGACAACTTTGTGGAAAATAGTAATGTCTGCTGGCCTTGGTCCAGTTAGGGCGTGATATTTGCAATTATGTTGCATAAAAACAGAATTACTGAAATATAACAAGCAAAAATTAAAATGCAGCATATGGCTATCATAAAAGCATGCATAAAAACCTTGTTGTCAGTTTTGTTAAATTTATGAATTTTGTATATAGATCACTTAATGTTTAAATGAATCACTACTAGCCGAATAAATTTGGTAGTTTAATTTTTTTAGCACAGAATGAACTTTCATTGTATCTTTTAAAAGGTTGATAAACATAGTTTAAGAAAAAAAATAGCAACAGTTGAGGAGTGTAAGAATATTGAGACTCAGGTTTACTAATGTTCTAGTGCATGGGCAGTACGTAGAGAATGAAACTCAAAGAAAGGCCAGAGAACTAAGTGGTGATAATCCGTAAATACTTTGTTCTGCCTTGAGAGCTGTATGTGTTTTTGGAGGAAAAAGAAATGATTTGGACAACAGATGAATGGATCTGAAGCACAGTAGTCTGTTATGAAAATCACCAGGATTATATATAAAGGCTGTAAACAATAATCAAATCCCAAGATGCCAATTTCACGTGTATACATTACATTTATTTGTACTCTGTATTAGTTATCACAGATCAGGTGAAACATACAATAGTTGCTTTTCTTGGACTGGTTCATTTCAGTAAGTACAATGGTCTGTTTATTCAGAAAAGACATGATTTTTGTTGTGGTGGTTCTTGTTAGAGCTGACTAGTGTGCTGCAGTTACAATTATTATGTGTTCTTTATCCAGTCATCTACTGATGGGCATCTCCGTTGATTCCTTAGTTTAGCTGTTGTGATTTGATCTCTATAAGCATGGCGGTACGGAAAACTCTCCCATACTGATTTTGTTGTTGTTGTTTAGATAATTTCTTAGGAGTGTAGTAGCTAGATCTATTTTCAGGCATCTGAGGCATCTCTATAGTCTCTACCATAATCGTTTCTTAGTTACATTCCCACCAAGGATGGTTTATGCTACCGTTTCCCATTTTTTCCACATCTTCACCAGCTTTTTTTCTCCTTCTGATTTTGGTATGATAGTCATTCTAACTAAGGGGTGATGTAAGCTAATTGTGGTTTTATCTTCATTTCCTAATGACTGTCATACTTGTGAAGTCTTTCATTTTTATGTCGTATGTTAGAATGTCAGCCTTTGAAAAATTCTTGTTCTGTCCTTTTACTGTGCTCTTTGTTTTGCTGTTGTTGAGTTTCTGGAGTACTTTGTGATGCCAGAGATTAGTCTACTGTTGAGTAGTTTAAAAATATGCTCTACCATCTTCTGACTGTCTCTTCATTTTATTAATAATGTCTTTTGTTGCTAGATCAAATCCCATTTGTTTATTTTCCCTTAAGCTGACTCACATTTTGGGATCTTTTCCAAGGAGTAAAACCTTGGACCCGATTTCTTAATTCATGAATCCTACTAAACACATAGTGAAGAATTAGTATCAATCCCTGTTAAAATATTTAAAAAGTAGAGGATGGATTTCTTAAATGCATTCTGTGATGCTTAATATCAAACACATAAAATTACACAACAAAAAGCAAAAAATGGGTGCATGAATTATGATGAACATATTTTAATAAAATTTTAGCCAACTGCATGCTGCAACAATTAGTAGGAATTATTCACCACAAGCAAGTAGGAATCTTCGCACACCTGCAAGAATGGTATAACATATACAAATTAATGAGTGCTATGTACCTCAGAAACAAAGTGAAAGACAGAAATTGTTTATCTCAAAATAGATGAATAAATTACATTTGACAAATTTTTATGCACTTTAATAATAAAAGTTCTGCACAAATTAGGTTTTGAATAAACATCCCTCAGTTAATAAACCTAATGTGTAATATAACAGCAGATAATGATATTCTTTAGAAATTGTTAAAATCTATTTTAGAGTTTGTAACATTTATTATTAATACTTGCTATATAGTGACTCAATACGTAGGTGCTACATATTGATAAAGGAAAAGCTGAAGTGTTTCTCAGATCTGCAAAAGACAGGAATGTGCAGGTTTTTCTGGTTTTATTCATAGTAATATTGGAGGTCCTGATAGAACAATTAGAAAAGAGAAGGAAACACATAGCATCCAGATTACAAAAGAGGAAATCACATTGTGAGTGTTTGCAAATGACTTGATCTTATATATAGAAAAACCAAAGATATGAGAACTAATAAATAATATCAGTACAGTTTTAGGATATAAAGTCACATGTTATATTTCAGCAATAATCAGTGATGCATATATAATTAATTATCTGAAGAATAAATTGAGAAAGCAATTCATTTTTCAACAGCTACCCCAAAATAGTTGTAAATAAATATTGTAGGTGATGAGTGAAGCTTATAAGAAGATACAAGAAATAGACCCAAACATTAGAAAAATATATGAAAACATGGGTTTTAGAGCTACCAGGAACTTCAGCATGGTGATAAGTTGCAAGAGAGGATGAGAACATTAGCCTGTATGCAGATTCTGAGTTCTCTTACTGATCCGACAAACCCATAATGTTGTTGTCAAGTTCTAGTTTACAGCACCATTCCAACTTGGCATTTTAAACTACGCATCACAGCTGAGTAACTTTTTCTTACATATTTCAAAATGATTTGACAAACAATAAAATTGCTAAAAGGAGGAAGATTCATCAACCCACTTTGCTGTTATAAAGATGTAATGCCAGTAGACACTTGAAATTTCAAAACATTTGATGAAATGTAAAAAGAAGCTATTTTTGTATATTTTCAAAATGTATTTACGTGTTTCCAATATTCAGCTTATTAAGATTCAGTGTCTTTGCTTGTTCAGTTTTTAAATACTGGTTATCAGAAAATACATTATTCTTATGTTTGAAAGACAGTGTAAAATTTAGAGCTAACAATTATGCTTTGTTATGGTACAAGGCTTGTGAACAGTAAATCTCACTGATTACATTATTAAGGCAGCATCTAAATAACACACTGCACAGTCTAATATAATTCGTAAATTTATTTTATTCAGTTTATTATTATCTGTTTGTGTGTTTCTGTGTACTTGTGTATGTTTTACAGCTGTTATTTCAAGAAACCAAGAAGGGCCAGGAGAAATGGGAAAGGCTGTACTGATTCCTAAAGATGACCAGGAGAAAATGAAAGAGCTGTTTAAAATCAATCAGTTTAACCTAATGGCCAGTGATTTGATTGCTCTTAACAGAAGTCTGCCAGATGTAAGACTAGAAGGGTGAGTTTACTTGTGTTATATACTATATTTTACTTCCTGTGTTTTAAAATCTGAGAACTTCTGCTAAATCAGATCACCTTAATTCTAGAATTACAAGATTCTGAGGACCTATGGCATTACAGGATTTTGTTGTGCACATTGGTGCTGAGAAACACCAACTCTTTTCTTTGGAAGAACTCTTGCACAAAGACATAGAGAAATACGAGTATTTAGTATGCATTTATTCATGGGCCATTTTTGCTTTGTTTTGCATTATCTTGCCAATGTTAGAGCAACCATGCTTTAATAAATGATTTGGTTGTATGAAGAGAACCCTCCATATGGTTTGTCTGGGAAAAGTTTATGCCTTACTAATCTAGCATGACATTCGCCAATTGCCTGTGTAGTTCTTTGACTCTAAAAATTCTTCATTGTGAGCTCCTGAAATTTTGCTGCAGTTTGTAATTAGAATGGTTAGATATCAGCGATAGAAAAAATTCACTTATATATGATACTACATGAAAAATTATATTAGACAATTCAGCTTTTATGTGATTAAGCTATAGAGAATATGTTTATTTTTCTTTGAATGGGTTCAATGGTAGTCTGAATGTCTAGTAGCAATATAGTCAGCCAAGCACTGTACTGGTTCTTAAAAGCAAACTCTTATTCTCTGAAGGTATGAAGGGAGATTTTAGAAATCCCCTGTTTACCAATAAAATGCACGTTATCTCCCATATGAACAGAAGTTGTTATCTTAAAACATCATGATTTTCTACCCTTATAGTAAGATAATGATTAACAAATAAGGTTTTCTGCCTCTAATGGCTTATTTTATCACTATACCTATTCAGATTTTCTTGTATTACTGCATTATTTCAAATGAAACTAAAGGTATATAGAGATCCTGTGATTGGTAACTGTTAAAAAATTGTTAGCTAAGTAAATGATTCTTCACACCACTTTAGGTTTTTGCAATGTCTCTTTCAACAAGACCATGTCTAACTACATTCTATGAACGTTTTTGATTCCCAGAAAATGAGTAGACATTGAATATTAAATAAGACTTTAGTGGTTTCCTATGTACTGTGTTTCCTATTTCCTATGTTTGAGTGGATGTAGACACATTTATGATTTTAAAGATTTATAATAAGAATATTCAAAATATTTTGAGCATTTTTGTATGCTAACTATGTTGCAATTAGTTGTTTTTATTGCATGAGATTACAGAATCACTAAATGTGATAAATGTTCAAGAACATGATGTGAAGATTTTTCCTAATTTTTATAGCTTATTGACTTTCAGCTAAAAGGATTTATTTGCTTTAAGTATTAATTCTGGTATTTTCAGTGTAATTATTAATTTAGAGAAGAATTATGAACTATAAAAAGTCTTGAGTAAGTATATTGTTGTAGCTAATATTATTTCTTAAGAGTCTTGCAACACATTAAGTACTTTAATGTTTAAACCATGAATTGTAGACAAATCAAACATGTGCTATTCAAATTACTTATTATAAGATTGTTGCTTAACATATTTAAGGTACTTGTTTTGTTTGAATGCAGATAATTTATAAATAGTCACTGAAATATTATTGAAGTAATTTTAATCCTATTATTGTATGAAATTGCACTGTATATTATTAAGGAAAACAGAAATATCATCCAGAATTCCTAGAGAAATCAGTGTGTGTTTGCCAGTCATCCTGAATGACTCAGTTTTGTGACTGCTTGGGAACAACCAATGTTGCAAAACACAACATGAGTCACAATCCAAAATAATATTCAAGAGATGTAGCAATATGTTGATAATGATTTTATTGCAAATATGTTAATGTTCATGTAGTTTCATTGTAATGTTTTTTTCCCCCCAAAAATGTACACATTCAGTAGTCACAGTGATGACTAATAGTAACTATATGGAAACTCGAAAGATATAACTCTGAAATAATTAGTTAAAAATAAAAGCTTAATTTATTTTGTGGAAAGCTAGTGTTGACACAAAGAACTTACTATGTTTATTTTATTCCATGAGTCTTAGTTTCCTTTGAAAGCTGAACTGATTCCATCAATTTAATATAAATGTCTGGATTCCTTCCTTTTTATAGAAGCTGGACATTATTGTATCAGAGAATATGTGTGTGCATCACAGTTTCTTTCTCATCTTTAGATGTGCTCTAGTTTGTATCATAAGTGTTGCAATAGCATGGTGGATATGTGCTACAATGATTTCATCTGTTTTGTGTATAAACTCTGTAGTTGGAATGTTTGGTAATTAGACCTTGCCATTTCCATTTGTTTGACTTTGAATTTGAATTTGACCTCTACATACACTCCCTATACCTGGAATCTTAAAATAGTTGTCATTTTGTGATTGTGATATTGTAGCATAAAATAAAATGTAATATATTCTGTGTGATTGTGACATATAGTAATCACACTATAGGAATAGTGTTGGGGCTTCTTCCCAACAGGAGATCTCATATATGCTATGAAGTTACTTTTACCTAGAAATAACACACAGCATTCATTTTATTTTTTAAAAAGAACTTATTATGTTTGTTTTATTCTGTTTCTTATTTCACTTAGTAAGCTGAATCAATTTCATCAATTCCTTTTATTGTAGAAAAATGATATTTTAGCAAATAAGAACATGTGTGCATGACATTTTCTTTTTCATTTTTTGATGTACTCTACATAATAAGTTTTCTGCTATTATCAGTGTTGCAGCAAGTACCATGGGTATGTGATACAATGATTTTATGTGTGTAACACTGTTGGATTGCTTGGTAATATGGCCTTTCCACTTCCATTTTTTTAAAAGTGAATCTCCATGCTGTTTTCCCTAATACTTATTACTAATTTGTATTACTAGCATGGGTATCAGACTTTGCTCTTCATTGTGTCCTTGCCAGCTTTTGTTACTGTCTGATGATCTTCATGTTAAAAGGAGTGATGTGCTATCTCATTGTCATTTTGATTTGTATCTATCTATGATTTTTCGTGTTTCATGGCCATTATTTTTTTGAGAACTGTGATGAAAGATAGAAAGAGAAAAATCTGAATTTGATTTACAAAAAGGAAGGAAGGTGTAAGTGAAGGTATGTTATGCATTTTTTGAAACGATAGTCGTGAATTGTGGCCGACTGGATGCAAGTGAAGAGAAAATAAGGTGTAATGACATGTCTGTTTTCTGATTGCTATGAATGTGAAATTTGTAGTTCTGCTTCCTGATTGATTGTGTATGTGTGTATGGAAAATTGTAACACAAACACAAAAGTGCTGAGTACTACTCTTAATATGCATAGGGAAATTAATTCCACACATGACTGCATTAGATTAATCAAAGTATTTTTAAAAAGTTATCTTAATAAAGTTTTGAAAGCATTTAAAGAATATAGCAATTATCAAATTAAAAAGAAATCTAGCAGAGCTCAGAAATGCAGTCAATATTCTCATTTTATATTTGTCTTTTATAAAATTAGTGGTTCATTTTTCTGTATACTGGTAGAATTGTGAAAAATTCTTTTAAACAATGTTCAGAATATAATACAGAGGTTAGCCCTTTGAGATTTAGACATTTGTTTAATGCATGTTTTTTCCTTTACTTACCACAATTAAGAAATTCAATTTTATAGGTAAAGATTTGTTAATAAACAGTTTTAGCTTGATTCAATTTAGGAGATAATAGCAATATTGTTAGAATAATCCTCTCTGAAAGGAATATTTGGTTTGGATAAAAATAGTTCAATGTTTTTGGCCACGAAAGATTTTTTTCGTTATGAACATAATGTTTTAAAGATTAAATGTTTCTATTTCTAATTTACAATCCATGTGTATAGGTGGCATTATGGTTCTATATGAAAAACAAACAATACACCAAAAAACTGTAAAAACTGATAAACCAGTTAAATAAAGTTGTATATCACAAAATCAATATAAATAATACAGCTTTTATATACTGATGATGAGCTCCATGTTCAAAAGTAAGAAAGAAATCCCCCTCTCAGTTGTCATAAAAAAAAAATCCAAGATTTTGGAATGTACTTAACCACACAGTAAAGATCTCTACAGAAAAATTTATAAAGCATGGATGGAAGAAATTATCAAGGACACACACAAACAATAAAGATATCCATTGCTCACAGATTGGGAGAAATAATATCAGACAAATGACCAAAATAACTAAAATAATCTATAGATCACATCTATCAATATATCAATGAGATTATTTCCAATATTTAAAAAATCTAAACTTATATTGAATCAAAATGGACAGCCAAAGTGATAATGAAAAAAAGAATGTGAACCCGTCACAATACCTAATTGCAAATCGTATCAACAATTATATTAATGTATTTTTTCATAAGTCGTAAGCAACAACCACCTCCCAACATTTTCTGTAGGTTGTCTATTCTTTCTGTTCTTTCTAATCTTTATTAATTCCCGTTCTGTTTATATACTGATATTTTTTACACGTTTAACTCCCTCATAAGTGGAATTTTTTGTCATTTGTGTCTCATTTCTGTTAATACAAGCACCTGCATTCCATTTATTTTGCTACAAACGAGAGGAATTTTTTGTTTTCATGGCTAAATATCATTCCTTTGTGTGTATCCACAACACATTTTGTTTATCCATTCATCTGATGAAGATGTATTGTCATAATCATTGCCTATTGTGAACACCATTGAAACATATGGTAGCAGGCATTTCTTTGTTAAAACGATTTCATTTGCTTTAGTTACAGGTCTAGTAGCAAATGTATTGTATTTGAAATTATTTCTAGGTTTTAAAGAAACCTCTGTAATGTTTATGCACAATGGCTATACTAATTTGCATTCTCAGAAGTCATACAAATACTCCTTGTTTTTCCACAATGTTGTCTAAATTTACTCTACTTTTTGTTAAAGACCAATTTGGATGTGTATTTTGCTCATGGCTAGTGAGATTGAGCAATTTAAAAAAAAGATTTATTTTACTTAAAAGAGTTGCAGAGGAGGGGAGGAGAAGACGGGGATGTTCCATTAGCTCCTCTTCCCCTCCTCCATATACCCCAATGATCTCAGCAGAAGCTGGGCAGGTTTGAAGGCAGAAACCAAATCCTTCTTCCTAATCTCTGATGTGGATGAAGGGGCACAAGACTATGGGTCATGCTCTACTGGTTTCCCAGGCTATTAGCAGGGAGCTGAATGGTGGATCATCCAAGACACGAATCAGCATCCATAGAGTATGCTGCTGCCATAGGCAGAAAATTGGCATGCTACACCAAGGGGATGGCTCCAAGTATTTTTTTCCATATATTTATTGGCCAGTTGACCATTTGTGAACTGGATATATAGATCAGTTTGCCGATTTCTCAACTTAATGGTGGCTTTGTGATATGCTAGGTTTTTGAGATCTTGATATATTATTCTGGATATTAATCCTTTGTCAGATAATTAACTTAAAGTACCTTGGGTTGATTTTCATGTAAGGAGAGAGGTAAAATTCTAATTATTCTATACAGGAATACATTTAGTTTTTCCAGCATCATTCAATGAAGCGTATCATTCCAGTGTATGGTCTGGGCACTTCTAACAAAAAATTGAATGTCTGTGTATGTCTGTGTATGTATATATATATATAAAAAGTTTCTTGGCTTTCTGTTATGTCCCTTTGATCCGTGTGTTAGTTTTTCTGCTAGTGTCATTGTGTTTCAGTTGCTGGAACTTTGTGGTTTGCTTTTATGTCAGGTATTTTGATACACCAGATTAATATTTATATATTTATTTGTTTGTTAATTTGTTTATGTCTATAATTACTTTGACTAGCCTGTATTTTTGGAATTTCATATGAAATTTAGAAATGTACGTTTTTTTCTAATTCTGTATTGAAAATCTTATGGGATTTTGATAGGAATTGGGTAAAATATGTATTTTTAAAAGATTATGTAGAAGTTTTAATAATACTTATTCTTTCCATCCATGAGGAAAGAATATCTTTGTCTTTGATAATTTCATCTGTGTCCTGTTATTTCCTTTGTATATATACTTGTTTTAATTTATTTGTTAATATTTGAATCTTTGAAGCAATTGTGAATGTGATTTCTCTTAGCAGTCAATTTAGTATATTAGGCTGACGTGCAGTAAGGTTCTGTTTTACAAATATGGATATTTTGATCTATTGGTTTTGAATTATTTTGGCATTTATTTATTTGTCAATGTTAATTGCTCTTGCTGATCCTTCAAATACTACATTGAATACCAATGGTAAAGGGGGCATCTTGTCTTGTTTCAGATGAAGTGAAATGCTTTCAGCTCTTCTCCATTTAGTATGACATTGGCTGTTTGTTTTTTACATATAGTCATTATGATTTTGATTTATACTCCTTTTATACCTAATTTGTTGAGCATTTTGTTACAAATGGAATTAGAATCTTATCAGTGTTTTTTCTGCATATATTGAGATGCAGAAAAAATTCTATGAGATGACCATATGCCTTTAATTAGGCATTCAACTGATTTGATTTATAATATGCATTGATTTTCAAATGTTGACCCACTTTTGCATGCCATTAATTAATCAAACTTGATTGAAATAAAGAATTTTTCTAATGTGGTGTTAGATTTCATTACGTACTCATTTGTTTGGAATTTTTAGATCTTAATTTTGCTCTGTAATTTTCTATTTTGGGGTATCTTTGTTGAATTTAATGTTACACTTGATCCCATTGAAAGACTTTTCCGTTATCTCATACTTTCCAATTTGTGGGATAATTTTGGTAATATTGGAATTTGTCCCACTTTGTGTGTATGTGTGTGTGTATGTGTGTGTATTATGGCATTCAGATTTAAAGATACAAGATCCTATACTTCTTTTCAATGGGAGACATTTAATTATTCTTTCACTATTGTTTTTTGTTATGGGACTTTTTAAATTTTATATGTATTCTTATTTGATCTTGATAAGTTCTATGTATTTAGGAAATTATCTATTTCTTTGAGGTTTTTCAATTTATGTTTGCATAAATTTGTTGTTAGTATTTTGTTATGATTCTTTTTAATTCTGTGGTACTGGTAGCAATGTTCAATTTTTCAACTTTTTATTAAACCAAGGTTTTTGTTCTCTTTTTCTTTGTTATTATTTCTTTCATATTTACTGATTTTTTTAAAAATCAGCTGTTTGTTTTAGTGCTCTTTTATATTATATTTTGGATTAAATTTAAGGTATTTTTAGTGATTTTCTTATCTTTGTTCCTTCCATAATTTGGAGTTTGATTTGTTCTTTTTTTGTAAGTCCTTGACATGCATCTTGAATGTTTATTTGAAATCTATCTATTGTAATCTTCTAAGTATTTCTTTTGCTATGTTCCATAGGTTTTAATGTGTTGGGTTTACATTTGTTTCAACTCTTTAAAATTTGTCTTTTAAATTTTCTGTGTAATCCACTGGACATTCAGGAGACTGTTGTTCAATTTCCACGTATTAATACATTCTCTATTCTTTTTCTTTTCCTTTTGATTTCTATATTTTTTTGCAGCCTGAAAATATATATGGTATGACATTTGTGTAATTTCCTGAATTGTGACTTTTGGATTATAATATTTTCTATCAGAAAAAGTTACATGTGTTAATGAAAAGGATGTATATATTATGGCTGTTTTGTTAATTGTTCCTATATGTATGTTAGCTATATTTGCTGTCTGATACAGTTAAGCTGTACTATATTTTTGCTGATTTTCTGTCTGGGTGATTTGTCGATTGTTGATGGTAAGATGTGAAAGTTAGCCACCATTGTTTTGGAGTCTCTCTCCATTTAGGTCTATTGAAATTTGCTTTTCACAGTCTTACACTCTTTCATTGGTGTGTATACATTTGTGATTGTTATTTTTTCTTTGCTGCATTGATGCTGTTTTCAATAATAATCTCCTAGTTTTTCTGTTTTTATAATTATTTACTCAATGTCTGTTTAATTTGATATGTGTATAGGCAATCCTGACATTTTTTTTGTGTTTGCATTATATGTATTTCTCTAATCCTTTTGTAAGATTTATTTGTTGGTATTGGAAAGGCAGATTTACAGAGGGAAGGAGAGACAGAAAAATCCTCCATCTGTTTGTTTACTTCCCAAGTGGCTTCAACAGATGGAGTCAGTCCGATCTTAAGCCAGGAGCCAGGAGCTTCTTCCGGGCATCCTACTTGAGGGCAGGGTCCTAAGACTTTATCTTTTAATGTTCAAAACTTCTGAAACAATAGGCTATGCTCAGAGACTTCTTATTTTATTTTAAATACTCTTAAGGTAACTTCTACCCTATAATATGAGCAAAATCATCCCTGTGTTGATGTGTTTGTAGTTTTATTCTCAGTCCACTTATTTGTTGAGGTATCAGTATAATTAGACACAGAGAGATGGGTTCTAAAAAAGATCTCTTTTTTTTTAGAAAATATTTTCCATCTGTTTTTAAACTCACTGTATTCCTGGTGAAACTGCTAAATATATCTTGACAAGAGGATGCTAGATTTTCTGCCATTGTCTATACCGTATTGTTCCTATGTACCAATGTTATGATAAACTTACACGGCAGAATGATAGTTTGGTGAATGTTTTTGAAGAATTACACCCCTGTAATAATGTAGGGGGAAAAAGTAAGGGTAGGTGGAATGGGGGTGGTGGAACAGGAAATGCTGAGCCTGTAGAACTGCATCATGAGAAATAAGAATTAAATAAAACAAAGCAAAACGAAATACAATCACCAAATTGTCCAAATTATTTCTTCTCTAGCACTTCTTTCCCTTTGTTACTTGCATTCTCTTTTCACCCCAACTCTTGCAAAGTAGGTCTGTTGCAAGTGTTAAGACCTTGGAGCTGATCCATTTTCATTTGGTATTCATATGCTTGGTAATTTCATGAAGTTCCTCAATTTTCAAAATTATTTCTATCTCCAGCACAGATTTCTCTTATGGTGTCCAGGACTAAACATTAAAAGGATTATTGCTGTTTTCACTCTGATGTCTAATATTCAGATGAAATATATCATGTTGTAAACTTAATACCAGATACCTAAGATAATCTCTAATTCATGAAGTTAATCATTTTAGGAAGTTGATCATTTTAGGACAAATCTCAGGCCTCCTCTCCTTGTTTAGAATATAGCCAGCATCTGACTCAGTAGCTAATTCTGAAGATTAAGTTGTGTAATACACTGAATCATTTTAATACAAGTTACTGATATTTTTCAAATGGATTATTTCGATAATCTCAGAACTTGTCACTTTGTTGGGGTTTTCCTTTTTATTCTTATTTTTCTGGATCTGTTCCATCACTAACAAATTTGCAATGAATGATCCTATTAAATCTATAATCCTCATTAATAATAAGGTGATTTGTGCTTATTTTGCTTTGTTTCTGGCACAGAATACTGTAAAACACTGGGATCATGGGGTTCAGTGTGATATTTTAGTGGCTAAATCCTCGTCTTGCACACTTGAAAGGCCTTCTGGGTGCTGGTTTGTGTTCCAGCTGCTCCACTTCCTGTCTAGTTCCCTGGTTGTGGCCTGGGCGAACAGTAAAAGATAGCTCAAAGCTTTAGGGCCCTGCACCCCTGTGGGAGACCTCGAAAAAATTGCTGGCTCTTGGCTTCAAATTGGCTTAGCACTGGCTGTTGCAGCCACTTGGGGAGTAAACTAGGGGATGGAAGACCTTTCTGCATCTGCTTCTCTCCGTTTATCTGCCTGTGAAATAAAATTAATTAAATCTTAAAATTAAAAACAAAATAACAAAACCTCTAGGATCACTTTCATATTTGGGCTTTTATACCTTCTGTTATCTATGCCAAGGATGTTCACTCTCGGAATATTCATACTCTTTTCACCCTTAACTGCAAGTTTTGTAGGCAAATGTTATCTCTTCACCATAGTCTTTCCTCACCATGTCCTGAAATTATGACATGATCCTTTCTGCATCTGTTCTCTGCTGTATTTTTCTTCTTTACACTGCTGAAGTCCACCCACAGTGCATTGTTTCCTTATTTATTTTTTGCATTGCTTTTCCAAGCAGTATATATAAGTTCATGGAAAAAATGAAAATGATTTGTCATGTTTTATTTACTGCTGCATCCCAGTTTCTTTGAATAGTTTATTCTGGAGAGTGTGGAACCAATAAATATTTTAATAGCTTTGTTAATCAATGAATGATTATATCTTTTCATACTACAATAGTGGTGTGACAGGCAGAAAAGTTTATCTTCGATTTTATAACTAAATATGGGAGTTTATAGATTTTCAGAGAGATACTGGCATATTAGTTGTAAATCTGTACTGGGAAAAGTTAGCACTTTTATCCTCTTTATATCCAGCAGGAGAGTTTAGCCTGCAGCAGAATAGGAAAAAGTAAAAATCGGAAAAAAACCCAGTGTTGAGCATTACTACAGTGTGTTTTGTGAAATATCAGAGCAAAATTGAAATTGCTGTAACATAGCAACTTCTTTTGAAGAAATTACAAACTGTTAAAACTAGGGTGGGAATCCTTTTTCGCTCTCATGAATTGAGCTGTAACTGGGTGCCGTTCATTATGTTATGTGCTTATAAACCTAAAACCATTAGTGCTACTCCCCACCTTCAAATTGTGCTTCTAATTGAATGGCATTAGACTTACTTTACAACTAAGGAAATGGATAGCATAAGAAATGCTTTTTCTGTGAGCTGAGCTATTATAAATATCTTTTTCACATATATCTTCTCAACTGCTCTGTTTTCTTTCTCATACTCTGGATCATTTATCTTCACTTTTCTTGCCATTTTCAACTGTTTAAAGGTTTCATTTGTGAACACTACCTGGTGCAGCTTAGTTCTGGGCTTATACCCATCAGTCATTATGCTCTGTACCATGGCATGCATTTGTATGTTTGGTTTGTGAGGTGTATTTTCAAGACTTCTTGATCATGTACATTGCTTTGTAGACTTATTCCTATTGACTTTTTCCAGTCTGTCTCTTAGTTTCTGCTGCAGAGATTACATCACAAAAATGGTTTACCTTGCTGATTCCCTTAACTCAACAGTCAACTCTTGAGAAAGTGTACCTTGAGAGACCTTGAATCAAGCTATCTTCTGCCATGTTCACCTGCCCTTTGGAAAGCATCACTCTTTATTACTCCATCATTTTCATTCTACGGGCTAAGAAAAGAAGTGTTAAATATGCTTGAGACTGGAAAATTGCTTATAAATCTCAGAATGTCATCTACATAAACTTTTCAAAACAGAAGTGTTTAATTCTTAAATTATGCTTGTGAAATAATAAAACATTTATTCACAAGATAGTGTGGGAGGGCTGCCTGTACTTCATTCCACTTGCTTGCTACCTATTCCTTATGTAGAATTTTCCTGTGGCTTTACACAAAAACATAAAACCGTGGCATAAATTTGTGTGCTTCCAACTTACAAACTGGTTCCATGGATTGTGTCTCCATTGGCCATTGAAATAGCACATGAATAGGCAAGTCAGGCCTTCCTTGTATTTTAAACATGGGGAGTATGAAACGCCAAGAGATCTGTTGACTTGTCCATATACCGTGCTAGAAATTAGAAGCAGTGGACACTGTAAAAATCCTAGTATTCTTTGTTAAAAAGTGAGTGCTGTGTCTGCTTTGGGTACTCTGAGGTCCCTGACTCTGAAACAGAAGTTTCTGTCTGTCTCATTAAGGCAGACACCAGTGAAATAAGAACAGGCAGTGCCTGTTTCTCAACGTCAAAGCTTGAGTTATTGGTTTCTTCGAGATGATCCCATTTGAGAACTTTATATTTCTGGCTTGCTGTGAGTCAGTAATGATGATATCCATTTTGCAAGTGATACTAAATTGGGAAATTGTGATGAATCTGCATAGAATCTCTTATTTATAATTATTTGCCATAGCTTGCCATGCTTATACTTGTTTTATTTAGTGAAATGACACAATACCTGTGCTCAATATAATAGTGAAATATATACATGCAAAATGCTAAGCTCAGCAAGTTTTTTCTTTTTAATTTGAGTATCAAACGTAACTTTGAATTCCTGCAAACAATTTTAAAATGGCTTCATCAAGAGTTTTTAACAGATGCTTAAAATGACCTCTGAATTCAGATGGATATAATTTAATTACAATGAGTTTGCAATTTATGAATTTTAGATTTGTTATCTTTGTGGTCCGGTGAAATTATTCAGTGTCAGCCTCTTCAGTGATTGCTTGAGTCCTCTCAATGGATTCAGCTACCCAGTGCCACTGGATATCTGCAAACACTTTATCACATTGCAGTATTTCTGTTAGAGGGGATGTGATAGAGTCAGGTATGCGCCTATCCTGAGACAGGGTAAACAGCCATATGCTAAGATAAGGGATCACACAGACAACAGTCTGTGGAGATGAAGAGTCAGAGGAACAAGTGAAATCCAAGAGGGCAAGGTTATTATTGAAAGAATTTCAGAGAGTTAAATTTGAGAATTTCTTAATACATCTCCATGAGAATGTTGGAAGGGTAAAATGTGGAAACTGAACATTAAATTGCCTAAAATAATTCTTTCTATTCAACAGTAGTTTTTTTTTTTCTTTTCTTTTTTTTTTTTTTTTAATTTTCAAGCATGGTGAGTTTAAGAGTGTTGAACTTTATTCACGGAATTTTTAGACTTATCTTTGGAAACCAATTGAAGCGTTTAAAGACTTCTAAGCAATTGTGAAAGTTTGACTGCTTTTTTTAATGTCTCATTTTTCTTTTTTGAGTTATAAGCATCATATCATTTTTCCAGCTGTTTATCTTTTACCATTAGGAAATAGTTTCAGTGTTTGGGAAATGGGGAAAAGCTGCTGTCAGGTTAATTATATTGCTTTTCCTGTGCCTGATTAGGAAGCATCTACATATTAAAAAGAGTTCTTACGAAAGCTTGAATTGATATTGTTTTGCTTCAATATACTTATAAAACCATTGTCCATTTCTTAAGCAAATGATTCCTAAGCAAGTAAGCAAGCTAAAAATCTGTTTTAAAACTCTGATAACAAATTCTGAAATTGGGGTTTTATTGTATTTTAGAAGAACTGTATGACATATCTGTATATTCTTACCCAATAATAAATAAAAGTTCTTTAGAATTTAGCCACTAATTAGGGAATTCTGATCTTAGCTTCCTGTCTTCACTTTTTGAGCTGTTTAGTACATGCTATAAACCTATTAGTGCATAGCATAGCTAATTAATTTGTCATACGTATTCATCTAATCAGTATTGTGGTGAAATCATCTTATAGAGATCCATACAGATCACAAAACATAATATTTTCAACATAGTGATGTTCCTCCATTCCCTACAAAAAGGCATAGTATTTTTTGCTTTTGAATTAGCACATTGCCAATATAGGCTCAATATGAAGGGTATTACTAAGAGGGTAGAAATTCAAACCCTTTTGGAGGGAATAATTCAGTCCAACAGAATCCTTAGTACTGATAGAAATAGAAAGAGTATTTTAACTAAGCTGCTTACTTATCCATAATCGTTAAATGCCGTCAGCTACTTTGGAAATCTGTGAAAATCTATAGCCTCCGTCTCTAGAATAATGTTTTTAATTATTCAATGTAAAAAGGCAGTTATATTGAAATATAGTCACTAAAATATTTTATAATACATTTTTAATAGGGTGATATGTCCTGTATCATTATCTCTATCATGAGGTACTTCTGCTAACATTATTTTAAAATAGCAAAACATATACATAATTCTCAGTTCTTACAAGTGTAAAGTTCTTTTTAAATAATCTATTATGTTTGTCAGTGAAAAATAAAATGTATTGCAGTATGTCAGCATTCCCCCGCATACGTTCGTAAAGTGCATGTTATCCCTTGGCTATAAACTGATTTAGATGTCATGTTATATTCCTTAAGATCATCAATGCTTGATCTCTAAATATAGACATCATTTTATCAGTTTAAAACAGAAAAAAGAACCCTCTGGAATTTAGAATAATCAATTTAGTAATAATAAATTTAAATTATGCTACTTGGATTATAAATACATAAGAATGCACACATGGAAGCATACAGGAACAAATAAAATGTGATCCAATTTGTACTTCAATTTCTGTCTTTTTAGACAATCTGTGCCTGTTGGAAGTCAGTATGGGGATATTTTTATTTGAACATGTAGTTCAATTAATACATGTTGACTCTAAGATAGCTTGTTATTTAACAAAGAAAAATAAGTTACTTTGATTTAAGATAGCAGTCTTACAGACAATGCGATGAACAGTGTTCTATAAAAAAGATTAGATTAAATCTGTGGTTGAGATGTTTGTGGTATTTGTGGTATTTCTGTTAGGACAAATTGTACTATTCGTATTTTACTAAAAGTGCTGATAGACAAAGTCTGTGCAGCATGCCTCATTAAACCTATCAACTAAAACAAAAGGAAAATCTTTCTTGAAAATACTGTTACTGACTTCAGTTTAGGCAAAAGCTCTCAGGGAAAATTTACAATGTTGATTATCTATTTTAGTGTTACCGGGATGGAGGAGTTTGGATTGATATCATAAGCAGCTACCTTAGCATTTATAAGATATGTAGATGTGTGAGACCACTCTGCTCTAATGTATTAGTTACAGTGCAGGGGAGGATGGCTAAGATCCAGTCTTGTAACAGATATAGTATTGAATAGCAGGAGAAACTTAATTTTGTTGTCACAATGAAGATATTAAAGTATTTCATGTTTAAGAAATTTAGAATTATAGTTTCAAAAAAACAAAAAGTAATCAATAAAAGAACCATTGTGATATATCCAGATAATTGCATATTTTTCATCAGTGAAGAAAAAAAGAAAGTTCTCTGGACTGGGAAAGACCTGGGGAAATTTAAATGCATATTGGGACTACACACTGTATGGTTTCAACTATATAGTGTTCTGGAAATTATAAATCTCTAGGGAAATTAAAAAGGAGCTGGTCAAAATAGTTAGGGCGATAAAAATGTTCTGTGACACTAAAAAGGTTAGTACATCTCATTGTGTATTTGTCAAAACTCCTAGAATGCACAACACCAAGAGTGAGCCCAATGTAAACCTCAGATTTTTGTGAACGGTGTGTCAAATATTGGACTGGAAAATTGTAACAAATATACTGCATCAATGCAGTTTTGAAAAGACTGCCATGTAATGAGGGGAAGAACAAAGGAAAAGGGATATGTGGGGCTCTCACTGTATTGTAGACCTAAAAGTAAAGCTGTGTGTGTGTATGTACATGTCGACTTCACAACTTAAAAGACAGTCTGGCAGCACTGGGATGGGCCTCAGTGCAATAGCACTGTAGAGCTGAATAGTAACCATACTCCCTTGAATGACGAAGGATCGCTTTGCCTCCTTATCCATCTTGCTATGTTAGGAATTTGTTTTGAATCTTTAAGAAATTTAGGATTTGAATCTTACTGATTCATGGAATCCATCAGTAGGATTTAAAACAAAATTGTCATGGATCTACCCAATCATTCAAAGTCCTTTGCTGCTGTGAACTCTCGGTGAAGGCGCTGCTGCTTAGCAGCACCTGCTGGAGGTCAGACAATTAGCAGGTGGAAGAGGGGGCAATTATCTCTTGGCCTACCAGTGCTCTGAATGGCCAGCCTATACCAAAATATCTTCACATTGTTTCAATTGAAGGATATTTTCCACATGGGAATTAAGATTTGGAAGATAACTTGCAAATGGGAATTTAGATATTTTGCAAATGAGAATTAAGATATTAAGAGAAGAAATATCTAAAATGATGGAAGTGTTCATTGAATGTATTTGTTGGTCTCTCTCCATATTCAGTTTCCTGACTCTTAATTCTATCAGCTTTACGTTCCTCAATGCTCTCTCCATTATTCCAATCCCAGGATTCTCATCATTTGCTACCTTAGCATTTGTAAAGGCATCTTAAGTTATCTCTCTCATCGGTTTTGCAGTTTACTTTCTCTTGCATTCAGCCAGCTCGAATTTCTCAAGTCTTTAAGCATCTTCTAAATGCAAATATGATCATCTGACTGCCTTCTTAACATACTTCACTGACATTCTGGTCTAAATAGCTTAGCACCATTTCGAACTGTTTCAGACAACCTTTCCAAGGCCATCTGCATCTTCTATCTCAGTTACCTTATAATCTAGCCCTGCAGAACTGATTTGGCAGGTTTTAGATTTCATTTTCCACTAGTTAAACTCTTACCATGTTGTTCCCTTTGTTAGAATTTCCTTTCTTGCCTGAAAATATTCAATAAACATTCAGTGAACAGATATAGAAGTATATGAGTGAATGAATCTGTATGTTTAATAAAGAATCCTGTATTATTATGACTCATTCAAGTGCAATCAAATTATCAAAAGTGAAATAAAACAATAAATTGACACATGATATAGAACTTTAGTTATTCTGTCATAATCACTGTAATATTAAATGTATTCAAGAATTGTTTTTCCTGTGAGAAAGGTTGGGAAGAAATTAGGTACAATGAGGAAGGTGATGTTTCAAAATGGAATGATTTTTTTTTCAGGATATTGGATTACAAAGAAGAAACTTCACTGTTATTCGTTGTACAATAGAATGCTTAATTTTTGTTATGAAATATAATATAAGGACATAATAAATGTTGATTTCTTAAGGTTTTACTTTGCATCTCATTTATAATTTAAATGGGTTTTAACCACAATTTCCTATCTTCATAGAGCACCTTTTCAAGAGAAGACATTTCAGTGACAGTAATTTTGGCTTTGGGACCATCTTCCAAGATATAAATCCTGAAAAGGTTATTTTAACCTAGCTTTAACATATTTCTATTTGCTATTTGATGGCATGTCCAATTGAATACTGTGCGATTCAGATATATTTGGACACACATTTCTCAAAAGATGGTTTAATGTGTATTTTATTGTATGCTTGAGTTGGAAACAAATTTCACAGCAAACTTCACAGAAACTTGCTGTTTAGTTTGTAATGTAGTTCACATACTCAGCATTGATACCAATTTATGAAGGTGTCATCAAGTTTAAAAACAACCCTAACACACATCATACAGATGGCATTGAAGACATCAATGCCTGAAAAATAATGTGTGACATCTGCAAATTTCTCGTAATCATTTCAGTTTTTTTGCTTTCTTAAACTATTTCAAACTCATAAATGACATGGTAATGATTTTCATAATTGTGATTTCATTTTCTGTTATTCTATTTCAACTAGTATATAAATTATGTTTTAGTTTTTCAGTTTATTTGTTTAGTTTTTGAGGCTCTTTTCTCCAGACAGTTGAATAACACATTTATTTCAAAAACATACAGGAAAAATACACTTATAAGTGTGGGTAAGGATTCTAAATATTACTACCAGAAATGCACATTTAAAATTTGCTTTTCCTAATTCCACATTCTTTTTCTGAACTATTATTCTTTTGTAGATATATGCATTTTTATGACTGTAGATATATGCATTTTATGACTTGTATGTGTTGCATATGCAGATTTGATGGATCGGGCTCGCAGATCCTTTTCTGTTGTGTATGTACTTAATTTCATGGCTATTTTATGATGTCATTAATTGTAGATCTTCATCAACATGTCAAGGATAAATAAGTGTTAGATGAATGTACACTGCTGGTCTCACCCTTAAACATCCTCCTGTTTCCCCCTCCAAACCACTCAGTCTCAGCCCACCCACTCACCTGCAAGTGCAATGGGCTTGTTCATGGAAGTCCCTTCTTTCACCTGCAACACAGGTTCCATCTTAATATAATATTTTTCAGTATTCAAATCCCAATGTTATTGTTTTGATGTCACTGTTTACAAGTTTGTATAGGATGTGATTTGAAACAAATAATTATAACAATAGCTATTTGTAAAATTTTAACATTTATGTCAGAGTAAAAAGTGGTTAATTGGCATTTACGATGTTAGATGCCTTTGAATCTAATTTTATACTTTCCTTAAATTCTGATGTTGATATCTTTACTTGTTTTTTTATTGCCAATTATTTGACTTTGAATATGAAGAACTGCTTTCAGTGAATATTGCACAACACATTTTGTGATGATGGCTTCTCTTGTATTTTTTTTACACTGAATCTGAAGAATTACATTACTGGATCTAGTGTTTTCTGTTGGCTGTACTTTTGTTTCATCATTTTGAAAATTCCAATTAATGCCATCGTAGATGACAAACTTCTGACAAATTCACTGACTATCCTAAACCATTAATCTGTTTAAAGTAAATTATTTTTCTCTTCCCTCATTGTCATTGACTCTGGAGAACTTGATTATACTGTGTCTCTATGAAATCTTCCTGTTGCTCAAATAGCAAAGTATTTGGATTTAATGGACCTAAATGTTCATTTCCTGTACCCGACATGGACAATTTTCTATTATTTTTTTTTTCAACCTGCTTCTTGTTCTTTTCATTTTTCCCCATTCTGGGTCTCCTTTAAATTTTACTGTCTGCTTGATGATATCCTATTAGTTGAGTTGGCATTCTTGGCACTTTTGTCATTATTATTTTATACTATGCATAATTCCAAGTAATCCTTGAATATGCCTGCTTTTTTCTTTCTATTTGATTGATTATAGTATGTAAGCACTCTTGTATTTTTCATTTCAGACAAAATTTGAATATTCCAAAATTTGAGTATGTTGTGGGGCATTTTTCCCTGTTTTCATAGTTTTATTTTGTAATTGTCTTGGTTAAAAGTTATGCCTGGCTGCTTCATTGCTGAAATGCCCCAATTCTGGAACTGAGCCAGTCCAAAGCCAGGAGCCAGCAGCTTCTTCCAGGTCTTCCACAGTAGTGCAGTTTCCCAAAGCTTTGTGCCATCCTCTAACGCTTTTCCAGGCCACAAGCAGGGAGCTGGAAGGGAAGTTGAGCAGCAGAGACATGAACTTGTGCCTGTATGGGATCTGGGCAGGTGTAAGGCAAGGATTTAGCCACTGAGTCATCATATCGAACCCCTGTTTATCTGCCCTTATGAGAGGAAACATGGATCACTGAAGTCAAAGTGAAATCTAAGGCTTGACTTTATAATCTCATAGCTGTCCTGTGTTCATGTGTAAACACTGCCTTACAAAGATGTATTTTGGAGGATAACAAGAGGGGAGATCAAAAGAGGCTTTATTTATTAAGAAAATAAGATTTTACTAAGGTGGTCTTAATGTAGATGTGCAAGGTAGTACAAAATGTTGGCAAGTGTGTGGGTTTGTACGGGAAGGAGGCAAAAGAGGCAGGATCTGGCCAAACTTTAGCACACTGGCATATGCAGGAGCCCAAATGGAGTGTGGACCATGCTGTGCTTGTCTATCACACTTAACAGTTTCCATGAGTCATGGATGGGAGTAGACTGGGAAAGGCAAAGGCTATAGCACTAACCAGTGAGAGCTGAGACTGGAGGTGGGCCTGGACTGGGCAGACTGCAACATCCAATGGCAAAGGACAAGAGAGAGAATGAACTGTGCTGAGCTGAGTCAATACAAACATTGGCACACCCAAGATCTGTGGCTGTACACAGGCCTGGTTGAAGAGCTAAGGGGATTCCCTGGCTGCGTTGTGGATCCCTCCAGTGAGTGTGAAAGTCAGAATGGGGGTTGTTATATTGGCTAGACATGACAGCAGTGTCCCTCAACATGGATATGGATTAGGACTTGGCAATACCAGTTTAGCTAAATTCCAGAACCCACTGGTGCTGTGGAGAGTCAGGGTGGGTGTAGAATGGGTTGGCCAATGCTCTACTCGTGCTGAACCATGAGAGAGCTGTGTCTGGGAATGGATTAGGTGTGACTGGGCTGTAACATCTAACAGTAAAAACTGGAATGAATATGGGCCTGTTGGGCAAGGCCACTGTTTCTGCTAGGGCAAGAGGTGGACTAAGTCAGTTTGTGGCAAGGACCCACCAGTGCATGAAATATGCCACAGGGAGAAAACCTGATATAACAATTTTATTTATACAATGTAGTAACTAATTATAATGAACTGGAAAAAATATTGTTTGCAGTTAAAACTCAATTTTTTTTTACTAATATTGTTAAAACTCAGTAACTTTTGTTTTCAATGTTAGATTGTCTCTTTGGGGAAAAATATATATTCACTTTAAAGCAAGCAATAAAATCTAATTGTTACTTTAGTACTAAAATACTTATCATTGAGAATAATATTAATGTCAATAGAGAAATACAATGAAGAACATTGAATACTTACAGGTAGCAAAGTTTAAAACATATTTTCCTCCAATGAAAAAATCTTTTAAAATAATGCAATATTTCCCATATTCCAATCCCTGTTTTAAAATATATTCCCCAAGACATTATCAATATTAAACATTTTTTTCTCTGTATGTTCTACAAGACTGTAAAACTGTATACAATGGTAAATTATTAAATATAATAGTATATCCTTTCCAAATTGATAGCTCCCAATATCTTGGTATCTGAAGATGGGGTATTTTGGAGATTATATATGTCATGTAGGTCACTGGCCTGAGGGGATTAAAATTTTTACAGAAAATATCAAAGATTTCTGTTGTATGCATAGTGAGGAGTTGTCAGTTGAGCACATAGGAAGTCCTCATTTGGATCTGACCATGTGCTCAGATCTCATCCGCAGCTTCCTGAACTGAGACAATGGATTTACATTGTTGATGCCCCAGCCTTATTCCAGTCTATGATGCACGGTTATGGAATTGGAAGCTTACTAAGATACCTCAATTTTGAACTTAGAAAGAATCTAGATTGAGCTAAAATGCTAAATGTTAGTGCCATGAGCAAAAAAAAATTAATATATCACGAACCATATTTTATTCTGCTACTTAGTGGAGCTGGTAGGAGAAAAGTTTGGTGATAAGTAAATATGTTTGACAAGCTTTTAAGTTTTTTTAAGTTAAAAATTTTAATCCTTCAAGTTATAAACGACTTAAAACATACTTCTTAATGTTTAGTGTGTTTGCGATAGACAAATGGTAGCTACTTACTAGATACCTTAACAAAAGGGAACCTAAAGCTAAATAGAATGATGATAAAAACTTGTTTTATAAAGATAAACATAACATTTTATGTCAAATTCAGTCACACACCATTTCATTATCTCATAGGAGAAATCCAAAAATAGAATAAAATTTTATGTCGTGTTCATTCACCCACAAATTTCACCACATTATAGCCAAAAGCAAGATAGGAATTAGAATTTGTCACCTGTAATGGTGCTGCTCATTTTGTTTCCTAACACCAGCTTTAATATATAAAATAAAAGTGGTTGTCAAAACCCAGGAAAATCATTAAAGTTAAGCATTTTTAAAGCTACATTGTCACATTGTAAAAATATCTTATTTGATACCCTCCTTATATATTTATTTTCACTGTCTTGTTCTCAATATAATTCCCTGAATTCTCCATAGAGGGAAGCTTGCTTGCAGCAGGATTCATGATTTGAAAGGACTGTAACTCAATTTTCTGATTTAATAGAACAGGGTTATTCAGGCATGAAATTACCTCTTTCATGTAGAGCAATCCGCTTTGCCTGGCAAGTCAAGGCTCAAAAATTTGATGTCTGGTGTGATTACAGCTGTTGACCCAACCAATTGTTGCTAAAATCAGAGTTGAGCTTTTCTGTATGCCCCATGAAAGACAATATGTCTCTTCAAGAATCAAAAAGATGGAAATAGATATTTATCTCTTCTTAGAATCTTAGAACTGGATGACTAACATATTCATGTACGAAAATTCAATATTATACTAGTGCATCTTTAAAATGTTATGATTTGGGGCTTGGCACAATAGCACAGTGGTCAAAGTCCTCGCCTTGCACATGCTGGGGTCCCATATGATCGCCAGTTCTAATGCCGGTGGCCCCACTTCCCATCCAGCTCCCTGTTTGTGGCCTGGGAAAGCAGTCAAGGATGGCCCAAAGCCTTGGGACCCTGCACCCTCGTGTGAGACCCAGAAGAGCTCCTGGCTCCTGGCTTCCGATTGACTCAGTTCCAGCCGTTGTGGTCACTTGGGGAGTGAATCATTGGATGGAAGATCTTCCTCTTTGTCTCTTCTCCTCTCTGTATATATGACTTTCCAATAAATAAATAAATAAATCTTTTAAAAATGTTATGATTTTTATTGGCAATTATATTCTCTCATTAGACATAAAAGAGTTACTTTTGATAATGTTTTTATAAGAACTACAAATAAAACAAAGCCTAATGTAGTTGTTTATATGCTAAGTGATGAGTAATCTGCAGCCTTTTGCTTTTTCTTATTAAATTAATGAAATATTTCATTAGTTTTTAGAATGTGATATTTTATCATGAAGTGCCAAAAACTCAGATCTGTTTGTTTACATTTAGATCCATCAAGTTTAAACTGCCAATTAGTTATATATATATAATATATATTTATATCATATGTATTTATATGATATATTTATATTTTATATATTACATTAAATATATGGTATATACACATTTTGATAATTAATAGTATTATGAAATAAATTGGATATGAGTAAGTATGATTATATGTATTAAATATATTTTTGTTATTCTTCTTACCTAGCAATTAGTTCTATTTTTATCAAAATCTCAAGTAAGTTAGCTCCATTTGTCTATTCCAGATACAAAAAATGTTATGGAAAAAGTTCTAAAGTTCTTGGGGTCCACCTGTGTGGTAGGGTCTGGGTTCCTGAGCTCCTGAGTTGGATAATCAGGCAGGGCTTTGATCAGCTGGTCCAGATCATTGGGCCTGCCTTTTAGGTGGGTGTCAGGTTTGTGACACCCAGTGGTGTGGGGCTATCTGGAAGGATTTGGGTCACCTAGTCCAGATCCTGGGGCCTACCTGTGAGGTGGATGTTGGGTTCTTGAACCCCGGGTCTCAGGGATCCAGCTGGGCTCGGGTCACCTGTCCCCATTCCTGGCGCCTGCCCAATGGGTGGATGCTGGGTTCCTGAACCTCAGATTTTGGGGATCCAGCAGGGCTCAGGTGACTTGGCTTGGATTGTGGGGCCTGCCTACAAGGTGAGTGTGGGGTTCGTGAGCCACGAGAGTTGGAAATCCTGCAGGGCTTGGGTCGCCTGGCCTGGGTCCCGTGGGCTGCCTACTAGGCTGGTGCTGGCTTTGTGAGCCCCAGGGTTGGGGATCCAGTGAGGCTTGGGACTCCTGGCCTGGATCCTTGTAGTCGCCTGCAAGAACACGTCCTACTTAATGAAAAAAGTGGAGCCATGGACACAGGCCCTGTTGTAAAAGGAGAATATGATGCTCATTTGATGCTGTAGCAGAAGAACAGAACTAACTACTGCAAATGATGACAGCAAAATGTTTCGCTGAATGGAGCCAATAGGCATTGGGAGGGTGGCGTCATTCTCGGATCGCTGAAACCGGCACACTTCGGAACTATCCAAATCACTTGGACAGAACCCTCGGAATATGTACATATTGAGACTCTGGGTTGATATGAAGTGGCTTGTCTCATCCCGAGGTACTGGGATGTGTGAAAGTCATGAGTGGCTTCCCCCTTTGTCTCTCCCCTTCCCCTAGAAACAGCAACAAAAAGAAATAGCAAATATGGAAGCAATGAGGACACCCAATTTTCCCTAAACCTGGACGCTTCCTACTCTGATCAACCATGAAATCATTATACAAAAATAAAATTTATTTTAAAATGTTATTTATTTAAACGTAAAGGTTGAAGGACTAACATTTTTTTCAATTTTTTTTTATTAATTACGTTGTATTATGTGACATAGTTTCATAGGTACTGGGATTCTCCCCACCCCTCCCCAAGCCCTCCCCCCCATGGTGGATTCCGCCACCTTGTTGCATAACCACAGTTCAAGTTCAGTTGAGATTCCCTCATTGCAAGCATATACCACACATAGGACTAACATTTTTTTTTAAAGATTTATTCATTTTATTACAGCCAGATATACACAGAGGAGGAGAGACAGAGAGGAAGATCTTCCGTCCGATGATTCACTCCCCAAGTGAGCCACAATGGGCCGATGCGCGCTGATCCGATGCCGGGAATCTGGAACCTTTTCCGGGTCTCCCACGTGGGTGCAGTGTCCCAATGCATTGGGCCGTCCTCAACTGCTTTCCCAGGCCACAAGCAGGGAGCTGGATACGAAGTGGAGCTGCCGGGATTAGAACCGGCGCCCATATGGGATCCCGGGGCTTTCAAGGCGAGGACTTTATCCGCTAAGCCACGCCGCCGGGACCAGGACTAACATTTTTTTAAGGAAAATTTTAAATTGTTATATTCTGAGTTAAGGCTTTTGCGTAACAAATATAATTTTACACCATCCTTCACCAAGAACTTTTTTAATATTCTATAAATATACAATTTAAAATTTCACATTAATAGTTTTCAATAGGGTAGGCACTAGAAATAGGATCTGTGACATTCTGTGGAATGGCACCATCCAATGTAACAGTGTAGGGGTCCTGAGTTTAGTTTTGCCTTCACTCCTGATTCCAGCTTCCTGATATTACATACCATGGAGGTAACTCACATAGCAGGGCCTCTCATTTGGCAGACCTAGACTACAACTTTGTCCAGCTCCAACTGTTGTAGTTATTTAGGAAGTGAGCCAGTATTGGTATCTTATATTCTGTGTGTGTGTGAGTGTGTGTGTGTGTGTTTCTGCCATCATTCCGTTTCTACCTGTCCCTCCCTTTCAAATAAATATTAAAAGTAAATAATTATCAGTAAGTCAAATTCACAGCAGAAAAATGGAGAAATGTCAGAACTTATATTGTATAAAAGCTGTTGACAATTGGTACATTGGTTAAGGTTTAAATGTCCTTTGCATTAAAATATTTTGATAAGAATTTTATTTCTGTGTATGAGGTTTCTATACATTTTTTTGCTTAGAAAAGAAATAGAAGTATGCATGTATTTTGGTTGAGATCAAGATGAGAATATTCTCTATTTCTAAAGTATGCCAGTAAATTTTACTTGAAAATATACAGTGAAGAATTTATAACTGTATAAAGAAGCAGATGGATAGTGTTGTGTGTGTTTCAGCGTGAGTTCTGCGGTATAGACTTTGGTGATAATATTAGCTCTAGCTGCTTTTTTTTCATTCTCATTTAATAGAATCCATGCATTCAGTTCAGAAGTCTCCAAGTTTATGTTCTGTAAGTGATCTGTAGAATTAGTGCAGCCTTAAGTGGGGCGTCTTTCAGAGGTGGTAAGTGTATTATAGGCAATTCTTGGTTTCTGAACACCAGGATGTATAAAAAGTGTTATTAAATTGTTATGATTTTCCCCTAAATTTTTTTCTCAAAAGAGCCTATTAACACTCAACCTATAGTTTCTGATTAGTCACATTCTTGGAACTTGATGGAGACTGACAAAAGTATTGTGCAGAAGCAGCTCTGGACATCCTGTTACACAATTCCCTAAGGCCTAACAAATAGTAACTAATGGAAATTTCCATTATCTATTTTGCTTGCACTTACTGATTTAGAGTAACTGACAAAAGCTTGTTTAAAAATGATTTATTTATGTTTATTGGAAAGGCAGATTTACAGAGGGAAGGACAGACTTGGGGAGTGTACCGTCCATTGGTTCACTCCCTAAGTGGCTGCAATGGCCAGGGCTGAGCCAATCCAGGAGCGAGGAGCTTCTTCTGAGTCTCCCATGTGGCTGCAGGGTTCCAAAGCTTTGGGCCATCCTTTATTGCTTTTCCAGGCCACAGGCAGGGAACTAGATTGGAATTGGATCAGCCAGAGATGAACGTGTGCCCATATGGGAGCTTTGTGTTTGCAAGGTGAGGATTTAGCCACTGAGCCATCATGTCAGCCCTGCTTTAGTTTTCATGTGTGAAATGATAAGTGTCCTCAGGAAAAAGACATCCTGGAATTCACTATGTGCTCCATCACTTCGTGAGCTTCTTTGGGAAAATTGTGTAACTTTTACCTATGTAAGCTTCCTATTCTTTGGAATGGGAATCTTAATATCAGTGCACCTTGTAGGATCATTGTGATAATGAGTTAACTTTAGAGTTGAATGGGTTAATTCACATAAGCTTATTGAATAATGCATAGCACTTGGTAAGTAATCAGTAAGTATTAGTTCATTTAATTTAAACATAATAATTGTATATGTTTGTGAAACATAATACAGTTGAAGCATGTATAGAACATGTAGTGATAATAGTCATCAAATCAAGATGTCTATAATATCTGTCACCTCAATTATATATCATTTATTTTAGTTGAGAACATCCCAAATGCGATTTTTTGTAGTTTTTCTGAAACATTCAGTGAATTATTGTTAACCACAGTCACTGTGGCTCAGAGCGGCAGAAATTACCCTTGTCTCTAGCTCTACTTTGAGACACAGTAACCAAGCTCTCTATTTCCTCTTTCCTACATTTTAGAACTCTGCAAATTGTTATTCTACTCTCTTTTTATACTATTATGCAATCAACTTAGTCACCACTCGTGCATGAAAAACAGATGGTACTTGAATTTTTTCATTTAAAATAATATTCTCCATATTTATTTATGTTGATGCAAATGACACAACTTATTTTGGTGACTGAATATTTAATTTGTTGTTTATATCATATTTTCCTCATCTATTAATCTATCAATGGACACCTTATTTTATTCCTTATTTTAGGTGTTGTGAATATTGTTGCAGTAAGCATGTGAGCACATACCTCTTCTGCACATTGATTTATTTTCTTTTGGTTGTGTGTCCAGTAGTGCAAGATTTGAATCATATGCTAGTTCTGACTTTAATATTCTCAGAAAACTCCATATTGTTTCCCATAAATCCTGTGTTAAGTTACATTTCCATCAGCAGTTTATAAGAGTTCCTCTCTGTCTACATCTTTGCCAATGTTTGTTACTTTGATATACCATCACATTGAAGCTTTCATTTGCATTTATTTCCCTGATCATTGTTTATGTTGAGTATTCTTTTATCTTTAGTGTATCTTTTTTGATAAATGTCTATTCATATCATTTTCCTTTCAAAATCATATTTGATATTGAGTTATTTAGATATCTTGGATATTAATTCCTGTCAGATAAAGAGCTTGTAGATACTTCTTGTCTTGTTTCAGGGTGTCTTCTCACTCTGTTGCTTATTACCTTTCTGTGGGAAACAAAGTTTTGGTTTGGGGTAATCTCGTTGGTCTCTTTTTGCTTGTGTTTTCTGTGCATCTGAGATTTTTTGGCAGTAAAAGAATCTCTTCTTAGATATCATTTATAATAGACATAATGGTACAATATCTGCTTAAAGCATTGATTCTAGTTTGTACATCAGAAACATCTAAAATTTAAAAATTAAGTTATTTTAATCTTAACTTAAACTTGCAAGACACAAGTTCAATCCTTCCTTCCTTGTTGATAGGTAAATGTCTTCACATTGTATTTTTTATAATTTCAAGAGTGAGTGTAACAGGCAGTGATTCGACTGTGATCTTAGAACATCCTACCAGTGTTATTTCTGCAGTTTTGATTCCATGTAGTAAGCTTATCATATTCCAACAACATTCTGTGCTTTGAGGCCTCTAAACCACTCTTTAATGTCAGTATTTTTCTAGTTATCTCAAATGAAAGCCTCCAGAAATTTATTTCATTGGGTTTATATGGGCAATGGAAAGAACAGTGAAAGTGTTTAAAACTTAACCACAAACCTGTACTATTGACAAACAATAGAAATCTAGATTTCTGTTAAGCCTTACAGAGGCACATTCATTTGCTCAGTGATTGGTGAAGAGCGGTTTAGATTATTTGAATTATGTCTTGCTTCTCTATTGATTTCTATTCTACTTGAGCACACAGTTGTGCTAGAATCAGTGTTAACTATTCAGGTTTGCTCTAATGTTATTATTAAGACTTATTAAAGGCCCTCTGGGAATCAATACTCTTCCAGGGCCTTTACATGATTTATAAAATAATGTAATGAATGGAGAACTATTAATATTGCTATTTCACCTACAGCCCGGTAGATTAAGGAATTTGCCTGAAACCACACATTTATAATTGATTCAGTCAGAATCTTAAACACCTCAGCTTCAACAGTCATATTCTTTCTTTTTTTATTCTTTATTTTATGTAACGGTTTATTAGGCATTGGGTCCACCCCCCGTTGTTCTCCTCACCAGTCGTTCAGTAGGTGCCTTTCAAGTACCCTCAAAAGTCCATCATACTGCCATTGAGGAGTCTCCCAACAATGTGGGGGCTTATCTGGCGTTTTGCTGTGATACCGTCTTTGTATTGCAAGAACGGGGATATGCTTTTCTGTTTTCACCTATGGACAGACATACTTATTTCCACTGTGCTTCCATTATATCTCCCCTTAGGTACAGTCCACCATGGGTTAAAAAGGAAAAATGAAGTGAAATGAAATTTTTTTTTTTTTTTTTTAAAGATTTATTCATTTTATTACAGCCAGATATACAGAGAGGAGGAGAGACAGAGAGGAAGATCTTCCATCCGATGATTCACTCCCCAAGTGAGCCGCAACGGGCCGGTGCACGCCAATCCGATGCCGGGAACCAGGAACCTCTTCCGGGTCTCCCACGCGGGTGCAGTGTCCCAAAGCATTGGGCCGTCCTCAACTGCTTTCCCAGGCCACAAGCAGGGAGCTGGATGGGAAGTGGAGCTGCCGGGATTAGAACCGGCACCCACATGGGATCCCGGGGCTTTCAAGGCGAGGACTTTAGCCGCTAGGCCACGCCGCCGGGCCCGAAGTGAAATGAAATTTAAAAAAATAAAATAAAATAAGTCTTCATCTCCATTGTGTTGCCAACCTCACAGCAAAGGTTTCAATGTGACGCTAGACTGGTGCAAAAGTGTCACCAATATCTTCCTGCAAAAATTAATGCTAGCGTGTGACCCATGTAGTTCAAATGGAAGTACAGTATGGACTAGATCATCATTACCCATGGGTAGTAGTAATAACAGTGATTAGAGGAATATTAACAATCTCAGTTTATCACAAGCAATTGGTCTTTCATGAATTATTGATTAATAGGTTACATCACAGGATCTTATTGCATGTAGTACAGACAGCTAGGAAGTGCAAAAAAAGATACAACTTATGGGTACAACTTTTAAACTTGACATCGTATTATCTTATATTAAGGCAAACATGATATCTGACTTTTGAGGATTGGCTAATATCCTTTAGCATAATGGTTTCCAGGTGGGCCTGCAATGCTATCTCCTTCAACCACAGCTTTTAGCCAGATGCTCTTAAAACCGCATCCTGTTGCAGACAACTGTCCCCTGAAAACAGAAACTCTTACACTGGATATTTTTTCTCTATCCTAGTTTTTATCCTTAGCCGCTAGCTTGTGCCAATACCTGCTATCTTAAATGAGAATTATATTATTATTTCAAATTTCAGTACAGTGGATAATGATTTTGTGTTTTCTTCTGAAAGCAGATCATAGGAGAAGCATAAATATTTCTGCTTTTGACACTATTTTCTTGAACATGATTAGATCATTCACATTAATAAATGTATTCAGCCGGGTAAACTAAAAAATTCCTGGGAGGCTATAATTATCATAAGCTTCAAATTAAAATTCATCAGATAAAATACTTCACCTAAAACTCAGCTCTTACCATATTATTCTGGTCTTGTCAAGCCTTCATTTCAGATTTTCAGTACTTTCTCTAGCAAAATGTTTTATCTTTATTTATGGCCGTAGGTGTTCCATGAGAACAAGATGTAGAGTTCATAGTGTCTCTGCAGCTTTTGTTATAATCTCAGGTAAAAGTTTTGTTGAGTCTTCCCTATCTCAAAGTTATATATTTTATATATATATATATACACATACACGCACATATGCATATAGAGAGATAGATATACATATACACAAAGACACACCTATATGTGTGTGTGTGTTTCTCATTATAATGTTCCAAAACTCAAGATTTTCCACTTCAGACTTCCTCGTTCCTATCCTACCCCACTGTTTTCCCTCATATTGTGGTCAGTTCTATAGATGCCATACAGTTCAGCACTTTGAGAGGAATGACTTTGCAGTTGTATAGAGTCTATTCTACTGCCCTATCACTCCTTTACAATAGTGCAATTCCAGCTACACTCTGTATGATTAGGATGAAACTGAGCCAATCAGGTTTGAAGCTGAATCTAAAAACGATGTTATCATGTCCAAATTAATTTTATCACACCTCTTTCTGTAAGTCTGAATGAATAAAACATTACAAATATTTTCTTCTGTTTTCTGAGTACTAAGCATCCTATTTCCTCTAAGTGCTATGAAAGAAATGTGATCTTTTTTTTTTCCTGGAGCACTGGGACACAAGATTTTAAAGCCTAGAAATATTGCAAGCATTTCTTCAAAGGATTATTATTATTATTTTCATGCTTTTTGTCATTTGTTTTTATTACAATATGTATTTATTAGAAAAGCATGAGAAATGAATAGAAAGAGATACAGAGTGAAAGAGATATGTATCTTTTTTTTTTCTGCTTTTCACTCCACAGATGCCTGCAATACTCAAAGCTGGGCCTGATAAAAGTCAGTAAAAACCATTTAATCTAACAAGGGCCCTTAATAGGGTGGCAGGGGTTCACATACTTTGGCCATCTTATGCTGCCTTCTGAGGTGTATAGTGGGAAGCTGGATTATAGGAAAGCCTTTACAAAACACAGATCCTTGGGCAATATGAAAACAGAAATAAAAACAAGTATATGAAAATATGCTCAATATCACTAGCCATTAGGGAAATGCAAATCAAATTACACGAGAGTATCACCTTATCCCTCCTGGAATGGCTGTCATGATATGGAGAAAGTTATCATTGCAGACAAGGATGTTGAGAAAGTGGACTCCTCTTCACTTCTGGTTGGAATACAACTTGTTATGGCAACTATGGAATACCAAGAAGAAAACTTTTACATAGCCCAGCAATCTCGCTACTGGGTCTATATCCAAAAAAAAAAAAAAACAAAAAACAAACAACGAAATAGTAGTATCAAAGATATCATTCTTCTGTGTTTATTAAAGTCCTATTCATAGAGCCAAAATACAGAAATCTAGCAGGATGTCCTGCAGGAGATGAATGCATCAGGAATATGTGGCATATAAACATAATGGAGTACTGTCCAGATGTATAAAATTTGATATCTCATGATTTGCCACAAAATTGATGTATCTAGAAGACATCAACTTACAGGAAATAATCCCAGCACAAAAATAAAGATAAAGCATGCTGTTCCTCCTATATGAGATATGCTTAAATCCTTTGGTTGAACAGAGAATATTGGTTACTAAAGGCTGGAGGATTAGGAAGGGTAGAAGGACTTTGAAAAAAACATAGGGGACATGGATACAGTTCATAGATTTTGACAAATAAAGCTGACCGAGATGTTAGCAAGAGGGAAAGTTGGGATTAGGTTTTATAGAAACTCGGTTCTACTTCACAATTTTTGTTTAATAAATTTAAAACTTTCTGAAATTTTTTCAGAAAAAGAATCAAGGCAACATAAAGTTAAACACATGTCTGAAGACTTTGATTAACTCAAGATAATGAATGCCTGTTGGGATGTTTACTGGGGGATCAGAGAGAACATGTATAAAACCCTGGACTCAAATTTAATTGTTTCTTGCAGTAACTACATATTTTAGTGTCAAAACATGAATAATTCAGTTATTTCCTGATTTATTCATGAATGCTTTTTAGACATTTAATGTCTAATGATTGTCTGCATATTCTCCATTTAACTGATTTTTTTTGACAGTCATCCAACAGAATATTTATTGTCATACTCTTGATATTATTTCCAATCCTCTTACACAAAGTAATGGACAGTTACACAGTTGGGTATTAGTCATAGATTCTCAATGTAAAACATCAAGTGATTCATCTTTAGTCAAATTGTACTTGTATTAACTCATTTCTTTTTTTTATATTATATATATTTTTTTATTCATTGATTACATTGTATTATGTGATACAGTTTCGTTGGAACTGGGAATCACCCCACCCCTCCCCCGCCCTCCCCCCATGTGGAATGTTCCACCTTGTTGCATATCCACTGATCAAGTACAGTTGAGAGTCCCTCTTTGCAAGCATAAACTAAACATAGAGTCCAACATCTTATAGTCCAATCTAGTTCCTCAGCTTCCTGGGGAGACTCTGTCCGGTCCGAGGGCAGAACCATCAGATTATCAACCGGATCAATTAAAGGCTCCAACATACCCTCAGCAACAATTAACTTCGTTGTGTAACTAATGGTTATAGTATTGAGTAAGCAGTATGTTAAAAACAATCGCAATTTCTTAACCATCTTCTGTGATCACCTCATTGTCAATTCAGTTTTAGTTTATATACATATAACAACATATAACATAATATACATAAAATAACATGTTTTACATAACATCATATCCTCTTAAATTAACGCAAACATGTGGTATCTGACCTTTTGGGATTGGGTCATTTCCCTTAGCATTATGGTTTCCAGTTTGGCCCATTTGGCCACAAAGAACTGCATTTTGTGTTTTTTTAATAGCTGAGTAATATTCCATGGAGTAGATGAACCATAGCTTTCTTATCCAGTCTTCTGCTGATGGGCATTTCGGTTGCTTCCATGTTTTTGCAATTACTGATTGTGCTGCTGTGAGCATAGGGGTGCATGTTGGTTTCTCATAAAACAGGTGTTTTGGGCATATTCCTAGGAGTGCTATTGCTGGGACATACTATAGTGCAGTGGTTATCAAAACAGCCTGGTACTGGCAAAAAAAAATTAGAGAAGAAGATCAATGGAGCAGAATAGAAACACCAGATGGGAACCCACACAAATACAGCCAAATAATCTTTGACAAAAAGACAAATGACAACCCAGGCAAATGGGAAGGTCTGTTCAATATATGCTGTTGGGACAACTGGTTGATAGCCTGCAGAAGCAGAAAGATAGACCCACATCTCTCACCATACACTAAGATCAAATCCAAATGGATAAAAGATCTAAACCTACATCCAGAAACCTTCAAACTTTTGGAAGAAAATGTCGGAAATACTCTACAAGATCTAGGGGTAGGTCCCGACTTGCTAAAAAGGACACCAAAAGCATTAGCAATCAAAAGCAGAATAAACAAATGTGACCTCATCAAACTAAGAAGCTTCTGTACACTGAAGGAAACAATCAGTAAAGTAAAAAAGCAACCCACAGAATGGGAGAAGATCTTCGCGCACGACATAGGTGACAGGGCTAATTTCCAGAATATACAAAGAACTACAAAACAACCAAAATGTCAAAACAAACAAGCCACTCAAGAAATGGGCAAACACTTCACAAAAGAACAAACCCAAATGGCAAATAAACATATGAAAAAATGCTCAAGTTCCCTGGCAATAAGGGAAATCCAAATTAAAACATCAATGAGATACCACCTAACGCCAGTAAGACTGGCCCACATGAATAAAAGCACCAACAACACTTGTTGGCGAGGTTGTGGGGAAAAGGGAACCCTACTCCACTGCTGGTGGGGCTGCAGGTTGGTACAGCCTCTGTGGAAATCAGTATGGAGCACATTCAAATAACTGATTATTTTTACAACATGTTCAAAGTATACCATAATGTTTTGCCCTTATGGAAATAAAACTGGAGTATTCAAGATACTGAGGGGCATTTTTACCTTCTTATGCTTTTATACAGAGAGATTGGAGTCCAACGTGGGACTTTAATTATTGAGCCTTTCCAGTAGATTGTAAAACAGAATATAAATGTTATTTACTTTTCAAGATAAAAAGTAAAATAATTTAGTTATGAATTAGAAGATGCAAAACAAAATAGTTGAATAACCAAGGCATAAATAAAGTCATCTTACAAAGATAGTATGGAAATGTCTAGTATTTTATGTGATTTAGTTAACAAACAACATATGTTTACATGATGTCCAGGGTTGGTCACTTGTCCTAACTGCATGTTTGCTCAGTCAGGATGCCCATATCCCATATTGGAGTGCCTGGATTTGAGTTGTAGCTTTGCTTTCAATTCCAAGTTCTTACTGATGCTTAAAATGGGGACAAAGCCATTGATAATGGCTGAAATAGTTAGGTCTTCCCAACTGATATAGGAAACCTTGATCGAGTTGTTACCTTCCAATTTCAGACTCCATCAGCTCCAGCCCTGGGGAATGTTATAACCAGTTGTGGAATGAACCAGTGGATGAAAGTTCTGAATGTTCTGTTTTTTGAAATAAACAAACAGAAAATTTAAGGAATAAAATAAATACAGCTAATAGAGTGATTGACAGTAGTATTTTAACAAAAAATTAGATTTGATGCAAAAAAAAATTTAACGTGGTGGAATTTCAATTGTGTTATCTTGATAGAATACACATATTTTTGCACTTTTAATTAAAAGATACTAATTTGTTAATTATAGTTTTGAGAAATAGTAGAAGGCTTCCATCCATTTTTAATCATATTCATATCATTTTTCTTTGAAAAGTAATTATCTCAGGGGGCTCTGAAAACTAATTCTGTTCTGAGATTCAGGCCTCTCTTATATATGTGTTTTATCTAAATTTTAACATTTTCTCCTGACTGAATTATTTTCTTAGGATTACTGTAAAAAATGCAACTCAAGAATAAAGGTCAGCAAGTTGAGTCTAGGAACCAGAACTAATTGCACTTAAACAATTGTTTTAGGTCTAGTGTTATTTTGAAATAGATTTAGTCTTTGTTTTCAAGAATGTTTTCACTCTAATTTTTTTTTATGATGAAGCATAACACAGGCTTCAAGCATCTTGAGATTTATTAACATTTTCTTCCTTAACTCATTAAATATCATGACAGTTTCATTAATTTTATTTTTTTATGCAACTTAAATCTAAGATGCAGTAATTAGTAAGGGTTTTGCAGTTGTTTACCCTTAGAAACTAAAGAAGACATATCTTAGTAGAATCATTTTTAGTATTTATGTGTTACAACGTTTTTATTAGTGACAAAATATTCAGCCTTATTATATCATAATACTTGATTTAGGACATAAGCTGCAGAGACTTGTGGGATTTTGAGAACAGATATTCAAAAATGTGTTTCTTTTTAAATATATTTCTGCATTATTAAATTAATGCTTTTAAGCATAGAATAAGGATTTATTCATCTGAACTCTGTTTTGGAATTTCAGAGCCTTTCAGCAATCAAGGCACGGTGGAAAGCACAGTGAGTTATTCAGTGAGTTATTCAGTAATGCATTGCTGTATTCCTAAACTTTTAATTATAGAACACAAATCCCAGAGATTGTGCACAATTATTTTATTATACATAATCTCCTCAGAAATCGTAGTTTCATGATAATAAAGTGATTTCCATTAACAAAAGATCCATTTTGGGGGAGCGGGGGCAGGAGAAAGTAGGTAACCCCTAAAGGGAATTCAAATATTAGGGAAACATTAAGGCATTATATAAACGCAAGCAAAAAGCACAATGAGGATTTACCTCACCCTAGTTCCAGCGGCTATCAGTTAAAAATAAAGAAGAAAGACAAGTTGTGGGGAAAAGGTATTCTGACACTCTATCGGTTTTAATATAAATTAGTTCATGCTTTATGGAAGATAGTATAGAGATTCTTCAGAAATCTGAAAAGATTTCTGATCTATCATATGGCACATCCTATCCACTCTTGAAATACACATGTGGGGAATTTATTTGTATGCCCTACCTTATAATAGTTCAACTACTAATAACTAAGATATGAAATCAACCACATGTCCTTCAAATATTGACTACATAAATTTCATATAGTTACAATGAATCACTAATCAGCCATACAAAAGAATGAAGTCCTGTCTTTGGAAAAAAATTAAAAAAGGAAAGAAACTGGAGAAGAGTAAGCTTAGTTCAAAAAGCCACTCCCTAAAAGGCAAATATATATGTTCCTTGATTTTTGATATATATTATACAGAGTGCAAAGGAAATACAGTGTATCTAAGAGGATTTGACATTTTGAAATTTGATTAACATTTATAGCCCTTGTCTAAACTCTTGAGAAATAGTGTTTTTCCTACTGTGTGTAAAATGTATAAACAGAATGCCTTCAGTTAGTGAGTGCCATGATCAATTTCAGTCAGCTAGTGGGAGAAATCATGGTTAGTCTGCCAAGAGTTGCAATTGGTATTAATAATAGAATTGGAGTAATGATGCAGTGATGAAATTATACTTGGTAGATAATAAAGACAATAAAAAGTCTTACATGAATATATATTTATGAGGGTGTGTGAAGTAATTCTCTCTAGGAGCATGTTGAAACCCTGGCATGTCATAAATGCTTTGTGCTTGATTTGTTATCATTGCATTCTTGACAGAAATTTAATTTAGGGAGGAAGCTCTGAGACCAATACATCTGTTACCTGCTTTGTGAGGCATGGCATTGAAAACTGTTTCATACATATTAGCAATCATGATGAGAGAAAATTAGTAACTATGGCATAACATGTATGTCATCACCCTCAAACTTTACTGAAACTGGCATGGAATCATGCTCCTTAGAAAACTACCCAAATAGGCTTCTGTGATTTTTTACATAATGCATAGTTTGGCATCAGTGCATCTTCTTTTTTTAACATGTAAATTTGAATCCCGGGACCTACACAATGGCTCAGTGTCTAAATTCTTGCCTTGCAAGTGCTGGCATCCCGTATGGACCCTGGTTTCTTCCCAGTTGCCCCACTTGCCATCTAGCTGACTGCCTGTGGTCTAGGGAAGCAGTAGAAAATGGCCCAAATCCTTGGGTCCCTGCTCCTGTGTGGGAGACTAGACTCTGGGTTGGCAATGTTAATGAATTCCAGTCCATCATTCTTTGAAATAGGACCTTGTCAACATTGAACTTATTTTGTCTACTAGGTAGTGAAAAAAAAATTTCACTGTGCGGTCTGTAGTTTTGTTGTTATTTATTGCAACTGGACCCCAAGCCCAAGTATCTCAGGAGTTTAAACTTATTACCACTCCGTATGGAGTACTAGGAGGAAAGATGCAAACTAATGAAATCAAATGTAAGTTTTCTTCATCCGGTATCCAGTAATTGCCTCAAGAAAGCCTGGCAGAAGATGATGAGGAAATAAGGGTGCCTCTTGTTTACCTCCAATTCTATTTTCATGTCAAGCATAAGAATGATTAATAACTTACCTACGGTGGCTCTCTATCAAGTTTAAAAGCCTTACTATCAGTCTGTCCATTCTGATTTCACCAGTTGTGACAGAATTGTCATATGTCAATATTTACTGATACATAATTGCAGAGAAGGGTATTATAGCAGTTTTTCCCTTTGCTCCCAAACTTCTTTCTAGTTATGCAGTTCCTTCTAAGTGCAGTAGCACCACAGGCTGAAGCATATGCTTAATTGCTGATCCTCCCGGGAAATCCTCCTTCATCTGCTCCTCTTAGAGTTCTCCCTGCACCAATGAATGCCAAGAAATTTCATCAAGTCAATGCACTGGAAGACACTACTGGAACCTTTCCTGTAAACAAATAAACAAACTGATCAAAGGTGATTGTTGTGTTCTGGTAGGTTAAGGCTCTGCCTGAAATGCCAGAATCCCATATGGGTACCGGTTAGAGAGCTGACCACTCCACTTTGGATCCAGATCCTTGCGAATGCATCAGGAAAAGCAGCAGTGGATGGCACTAGTGTTTCAACCTCCACACCCACAGAGGAGATCCAGAGCACCTCTGAGATTGTGTCTACAGCTGACCCAGCCAGAGCCATTCAGGACATTTGGCTACTGAACAAGTAAATGGGAGATCCCCTTCTTGTCTCTCCCTCTCTGTCTCTCTGCTGGTTCACTACTCAAATGCACAAAGATTTGGAAATGTGGGCATGGTTAAGATGAAGCAGGAGCCTGGAAGTTAATTCAGATCTCACATATGTGTTTCAAGGAACATGCCGCTTATACACATCACTGCGGCCTACTAGGATATACATACCTGAACACTGGAATTGGAGGTAGAACTAGGATTCTGACTCAGAAACACCAGTGATGGATGTGTGTATCTTAATGACCACAAAACCACTAGGTCAATGCTGCTCCAGAATCTTTTCTAATTCTTTCCTTATATCCCACCTCAGTTTCACCCAGCTCCATAATGTATCCTAAATCACTTTGCTCCTCTCCTTCTTGAAGAAGTAGCTGCTATTTCCTTATTTCCACTGTTGGCTCTCTACATTTCATTATCCATCCAGTTATAAGAGGGGAGTTTATGCAAACTAACAACAATATTATGATTTATCTCAATGATTATTTTCCAGTGGATTCTAATCGCATTAAATAAAATGGAAAAAATGTCATTACCTTGCTTACTATGCCATTTATAATAAGAATTCTTCAACCTCTTTGATTGCACTTGGGTCATCATGTTCCAAGAAGCATATTATTGATGCAGATACACAGCCCATAATCTTCTTTAGTATTCAAATTCAGTGTTTTCCACCCTTTGGCCTCATCCCCTCTAGGTGGATAAATGACACTCCCCTCATTGTTAAAATATCAGTTGAAGCTTCAGCCACTTTTGATAGGCTTTCTTTAGTCAGCCTTTGATGGCACTTTTTCACAGATATCTTGTGTCTTATGCCTTTGTCCCCACTAATATATGTCTTACTTTGTGTTTTTCCACAAAGGTCAGTTTACCCTTCTTCTTGGGGGCAATTATTGAGTTTTAAAAACCTACCATTGCATTTAACAGATTGTATTTCTTTGATGGGCAAAGTTAGAGAGAGACAGAGAATATCTTCTATCTGATGTTTCACTCTCCAAATAGCTGTAATGGCCAGAACTGGGCCAGTCTGAAGCTAAGAGTCTGGAGCTTTACCTGAGTCTCCCATTTGAGTGCAGAGACTCAAAGACTTGAATGATCCCTACTTGCTTTCCCAGGCCCATTCTCAGAATTGTATATCAGTTGTGGGCCAACTGGGATTTCAACTGGTCTACATTTGGAATGCCAGCACTACAGCCTGGAGCCTTACCCATTATACTACAGCACATGCCATGGTAATTATTTCTCTACATGCAGATCTAGCTCTGGAAGCTTAACCTGACATTCTTCATTTGCCCCACAGGGGCATGTTGAATGAGTAATGATGGATGTATACCTTAATGTGTATATTAATATATGAATGAGATTCTTTTACAATTCCATAATCACTGTGTCGTCATGATCCATTTTAATTGCTCCCAGTGTTTCTTTGCCACAGAGCTTTAAACGTGGCTGCTTAAAATAATTGTGCCCTGAAGTACTGATATCCATTTTACATAAAGAATAACTGTTCCTTTTAAGAAAGTACTTTTTTTATTCTTAGCCAATGTCTTTAATAAAGAACTCATTAGCTACTTTAACTCTACCGAACAGTTGAAATACAGTTAATTTAATAAAGTTGATCTATAAATAAAAAATAAGCATCTAGATTTCACAGAAAACATAATGTAAATTATTGTAGGATGAGCATAAATTGATCACATGTTGAAATGTTAATAATTTGCTAGTGGTATTTAGATTCATAAGATACACAAGTAAAATTGAATCATCTATTTTATATCTGATGTGACAACTGGAAAACTTAGAATCATATATGTGTGTGTGTGTGTGTGAGGTTTTCATGTTTATCTGTCATCTGTATTTTCTATTATAGTTATTGATGTAATTTCTAGTATGTCTATTATTTGTTCACACTTATAACAGTCATTTTTAATTCACCCAATATAGCTGTCAATGATGCTTCTCCTTAATCTGGAAGATGATTTTTACATCACATTTTGTGCTATAAAAGATGAGAGAACTCAATCAGAAGACTGTCGTGTAACTTTTTGTTTGTGTTTTTAACTAATCAGTAACCCTTTTTAGACATAACAACTGCAAGACCGTTTTCCTTAGTAACCACACTACCTGAAATGCCTAGGGATAATTTATTTCTAAAATTTTGGAATGTTTTGTGTCAGAAGATAATATAGTCTTTGGTTTTCTTGAATTACTTTTTAAAATTATTTATTATTTTTAATTCATTAATTGCATTGTATTATGTGATACAGTTTCATAGGTACTTGGGTTCTCCCCAAACCCTCCCACCATGGTGGATTCCTCCACCTTGTTGCATAACCACAGCTCAAGTTCAGTTGAGATTCCCCCATTGCAAGTGTATACCAAACATAGAGTCCAGCCTCTTATTGTCCAGTCAAGTTCAACGGCTTCTTAGGTATACCCTTTCTGGTCTGAAGACAGAGCCAGCAGAGTATCATCCCAGTCAATTAAAAGCTCCAACATACCATCAGCAAAAATTTACATTTTTAATCAATTTTTATTCATCATTTTCATTTTCAGTGAATTTATTTACAGGTTGTGAGTTACAAAATGTGAGGTTTTCATGTTTAATATTTTAGACAAATTTAGCTATTGAATTTAAACGCACACATACACATACATACAAATTTCTTCAGCTGAACAAAGGGTTCAGTTCTACATATGGCTTCTTACTGAAGCACAAATATTTATTGACTAAATGTCGTGGATCTGAGAGCACAATTATCTAACACAGTAAGAGGAAAGTGATATAGAAGCCATAGAAATATTTCCAGCCAACATAACTGATCAAATGTGTTCAACTCATTGCCTCATGTAATTTGCTATTCTGAGCTTTATTCTCTATTAGCTAATCATCTACAAAAATATCCTGTCATTCTTCTCTCCATTATTGTCTCTGTCAAACCCATTCTGAAAATTCTAGCAGATAATGAAATATAGTAAAGAGATAATAAAATACATAAAACATAACTTTGTAATTTTAAGCTTTTGTTTATTTAGTAACTATGAGCTCACTGGGCATACAAGCCTGGATAAGGATGATTAAACTTGTGACTAGCTCTCCAACATTGTATGTGTTTGTGTTTTAATCTTTATTTTAATTGGAAAGGCCATTTTGCAGAGAAAGATCTTCCATCCTCTGGTTCACTCCCCAAATGGTCACAATGGTTGGAGCTGAGCCGATCTGAAACCAGGGAACAGGAGCTTCTTCTAGGTCTCCCAAGTGGGTTCTAAGTCTCAACGCTTTGCACCATCCTTTACTGTTTTCTCAGAACATAATCAGAAAGCTGGATGTGATGTTAATATTTGCAGCTAGAGAATAAGCCAGGTGAGCCATCACACCTGTCCCCAACATTGCCACGTTTTGTCACTCTATATTCTACCATTATCAACCACATCATGTCTTTTGTGATTTCTTTTTTTTTTTTTTTTATTTTATCACAAAGTCAGATATACAGAGAGGAGGAGAGACAGACAGGAAGATCCTCCGTCAGATGATTCTCTCCCCAAGTGAGCCGCAACGGCTGGTGCTGTGCCAATCCGTTGCCGGGAACCTGGAACCTCTTCCGGGTCTCCTGGAACCTCTTCTGGGTCTCCCATGCGGGTGCAGGGTCCCAATGCATTGGGCCGTCCTCGACTGCTTTCCCAGGCCACAAGCAGGGAGCTGGATGGGAAGTGGAGCTGCCGGGATTAGAACCGCACCCATATGGGATCCCGGGGCATTCAAGGTGAGGACTTTTAGCCGCTAGGTCACGCTGCCGGGCCCATCTTTTTGATTTTCATATCCTACTCTTTTATGTTTTTCTCTAGCGAATATTTTTATTGCTCCTGCTAAAAAATCTTGTATTTATCATCCTTGTATCCAATTGTATGAGGCTGTTGATCCTGTATTTCCTCATATGATTGCACTATGAGACAAAAATTTTTCTTTACATCCTGTGTCTTTTTCCCAACCACAAAGTGAGAGTAACACATTACTTATTTTGGTGGAGGATCATGTAAGTTAATTCATATTACTGCTAAATAGTCAGTGGCCATTAGACACTAGTTGTGATTGCTACTATAACTTTTAGTAGTATTGGTAATTTACTATTAATACAGTATGTCATGTAATAGGTATTCACTAATTTTATGTAGAAGGAAGAAAGATAGTACAGTAAGTTTTGTTTAGGAACCTATAAAATGACTATGGGAAATTTACATAAATTAAGTTTAAGCTAAAATTAAATTTTGAGACTAGAATTATTCACCTATAGTACTGTCTCTCACTGTTTTGGCCTAGAACTTGATCACTGTTAGCTCACATACTGACTATCCCCTGAGAAGTCATTTAGAATAGTTTTGTGTTCCCTAAGAGATTATATTCAATATTTGATGGTATTGCAGAGGTGTGAGGGAGCTAATAGGTATAAAATAAGACATTCCAGTGCACTCTGTTTGATTTCCTGGAGTTTTACATTCATAATTTGTCTCTTGTTTACTTAAAATAATAAGCATCTAAGGTTTTTATAATAATTGTATTACAGAAATGATGAGGAAAGAAAATATCATAAAATCGATCTATATATTTCATTTATATTTATGTATAATTTGTGTTTATGTGTTTTGAGATAGTCTATTTTAATTTACATAGTAGTGAAAATCTTAGTTACATTGCAATAGATATAATATATGTTGTTTATAACTAAGGTTAAGTATGTTTTCTGGTTTCTTGTTGTAGCCGTAACACCAGATTCATACAAGATTTGTTTGATTTTGTGATCTGATTTTTGATGCACTGCATTGTTCTATTTTAGTCATAACTATATTATATGTATCTATATGTATGTGTATGTTCACCAATTGAATATTTATGGTTAGAAAATTATAAACTTGTATTTGATAAGGATCATATACTTTTATTGTATGAAGTATGCTCTAATATTACAGCTTACCACTATCACTTATCACACTTTAACAGCCTAATCTTAGAATATCCTACTCTTATTTGAATACTTTTTTACAATGAAATATAGGTCTGTAGTATCGATTTTTAAATACATAATGTCATTTTTCGAACTTACAGTTGTTTGTTCTTCAGTAAGAGGTAGTGATGTTTATGATGATTTATGAGTAGACCTTTACTGCTGCTTTTACTTCTGACTTTATAGATGTTGATTGTTTTCTCTAAACTGCTTCAATTCTAGATGAAAGAATCAGGATATATAGTGTGTTTGAGTACACTGAAAAAGAGAATATTTATAGCTTTCTGTGAAAAACAACAGGGCTTATGAACATAAAGAGGAAAGAATGAGTTTCAATAAGTAAAAGTAAATGAAATTCCTGACTGGGTGAAATGAGAATCCCACATCATTCATAAAAGCCATTTTAATTAAATCTCAGGATACAGTAAGATTTTTGCTGTGGTGGATGTTGTTGACCTATTTTTAGGTTATAAGCCTCAGTGGGAATGTAATGAAAGCTAAAAATCTTTCTCCCAAGCAAAATGCATGCATGCAAATAAATATAAACTTTTTTTCCATATAATTTCAGAGAACAGGACTCAAAGGGTGGACCTTAGGTTAATAACTTCTGCCTGAATCTATAACTTAGGATTCACTTTACTGAACTGCACTCAATTTTCATTATCTGTTGTTAAAGGACCTTTCCTTCTAAGTTATAACATGCTTTTACTCCTTATCCCTTGAAGTCTCTGCCCATCATTTACATAATGCTGATGGTATTCCAGCTTTCTCTGCTACAAAGTTTTTCCAGTAAAGAGATTTAGAAAATACTTCCAAGTTTTCAAAAACCATACTACCTGCCTCAGATATATTCATTTAGACATTGCCTCAGGATGATTATCTGTTGTTTTCTTTTAAAACCATTCTTGACAAGTTAAAATTATATGTATTTATGGGTACAGTTTGATATTTTGATATATACAAATGCAGAAAAGTTTATTCAAAATTGACTTAGTCATTCAGAAAAACATTTATCTTTTATACTAAAAATATTTGAGCTTCACTGTCTTAACAATTTCAAAATGTGTTATTAATTGTGGTTGCCATGCTGTGCAGTAGATCTTGGAACACTTTATCTGGATGTCTAACTGAAACTTTGTCCTCTGATTGACATTTCACTCTAACTACCATCTGTCAGATGCTGGTAATTACCATTCTCTCTGCTTTTCTGTCTTCAGTTCTTTTAGATTCTACATTTAAATGAGATCAAGCCATTTTGTGTTTCTTTTAAAAATATTTATTTATTGTAGATGCAGATGACAGAGAAGGAGAGATTAAATGGAGATAGAAAAATATCTTTCATTTGCTGATTCACTCTCCAGATGGCTGTAGTAACTGGCTGGACAAGGACAACTCTAGGGCCAGTTAGGTGTCAGTAGCTCAAGTATCTGGGCCACCTTCAGTTGCTTTTCTAGGAGCACTAGTAAGCACTTGGACCAGAAGTAGAATTGTGAGTAATCGGATCAACATTCTAAAGTGGATACTTGCATGACAGACTGCAGCTTAACCTGCCAAACACTGACTGCATTTGTGTCATGCTTATTTCTCTTAGTGCGGTTTTCCTATTTTTTTAAGATTAATTTATTTTTATTGGAAAGGCAGTTATACAGACAGGAAGAGAGTCAGACAGGAAGATTTTCCGTCCAATGATTCACTCCCCAAATCACTGCAACGGCCAGAGCTGTGGTAATCCAAAGCCAGCAGCCAGGATCCTCCTCCAGGTCTCCTAGACTGGGGCAGGGTTCCAAGGTTTTGGGCAATTTTGGACTGCTTTCTCAGGCCACAGACAAGGAGCTGGATGGGAAGCGGGGCAGCTGGTATTAGAACCAGCCACCATATGGGATCTGGGTGAACGTGCAAGGAGAGAACTTTAGCTGCTAGGATGAAGAACTGGGCATTCCTATTGGTTTTGATGTTGTTACAGATGACCATTTTCATCCTTTTTAAAGGGCTGGCAAGTTTTCAATGGTCATATACCACAATACTTGAAGGTCATGTTTTAGGAATTGTTTTAAAGATTAAGTGTGGCCATACTAGCTATAAATATTATGAAATACAGATTTAAAAGAAGAAGCAGTTAGTTTTGATTCTCTTGAGTTTGATCTGGTTTAATGCCTTTAATTTGGAAACTAAATGTTATAAAAGGACTAACAGAAAGAAATTACTAATTTGTAAACAATGTTCATAAAGTAAGTTCTAAAAATTAGTAAGACAGATATATGGAATATCTAGGCAATAGAAAACATTTCAATGGTGTAAGACATTCCAAGGGAAAAAGGTGAAATCTGATTAGAAAGGAAAATGTGACAGATTTTGAAAAGTTTGGTGTGGACATGCTAAGAAAATGGTGGCGGAATCTAAAGCTGGGAAACCTTTCCCTGCAAGAAATGCGTGAAAATGATGTTTTCATATTGTAGTACATCATGTCTCAACTTCAGGATCGATAAAAATGAAAAAAATATATAGTGCTTAATTTACATTTACCCAAACCATTTTGGATATTACAACTTGTTTTCATTGATTTGAGATGATTTGAAGAATAAGAATTTTTGTATTTGTCTCATCTTGCCTGCTCCTCCGTGTTTTCACGCATTTCACTGCACAAAATTTTTAAAATCCCTCATTCAATCGAGGTAGCTTTAATACTTAATGTTATTCATTTGAAAACTAAAGAGAAACAGAGATAATGCTATATTCCATTCAATTGTTTATAGCTACAAAATTTAATTTTTATTTATGTAATGTATACTTTATAGGTTATCATACTTGATAAGCTCAGAACATATTGAACTCTCTGTTGGATTCTTTCTCAGTGACAAACTGTACCATTCAGGATAGTATTCATTAAGACTGTGCCCAATGTCCATTCTTTTCCTATCTCATAACCAATAGCCAGTCCTTCATGAAATACTGTATTCAGGTTTTGCTTTTGTCCTAGCCTTCTCTTGGATGCGACCCAATCTTCCATCTCCTTAGCTTATATCTTCATTATTCACTAACATTCTGTTCTAAAATACACCCATTGATTCAGCCTGTGGTCATTGCTTGCTGTGCTAATGTTGTATTAGGTATTATTATTACTCTCCTCTTCCACGAAGAAGCTTTGTTCCTGTTCATAATCAGGGGAATTGCCTTTCCCTAGTATCAAACTATGTGTTTGAGTGGAATCCTCTATTTCCCACCTGGAGAAAAAAAACGGGCTATTGATGAGTGGCTGTTGAGAGATGTCTGTTAATTAGCCTAAGACTGGATACCTTTTGACCAAAGGTTTATGAGAGTTGTCACTGGACATTTCATTTGAGCTGTTGGAGATAGATATAAAATCTATATACATAATATATTTTGTATATTACGTTTAAACCATATATATGTAAATTATGTAGCATACAACATATACAACTATATATTTATGCATGGCGTACTTTTGTTTTTTAGATGTATACGTAAGCATATGTTTATGTATAACTGTGTGCACCAATATATATAACTTTATATGTTAACTATATATATTTATATATTTCTATTTATTAAGGTCTATATATTTGTATTTATTAAGTTGTGTTGAACTGTGTAGTACATAAAAGCCAACGTTTATGATAGACCATTCTTCAGCACCATGTAGAAAAAGAGAAATCGGGCCCGGCGGTGTGGGCACTGGTTCTAATCCTGGCAGTCCCGCTTCCTACCCAGCTCCCTGCTTGTGGCCTGGGAAAGCAGTCCAGGACAGCCCAAAGCCTTGGGACTCTGCTCCCGTGTGGCAGACCCGGAAGAGGTTCCAGGTTCCCGGCTTCGGATTGGCACAGCACCAGCCATTGCGCTCACTTGGGGAGTAAATCATCGGACGGAAGATCTTCCTCTCTGTCTCTCCTCCTGTCTGTATATCTGACTTTGTAATAAAAATAAAAATAAATCTTTGAAAAAAAAAAAGAGAGAAAGAGAAATCAACTCAGAGGAAGCCCTAGAAGGGACAGGGACCTGGCAGCATTTCCTGAGCACAGACAGATCCAGCCACATGTAAAGTTGCCACTCTCCCTTAACTTTGAAAGCTATGAGTCAATACATTCTGTTTTGTCTGGCCATTTCTGTTACATTTATGCAAAATTCTTTAACATGTCACCTCTAGTACATTTGTTTTTCACTCTCACATTGACCACTACCAAATGAATCATTAAAAAATAAAAACCCGATCCTTCAACCCCCAATTCAATATTCACTCTGTGAAGTCTTGGGCTAAAACCAAATGTCTCAGAGTTATGGAACAGAAACTTTCTTCATTTTCATGTTTGACTCTTGGCATATTTCCCCCCAAATACGTGTTTTTCCGTGCTAAGTTCAGTTGTCATTATTTGTCTCCTCTTAGCTACCATCATATTGTATATGTGATAATCCATGTTTGTATCTTTCATTCACTGGGAATTCCTTTCTCAAAGCTTATGGCTTTATTTAGCATTCTTCCATTTAATTCTACATAAAAGGAAGAATTATTTTTTGATGAATTCCAGTGCATGTGTGGCTGAAGGATCTTTTGTCTTTGCATAATGTAGCACTAGGGAGCCACTGTCTGTATATTTCCATATTCATTGTTTTTTTAGATAGTAAAATTAATTAACATTTTATCATTTTTATTCAATACTTTGCATATACTTTTGAAAAAAGATTTTCTTACTTGAAAGAGACATAAATTTATGTTCTATTTGCTGGTTCATTTCCCAAATAGACACTAGGCCAGACCAAAACCAGGGACTTGATTCTTCATCCAGGCCTCCCTTAAGCCATCAATTCTAATTCCCCAGGTGCATTATAGGGGGGCTGGATTGCAAGAGGAATATTCAGAATGAGAATTCAACTAACGTTCAAAGTTGTGATGCTGTCGTTGTAGTTGGTGACTGCCTGTTGGCCACACTACTTGGTCTGGTGTATACATAACAAAATATAAAGATAATTTGATCTGCTTATTTAGAATTCTATGTAATTGACGCTCCAGAAAATATACCTACAGTGTATTTCTGTTTCTTTATAAAATTCAACCTGAAGTTTTCTTTTATTTCCTGCAAAAATACTTTTCTGTGTTTTTTGTTATTACAGATTATAAAATGACTTTTATTATCTACATTGCTACTTAAAAACACTATCCCTTGAGAATATACAAATAACAAATAAAATTTAAATTTCTGGTTCCAGCAATTAAATTCTCACCAGCTGGTACATATATCACATTTAGCCTTATTTGGAAACATAAATATGAGGAAGATACTATTTCTGGAGGGGATTACATCTGGCCACACATTTGGATACCAGCCTACATTGAATTGAAATTTCATTGTAAATTGGTGGCAAAAAAGAATATCACCAGCACTCTATGCTTGTGTTTCAGTTTTATGTTCTCTGTTTTCTTATTTATATATTTTAGTTTCAAATGTAACACAGCATGTTGTATTCATGTGCTTGGATGTTATTTGCATGAGTTTCTTGTGCCCATGCTTGTTCTGATGATGATCCAGTGTTTAGGAAACTTAGAAATAAGTATCAAAAAGGAAAAAGCCCTCACTTAGGAATTAGCAGTAGAGAACCTGAGAATTAACACAATAATAAAAGTAAAGTATGTGCTGTTTAAAAGACTAAATTATTGTTCAGCATTATCTCCAGGCTTCTTTATGAGTTCCCATTTTTGACTCACATCTCCAAAATTACTATTAATTTTTCGTTTCTTATTTTTTTTTTGGTTAGGTTTATTTACTAATTTTTCAATATGTTTTTCATGCATCCTTACTGATCTGATGAACAATTGTTAGTTAATTATTCCTATTTTCTATCTCAACATTTTTATAACACTAGTGTTTCAAAGTCAAGTATTTTATCTTTTGACATACTGTCTTGCATTTGCCAAAGCATATAGCTTGAAATTATGCATAACCTCTTTCTTGCCTCTCTCTTACATGTCCCTTGTTGCATGTTTCTCCTCTCTTCTAATGATACTGGAAAAGACAATAAAATCTCAAATGATCAGTACATTATACCATTTGTCAAAATTCGTCTTAAGGAGGCGAGTATCTTAAGTATAATAACATTAATGACAGTACTAATGCCATATAATATTAATTGAATGTTTTCTCTTATGCAAATACTGTGCCAAGAGCTTCACATTATCTCTTTGATCTTAGCATTCTTATCAGGCAGGTATTATTATTGATTTCATTTTAAAAATGAGTGAAACGATGCATAATATAATTGCACTATTTTCTTAAAGTTTCACCTTAAGTAAATGATATAGATAAGATTTGAATCGCAGCAGTACAGTGCCAATGTCTTCCCCTTTAATATTTTGCCTATTGTCTTTAGTCTGTTCTTCCCAATTTACAAATATATTTCTAATCTCTCAGCCCATGTTTTTCAGGTAATATCATTTGGAAATCACATTTATGTTATATCCCACTAGTGTATCTCTAGCTTCTCTCTTTACTTTAAAAGTCTGTGGAGTCCGTTAAGAGACATTCTGGCTCCTGCTTACCATGAAGCCACATTTTACTGCCTCAATGCCATTGCTGGTTGACATATTTTTATGGACTTTGCCCCAACCACTCTTTAGGAATTGAAACTATGAAACTATCAAAACAGCTTTGTGTCTCTGATCCATACTATGTTACAAGAGAAACTTTTTCCCTGGAAATACAGAAGAATACCACTGTCTACTGTTTTGTTTTGTTTTCTTTTAAACAGAATTTGTGGTTTGCTCTAGTTTTAATAGCTGAAGGTTCTATGTAGGTATATATGATGTTCCTAACATTGTGAATCATGTGATTTCTGAGAGTGAGGGTAAGATAATACCTCATATACATCATTTTTTATTTCCAGTTTGGGACCAGTGTTGTGGAACCTCAAACATGAATGAAACTTGAAATCTTCTTTAAAGAAAGTAGAAATAATAATAGTAAAGAAATAAATTTATAAACCCAAAACTCTACACAGAAATTAGTTGCATGATGCTGAGTGGAATGTCAAAGAAAATGGATCTTGGTGCTCAAACCTATTTTGCTGTGATGCATCCGTCCTTAACCACCTCAGTGTGTACAGAATTAAGTTGATTGAACAATTACCCTTGTGGATGAATATTCCAAGACAGATCTTCTCCATCAAATGGCTATGCAGAGTTTGTAGTAAAATGGGAAACCCAGTGATTTGTAAATACCAATAAAGATAATAAGATGATTAAAATTTTAGGTCTTAAAGAATAAGTGAATTTTGATGACATACCAAAAGACAAATAGGCATTATCTATTTTTGCAGAAAACATTCTCTAAGCAGTTCAAGCAATGCCAAGTCATTTTGTGTCAAGATACTAAGATCTTAAATTAATTACATGATTCTTGTTTGTTTCTTAACTGTCATTTTTGAAGGTACCTTTGTATATATGCGTATGTGTGATTATGTACACATACGACTTTCTGAAAGATAAAAGAAGTGTTTTTTTTTTTCCCTTGAGCAACCTTCATGAATTTGTGGAAGTTCTTAAAATGTTGATTTTAAAATACAAATTAGTATGGAATGTGCGGAAATAATTGAAAATTCATCTAACATATTATCTAGCTCTCCCACTCTTGGAAATATGTTCAAAAGAAGTGAAATTTGTATATCAGAGAGTGATTTGCAACCCTATTTTTTTATCAGCACAAGCTGCAATATCAAAGATGGCAACAACCCAGGTGGCCATTGAAAGAGGACAGGATAAAGAAATCCATGGTATATCTACTCCAAGAAATACTACTCAGCTTTAAAAAGATTGAAATTCTCTGTTTGTAACCAAATGTTCCCAACTAAATGTCAGTGAAATATGTTCAGTGAAATAAGCCAGTCTCATATAAGACATACATTATGCAAAATATAAAACAAATATGTGGGTAAACATGTGCATGTATATATTCTCACAAAGGAACTTAGAATGGAAACTAGCATACTAGAAAATGAAGAAACATTGCAGGTTGCATCTCCAGTCCAGAATAAAATGTGGACTCCCTATGAGGCTGTTATATATATCTTGACAATGGAATTCCAGACTTTCAACCATTGTCTATATCTACAATGCCATGAAACCCGTAAACAGCAGAATGTTGGACTTGTGCCTGTTGCTGAAAGGATTATATTATAGTAATAATATGAAGCAAAAATTGGGAGGATATGGAAGAGGGGAATCACGGTGCTTATGGAACCATATCATGAGAAATTAAAAAAAATTCTACACTTGTTTTCACATTTTGAATTTTATTTTTTAAATTTTAACTTCTATTGTCATATTGGAAAGTCAGATTTTTTTTGTTTAATTTTTGATTATATAGTTGATCAGGGTGGGAAGGATCAAGAGCTAGGTAAAGGTGGGTGAGACCTTTGTTTCCAAATTGTCTTTTTCTTCTTTCTGTTTCCAGGGGAGAGGGGGAAATGAGAGAGGAAGCCATACCCAGCCTACCAGTCACCCTAGTACCTGGTGATGGGAAAGGGCCACCCAGTATCAACCCTGGGTCACAGTGTGGTGCAGGCTCTGAGGGTTCTACTTCAGTGGTTTCAATACTTCTGAAAGGCTGTTGATCTCGCCAGTCAAAGGATGAAGAAACTCTTATAATGTCCATTGGCTGACACAGTTGACCTTAGAGTTACCATTAGCCCAGATTTTTGCTGTCAATACTTGATTGAGATAGTTGTCCAATTTGCTCTGTCTTCCTTCCTGTGCTATGGTACCAGATGTCCTCTGCAGGCCTGATTGGTCTGCTGTATCCTCCAAGTGCCTCAGGGCCTGCCACCCACTACTCTGTCTTTTCCACTGAGTAAGACTAGTTCTTGCAGACAGGTCTAAGAACCCAGGCCAGGTGACCTGGACCCCCTGGACTCCACAGTCCCCAGGGCTCACAGACATTGTACCCACTGCACAGGCAGGCTGAAGGACCTGGGACAGGTAACATGGGCGAGGCTGGACCCCTGCTCCTGGGGCTCATGAACCAAGCACCAACTGCTCCCAGTCTAGCATGGGTTGCCTCACCTCGGCATCTGCCAGCGGGTGCTGCAACCTGGCTCTGTGCAGCCTGACCCCAGTTCTAGCTCACGCAGCCTGGTCTGGTCCAGTCAGCCTCCATTCCCAGCCGTAAGTTGGATTGGCTCTTTTTGCGGCAGACCCAGCTCATCCTGCACCTTCTCTGATTCTTAGATCATAGCTGTTATGAACTGGCCCAGCCTGGCCTGCCCCTAGATCTTACCCTGTTTGCTGGCAGGTATTATAACCCGACATGTTCTGGTCTGCTTCTTGCCTTGGATCTTGTGCTCACCTGCAGGGACTGCATCCTGACAAAGGAGTTCCCCAAGTTCTTCTATCAGACTTTCTCCCAGTGGCAGATCTCACGCACACCAGTGAGTTCTTGGCCCAGGTTGACTTTGTCCATCTCTTGTCCTGGCAGGAACTGTGTCCTTGCCCAGCTCGCCCACACCCATTCCAGTTCTTATTCTTGGTTGTTACAGCCACACCCGGTCAATGCCTAGGCACTGCCCTCATGTGGTTATCTGGGAGCCTCGACCCACATCAATGGTATCTCTCACGAGTGCCAGTGGGTGCTGGAATCTAGCCCAGTCTGATTCTCCCTAGTTCCAGTACACACCCATGCTGAGGGAGACTGAGGCCATGTGCAGCCTGTCTGTGCCACCATTCCAGCTGTAGTAATCAACAGTGGGAACCTCAACTCAGTCAAGGTTGCTTTTTAGCGACGCAGCAAGGCCCGTTCCCAGCCACAGGTCTTGCACGTGCCAGTTCTTGTTCCTCAGTGGTGAACCCACATGTCCCTCCCACAGATTCTGCTCCCAAACTTCTAGAGCGCTAGTCAGTGTCATGGCGCAGCCTAATATTGCATGTCTGCTTTCCTGATTCTCACTAATGGGTACTATGATCTAGCCCTGCCAAGTAGGCCCTTAGCCCTAGCTTTAGTGTTTACCAGAGTGATATTTGATGATGGTTGCTGCTACCTACCCCAGCTCAGGTCTCCCATGTGTGCTGATACTTTGGTCTGACCCTTAAAGGTCCTCCCATTTACCTGTGTGTGTGTGTGTGTGTGTGTGTGTGTGTGTACCTAACTATACTCAAAGAAGGGTGCGCAGCCCCATTTTAGATCACCTGCTCAGACTCAGATTCATTGGGGAATATGCATTTACACCTTTAAAATAAGTCACCTATTATCTTGGTTCCATGTAAATACAGTTGGACTACATTGGCCCCACTCTACAGCCATTGCAGCTTTTGCTGATCTTAAGATGTTGAACTATCTCCTGGACACAATGAGGGGAGAAGAGGAAATAAGGGACTCTTCCTTCTTGGGGATGTGTGAGTTTGCTCTGGCTGTGTACTGAACCTGGAGTTCATGTGGTCCTGAATATTCTTCATCTTCTCCCTTGTGTCTCTCTTTGTCTACAGAATTTCCACTGCAGACTTCTAATTCTCTCCTGGGAATGCTCATTATCTATTTGTTTCCTTTAGCTTCTACTTTTCAAAACCAACATATCTATTCCCTAGTCAGACATCTTGTAATCTGATGTTCTCAGACATAGTTTTGAAGGTGAAAACCATTATTCTGATATTTAATTAATTTTTTTCCTTTCCAATATAATAATATATGATCTAATAATGAAATTAAATAAAACACATTTTGCATAATGGAATAATATATAGCAGCAACAGACTGCAATTGGCCTGCTGTGCAGATACCTAATCTATTTAGGTGTGATTATATTCACTGTTTTTCTTCATAATATAATTGCAGATGAAAATCTTACCTACTTTACTAAAATTTATTGTTTCATATTTAGTAAGTCATTTGACAATTATTTTATGACAGGTAATAGTATTTATTACTCAGGATTCACATTCTTCAATGGTAATGGCTGCTCTTAACTAGCATTCTATTGAAATTAACAATGGATATACTTGACATTTTGATATTGCTTGCAGTCATTCAGGCATGATATTTTATGTTACATTTAGCAATAACTATTGAGGCTCAGAACATTCATAAGACCTTAATGGTAGCAAGGAAGGAGTTGATATATGAGGATTGGTTTGACTCTGTGGTTCATTAGAATCTAGAAAAGTCTCAATAAGAAGGGCATTCTTCAAAATTTTGTTTCAAAAGAGAATGTGTGTGTGTGTGTGTGTGTGTGTGGAGAGAGACACTGAATGTGAAAGAAGGCCTTTACAGTAGAGCACATATTATATTGTGTGGAAAGATAACTATATATTGGAAGAAAAACACATGTAAGTAGTTGCTTCAAGGGGCAAAAAATCTAGTTAAGAAGTGTAATTCAGGGATCCACCTTGTGGCTTAATGACCTAAGCTGCCACACCTAGTGCTAATATCCCATATCCATACTGTTTTGAGGCCTGGCTGCTGCCCTTCTGATCCAGTTCCCTCCTAATAGTCTGGGAAACCATCAGTGGGTGGCCTAAGTGCTTTGACTCCTACCCATGTGGTAGACCTGTGAGAATGACCTGGTCCCAGCTGGAGCCTTCCGAGCTGCCTGGAGAACAAACCCGCAAATCTCTCTCTCTCTCTCTCTCTCACTCTCTCTCTCTCTCTCCCCTCTCATCCTTCCTTTCTCCCTTCCTCTCATCCTATGTCTTTCTCACTGTCTCTGTATGTTTGCCTTTTATTCCTTTCAAATAAGTAAAAACACTTTTTCTTTAAAAAATGCAATGCAATTTTGATAGTGATTGCTATATATTGACAGGTGTTTCAGTTACACAGTATGTAAATATCAAAGCTTAGAATAAATACATGCTTATGTCCATGTCATTGCACCTAATGATTAAATATTATATTAAAATAAAAAGTCAAGTTCTAATTAATATGCATAGAAGTAGAACTGTGCGAATGTTTTGGTATATATAAAAATGAGAGGGATTAGAATAGATTTTATAATTTCCAAGAAGCCAATACATTGACAAAGTAACATTGTCAAAGTAACATTTCCAATCACTGTAACAGCTCTAACCCATGGTGCTTAGATAACAGAATTTCATTTGAAAAAGGTTAACATTTGATTCAGGCTTCACACTATAATAAAGAGCAATCTCCTTCTATGTCAACAACCCGAAATTTTTAGGAGCTGCATTCCTTTATAAGAAATTTCCTGGGTGAAGGGAAGCGCGCTTTCTGTGGTCACTAGTCACAAACAATAAGAGAAAAACTTTGGGACACTTTAGTATGTAATAAATAAGACCTTTACATGGTAAAAAATAGATTGAACAGAAAAAATGGATAAAATTAATGTTATTTATACATACTTATGTATCACAGATGATGGGAAAATATTACTATATAGATCTCTGATACATAGAAGGGGTTAAAAGCCAAAAAGTCAACCATAGTAACACAAAACTTTCTATACGAGAGTGACCAAAAGACCAAAATGGAAACAGACTCACAGAATATGTTCAAAGCAAAATGTGCTTTATGATATTTCACTTTTAGCTAGAAAACTACAAGTTAAGACTACTAAAAAACCATTTGGGTAAAAATTTAAGATTATGAAAACTTGCTTTATTTGCATGTCAGATACAAAACGAAAACTGTCACATGCTACTAACACCAAAGAAAGTGGGTTCAGCATTAATAATGTAGAGTTTGGCAGTTTTTAGTGAAACTTCCTAGCCACTTACCTTTTACTTAGCAATTCCACCTTTATTAAATTACATCTCCAAACATACGAAAAACTTCATTTATAAGACATGCACTAAGTGTAGCTGTTCTAAAATTGATAAATCTTAAGTAAGGAAATGTAGATACAAATAAATATGACAAGTTCTCAAACTCTGTTATCAGAAGGCACTTTTTTATCACAAAGGGAAGGGAAGATACTTCACAGTGCAGAAAACTAGCAGATACAATGTTACACAAGTGACCAAAGTTAGCATTAATAATTCTAAAAATAGGCAACCTACATTACTGTTGTGATGCATTGACATAGTGTCCCTTCTGTTGTATCTTCCAAAAACAGCAAATGTCTACTACTTCTAAAATAGTGTCCATATTACTGCCATTGATAATAATGATTATGTGCAACAGAAAAATTTATCAATAAAATAGGAAAATTTATTTTATAGATAAAATGAAAATTTATTTTATTATTTTGGTTCTTACTGCCTGGTCCCAGGCCCTACAAACTACAATCAATTTCCGTATTACTTTCTCTTTATTTTGCTTGTGGCGAATTGCAGCATGGTGATAGTCTTACCGCTTGGCAATACTAAGATATTCTTGCCATAGATTTTCTGCTGAAACATCATCTTCTACACAGATCACTTTGAACACAGAACTTTACTTCATGTTTGGTTTTCATTATTAAGCAAAGAAACATCTCTATTTCTTTTTAAGTAGTTACTGATTTCTTCTTTTTCCTGGGAATCTATGGCTGAAGGTACAGGTGTCTTTGGATGAATTTTCCCTTACAAAAGCAAGTTCTTATCTAAGTACAAGGTTGTTAGCTGTTGCAGTATTACAATGCTTGCTTCCTGCCTTAAGAAAGGAACATGTTTACTTATACAACTTCAAACACAGAGGCCTGAGTAATAGTCACCTTTGGATACCTTATTTTCCATCTGTGACGTTGCTGATGTAAATGGGTTTTGCTCTGTCTTCTTTTGATTTATATTACTTTTCCATTACATTATACAGCTGTGATTTTTGTTCATAAAATGAAAAATCTCTTATTAAAGAATTTCCTTTAGTACCAAAATATTTTAAAAATAAATCTATAAAATAACTTCTTTTGAAATAGGATTTTCATAATTTACTAACAAATGGGGGCAGTGAATTAGGCGGTTTCAAAATTTATCCTCTCAACAAGGTAATGTTGATGCTAAATCATATGCTGTACTATATATTTTCTTTAGTTTTCCTTTTTTAAAAAAAATATGGATACAGTGAGACAAACACAGATACAGAAGGAAAGGGAGAGAGAGAGAGAGAGAGAGGGAGAGAGAGAGAGAAAGAAGGAGAGAGGGAGAGAGAGAGAGAAGGAGAGAGGGAGAGAGAGAGATATCTTCAAAGGCTGCTTCACCGCCTCAGATGACTTCAGTGTCTGGAGCAGAGCCAGAGCCAGAGCCAAACTCAGTGACCAGAAGCTTCTTCCTAGTCTCCCACATGAGTTGCAGGGGCACAGGTCTCTGGGCACTGCTTTTTGCCAGGCCATGAGCAGGGAGCTGAATCAGATGTGGAGCAAACAGGATACGTAGTGGCTTTGCCCACTACATCACAACCCTGGCTCCTGATTTTAATTTTTAATTATTTTTATTTTTAATTCAAAATAGGTATTTCTGAATAGAAGTAAAAATTAAATTAAAAGTACAATGCTCTATGTAAATATCTTTATGTCGCATACATATACATGTCTGTTAAATATGTGGTATAGGTTGAACAATGATGGAATCACTTTCCCTAGTTAGCTTCTTTTAACTCTGCTGTCAGCATGAGGTAGACAATACTGTTGTTTGCATTTTATACCTGAGGAAACTGAAACTGAATTTCAAAAAGAAAAAAAGAAAAGCAAAAGCCTGTCTCACACTCAGTCTCAGGCTGACAGAGCATCTGACACAAAACCATTCAAACTACCAAAATACAAGAATGTGGCTAAGGTGCTGATCTGATCATTGGTGCAAGAGACTGCTCATTGTGAGCCTGGCATTCAATCTGTTTTTAAATATTTTGTGGAATATCTGAAAAGACTCACTGAGGAAGGAATCATCCTCATTTTAGCCAAATACCAGAAAACAAAGGAAAGAACATGTTCCTAGGGAAATTGTTGAGAGAAGTTTTCTGTAGAGAACACACAGAACAGAAGAGACTGCATGAAGCAGTGAAGAGAAGGAACAGTCATACAGCTGACAGCCAGGAGCCACTTGTGACTCCTACATAATCACCATTGGTAATGGGAGGCTACCACACCTGTGCTTCTGGCTGCCCTGACCGAGAACTGCAAGGTCCTTACTGCCTTCAAGTCCAGCTTGGTGAACTGCCAGGAGGTTGAGCAGTTACTTTATGAAGGAAGGTCCTCCACCAAAGTGCCTGTCTCAATTAGCTATAGTGGGCGTCAGATGCTCTCCTGACTCAGGGAATAGCAGGTAGCTCACGCCAGAGACAATTTACTACATACTGTTACTGTGAGAGAATGGACACTGGCTACGACCCTGAAAGGGACACACACACAGGTTATGGCTGGCTTCCTGTGTACCCATGTAGCCTGACTGTAGAAACTCAGAATACCTGCTAACTGGGGACGGACATTATGGAGTGCTCAGGAGACACAACACAAACTGGGTGGTGCTTTGAATTTTGCACATGCCTGGGTTATTGTGATTCTCAGATACCATGAACTTGCTCTATGCTGTGAATCAGATGATTCAGCTTGGCAGAGATAAGGTCTGGGAATCTGAAAACACTAGCCAGGTCAAACATGCCTTCTACCTGCTGATCACAATGAGAGATGCTGCATCATGCCCAATTTGAGTGTCACTCTGGACTTTTATCCCAACCACAAAAGGTATCCAGAACTCACTGTCTCTGTGATTACCGAACTCTAGGGTTAATCTAACACTCCCCTGACACAGGCCTATTTCTAAGAGGAAAGCCTGCAGTCAATCCAAAAAAAAAAAAAAAAAAGTACCTGAGGAGAAAAGAATATTTGGATTCGCAGATACATAAATTTCGTGTTCAAACAGAAGAAATGTGAATAAGGAAGGCAGCACAACCCTAAAAAATACACAATAATACAGTAATATTTTACAGTGAAGAAGGGGAGTTTGCTGAAATGTTTGAAAGGGAATCAGAAGTGAGATTGTAAGGTTATTCAGTAACACAGAGGAACACATGAAATAATGGAATCCATACATGACACAAGTTAGAAACTGCAAAGAGACATACTGAAGAAAAATCAGATAATGATATTAGAAATTAAGTTTCAGTGAGTTAAATTAAAAATATATATAGTGGGAAGCTCCAGCAACAGACTTGATGAGGCAGAAGAAAGAATAGCTAATGTTGATTATAGAATATCTCAGAAAAAAGAGCAAAGAAGTAAAAGAAAAAATAACAAAAAGACTAAAAATGATGTTCGGAATCTATGGAATACTACTAAATGATCAAATATATGATTCTTTGGAGTTCCTGAGTATACAGGAAAAAATGGTCTAAAAAATGTATGCAGTGAAATAATACAAAATTTCCCAAATTCAGAGAAAGATTTGGTTATCCACTTGCAGGAAGCACATAGATTATGATAGGCATAATCAGAAAACATCTTTACCACAACATATGACATTTAAACTTCTAAAAGGTAGCATATCTTCCACGCAAACTGATGGGTGTTGTAGTTTAGCCTGATCCTACCCACTTTATACTCAGCCCTCATGCAAACCAACAGAAACTGCAACCTTTTGGGGGTGACTCCCTATAACCCAGGCTGGAAACAGAACTGACCCAGCAATTCCAGCAACCAGCATGTTCATAAGCTGATTGGGGTGATGGCCTGTGCAGGACCCCGTACTGTCAAGCATACAGAAGAATCAGGTCTGGGATCACCTCAGATGAAGTTTCTTTGGAGATCCCTCCAACTGAACTGCTGATCTCAGAACCCCAACCATTGAGAGACTCTGTCAGCCACTGTATTTTGAACAGATTTCATCGTGCTTGGAATGGTGAGATTGGGAACAATTCAGAACTGTTGAACTATCAAAACTGCTTGAGCAGGACCCTTGGAGCGTGCCTCACACTGGGGATCTGGGATGAGTGGAAGGCTGGGTAGGACTTCTCCCTTTGTTTCTCCATGACCCCAGATACAGGGGGGAAAAGGTGATGATATTAGTGTAGAAACAATGGTATTACCCACTTTCCTGTAGCCCTTGACCCTTTGTACCCTAATCAACTACGTAAAATTATTAAAGATAAAGGGAATTTAAAAAAGTGGTGTAAATGTTTTAAAATATGCTGCTTTAAAGAATATACCATAGAATCAGCAGCAGATTTCTCAGTAGAAACCACATAAGCATGAGAAAATGGAGACATATTGTTGAAGTCCTAAAAGAAACAAATAATAAAAGCCAACCCCATACACTTTCCAATCCATCACGAAGAAGCAGGTTGCTAACTGATCTGAACATTTGGTTCATTACTTACCAAATGGGATTCATAGTACAATTAGTTAAGAAAGTTTTATCTTAATATGCCCAACACTTTCAATGGGAATCTATCTTGTATTTGGAAGTAGGGATGCATGTTGCATTGTATTCACATCTGGATATGGGAGTCCCCGTTACTCCATCACTATACTTTCCAATTTGCATGATGGTTTTCTTATATTAGAAAGAACACATGGTATTTGTCTTTTGGGGATTGACTTATTTTACTGAACACGATGGTCTCTAGTTGGGGCCATCTAGTTGCAAATGGTGTAATTTCATTCATTTTAATGGCTGAGTAATATTCCATGGAGTAGTTTGGGCTGATGTACTGTCTGACGTTGTCTATACCAGCAAAGTCAGAGCACACTTAAATAGCAGACTGATGGAATTGTAATGAAGGAGTGTAGTGTTGTGACAATCTGAGGAAAATCAGTCGGGGGGTGGGACTTTGTGGAAGGGGAATCCTGGGCTATAGATAATTGTACCATAAAATTTGAAATTCAGAATAAAAAAATTATCTTTCTAATGACTCCACAAGAGACCCCTGTGTCAAGTGTTGATGCAGGAAAGCTGAGATTATTTCTTGCTGTAGTAAAGAATAGCACCTAGATAGATCTTGTATCTATGAGAAAGGATGATAAAGGTGTAAGGCTTTAGAAATTAGGTGTCTTCACATAAATGGATTTGGACATGTCTTTCAATGCACAAGTTGCATTAGAATTGGGCAAAGTATGGGATAAAATTGTGCAGGTTTCCTGGAGATGATGGAGAAAGATTGTCCTGAAGCCAAATATGCTAAAATGTTGTTCAGTTAAGCTACATATTATACTTTGAAGGGGAATATTAGCCCACATGAGCTATGCTCTCTAAGGAAGGCATTGTTTGAACAATGTTTTTATTTAAACAGATTTACTAATTGGAAGTTCATCAAGGTGCTAAATGAAATAATTTTTGAGTTATAACTTTAGCATCATGATGATTGTTAAATGATAAGTTTGAAATGGATTATTGTTATCAGGATCAAATAATATGAGCCCAAATAGAATTCAGAGTGAAATATCTGTTACCTATATAAGAGATTGAGAAATGTTAGCCACTTAGCATTGCACATTCTATGAAAATGCTCTTATCTCAGCCCCAATTGGTAGAGGAAAAAACTTTACCTGGAGGAAGATTTCAACATTTGATATTCAAACAGTCTCACAGGAGAACAAGTCACAGGGTGTGGCCCCAAGTTTGGTTAGTGGAAAGGAGTATGAGTTGGTTAGCTTGTGAATATTCGGGTGCAAATAAGAAGTAGAGATCTCAGCAGGTAGGCTGAACAGAACCCTTTGAACTCCTACAGAAGAAAATATGAAGCAGAGACTAGTAAACAAACAAGAAAATCTAACAGTAAGCAGCCAGAGCAAGCCAGAGAAATTTGTCGTTAGGTACAATACCTTATTTAGAAAAAATTAAAAAGGAAAGAGGTAGATAGAGCTTTCATTCTACGCTATTACAGGAGACAAAGAAGTTCTATGGCCTGGTTGGTCTGGAGACCACAGCTGTTGCTGAAACTACATTGGAAGTGCAGAGGGAATTGAAAATTTGTCCAAAGAACTTATATAATAGATGTATTATTAGCAGCAGACAACAGTTAGAATCTTACCAGCTGACAGTGTGACCAGAATAATTTTAGATACCTTATCTATAGTTCCATGAATTACATCATAATATAAGAATAATAGAACAAAAATAGCATTTATTTAATTCACCAGAGATTTTATATATACAACAATTTTAATTCAACTTTGGTGCTGACAAAGCTGATGCTTAGGGAATTTGTGAACAAAATTAAATGACAGAAAAGGGGCAAGTCATGTTTTTGTAGATTTACATCTTTCTCTAGTATGTGCAAACAGAAATTATGCAGGTTTGATAGGACTAGTTTGTAATATAATGACTTGCAGATCCATTAGCTTATTTTCTTTCCTGATGGATTCCTTTCTTATTGATTTTGCATGAGTTTTTACAGACTAAACATAGTCCAGAATTTTCTCCTAGTCTCTAATGTGAATTACAAGCATCCACATTTTCATAGAGTGCAGATAAGCAGGAGTCTGGAAACAAAAGTGCAACCGGGGCCAATTGAGTCAGTCTGATATAAGCTCTGGGAACACATGGCATGTTTAACTACAGTACCAATGTCCTTCTCCTTCCTTGCTTTAGAGGTTTAAAAAATAAGTTGAGCATGCAAATGCATGCAGAAAATTCGATATTTCTTTTTTAATACAATCTGTTTAGTTTTATTTGGAAGGTAGATTTACAGAGGGAGACTTCCATCCACTGATTCACTTCCCAATTAGTCACCATGACTGGAGCTGCACAGATATAAAGCCCAAAGCCAGGAACTCTTCCAGATTTATCACTTGAGTTCTAGGTCCCAAGGACCTGTGGCACCTCCACTGCTTTACCAGGGCGCAATCAGGCAGCTGGATAGGAAATGGAGCATCTGGGACATGAAATGGCACCTGTATGTGATGCAAGCACTTTGAAGTGGAAGATTAGCCTAGGAGCCACTGCATGAGCCAAGAAAATTTAGTATTTCTGTGTCTGTGTTCAGGGTATGATAATGAGGGATATAATTGGTATGTTAATTTGGAAATCCATACAATAGCCAGCTTCATTGTGAAATGTTTATATTTTTATATACAAAATTTTAAATGCAGAATCTAAAGAATAAAGTGAAATTTCCTTCTTGTGTACATTTTAAATTTCTCCAAATCTTTCTGATTGGATAGATGCATGGGAAAGAGTAAAATTAAAAATTTTCATTATAAAGCAGAAGGCCAAATAAGGAAGCCAATTAATTATCTCTGACCTTAAAAAAGGTAGAGAAAGAAATTCTCTGCCTTTTTGCTGTTTCCTCGTGCACACAAATCTCCCACGTGAGATCCCTATGGCATACTTCAAACAGAATCCAAAAAGTAAGATGTCTTGGAATACCTCCTGGCTGATGCTGCTTCCACATCTACACGTCTTTATATTTGGAAGAAAATAAAAAGAGGTGAATATAGTAGCAGATAGTTTGGGAATAAGCATAGTTAGCCTGGCTTTTAAATTAAAAGTTTTTAGAATAGATGAGTAAAACTTTTGTTTTTACAGATTTGAATTACTGAAGTAATTATTACGTAAGAGTTACCTTTGGGAGGCTTACCACATTATACATATGAATCATCATAAATACATCTCCAAACATATAGAACATAATGATTAGTCTAAAAATAAACATATGTAATTTTTGGAAAAGTGCTAGTAACACATTTGAGAAAACTTTTCCAATAAGTAGTCCTAAGGCCATAAGTAAAAGAATTAAACTAGAAAAGCCTCCACTATCATCTCTCAGAATATGTAGATATCAACTCAAAATGAATTATTAAACACCTAACATAACGTCTCAGTGTATGTACTGACTAGGAAACAGGGGAAATGCTCCATAATATTGGAATGGTCACAGATTTCTTTTTGAAAAAAATGTCCAAATAAAGAAGCAAAAGCCAAAATAGATTAGTAGGTTCCCATCTGCGCATCCAAACAACTTACAAAGTGCAAAGACAATGGATAGAATGGCAAAAACCATGAATTATGTAACTGATAAGACGTTAATACACAGAATTTTTAACCCAAACAACTAAAAAGCCTAAAAATCTAAATAAACTCATTTAAAAATGTACACTACACATTTCTCACAGGAAGATGCATATATTGCATCCACATTTGTAAACATTTGCAATAAATAAATGAATTCCAGTGAGTCCATAGAGAAAAGAGAGACCTTTTCAATTTTTGATAGAATGCAAATCACTGTAGCTATTATGGAAAATCATTTGACGTTTCCTCCAAATTTATAATTAGGTGTAACAAATCTCCCTGCAATCCCACTTCTGAGATTCTGGAAGAAACACAATCGGTCTGCTGGAAAGACAGTTGCACTCCCATGCCTATGTACAGCTATTCACAGGAATTAAGAATAAATTCAATCTAAGTCCTTCAGCTGATGGGTAATAATGTAGTATAAATATTCAGTGTAAGTCATTATGTTATTTGAAATAAGCCACATGCTCAATCATCACTGTAACCTAAAAAATTGATCTCATGGAAGTTGAGAACAGAATAGTATTTACCAAAACCTGGAGAAAGTTTGGGAAAAACAAAGATGGGGAAATATTGGGTGTTGGGTTGTAAGTTACAGGTAGTTAGGAGAAATGCATACTGGTCTTCTGTTGTACTGTAGAGTGGCCATGATAATGATAATTTTTGCATTTCTCAATAAAGGATAAAGTATTTTGGATGTTCTCATTGTAAAAAAAATCATGAAAATTTTAGGAGATAGATATATTTACCCTGGGGTGATCATTACATATATATATATATATATATATATACACACACACACACACATATATATATATGTGTGTGTGTGTACATATATATATATGTATGTATGTATGTATCGAAACATCATGTGCTAACCCAGAAATATGTGCATTGCTTTTTTTCCCTCGTTTTTAAAAGTCTACATGTTAAAACCCAGGTAAAATGGAGCCTGGCAGAATAGCTCAATTGGCTAATCCTCCCCTTGCAAAAAGCCTGGATCCTATATGGATGCTGTTTTATAAATTGGCTGCTTCACTTCCCATCCAACATCCTGCTTGTGACCTGTGAAAGTAGTAGAGGATGGCCTTTGGAACCCTGCACCTGCTTGGGATACCTGGAAGAAGCTCTTGGCTCCTGGCTTCAGATCAGCTGAACTTTCGCTGTTGAGACCATTTGGGGAGTGAGCCAGTGGATGGAAGATCTTTTTCGCTGTCTCTCCTTCTCTCTGTAAATCTGCCTTTCCCATAAAAGTAAATCTTTAAAAGAAACAGGTAAAAGGAACTATTTAATTGTTTTAAATTTTAGAGGCACAGTGACAGAGACAGGCAGAGACAGAGAGATCAGTTTCCTATCAGATGATTCACTCTATGCTTGTCCACAGCAGTCAGGGCCGGACTAGGCTGAAGCCAGGACCTTAGAACTCCATATAGGTTTCCAACTTGTGTGGCAAACCATCTTTCACTGTTTTTCAAGGCATCTTAAAAGAGATATGAATCAGAAGTTGAGCAGCCTGGCCATGAACTCACACTCTTATCAGCATAGAGGGTAGCTGCTTAATTCACTGTGCCACACGCAATTTCAGTCCTGTGAAGTATTGTAATTTACCTGAGGCTCCAAAATGGTTCAATTTTGTAAAAACCCTATTTCCCTATTGCCAAAGTTCTCTTTGCATGGATGCATTTCAGAATGATGGGATTTCTTCATGAATATGAATGTTTATGATTGGGAAACATAGTTCTGCAATTCCCATAGCTCTTAAAAATAATAAATGTATAAATGTCTTGTTTTCAAGTCTTTCTTTTAATTACTGTTACTGATCTTTCTTCACTGAGGCAGTAAAAGTATCCACTGACTCACCAAGGCATATTCCAAGTCATGCAAAGTACAGTGCTGATGACCTTTGTTTTGAGTCCTAAATGGAGTATGTCTGATGAAACCACCGTGTTATTACGGATCCTTTGTGATTTCGCATTCTCATCTGAGTCAATTTTATTTCTTTGATAAAGAAATAAAGCACTGATATGGTTTTCAAAAGGGTAAAATCAAATTGTAACACTTTATATTCCCATAACGTTTGCATAACTATGGCGAAAGACAGTATGCAGGTGTACTCTGTCACAGACCTTCGTGTTGCAGGCACAGACAGCAGGATCCTTCTCCCATGTTGTCTCCAAGGTCGAAAGCTGGACATGTTTGTCCTATGTTTGCATATCAGCAGCAGCTAATCAACAGGATTGGAACAGCAGTAGTACACATCAAAGTAACAATTGTAAATAATGTGGAAATTTTCCAACTCTCATGCTTAATTTATAGGAAAAAAAGTTTTAATGTCATTGATTCAAGAAGATTCCACATCTATTTTAAAGTGTTGTAGTAAGCTAAAGAATATTTTTTCTTTGTTTTTCACTTTCTGATAATTTTATATAATAGTTCTTAATTCTAGATGATCATTTCTTTCCCCAAGGTGGATGTAAAAAAAAAGATAGTTATTCAAGACCACAACACAAACATTTCAATCACATTTTCTATGACTGAAACCCACATAGAAGTTTTTTCAAACTCATGGAATAATTTAACACTTAGACAATAGTAAAAGCCACTGAAATATTATTCTAGACTCAAAAGGAAATATTTTACTTCCTTGCAAGTATTATAAAATCAGCTGGTGACAAGATAATGCACATATGAAATTCCATCATGAAGTTTGTTATTTCACTGGTACACTAGATTGCAGTTACTTTATTTCACTAGTAGATATAAAAGAAAAGCTTTCCCTCAAATAAAATTTGATATTTCAATTTTCCACTTTAACTCATAAAGATAATTGTAAACATATCATTCTTCCAGAATAGTATTCATTTGCCAGTCTCATTTATATGCTTATGTAAAGGAGAACCAATATTGTCTTCATCAGATACATTGCTAAAACAGTATTTGTCGACATGTACATAATATAAAAGAAAGTAATTTCTATTATTGTTTCCTATGTGCCACACATAATTAATATATTTGTATATTAAATTTTGGAAAGCACAACCTTATAGTACTAAGAAAAATAATCACAAGTAGGTGGAGTTTTAAGATTTATTGATTTATAGAGTCATTGTTACAGAGTGACAGAGAGAGAGAGAGAGAGAATAAAGGAGAGAGAGAACTTTCATCTGCAGGTTATTTCCCTGGATTGCCTCAAGAATGAACGAACCCAGGAGCTTCATCTGGGTTTCCCATGGGGCTGGCAGGTTTACAAACATCCCAGCCTTCTTCTCCTGGATCAAAAATGGGGCAGCCAGGAAACTCTCCAGTCCCTGTACGGGATGCTCACACTGCAGGGAATGGCTTTACTTGCTACACCACAGCACGGGCAGCTATCCTGTGTTAAGATGTACAAGTTAAAACTGGAGAAAGCTCTGCAGAAGAAGGACAATCTCAGAATGATATTGAACTGATGTACGTATTTATAAGCCAAGTGTGACAATATTGACAAACGTATATTGACACTATCTAGATATTTTTACTATAATTTATCTATTTATCTGTTTGAGCAGTTTTTATTTAAAGTGTATAGACAAGATTGCTTTATTCCTGGATCTTCCAGTTGTTTCTTCTTTATATTTGTGTTTCTCCTTTCCTTCTTGATGAAACTTGGCATTCCATACGAGTATTTTTTCTGGGTCATTTTTAGCCTAGTAATAGCTAGTTTACTGGGGTGAATGCCCACGTGGACAACTGTGCCACTGGCCTTTTTGGCTGCAGGTGTTCAATCTAGATGATGTAGTTCCTCTTATAAGCCTGAACTACTTTGCCAATTTGCTGACCTTTCCAGTGTTCCATAACAACTTCCATTTCATCATCCTTTCCAACAGGCAGGGATTGCATGTTTTGCTTCTGTCTGAGCTCTTTGGAAAAAGGAAGACACAATCTTTCCATGAATGTGGAAAGGGACACTGAAATGCCTTTTTCAGTTTTTTCTTCTGTCAGCAAGTCACAAGGGATAGAACTTCATTTTAGCCTCTGCCACTGCAGTGTAATCTATGTCGAAGTATTAAATAGATATTAGTGTTAAGAGAGAGTGGTTCTATTCTTCATAGAGTTGGAGAAAATGATACAAAGGTTCATCTGGAAGCGCAAAAAACCATGAATAGCCAGAACTATCCTGAAGAATAAGAATCTAATGGGGGTGTGGGGTAGGGATTACGATCCCAGACCTTTGGACATATTATAGGGCTGTGGTTATTAAAACAGCCTAGTACTGGCACAAAGAAAGAGAACTTCAGTGAATCAAAATAGAAGCAGCAGAAGGGAATCCACACAGGTACAGCCAAATAATCTTCCACAAGAAAACAGTCGACAATCCAGGGAAAAAGGAAGTTCTCTTCAATAAATGCTTTTGGGACAATTAGTTGATATCCTGCAGAAAGAAGAAGCTATAGCCCCCACCTTTCACCACATACAAAGATCAAATCTAAATCTACATCCAGAAACATTCAAACTTTTGGAAGAAAAAGTTGAAAACATTCTGCAAGATATAGGTATAGGCTCTGACTTCCTAGAAAAATCATTGAAAGCAAAAGCAATCAAGACCAAAATAAACAAGTGGGACTTCATCAAACTAAGCAGCTTCGGCACAGCAAAGGAATCAACTAAGTAAAAATGCAATCAACAGAATGGAAGAAAATCTTTGCACACTACACAGAAGACAAGGGGGTTAATCTCCAGTATATATAAAGAACTCCAGAACAATCAAATTAGCAAAAGAAACAAATCAGTCAAGAAATTGTCACTAGACATGGGCAGACACTTTACAAAGGAATAAATCCAAATGGCTAACGGGCATATGAAAAAAGTGGACAGCTCCCCGATAATAAGGTAAATCCAAATAGAAACAACTGAGATACCATCTAACGCCAGTAAGAATGGCTCACATACAGAAAACCACCAACACCTGCTGGCGAGGATCTGGGGAAAAGGGAATTCTACTCCACTGCTGGTGGGATTGCAGGCTGGTGCAGCCTCTATGGAAATCAGCATGGAGACCACTCAGACAACTGAAAATAACCCAGCAACAGCACTTATATATCCAAAAGACCTCTTACATGAGAAAGCAATATGCACCCCTATTTTCATGGCAGCACAATCAATTATCGCAAAAACATGGAAGCAACCAAAATACCTATCAACAGAAGACTGGATAAGGTAACTATGGTTCATCTACTCTATGGAATACTACTCAGGTATTAAAAGCGAAACAAACAAAACAAACAAACAAACAAAACGAAATACATTTCTTCAAGGCCAAATGGGCCCAACTGGAAACTATGGTGCTAAGGGAAATAAGCCAATCCCAAAGGGCCAGATACCATATGTTTGGCTTAATATAAGATAAAACGATGTAAAATCTAAAAATAGTGCCTATAAGTTGTATATTATTGTGCCTTCAAACTGTCTGTACCAGACGCAATAAGACATTGTGATGTAGCCTATGAATCAATAATTAATGAGAGATGGATTGCATATGCTCACCAGAGATTGTTAATATCCCTTTAATCATTGTTAGTACTACTAACCAGGGGTAATGATGATCTAGTCTGTACTGTACTCCCATTTGAACCACATGGGTCATATACTAGCATTGATTTCTACAAGAAGATTGGACAGTCTTTTGCACCACCCTACCATCACATCAATACCCCTGCTACGAGGTCAACAGCACCATGGAGATGAAAGCTCACAATTTCATTTTACTTATTTTTTTTTCTTTTTTCTTTCCTTCTTTTTTCCTCTCAACCCGAGGGGGACTGTACACAAGGGAAGGTATAATAAAAGTCCGGCAGGAATAAATATGTCCATAGGTAGAAACAAAGAAAGTATACCTCGGTACTTGCAATACAAAGATGGATATACAACAGATAAGCCCCTACATCGTTGGGAGACACCTCAATTGCAGTATGATGTACTTCTGAGTGTACCTGGAAGACACCTAGTTAAAGACTGGAGAGGAGAACAATGGGGGGCAGGGGGAGGGGAAACGCCAATGACTATTAAACTGTGTTGTAAAATAAAATTTAAAAACAAACAAAAAGTGAGTGGTTGTATGCATCATTAGACTCTTTTTTTCTCTTTATTCAACACACTTAAAATCGTAGTGTATCTTATCCTAAGTGAAATAAAAGCTGTGATGAAATATGGAACTACCAGCAATTCAAATGGACACAAGTCCATCGGAAAATATGAAACTCACACAACTTTTTGTAACATATATATATGATATATTATATATATATATCATATATAATTGAGTGTACTGATATAGAGAATGATTGCTTTTTATAGCTGAAGTATTTTCCTATTGTTTTATTATTGTAAAATTCTTCTCTACTGAATAGTGTTTTTGCTGGCATTATTGAGACAAAACTTGATCAGTTTGAGGTGTACTTGATTTTTTGAAATGCAGAAAGTTTCTGAGCTGATTGCCACCATGAAACTAATTAACATGTATCACCTCAGATGATTATGCTTGTTTTCACGTTGAGAAGACTTAATATTCATTCTCTTAGTACATTTCAAACATACAATGTGCTACTAAGTATTATCATATTGTTTTTTTAAAATATTGATTGAATATTTAATCTGTGTCAGAAACAGCATTAAGTTTTTTTTTTAAAGATTTTATTATTATTGGAAAGCCGGATATACAGAGAGGAGGAGAGACAGAGAGGAAGACCTTCCATCCGATGTTTCACTCCCCAAGTGAGCCGCAATGGGCCGGTACACACCGATCCGTTGCCGGGACCTGGAACCTCTTCCGGGTCTCCCACGCGGGTGCAGGGTCCCAAAGCTTTGGGCCGTCCTCAACTGCTTTCCCAGGCCACAAGCAGGGAGCTGGATACGAAGTGGAGCTGCCGGGATTAGAACCGGTGCCCATATGGGATCCCGGGGCTTTCAAGGCGAGGACTTTAGCTGCTAGGCCACGCCGCCGGGCCCCATCAACACAAATATTGGTCACATTTTGTTTTTATGCTACGTTAGATAATAGCACAGTGGAAATTTTTTCCACTCAATAGCTGCAATAATGGTAAATTTGTTTATTATAACTATGACACATATAATAAATGTAAAATTAACATTTGTGAGTAGATTTAATTATTTAATTATCAAAAACTGAATTTGATAAAATTATTTAAAATGTTTATCATTATATCTGCTCTAAGTTTGATTTATATTCTAGATAATTTACCTAAATTCACAGCTCATCCATATTTCCTTTGTTAGCATTTACTACAGCATGCAAATATATCTGATTTCAGATAATTTATGGAAGCTGCCTTTTACGTTCCCAGGTTAGACACCAGTTAAGAAGACCAAGTTCCATTTAGAGGTGCTGCAGCTCCTAACTCCTTCTACAGCTAATGTAGACCCTGGAGGCAACAGTGACATCCCAGCAATTGTTTTCTCTCATCCATTTAGAGACTTACATCCAGCTCCCATCTTAGCCATGATTTTAAATGAATTAAAGTAACTATACAATAGAAGTATGTATTTTTTCTCTATGCCTCAACCCATTTCTCTCTCTCTCAATTATTATTATTGTTGCTGTTATTGTTTTAGCCAGTGATACCAATCATTTTTCTTGGCTACATTCATTTATAGAAACCACTGGCTATTGACTGTTGAACTGTTTTGGGTCTGTAGTTTTAGTTTTATCTCTTTATTCGCTTTGGTGGTTATCTTTCAATGATTTTTTTTTCCTATTATGTTACAAGTGATATCTTTTTTTCATGAGGCAGAACAGATGTTTGAAGAGAATGGCACAGAGAACCTTTCTCAATGACCAAGATGTTTAAGCTCATGTTGCTAATTGCCTGGACGTACAAAGCCAGTGATGATGAAGTATCTAAAAATTGTCTTCATCTTCTCATTAAAATGGGAAGAGATTGTTTTGAATCCAACTACTTTTCCCACTCTCGACATTTTCATTTGATTACATGAATGGTATCTTTTGTATTATTTTTATGAATATTTTCCAAATAAAAATAAGCTGAAAATGTTCTCATTGTAGTTAATATACAGTCTTACCAGGTTAAGATACAGACGATGCCACCGAATAGGTTGTATTTTTGACTGTTTTGAAAGGTAAGATTAAGATTTCAACAAATGAGGCTGTCAGTATGGCATAATGTTGCTAGTGTTTTAGTCCCAGCTGTACCACTTCTGTCCAATTTGCCACTAATGTACCTGGAAAAAAAACGATGCTCCCAGAGACCCAGAAGAAGCTCCTGTATCCTGAATAAAGATTGGCCCAGGTCAGGCATTGAGGCCATTTGGGAATTTCAAAGGACTGCATCAAAGACTGACCTGTATTTCTCTCTTTTCTTTTTGCTCGTGGTAGCTATCGGGGCTGAGCTAACTGAACCCAGGACCCAGGAACTCCAGCAACTACATCAGGAGTGGAGGCAGGAATAGATCCCAGTCACTGGAAGATTGGATTTGAGCTTTCCAATCAGAGCCTTTGCCGCTTTTAAAACAATTCCTGCCCCCAAGGAAGCTCATTTCTTCAAGTCTAGACAGGAAAAGACTTATTTTAGTTTTCAGTTTAGGGTATTTTCATGAAAAAATATCTAAAACACCTTTATTTCTGTACTGTATGACATTCCTTATGAAATTGTTTATAGTGCATAGCCTTGGTGATGTGTGAAATTACATAATAGAAATGTTTGAATGCATATGACTTGAAACAAGCAACAACTATGTTTGTGTTCACTTTGGATTGATCACCTAGAACAGTACACGTATTGTTTATCACAATATAACTTTTGAATGTTTAAGATAATAAAATTTAGGCTTATGCGGATTTGCAAGTGGAGTTAAAAGCTTTTGTTTTTTTAAATATTGTATTTCCAAAGTCATGACAAGTCTGTGGCAGCCCTGGCTGCTCAGCCTTATCCAGGGACAAGCCTTCTCCATGGACCAGCCTTCTCCAGGGAGCTTGCTGCTCAGCCTTCTCTGATTTACCTGTGAGCTATTACAAACGCAGACTTTCAGAGCACTCCAGACCTACCACATTAGAATCTATATTTTGATGCATCTTCATATGCTATCTGTGCCCACTGAAACTGGTGAAATACTGGAAACCCAACCCCCTTCCAAAGTTCCAACAATTCTGGATGTTTATATTATCATTGAAAATGCTCTGAATGCATCCTTACTCTTAAGCCCTTGCTTCCTTAAAGTAGACATTGTTTACATCATTCTCAAGTGAAATAGAACGCACACCTGATTAGCTATTAAATTGAAAAATTATCTCAAATTTACATACTTCAAAACACTGTGGGTGTGTATGGTTTTCTTTTTGTGACTTTTCAAGTTACACAGTATCTTTTTTCCCTTAAAGGATGAAAATATATCCTGTAAATGAATTCTTCCTGTACCTGGCCTTCTTATTGACAGTCTCAGAATGTTATTTTAGCTTTCCTTGATGTTTCTTACACTGTTAGAAATCATGCTGCTTTGTGCTCTGCAGGCATAAAAATAAAATATTAGTGATTATACATATTTAATTTTCAAAATGCCAAGTGATTACTCATGGCAGTTAGGAAAAGGAACATGATTTTAGATATTCATGAAATGCTCCCATGGTCAACTTTCAAGTAGGAGCTTGTGTTATTAGGAAAACCTCTCTGTGATAATCAGAATAAAAAATTAATGCATTAGCATCCCTTTTCTTTCCTCTTTTCCAGATGCAAGACAAAAGTCTACCCTGATGAACTTCCAAACACAAGTGTAGTCATTGTGTTTCATAACGAAGCGTGGAGCACCCTCCTCAGAACTGTTTACAGTGTTATAAATCGATCTCCACATGACCTGCTCTCTGAAGTCATCTTGGTAGATGATGCCAGTGAAAGAGGTATTAACTATATTTTTATCTTTTATTGGAAAGATGGCTGGAGAGTGGTTCTTGTTTGCTCTACAATTTTTAGCCTTGCAACCACCTGTCAGATTTTTGTCCATGTATCTAATCAAGGACACATTCAGAAATAACTTATGAATTCTTTGGGTTTTTCCCACAATTCTGTTTGGCACTTGTCAACCTTAGAAATAAGTCAAAATAACTGCTTAACATATCTATGTCTTCCCATATTGACTTCTGACATCATCAAATATGTATATGAGTTCATGAATATGTGATATTACCAGATGAAATTTTTAAAAGAGAAAGAACAATTGACCACTATTTTTATGTAGAATTTACAATTCAGTAGTTATATTTGCTATGTCTTAAACCAAGTACAATTTTTGTGTGCATTTTATTTGTGTGTTACAGATTTTCTCAAGTTGACGTTAGAGAATTACGTGAAAAATTTAGAAGTGCCTGTAAAAATTATCAGAATGGAAGAGCGTTCGGGGTTGATACGTGCCCGTCTTCGGGGAGCTGCGGCTTCCAAAGGGCAGGTCATAACTTTTCTTGATGCACACTGTGAGTGCACATTGGGATGGTTGGAACCCTTGCTGGCAAGAATAAAGGAGGACAGGTGTGAAAATCATGTGTTTTGTCTGCCTGGGTCATGACTGAACCTGTTAGGGCAGTTCTAGGCATGCTTCAGAATTTCCCTCTCAGTTTGCTTTTTCAGAACACTTATTTGATAGATTGTTGGAAAAAACAGTTTTTCTCTTTATTGTAATAGATTAGACTGGCATATCATTGCTGAGAGTTAATATTTGACTATGGAAGAGCCAAACTGTCACCATAAAATGTATTGAATATTCACTTTCTTGTATAAATGAAGTCAATCTGTAATCATACAATAACAAAGCATATTTTTCAAAGACAATATGTTAATGTTCTCACAACTTATGAAGTAGGTAATACAGATGTTCTCATCTATGCCTGATAAAATAGAGGAATGAAAACAGTTACATAACTTGTCTCAGTCATTTGGAATTCTGTCAAAAAAAATTCAGCTATCCTACTACCTGATCAGCTTTCTCAAATACTGCATCAGTGTCATTTGCCCCATTCTGTTGTATTCTGTTTCTGAAGATGTATGCCCATGTTCGCCCCTGAAAAATATCTTGATGAAAGCATCACAGCTGTAAGAATAATGAGTATTATTTAAGCAAGGTCACCAGTTGCTACATACAAATTGTGATAACAGAAAATGCTTTAGATGCTACAATTCCCATAGCAGGCTGTGAATTCTTTTGGCAATGCTGCTATGAAATACAGGCTTTTTTGCAGGTATTCATAAGCATCTGTTATAAATGGGCATAATTTCTGAGCACTGCAGGAAGGCAATGTACAAGCAGTGCTATCTGTTATAATATCAAAGAGTGACATACCGCCGTGCTTGACACAGCATTTCATCTGACTCCCAAAGTCTTTCTAGAATTGAAGTTTTAATTAGCCATCCGTGACAAGGGACTGTTTAGCCATAGCTAGTCCAACTACATCACTTAAAGGCAGGATTTTGTACTTGCCAGGAAGATGGATGGAGGCTGTCAGTAAAATGAACCACAGCAGTTGAAGAGAGCAGTAGGAACCTTTTAGTCAATAGGGTGTAATATATGGCTAATGACATTTGTCATTCTGTATGATATCCACAAGAGAGTAAGAATGGAAAAACAAAATGAGCTCAGACTATGTGACATTTGTTTCCTGAAAATTTTGTACACAATGCTACTTTTTCCAACATGCATTTTATATTTAACCTAATGAGTTTTTAATATAATATTTTAATATGATCATGTATAAGCCACTTAATTTTTACCTAACCGCATATTTATGTTTTCATATACTTAACTCTAATCTCAGGTTGTGATTATAAATTTTTAAATTGCCATGACTAGAAGATAAAGTTTGTTCTATGTTTTAAATTAATTTTCTCTCCTACAAATTAAATCATTAAATCCAGTGGAAAAAGAAATAAGGATATTGATTTTGTGGGGCTCAGTCACTAAAAATCTTTTCCAAGGTTACTTGAATCCTGAATTCAGAGAACATCAGACTTTGACCGGTTGTGGGAAATCGAATACTGGATTGAAAATGAGTATTGATGACACTGGTGTTATTAAGTAAAAATAAATAAAACTTAGATCGGCTTTTCTTTTCCTAACTATTGCTACTTCATATGGCAATTGTTTATGCACCTTCTAACCAACATTATTAAACAAATAAAAAAAAAAACCTCAAAAAAACCCGAGCTTTACACTTTGCAGTTAGCTACCATCACAGCCAACTTGGGTAAATCTAAATGGGGAGAAGCACAAAATAGATTAAATAAGTACCTAATAACCTCAAGTGAAATTGTACTCCCCTATAGTATGCAATCAAGAACACCAAAGCTCCTGGTTCTCTGTTTTAAATGTTAGATTAATAGTAGAGACTGAAGTGACCTGTCTTTCCTTATCAAAAATATAGATATTTCCTCAGTTGTGACTGCAAACTCTTATTTCTGGAGTAATTCACTCAGAAATTGTTATGACCCTACTGATCTTCTTAGGGTATATTTATATTTATGCTGATAGCTCATGATTTTTGTTTCTATTTCTGCATTTTTGTTTGTTCACATGTCTCCTGGAAGGTTTTCTCAAAACTTTCTCTTTAAACTAACATACTCTATTCTGAATGCATACTAGCATATCTGATTTGTAATCATCCAATTTGCCCTCCCTATATGCTATCATTTCTCTCTGGGTTAAAGCTAACATGATACTGAATTTCAAATTATCTCTACTAAGCATGCTGTGGATGGAGTTTAATGAATAAGACCATGATCTCCCAGCTGAGTCAATACTTAGAACGCATTTGGAAATTACTTTGAAGGTCAATTAGTGTAAAGGATTAGATTTTACATAATAGTATAAACTATACTCTAAAGCATTTTTAGTGAAAAAAGATAGTTTCATAGAGAAATGGGATAAAATGAAACTAAAGATATAGTAAGATAGCAAAATAATTACATTTCAACATATCAGCAATAATCACAGAGAAAAAGCAAATATAACATTTAAGGTACCATTTGTATATTAACTGATTTTAATTTTTTTTTACAGGAAAACTGTTGTTTGCCCCATTATTGATGTCATTAGTGATGATACCTTTGAATATATGGCTGGATCGGATATGACTTATGGTGGTTTTAACTGGAAACTCAATTTCCGCTGGTATCCTGTACCCCAGAGAGAAATGGATAGGAGGAAAGGAGACAGAACATTGCCTGTCAGGTATGTGATCATATTTTCAAATGAAAAACATGTATTTTCCCAGCATTGTGACCATTTATATGATCACATCAGAATCCATAGCAACACTGTATGTAGAATAAGTTCACATGGGTAAGCAACAATATTGGCAGTAATACCAAACATTTTTAAGGTTTATGTTTTCATATTTTCAAAATACATTTATTATGCCTTTTGTTTACAACAGAAATGTGCTAGACCTCCTGCTTTAAAGTAAACTGACATCTTCCCTTAGAATATGCTTAATTATGGAGGAGGTGTCAAGCTTAAAATAATGAAAAATGTTTTCAGAAATATTCTAAATTTATCAGCAATAAGCTGATTTCCCAATAGCTATAGTAGAAAGATTCTTTTAGAATGTATAATACATTTTCATTTATGAAGCATTTACTCATTATTCTAAGGTATTTAAAATAGATATGTTATTGCTAATAAATATTATTCAAAATGTACCTTTATTCTCAAAAAGAAGTCTCACATACATCTTTAGCTGTTTAGATGAACAAAACTCATGCTTTAACATTAAAGTATCACCTTCCTGTTTCAAAACTTTATTGTGGACTTCTTATCTGAAAAAACATCATTTCCTGACAAAATTTTGACAACTTTATGCTAATTTTGCACTTTAAAGATGAATTTGATAAGTCATCATTTGTTGTAATGGTGAATAAAAACCCTCATATTCTAAAACACTGCACATATATCTCACATTTTAAATGAGAATTCAAGTAACCATGAATTCTCTACGAATGAACTATCCATAGTCAATTGTGATTTACCTAATGGGTTAATTAAAGCTGCATTGTAAGTATCATCAAAAGAATATATAATCACTAGTTATTTGTAATTGAAAAAAATCAAATGTTTGGCATCATAAATCTCATATGCAGATATTATGTCAAGCTAAATTTATGTAAGCTCACATATGTATAAAGACATCTAAATTATGTCAGTTTTTAACATCTAATTTAGTAGTTCTTAAAATTTAAATAATTTTAGTAGATTATCAAGAGGAATATCAAGGCAAATATCTGGCAAAAATAAAACATTATCACCCATCTTTTTAACCAAAAAAATGAATCCTCTTGCTTGTTGTCTTTTAATCACAATTTATGTGCCTTTCCTGTAGTAACATGAAAATGGATCAAATCTCAGTATGCTTTATTTGGTTTGGTACTTCATCTCCTTTTCTGAAATGTTGAAAGAGCTAGAAAAAACTTCAGTCTTTGCTGAGGTTTCTTGTATTTTATGGTAAAAGGTTAATTAATTCACCATCTCTGTTGTAACAGCCTGCAGGTAATTTTCATCAGCATAGCTGTAATGTGAACTTTCTTTGTACTTGAATCTATTACTTCTGATGTGATCATTTTTCTCACATCGGTACAAACAGATAAATCATTCGAGATGTTAGAGGCAATTTTTCCCTACTTGATTAACAGAATTCTGAATAGCTAAAATGATTAAAATGAGGTGGAAATTTTACTTTTCTTAATGAAATGCTTCATTTAAGATGTCACTTATGACAGAACTTTGTACTCACTATAATTGGCTAGTCATCATTTAGAAAAACAATCATGCTTCTACCAACATTCAGAACCTACCAAAACTTGAGATCTAAACTCAGTTCTATAATATTTAAGCTAAATCTTAGAATGGTTGGATTCACCCTTTTAGTGAATGTTGCTATTTTCATTTCCATAATACACAGAAGTTTTGGAGTCTTTGGAACTTTGAACATGGAATAAAGTAATACATCATTGTAAATATTTATCAGTATAAAAGTTGCTTTTTTATTTTATTGAAATTGTGATTTCAGGAGTATCTCAATTATATGTGCAACAATAGAAGAATCATATTGTTAAGGTAGAGGTTTTATACCAGGAATTTGCATATTGAGTATGCTCTGTAGATATCATTTTTATTCCAAATGATGTTTTGCATTTCAAAAGTTACCAGTGTATAAAAAATTATATGCTCTAAATAAAATTGGGGTCCCTAACCAATGAATGATCAATAGATCTTGCTACAATATCTCACAATTTCTCCTTTACACTATCTTAGGGAGTCTACCAAAAGTTGCCCCAACAGAATTGACGTGTTTGGTACTCCACTGTTCTAGTAATTCTGTCCTTAACTATGAGTCTTAGTCTCAGTGTTCATTCCTTAGGATTCTTGCACTTGCAGAAATATTCAGCACCTGCGTCTCAAGGAAAGCTGGGAGAGATTTATTTCAACAATCCAATATTTACATAATTAAATTTCTCTGGCTCTAATATTCACATCTGTAAACCTTGTCTTAGTGACTACCACCTGGCAAACTACTGTTTTTAAACTCTGAATGTTATCCCTTTATGAATATGTATTTTGTTCACTGATGGGGTGGGCAGCTGGCAGCACAATTACTTGATCATTTGGATACATGTCCAGATGATTTAATTAAATGTAGGCTGTATCTTGTGTTTTTTGCTCATGTAAATTTGAGCTGGCACGACTTAACTTACTTTCTAAATCTCTGCACTCTGATGTAGAAAAAGAAGCATGGAGGCTGGCTTAAGTATATGATTTTTATCTAACGCTCTTCCAATTATCTTCTCAACCCTTATTCCACTTAACTCTTGATGTGCTATAGAATATTAAATTTAAAATGTACTTGAAAACCTCAACTTTACATTAATTGATGATAACATATGTAAATTACAGATGTGACAAGTACCTAAAAGCATAAAGAGGCACAAGAATGAGCCACTTCTTTGGCATTTTCTTTTCTCTCCATAATGTTCTTGTCCATGTACTTTTCTCCACAATTTAGTAGTTGATGTATCATCAATATTTTCCTATATCATTAAACTTTCTGACACATTTTAAAGACTACTGATGTCTCACTTAGCACCTCTAATCTTGTTCTAGGAGCAATTACTAAAGTTTGCTTATACTTTTTTCAGATGATTTCGTCTTGATATAGCTTTGTAGACAGTGTAAGCTTAAAAAATAAGCAATTATATTTTATGAAATTTGGTTTTATATTCTTGAGAACTCTTGCCAATCTTTATCATTCTCTAATAAGTTTACTACTGGAAAAGTATTTTATTATGCAAAATATTATGAGTTTATTGAGAAGGGGAAAAATATGGGAGGAGCAGGTTTACAGTCTCCAGGATAATAATGTGGAACATTTATATATGGAAAAGTTTCATCATAATGACCAAAAACATCTTAAAATATCTGATTCTTGGTATCCACATTTTTTGTCCCCCTCTTAATGCCTCAAGAGAAAGTGCATACAGTTGTTAAATCTTACACAAGTTAGTAGTATGCAATGTTTCTTCGAAGATGAGGGTTTTATCGTGAGGTCAAGAGAATTTGAAAAAAAAGGATCTAGGTAAAAGAAAAAAAAAACTTACTCCTTTATTGGAAATAAGGTCTTTAAGCACAATTAAGATATTGATTACTTTAGTTGTTGATAAAAGGATTTGTTGGCAGCAGCAAGTCATTTTCTCACACCAAGAACTTGCTTCTCTATATCTTTAGCTTTCTGTATTATTAGAATAGTGAACCAAACAAGAACGAAAGGAGAGAGCTTATAATATTTTCTATTTTGATTTTTAGAACTTCAAAATGGCTAACCAAATGAGCCCATCATATTTTATAATTTGGAAAAAAATCATGCAGGCATTTGTTCTAGCAGTTAAGAACTGATTAATACACCCATAGGTATATTAACTGCTATAACAAATATGCATCAGAAACCAGGTTCAATTCCTGGCTCCAACTCCAAATTCCAGCTTCCTGCAATGCATAACTTGGAAGCAGGTAATGCCTTAAGTAATTGTGTTGCTCCCCCATTAATTCAAACCTCCTAGATCCTAACTGCTGCTGCAGCCTAGCTCAGATGATGTAGAACTTTGGATAATGAGCAAGTGAAAGGGGCTCTCTTTCTGTCATTTTCTATGTTGCTGTCTGTCTTTCCCTCTCCCTTTGTCTTAAAATAGACAACTTTAATTGCATTTTTTAAAATCTAACATTTGTGACTATCTCAGCTACTTATGCCTGATATCACACTATTTTTATGTGGGGTTTTTTTTTTTTTTTGGTTTCTAATGTGAAGCAGTCATTTTTATTTGCTACACCAAACACTAGAAAAAAGTCAAGTCACTGAAAAATGTCCTTTTTAGAAGGAAATGTGTAAATTCATATTCATTTCCATTAGCTGCTTTAAAATTTGCTTTAAAATATCTATCTCTCAAGTTTTTAAATATTAGCAAATATTAACCCTTGAGCCTTATTATGTGAAAAGGCCCTCAAAAATCTAGACATTTAAAATTTAAAAAACATTCAGAGATTAATACAGACATTTTTGACATTCATAGATTCAGTAGATATAAATAAATAATATTTTTGCACTACACATTCAGAAGTAAAATTTGCAAATAACTTACAATCATATGTTTATATTGCTTAGATAGTGCCTACTTATTAACAGTCTAATGGTGTTAAGAATGTGAATTGACTATATTTATAAAAATGGGAAAATGTATGCCAAAAAGATTTAATTTTCAAAGTTAAGTGATAATTGCCCTAAGAAAGAGCTAAAGAATGATATAGAAGAAGGCATGGTGGGAGAATATGTTCCAATTGGATGGAGAGTGTGTGCAATGTTTGTGGCATGGAATAAATGAACAAGTTTAGGCATGTAAAGTAGTTGAACATAAAATGGTGATTAATGTTCTTGAACAAATATGAAGAGGTGCAAGAGTGCAAGCATTTGTCAGTGACTACTTAGCACTTTAAATGCTGGAGATGAGTTAAAAGGTGATGTCAGGTGCCCCGGGGTGGATCTGGATACTAATGATAGGCTCACAAGACAGAATTTAATCCTTCTTTGAATTGCAGTGATTTGAGTTGCATTGATTTGAGAGATATTAATCTGGATATGTTTTGTAGACTAAGTTTTAAGAACAAAGGATTCTACAAGTTTAAAGATTCCCTTTGCAAGTTGCAGATATAGCTGCCCTGAAATTGGATGATGATGATGATAACAGACAGTAAAAATTTTTTTTTAAAAAAAGTTTGTTTTTATTGGAAAAGCAGATTAACAAATAGAGGAGGTTTTCTACCTACTGGATAAATCCCTAAAGGGCCTTAACAGCCAGAACTTTGCTTGTCCATATCAAGGAGCCAGCAGCTTCTTCCAGTCTTCAACATGAGTGCAGAGTCCTAGCACATGGGCTATCCCTTGTTTCTTGGCATGTCATTAGTGGGTAATTGCATCAGAAGTGAAGCTGCAGTGACTCGAACTAGCACCCATATGTGGCTGGTGGCACTGCAGGCAGAGGATTAGGGATAATAGCATCTCCCCCTCCCCCAAATTATTTTAAAGGTTGGATGGTACAGGGAAAGGGACTAAAATAAGGTATTATCTTTTGTTTTAGGATTCTGAAAGAAAATCAGATGTGATTTTCAAAGTTATTATTTCTGTATTCTAAATGCTGAGCACAGAAAGAGGATTTTATGTAAAGGGATTGCCTAGTTGTGAGTGACTAGAAAAGCACAACTAATGCAGAGGAAGAAATCAGGAAACCAGATAATGCATCAATGTCATAAAGTGACAGTTAAAGAGAAATGATGAATGATCTTTTCAAATGTAAAGGATACAGAAAGAGAAAAGTGCCAAGGGAGACTCTTGGGAGGACTATATTTCAGACAAAAGAAGATAATTATGAAAAAGATACATCTGCAAAACAAGACTTTAATTGTAAATTATACCTGTGTGATAGGTGTGGAACGGAGAATTTATCCACAGTCTGACAGCCAGCAAATAACAGTAAATCGATGGATTACTAAGAGGAACTGTCAGGTGAACAGTTGAGTTGGTAGAAGTAAATGTTTCTACAAACAATGTAATGTGACCTGGAGGTGAAGACATTTCAAGTGGAAAGACTGGTGAACTGTGTGCAGTGTTTTCACAGGAAGATGTTAAGGAAGGGTATTGAAGTTCATCCTTTTTAGGACCTTTGAGAAATGGTTATTGTAGAGGTGGGAGAAGGACTGTGCTTCACTTAGAAGGTGGAAGTAGAGAGAATTGAGATAACTCCCCTGTCAGAAATGTTACTACACAAGGGAACAAAAAATGCTTGTCAGCAGTTTGAATGAGTATTTCATATGGGAAATCATGATTGTGTTTCCAGGTCAGAAGTTTGGCCTGGCCCAGCTTTGGCTGTTGCAGGAATTTGGGGAGTAAATCAGTAGACTGGAAAACATACTCCCTCTTTCTCCCAACTCTTCCTCTCTCTTTCCCTCTTTTTCTACGTCTTCAGTCAGCCTCTTTCTGTTGCTATCTCAAATAGGTTTAAAAAAAATCTAAAATGCTAAATGAACAAGCAGCTGAAACTCTAGCCACCAGAGAACTGTTGGAGGGCACAAGTGCTAAGTGACAGCCACAGGGAAAGGAAAGGAAATGTCTGTTCGTGTGTGACCAGAGGATACAGTAGATCAAGAGCAACATACATAGATGTATTGAGTTGGACTTTGCAGGAATTTGAGTTTCATAATTGAAAGAGATCACGTTTCATGAAATTTCTTAATCCTGAGTTATTTTTGAAAATAATTTATTTTTCTTTGGAAAGCACATTTAACGGAGAGAGAGAGAGGGGGGAAGAGAGAGAGAAGAGAGAGAGAGAGAGAGAGAGAGAGAGATCGATCTTGCATCCACTAGTTCACTACAGAAATAACTGTAGAGCTATTTCTGGCCAGAGCTAGGCCAATCTGAGGCCAGGAGCCAGAACATTCTTCCAGGACTCCCACATGGGTACAGTGGCTAAGAACTTGAGCCATTCTCTACTGCTTTCTCTGGTCATAAGCAGGGAGCTGGATCAGAAGTAGAGCAGCCAGAACATGACCTGGAAGCCATATGGAATGCCACTGCTGTGGATAGAGGCTTAGCCTCTATTCCACAGCACTGACCCCAATCCTCAGATTCTTAAGGAGAGTCAAAAACACCTGAGAGATTCCATTTAAAAAAAGAACAATGAATAAGTATAGATACAAAATATTGTTAACAGATTTTTAACTAATGGAGCGTTAAGATTGTAAATTTGTATTATAACCATTTGACCACATCTTATTATTTTCCTAATGATTCTGTGAGTCTTAGTAGAAGTAGGGAGAGTGAAGATTAAAATTAAAAAGGCATTGAGATTTAGAAAAAGAGAGCCAGTTCAGAAAAACTTAATGTTCAGGGAGAACTTAATGTTCTCGGTTCACTTGTATGGCAGAAGCTTTGGAGAGGGAGGGAGGAGAGAGAAGGAAAAGAAAAATTCATATGGAAGTTAATAATGTGAAAATTTAAACCTACTCCACACGAACATCATGACAAATGATGAAAAGTAACCTCTTATGAAAACAGGAAGGTTAAATTATTGGAAATTGTGTTCAGAAAGGAATATCCTGGAGCCAATATCTGCCATGTGAAGTCATTCTGAAATATTTGGAGCCTGAAATTATATGAAAGATGTTCAGTGCTTCCATTTGGATGGTTAACATCAATAATAAGTGCAGCAACAGCAAATGTAAATATTTTAGTTTCATTAACTTTGTGTTATCTGCAGGGCACAGTGCTAATACTTTTGTTTTATAAGTTCAGTGCATCTTTACCTCCTTACTACGTATTTGTTAATATTTAGTGCCGCTGGATTGAAAATTTAACCCCCTAAAATTGAATGAATTGATATTTAGTCTAAGGGCACAAGTTGGAAAATAAAATAACTTGTCCTAATTCAACTCTATCAAAAGCTGTTCATTTCTAGGTGGTCTAATTAATTACCATGAATACAGGCAAATGTAAGTAGTTAATTCTAGATATCACAGAATAATTAGAATGGAACATGTTATGTAAATTTGACTACAGTCATAAATATTAAAGCATAGTCCCTAGCTGGTGGGTGAACAGAGGCACAAAACACAACTCTATGAGCTTCTTAGGAAAATTTTTGGACAAGTTATTACTCAACTTTTAAATTTCTCAAATTAAGAGTATAAAGTGAAAGTCATTTGAATTACTATTATGATTAAATATATCTTATTATTTTTCATATAATAAATAGGATCAACTGTAAGCTGACATTCAATACCTGTGCTTAAATTAAGACATATTAGACTTTAACATTTAAGCAGACAGTACATTAATACTCTGAACTAATCATTAACCGTGCATCACTTAACATTCTTAAGCATTTGATTGCATGACGATAGGATAATTGCAGCAATTTTTGTCCCTAATTGTATTGAATAGACTCTCCAGCCCTGGAATGCCTCTTATAGTTACTGCCATAGAACTTCAAGCCCCCATCAGGTGAAGGTCCTGGCTAATTCACAGTTACCATCTGTTTAGCTTGCTTAGTGTTTCTCATTATAGTGCAGAAGGTCAATGATGCTGTTCATGATAGGAATGCAGCACAACTAGAAGTACTAAAGTCCTTCTGAGAGTAACAGAGCTCTGCTATTCTGTCTGATGGACAGTTAATTATCTACCCAGAAAATAGAGCACTGGGAGAAATCGAGAGCTGCAATGTGCTGGATGTCCAAGTACAGTATTGGTGTTTTTACAGTGAACTGCACTATTTCATTAGAGGATACAAGTATAACCCTTGGCAAAGGAGGATATAATTTTGAGTAGAGCAAAACATTTAGGTTTTAAAGGATCTCACAGAGTACTTGGAGGAGCATTTCAGATCCATGATAGGTGTTTTTCATCTTCAGTAGTGCATTTTAATCAACTGAAAACATTTCACCATACCACAATTAGGTCCCACTCAAGACAACTAACTCTAAGTCTTTGAAAAGTGGCATCCAGACATGAATATCTATTTTTTAAAGGAAACTCAGGTATTGCCAATATGCTGGGAAGTTTGGAAATCACTGTGTTACAACTAAATTTCAAAAAATTGTCATTGCCATTGTAGAACTATTTATTAACAACCTAAATTTTGGTTTTGTCTTTAATTTACATGTTTACTTGGGAAGACTTATTAAAACACCACACATTAACCACTATCCTCAGTTAACAAAATCAATCCTTTAGAAATGAATATTTGACTTGGTCCCTTTAGAGAAATTGTGAATTTCAGAACGGCTGGATGTTTATTTCTATGAAAATAGATTTTTGATAATCCATAGTATTAAATGGTTCATGCCATGATTATAACTAGGTAAGGAGAATGGAAAATTAGATTGTAACTGTTTGTAAATATTATTAGATATATTCATTTTCTGTAAGATTTTGTAGCTTTTGACACTGTTATATTTAAATAGGCTAAGAAGCTTATAAAAAAAGCATATTCACAGGTTCCTAGAGTTCATAATAAAATAATTTATAATTATGTTACCAAAGTTCATAAGTGGTACTTTTGTAACTAGTTAATTTCTCAAGAACAGTGAGCGGGGCAGTGCCAACTCTACACTTGCCTTTTCACAGAGATATAAACTCAGATATGAACATTTGAGAAATCAATCCCTTATTAATGTGTCTATTCTCTGTGCCTTTCCAATAAACATTATTTTAAAAATAAATTCATAGATTAAGTTTAGTTTTGTAGAAAAACAAACATTTTACATTTTATTTACGCAGAGTGAACAAATGCCATGTATTTTACAATACAGATTTTGGAGTGTTGTGATATTTACCTACTCTCCTGCTCATGTTCCCATGACCGCTCCTCCTCCCTTCTTCTTCTTCTTTTTGTCTATTTGTACAACAGTTTTACTGTCAGTTCCTGTGACAATCATAACCTTAATGCTCCATTTGGTAAAGAATTAAAAAATAGGAAGCAGAGGAAAAAAAAAAACTGCTCCTCAACAAATTCTGTAAATAATGAAATCTCAAAATGTCAGTCCTGTATAGATTAAAAAGTTTTGTGCTTTGCATATCAGTTACCACAGGATTATTTCACTGAACACAATGGTTTATAAAACAATAGGTGAAATGTAATAAAAATGTTATCTTGTAATTTTAAGTATTTTACCTAAGTTTTTATTTCCAGTTTGACTTTGCAGTGTTATTTTTATATTTAAAATGTCTCAAAATATTTGCTACAGTTTCATGAAACTCCATACATGTTTTCAAAAGATTTTCTTTTGTTGTTTTTCTGTTTTTGCTTTTGTTTTTCAACTAGGACCCCTACTATGGCTGGTGGCCTATTTTCTATTGACAGAAACTACTTTGAAGAGATAGGAACTTACGATGCAGGAATGGATATCTGGGGTGGAGAGAATCTTGAAATGTCTTTTAGGGTAATTGTATTTTACATTATTTTTTTTTTTTTGCTGCTGAACATATGTTATAGCATGCACATAGAAATGACATGTTAAGTATTTTTGACTGAATTATGCAATTTGTTGATCAGTTGGTAATTTTAATACTTATTTAGAAGCTTTGTTGGAACCTATTGCAGGTAATATTTACTAGTACATGGATAATTTACATGTTGTTAAGTTTTCAGGGATAATTATTGGATTCACAGTACAGAGATTATTAGGGTTTTCCAATTAGTGAAGTAAAGGAAAAAAGGGTGGGAGATTCATTCGGAAAAAATATGTTAAAAATAAAGTTACTTTGTGATAACAGACTGTAACTTGAAAGTGTTCACAAATTCTGAATTTACAGCTATTGCCCAATGTTACTGTGAAGAAACTTATAGAACCATTTTTGGTCAAAAGTGTTCTGACTAATTCTACAAGTAACATGAATATTTTTATGATTATACTCAATGCTGGATGATTCAGTTTAAATTGCACAAAATTGTTAGACAAAAGAAACAAAATGAAACAAAATGAAAAAGAACTTCCATGTAAAATGATAATTAAGTTCCTATGAATACTATATTAGGAAGGATATAATAATTTTAACATTTACTGTATTGAAATATTTAACTATGAAGACACAAATTTCACAGTAGGAAATAAGATTCACATGAACACACTCCTGGTTTCTTCAAACCACATATATTTTAAATTTTTTTCTTTCTACAATTTAATATGCAATATTCGCAATGCTACAATGCACAGTATTTGACTTTATCAAGGAAGTTAAAGAGTTCTACATTTTAAATTCCATTTAGAATACAAATTTTGTTTTTCATTAACATAAATATCCTCAATGTTGTGTGAGAACCTAAACAAATCATAGAACTATCATCCTTGTCGTTTATAGTATAGAATTTGGTAAATATTAGATGACCTGAAACCACTTAAAAGCAACAGAGAGGTCTTGTTTTATCATTTTTGGTCTATAAATTTCCTTTATGGTAGCTGTTCTGCACATTCTCTGATTGAAGTTACCACATATAAGTCAGCTTCGTACTCAAGAATTCCTTCCCCTCCCCTCAGCCCATGGCTCATCTTTGCAGAACTTTGTAAGGACAGTTGAAGGATGGAAATGTAATACTTGCTGTAGATCTCAAAGTGAAATAAAATAGATGATATTGAAGAAATGAGAAAGAAGGGGTGTGGAGAGAAAGAAAGGTGGAAAAGGAAGAAGGAAGAAATGGAGCGATGGGGGAAACAAATATAATAAAACATTAAAAGCAGTTTGCATTTATCTTTAGATAAATTGAGGAAAGTTTACTCAGTATTCACTAACACTATTGAAGTGCTTATTTGAGATTATGTAGGGAAAAAAATCAACATATCATACTGATAGAACTGCAACCTTGTTGCCTATGTTTGATTTTTCTAAAAATTCTTAAATTCTTCCTTTCTTCCTGTTAAGTTTGATACTTTGTCCCTGGTCACCCTTTACTTTCAACACATAGCTCTCCCACCAGAAGGACACCTATCAGAAAGATGTGGTAGGGAAGAATTTAGTAAAATAATGAGTTAATCATGGAGACTGTAGACAGAACACGCCATAATAGTACAAATATATGCAAAAGGAATACAGGGTCTACTAGGCAATGCTGAAACAGGGGGACAGAGGAAGACAGCTCATGACCTTAAGAAATAATTGCATACATGAAAAATAGCAAGGTAATTTTCTCTGTTTGGTTATTTAGATTATTAAGAAATAAAGTAATCATGAATTATTGTTTTTCATGTGTTTGAAATACCACATCTTTAGTTTCCACCTACTTTTAATAGAAATAAAGTATGTGTATATTTTTGTTAGAGTCTTAATTCATATATGACCCTCCTTTTCGTAACCCAAGTGTGTTTGCATAGTTTGTAGTAGCTGAGGAAGATACTGAGTAAGGACATATGCTGTATTAATGTGCTAACATTAGATCACACCATCTTCCTCTTATGAATCATTGCAAACAAGGAAACCCTACAATTACCTCGGCTCTCACTCCTAAAGGTTTGTAGAACTCAGCAACACTTGAGATAGATAGGCAGACACTGGTTGAAAAGGCAAACCTGAGAGTTTGGGAGACCAAGGCAGCGAGAGTCTTGTGAACAGAAGACCCAAGAGAAGAGTACTACATGAACTGAGAACTCATAAAACATGCAGAGGCTTCCTTCTGAGTTTTCTGTTACCTGCTGATCTGCACCTGTGAGAGAGATCTTGGTTTGAGGAAAGAATATTCAGTAGGCTTTTCAGCTCTCATTGTCCAATGATTAGTTGAGAAAATGACCTACTGACTTCATGGGGTATATATAATTGGAACCTACATCAAACACTCCCAAATGACACATGCATCAAAGAAAATATAAGTTGAATCACTGTTTTGAATGAGATGGAGTTCAAAACATAACATAAAAATTTTTAGAGTTACTGCAATGCTTAAGAGTTATCATTAACTCTGTATTTGAAGAAGCACGGCCTAAAGTTCTTTATCTCACTTTTTGTCTCCAGAAACTTACCATAGGTTGAAGAAACAGACCTTTCATCTATTGGCTCACTTCCCCAAAAAAATCAGAATAACTGGGGCTGGGCCAGGCCAAAGCCAAAATCTATAATTCCCATGGGGTCTCTCATGTGGATTGGCAGGTCCTGAATAGTTAACTATTTTCTGCTATCTTCCCAGGAGCATTAATAGAGTTGGAGAAGAAATGGAGGAACTGAAACTCAAACAAGTATTCATATGAAATGCCAGACTTGCAGGTAGTGGTTTAACCCACCGTGTTGCAAGTATTATTATCTAAAAATTAAGATTATTTCTTTGAAAATTGTCCTGAAAGGATTGAAAAGAAGATAATACATCACAGCATGTTTTGAAATTATCATGTCTCTGCAATGCCTGACAAAGACATCACAAGAATTTGAAAACTACCAATCACCATCCTTCATGAACATAGATGCAAAAGTTCCAAAAAAAAAAAAACCGCATAAATACATATATAAGTTGGATTCATTGAAGGAACATGAAGTCGGATTAATATTAAAAAAAATAGTTATTATTATCTACCATTTAAACACATTACAATATAATAGCAAATTATCAGATAAACAGATTGAAGAGAAATATTTGATAAAATTTGGGTTCAATTCTTGATTATAAGACAAAATCAGGCTTTGAAAAACAACTAATAAAAAACACTGTGCTCAACCTAAAAATGAGCTTCAACAAAAAGATCCATACATGTTTAAGGTTAAATGTTTGAAAATTTTTACCCAGGATCTGACAAGGATAATAATTTTTACTTTACTGCTTCTGCTTAATATCAATGTAAAGGTATAAACAGTGCAGTTAAGAATAGTAAATGAAAAATACTCATATTGAAAAGAAAAATGTAAGGCACTCATCCCCACTGGTAAAATTGTCCATAAAATGCAATAAAATTTACAATATTCTTCTAAAACAGAAAAAGTAAGTCATCAAGCCAAAGTATCATTTACAAGAAAAATCTGTAGAAGTGTTTTGTGTATTTATTTGTTTGCAGTGATAATCATAAAATGTAAATTATCATAAATATGACAAAATATTTGCAAGATCCCCATGCTAAAAGTTTCAATTTATTATGTCCCATTATGTCCTATTCATTTGGAAAATATTATACTAGATTTATTGGTTAATAAGATTCAACATGGCAGTAGGATGCCGGCAAGAGCATCATTATTGTGATCAATGCAATATAATTCTGAGCAAAACTTCAAAAGACTTCTTTTTGGGCAACAAAGATTATTTGAGTATGAATTAGCATATGGTATCTAAAATCTATTAGGCATACAAGAAATGTGGAACAGTCATAACTTTTAGTAGATTAACAATTTAGAAGGGTTGTATATTGTGGGGCACCATAGTGAATACTTAGTTGAGGTGCCCATTTCCCATAATGGAATGCCAGTTTGACTCCTGGTTACACTACGTTTGATCCAAGTTCCTGTTAATGCAAATTGAATTCCAGTTATGCTAACCCAAGGAAATAAGAAAACCTTTAAAATTTTTAGTGGGAAGATTGAATGAGAAAATAATTAGATCCCACTGCATGTCTATTAGATTGGCTGAGATTAAAGAGCCTTAAGATCTGAATGATGATATGGAAGAAGTTCAAATACAGTATGAGATGTAAAATATCAAAATCAACTTATGAAAACAATCTTACCTTTAAACATTTATTTTCATTAATTCGAAAGGCAAGTGACAGAGAGAGAGAGAGTCGTAGAGGAAACTAGATTTTTGATCTACTGCTTTGTTTCTAAAAAGATTGTGACAGCTAGGCAGGATTCTACCACTAGAGTGGCAGGCACATTGCCTTCCTTGGAGTTGGATCAGAAGTAAGGCACCCAGAATTCTAAATACAACTTTGATATAGGATCCTGGAAATCTATGTGTTGGCTTAGCCGGCTTCACCACAACAGGATTCCTCATTTTTCTATTTCTTAAATAACTACTGAAAATGCAAACAAGGCAGTGGAATACATGCTCATGATCATAAAAGCTTTGTTTACAATGCCCAAAGACCAGAAGTAATTCAAACAAATGTCCATTAAGAGATAAATGGAAACAAATACTATGGTTAATTCAAGCATGTAATTCTACTCAGAAAATGATATATGTTTTTAATATTGAAATAATTATATTGAATTAAACCAAGAAAATTGTATTCTTTGTGAATCTGATTACACAACATCTTAGTGTGTATTGAAATTATGTAAGAGAAATCATGGAACTTTGTGTTTAGATCATAGGATGGGAAGTAATAGGGAGCTTGGAGGGAAAGATTTTCAGAGAGCCATGTGGAACAGATAATAGATGTATTCATTATCATGATTTTGATGTTATTATGTCTCATAAGTTTTATACAGGAAATAGTGATATTTCATTGTATAATCAGTATACTTCAATAAAGCCATTGAAAATGAAAACACACAGCCAGAGAGACACACACATCAAGAGAGGAATCTTACAAGAGAAACAAATGAAGGAAAATATATATCCAGACATCTGGTTGATTATGGTCCTGTATATTTTGGACCACAATCTTGGTGTATCCTAACCCACTTACTTTGGTATACCCTCTTGTTTTGATTTTAATCGTATACCTCTCAGGAAAATAAAGTGGACTAAATGAAATAATAATCCTCAAGACTTTTTTTTTTAAAGATTTATTCATTTTTATTGGAAAACCGGATATACCGAGAGGAGGAGAGACAGAGAGGAAGATCTTCCATCCGATGATTCACTCCCCAAGTGAGCCGCAATGGCCGGTGCTGTGCCAGTCCGAAGCCAGGAACCAGGAACCTCCTCCGGGTCTCCAACATGGGTGCAGGGTCCCAATGCATTGGGCCGTCCTCAACTGCTTTCCCAGGCCACAAGTAGGGAGCTGGATGGGAAGTGGAGCTGCCGGGATTAGAACCGGCACCCATATGGGATCCCGGGGCTTTTAAGGCGAGGACTTTAGCTGCTAGGCCATGTTGCCGGGCCCCAATCCTCAAGACTTTTTATAAATTGTATATTAATCTTACTGTAATACTGGCATTACTTTTGCTATCTTTAAAATTAACCTTTTGTTCATTAACTGACATCTTAACAGGTTGAAATTCACTTTAAATTCTCAAGTTGTCTTCTCTTTACAAATCAACAACGAAAACAGCAGTATATTTTTTGAAGCATAAAGCAAAGTAAAAGGACTTCTTGTGTGAAATCCATTTACTCCCACATTGAACAAGAAATGAAGCGGAAATGAAGTGAGAGATGACATAATAAATAGTGGAAACATGAAAGTCACAGGTTTTCATTGAATAGAATAGTGTGGTAAATGAGATGAAGAAATGTATTAAACTCCCATGAATTGTAATATCCAGATTTTTTAAGTATAAAAAAGTAAAGATTTTATTTTTCTAAGAAATGTCCATACAATTGAAATTTTGGTAAGTGAAAATGCCATTCATATTAGCTTGTTTAACCTAAATTAGTTAAGACAAAAATCTACCTGAATTATTTGTTAGAATTCTTTGCCTTTTTATAAACTTAATTCATTCAAATTTAAGAAAAGTATTTTATCTGCACATGTATGACACCTCACTTTTTAGGGTCAATAGCCAGGTTAAGGCACACATCAAGGGATGCCAGCATCCCATGTGAGTGTCTGAGAAAGCAGCCGAAAATGGCCCAAATCGTTGTGTCTCTGTACCCATGTGGGAAAACAGGATGGAGTTCCAGGCTGCTGGCTTTGGCCTGGCTGAGCCCTGGCCATTTCCTCCATTTGGTGAGTGAACAACCAAAAGGAATATCTCTTCATGTCTCCCACTCCTCTGTAGTTCCATTTTTTCAAGGAAATGGATAAATCTTACAGAAAATTCTGGTTAATCTTTATTTGACCAGTCATAGAAATCAGATTCTAAAAGGAACATATAAGTTAATTGAACTTAATATAAGTAAGTTCACATGTTTTTTACAATTTTTATGAAGGTGGATATTTTCCTTTAATTAGATAGTATACACTTCTAATGCTAAAAGGGAGATTAGTCTGATTCTTAAAGACAGTAATAAATTATTTATTGGGATCATGTGCATATGCGACTATCATAAACAGTATAAATCAATATTAATGATTTGATCCCACAAACTTCTCTATTTACCCATTTGACACAGGTAAACCTTAAGAACATTGCAAATAGTTTGAATTTCTTGTTTCTGTGTTTACAATTAGATTTTCTGGATATCTGAGATAGTTCTAACTTTATCTCTTGTGTAAATATCTTTAGTCAAAGAGGGATATGTTTAATTCATATCACACAATAACATGTCTGTGTAAGGAAGGAGTTAGCAACCAAATGATACTAACAATTTTTATGTACATGCACATATTTGTATTTTAGTTTTATTTTATATATTTGAAAGGAAGACTAGCAGCAATAACAACAGAGAGGGAGAGAGAGAGAGAGAGAGAGGGAGAGAGAGAGAGAGAGAGGAGAATCCTTCGTTTGTTGAAGCAGCCACCAAATACCTGGACATGCCAAAGCCAGGAGGCAGGGATCTCAGCAGGATAAGTGATGTAGGTGTCAGCAAGCCAAGTGCATATGCTATCACCTGCTGCCTCCCAGCATACACAGTAATAGGGAACTGGAATCTGAAGTTGTGTCAGAACTCCTACCCAGACATTGTAGCAATTTTAAAAAAAATTATGTACTTATTTTTGAAAGGAAGAGTCAAATAAGGAGAAGGAAAAAGCAGGAGAGAGAAAGAGGATCTTTCATTAACTGGCTTACAATGTGCAACTATATGTAAAAATTTAAAGCAGAAACATGTAGAATGCAGAAAAAAAAACTTTTGTGGGGTGTACATGACTTTTCAGTGTTGGGAGCTTTACTAGGAACCACATTGTTCAGATCTTCGGGCACTTCCTATGAACTGTCTAGGCTCACATATTTTTCAAACAGTGCCTTGGCCCCTTTATGAAATGCTTGTACCCTACATATTGTCAAAACACTGGATGGGTAGGTGCCATAAAATAAATGCAGTTTAAATCTCTAATACAGTTGGTCCCAAGGGAAATGCATGAGAATTTCATATTAAATGTTATCTAATATAAATGCCAAGCTTCATATACTTCTCTGGAAACAAAAATAAATAACAGGTAAATTGGAAAATAATCAAATTTAGAAAAGTATTACCAGAACAAATACTGTTTTTAAAATAATAGTAGCCTAAGGCTTTGTAATTTTGATAATTATCTTCCAATAAAATTTTTATTCACAAAATGTTTCAGTGTACTGGTGCCATTAAATCAGCTTTGTGTGATATCTTACCTTGGAAACATACTTTTTGGACACATGTAAAAATAATTATTTGTGAAATAATTGGTGGGTTTCACTACCATTACCAATCTATTTTTAGGGCATAAACATTATATAATCTTTACTATTTTTAAAATTGCTTAAAACATTACTAGCAATTCAATGTAAAAAAATAAGAATAAGGAAAGAACTGCAAAGGCTTAAAAAATAATGTTTTAAAAAAATGAGTTAGTAATATTAAGTAAGTACTAACTTCCTGCAAATATTCCTAAAGGATACATCAATAGATTAAATTGCACTGACACTTTTTACTTAGTAGAGGAAAATCATATTCTAAAAGACATTTTCTATTAGATAAGAAAGCAAAGTCTTAGACAGTGTTTTGACAAACATTCAGTAGTGCTTTCCAAATGATTGAAGTATTCTAAGTTGCTCTAAGACAACATGATTCAGGTGCATTGCCTTCAAGTAACTTGGTGTCTTATAGGATTATATGAGAAAGAATATAAAGCAGCTCTTACATTAAAAATGGAGTCTATTCTGTTTCTCAATTCATGTTTGAATTATTTCAACATTTGTTATTCTTGATAATTTAAAACTTACTTAAAAGTTGTGGGGACTAATATCCAGGATTTACAAAGAACTTCAGAAACTCATTTACAGCAAACAAACAACCCCATGAGGAAAAGGTGAAGCAAATGAACAGGCTGTGTTTAAATGAACTAATTCAAATGGCCAATAGATTTGTGAAAACATGCTTATGCTCCCTAGCTGTCAGAGAAATAAAAACCACATTGAGGCTCCACCCAACTCTGGTGGATTGGCCTGCATTCAGGACTCCACTAACAATACCTGCTGCCATGAGTCTGAGTATGGAGAGTGTTAAGAGAACTGAAAATTGACCGCCATATAACCTGGGTATCCCACCGGTAGGAATATATCAAAGGAACATGAAAACTACATATGAGAAATGAATCTATAATCTATAGTTGCAGCAGCACAATCTACAACAGCAACAATATGGAAATAACTCAGATGGCCATCCAAAGTGGAGTGGATAAAGAAACAGCGGTACATCCACTCCATGGAATACTACTCAGCCATCCAAAAGAAAGAAATTCTGCCATTTGCAACCAAATGCTTCCAATTAGAGACCACCATGCTCAATGAAAGCAGCCAATTCCAAAAGGGAAAATATCATATGTTCTATTTTCTTTTTAATTTCTCTGAAGACACATTGGTCATTCAGTAGCATTTTATTTAACTTCATTCTGTTGTAAATTTTCTGTTTTTTTCTTTCTGTCATTGATTTTGATTTATACTTTTTGGTTAAGGGGATATATAGTAACTGCCTAATAAAGAGTAGCATATTGATATGTGAAGATACAATGTAGTATGAGTCTCTACTTCCAAATCAAAGATGGACTACCAAAGAAACTGTTGAATGCATCTTGACAATAGGATGCTGGACTTTCTCTGCATTAATGAATATTCTCTCCTGTCCCTTTCTCAATGTCACTTGTCCTTTCCAATAAATAAAAATAAAGATTTTAGAAAATGATTAATAGTGCTGAGAATCTGGTTTGCTTTTGAATTTTCCTGACCATCCTGATGAGTAAATATTTTCTCTTATATCCACATGTATGCTTTTTATATTGACTTTGAACTACTTATTTTTCAAATTAACTCTGATTTTTATATGAAAAGTAAAATTTAATTATTTTAATAACAATTTCTAGCTTTGACATTTTAAGGATCATATAATGTATGAATATATATTTGAATAATGAGATAGATCTCCTATTAAATCAAAATTAAATTTGCAGACTTATTGAATTCAGTGTAGAGATTTAAAAGTGTTTGCCTGTTTTTGAACATACATTTATGTAAAAAAAAATCAATGTAATGTCTCATGTAACTCATACTACAGATTATACACAGTGAATGGGCTATTTAGAAGAAAATAGTTATTGTTTTTAGAAATATAAAAGTTCGAGGAATAAAATAAAGCTTAAATATTGTGATTGACAAAGTGGGAGGGTGAGAGGTAGAGAACCCTATTACTTACAATGGTTGAGAAAAACCTCTAATGGGACAATTCAGCTCCTATGAAAAATAACAGGAGTCCAGGTATGCAAAGATTGGCTGGGAGGATATTCTGCATCAGGCATACAGTAGAAGAAAAATGTCTCAGGATATTATTAAATGATTTTCTATTCTAAGTCCATAGGAGTATAAATATTATGATTTAGATGTGTGGGATCAACTAATTCTTTCCCAATATTTTGGCCTATTGATTTATCAGTAGTTAATGAATGTCCACTATTTGCCAATCATTATGCAGGGCATAAGTAATGCAAACCAGAAGAAAATAGGTCCAGAATATGTTTTCATTAGTTTTTAGTTAGGAATAATATTTTATGGACTCACTGATGTATAACATCAGAACAGATTTCAACATGGATTAAACAAATATATGAAGAAAGTTTGTCATAAAGAATTCTTTATCTTGAATGTGATTTGTAAGATTAGCATTATATTCAGAACACCCCTGGAGTCGCAGCTCAGTCTGAATTTACCATCATTTAAGGTATACATCAGTATAAATAGTTTTATATTTAAACTTGCACTGGGGATTATTGATGACTTTGGATTTTGATTTCAAGCACTGTGGAGGTATGCAATGTAACAAACAGTGTATGACACGGCCGTAATTTCTGTGTATCATGTTATGATGTGGATTTGTAAAGTATTTTCTTTTAAGAAGAAAGTATTTGCTTTGGTCTAGAATAGTCAGGAATTATTTATAAATTAAAAACTCACGGCTTGTCATAGATAGCAGCGTAAAGCAGGGGTACGCATCTGATTACTCTCAATTTACAATCTGTTCTGCTCCTTGTGCATTATGCTGTATCTAACTTTGGATTTGCGTGCCTGATACCTATTGTGGATGCTGTATGTAATACAGTAAGTTCAACCCTAACATGGAATGCATACAGCTCATGTCAGAGTGCCTAGAACTGGGCTCTCTTCTGTCCCAGTTTCCTATTAATGTGCCTGAAAATCAGCTGATGATGGCCCACATTCTAGGTTCTTGTCAGTTTCTCGTTTAGTTTGACGCAGCCCAGGATGTTGTCATTTGAGGGGTGGACCAGTGGAAAAAAGAAGAGATCTCTGTTTCTTTCTCTGTCTCTCTCTGTATGTGTGTTTTCTCTCTCTGCCTTTAAAATAAGTACACATAAAGAATATCTGATTCCCCACTTACTGTTTTCCCCCTTGAAAATCTCCTAATCACTAAAATAATATATGTAAAGGTGACAGTCATGAGAGTTAACTTTACAAAACGTGTAATTAACTGAGTACATGAGAGTGGATGTGCTTGCCAGAAAGAAAATAAGGAGAGAAGAACAGGGTGCATCCTTAGATGGCAACCACATTTAAGAGTGGGTGAAGGAAGTGAAAGTGAGTGCTAAGTCAGTGCTGTCATCGAAAAACAAATACAATGTCATGAAGCTAAGAACGTTTTACTGATGCCAACAGAATCAAATGCTGTTTGAAAAGTGCAAAGTATAATGCTTTAATATGCACCTTTTAGCATTCACAACTAGTCTAATCTGTGAGCTTATGGAACACAGAGTACCTTATATTGTGATTCTTCACTATGTCCTCAGGCCTGGCATGGTGGTGCTTGACACAAATTCAATGGCTAGTACTCCGAATAAAGAGCAGCCAGTTCTTCAGAGAAAATGAATGAGAAGGGAGTGGCCAACCCTTGTCCTCAATCATGTCATGGAGCTGAATGTTTGGCCATTTTAGCAATTGTATGGGAAATTTCATGTATCCTGAAATGCAGCTATGATCAGGAGAGGATGATTTCTAAAGATGGAAAGACTGAGTCACTCAAGGATCACTCTCTCTGAGATACTCACTTTTCCTTCCCATCCAAGGTCTTCACACATATTTTTGGCATCTGCAGAAGAGCAGGAGATGTTACACAGTGCAGCTGGATGCCCAGGTGCTCTACTGATATTTAAAGGGGATTGTTGTGGCATGAATTTTAGGGCAGCATCATGCAGCTGTCACAAACTACTCAGTGGCTAGAAGCAGCAGATGTCTGGCAGGCCATTAAATCAACAGACACGGAAAGGCACCAATGTAAAATGCAAAATATCTGACCCAAATATCATTTAACAAATCACAGACACTGCCTTTGTTTTCAAACTCACATCTGCATATAGTTTCTTCACAGCTGAGATTTATTCAAAGGTAATTATAGAGCAAGCAAGATGTAACTTGCAATAGTTCTACTTTTATCTTTGTTAATATTCCCTTTAAATATATTGGGGGAGAAAAGCTGTAGCAGCCTACACGGTTTGTTATACTTTAACTTTATTGATTACTGCAAGATGAAAAGTGTGATTAAAGCTTGTATATCTGTTTCGTGAATTATCTGCTTGAAAAGATCTGCTCAATAAGAAAGCAGTGCGTTTTTGGAAGCATGAAAAGCTAGGTACTAATTTTCTTAGGTGAAACTACCTTATATCACATATAGGTATGCATAGGATTTTCAATATCTGATAGACTGCTTGATACTCTTATTTTTTACCTGCTGCATTTATACATCTGAGTTAAGTAGAAGATGGAAGATCTTCCACAACAGAGCTGGAACCATGTGTTGGCTTGTTGATCTAAAGGAGAACTGGATTTTTCTCACATGTGAGTTGCTCTAATAAAATGAACAATGATGTAATACAGTAGCCATAAGGTGTGGTTACCCTAATGATCATACACCTCCGAGGCAAGGACTCTGTTGAGAAACACAAGGCCATAGAGGGAAGCACCATGTAAGATGTTGGCAGGTGTCTGACTGTTGATGTTTCTATTGTGAAGTTGAACTGCTGGCAATGGATGTCATGTTTGACATCAGTGGGAGGGAGATAAGATTAAAGGCTGTATCTGTAACCATAACTACTTCACCCTGCATTTCATTGGTAGGGTGCATGAATATGTTGTCTCATTTCCATTTCACAAAAGTCTCTCTACTCAACCCTGAAATCAGAATAAGCATGCCTTTACACTGTTTTGTTGTTATTAAAAATGTATTTATTTTAAAGGCAAAGCTAGAGAAAGAGAGGGAAGGAGAGAGGTAGGGGGAGAGAGAAAAAGAATGAGAAAATATCTTTCTTCTGCTGCTTTACTCCCCAAAAGGTCACAGTTGCCTAAGAAGCTTCTTTCAGGTCTCTCACATACCTTAACAGAAGCTTCTGTCTGCTCTCTCACTTGCATACAGGGAACCACACACCTGGTCCATCCTCTTCTGCTTGCCCAGGCTCATCTGTGGTTTCTGGATCAGAAGGGAGCAGCCAGAACTCAAACACCTGTTTTTTTGGCAGCATTTTATTGCACTATGCCAGAACATCTGCCCTGCTTTATTTTCTTCACTGCCTTCTGGTTTACTACTTCTTCTCCTCTCCCCACTCCCTCCCTCCCTTCCCCTCTCCTCCCCTCCCCTCCCTTCCTCTTCTCTCCTCTCCTCTCCTCTCCTCTCCTCCCCTCCCCTCCCCTCCCCTCCCCTCCCCTCTCCTCTCCTCTCCTCCCCTCCCCTCCCCTCCCCTCTCCTCTCCTCTCCTCTCCTCTCTCTTCTCCTCCCCTCTCCTCTCCTCTCCTCCCCTACTCTCCTCTCTTCTCTGCTCTCTTCTCCTCTCCTCTTCCCTCCCCTCCCTTCCTCTTCTCTCCTCTCCCCTCCCCTCCCCTACTCTCCTCTCCTCTCGTCTCTCCTCCCTTCCTCTTCTCTCCTCTTCCCTCCCCTCTCCTCCCCTACTCTCCTCTCCTCTCTTCTCTGCTCTCTTCTCCTCTCTTCTTCCTTCCCTCTGCTTGCTCCCTCTCCTCCTGCCAACCTTCCCCTCCCCTCCCTTCTCCTCTCTTCTTCCTTCCCCTCCCTTCCCCTCTCATCTCCAATCATATCCTATCCCATGCACTCAATAGACAATTGGCAGACTTTGACAGTGCGAAAAGATAGACTAGGAAATTTCTTTTAAGGAAGCCTAATTCAAGATCTGTGTAAATGGTTTATAAAGGGATAAAGTATATAGAAAGACAATCTCACAGATTTAGTTCTAATTTCAGATAGATAAATATTTCATAAGGAAAAATACTTGAAAACTGGCCATTTTAGAAATAAATTACTGGGATTTTGACATGGCATGCATTTAACAGAATTGGCTATATTTAATACCAGTTTGACAATAAAAATCTTCAAATTACCCTGTATATGTGATTATGTCTTGAAAAATTCTCCTGGAGAATGTTAAGTGCTCTTTTTACTTCTTTGTTTTTATAATACTCATGACCTTTTGAAAATAGACAATTCTTACTTGATAGGAAAAATATTCACTGCTTCATATCAAAGTTTATAATGTCTGCATGCAACCACTCCCACACACATCAATTCAATATTCAGCAAGATGTCAAGAACTGAGAACTTAATGGAGTGACATAAAGACAGTGAGAAAAGACTATAAATGTATTAAAACTGAGATTGGTAGATGATAGCATGCTCACGAGCAGTTTATTGTAGATTATATGTGCATTAGGCCTAATTGTGGAGACACAACCGGTTAAGAAAGCACATAAATTAATTTTTAATTTTAATTCATCAATTGGTGCAAAATGATTACATTTCTTACTTTTTCTTTATATCACCCTGGGCCAAGTTATTAGAAGCTCTTTGCTAGATCATTGCTATAACCTCTTAATCACTCCTGTTTAGTACATTCTAATCAAATGTGCAAATAATTCTATAATCTGAATGTACACTACACTGATATCTTGATTCCCATGACTCTCTCCAGTATGACCTTTAGTCCTATTTTGGTTGGTTGCTTGTTTTTAAAGGTTTATTTTTACTTGTATTGGAAAGTCAGTTCTACAGATAGGAGAGAATGAAAGGTTTCCATCCACTGGTTCACTTCCCAAGTGGCCACAATGGCTGGAACTGAGCCAAACTGAAGTCAGTAGCCCGGGACTTCTTCTGGGTCTCCCTTGCAGGTGCAGGATCCCAAGGCCTTGGGCCATCCTCAACTGCTTTCCCAGGCCATAAACATGGAGCTGGATGGGAAGTGGAGAAGCCAGGATGCAAATTGGCATCTATATAGGATACTGGTGCTTGCAGGCATAGGATTATCCAGCCAAACCATTATGCTGGGCCCTGTAGTCCTGTTTTGTTACCTGAAAGTCAAAATATAAAATATAACTGATGACAGACAGCTAGTAAGCAGACTTGTAGACTCTAGTCTTGGAATTGAGAGTTAACAGTCATCACCCTAGTCCTGCCTAACCACCACTATGTGTTACTATTGCTCATTTTGTGTTATTAAGGATATTTTAAAGAATGTCTTTGTCCCAAAAATGATAATTGCCTGAGTTGTAAACAGAGATAATGATTAGTATAAAAACAAACAGCTGCATGAATTTGGTCCAACAGCTATGAAATTAGAAACAATATAGTAACAAGAAAAGTGAGATAACAGTGTCAGAGCTTATTAAGTTTTAAAATGTAAGTGACAGAAAACATGAAAAGCAGGATGTATGTGAGGCAACTCTTAGCTGGGGGAAAAGATCATATGAGCAATGGGCATGGTTACATTTTGGTGAACAACCTATTGCATTATCAGAAGATGCATAAAAATATTTAGAAAAGATAATAAGTTTGTGCATAAAAGGACAGTATCTATTTTATTCATGGCCAAATTTACTTGGTAGAGATATAGTGTACAATTATTAATCTATTGTTAGTTTAAAAATAACAATCAGATTTGGTTGTGTTGTAATTTGAACTTCACCTGTTTGTGGATGAGATAGCATATTTTATTCAAGTATACTGCATAGGATTTATGGTGAACTACACTCATTGTAAAAATAATTGGTTATTCATTTTTCAATTTTTATTTTTCAGGATGCAGTTTCTTAGACTCAGGGATTTCCCTGAAAATTTCTTTTTAATTTTTCACAATGCACAACCCCCCCAAGACATTTTGAATACTTTCAACATAAAACTTTGACATAGTTGTGTTTAAGTTAGTTTGGATATTACATGCTATATACAGGTATTGAAACACTTATGTTTCATGTATAACTTTTACAAAATAATAAAAATTAAAATAAAATGGATAGCTTTAAATAAAGACAAAAATCATGATTTAAAGATTTACAATAAGCTATTAATACACAGGTGATAAACAAACAGCATAAGCTAATTAATGCACAAAGCTTTATCTTTTTTCATTCCATATCATGTGCGTGGCATAGTTCTTTTAAACTGGTGCCTAGGAAATAGTTCTTATTATCCCTCTGTTCCAATTTGAAAATTAAGGCTCTTGAAGACCTAAAAAAATTTTTGAATATACATTGTTTTTGACAAAGTCAATGGAAAAGTTCTATTCACTTGCTTCACAGGTCAAATTATTCATAACTGTGATTTAGTTATTGATTTCAAAGGTTGAGCACAGAGAGAGAGGGGGAGAGATCTTCCATCCATTGGGTTACTTCCTAAATGGCCACAACTGTCAGCCAGGACTGGACCAGGCTCCATGCAGGCACCTGAACTCCATCTGAACCTCCCATGTGAAGGGCCCAACAACTTTCACTGCTTTATTGGGCTCATTATCAGGGAGCCAGATGGAAAGTGGAGCAGATGAGTCTTGAACTGACAGTCTGATATGAGCTGCTACTGTTGCAGCAGCAGCTTAACTCTTTGTGCCATAGTGCTGATCCCAGTAACTTTCTTATTGTTCCTTCCTCATTTTGTAATTTCTCTCTATTTGTTTTCCAAGATATTTAGTAAATATATACTGAGGGAAAATATTAAATAGTCATTGGAAACTCTTTCAAATTTGAGTTCTTTCTTCTTTAACATTTAACCATATAGTTTTCTTGAAGCTATTTATGTAGCAATTCCTTTCCATTACTCCTGACAACAGTGTATGGAAACTTAGCTCATCAATATTTGTAAGGTAAATGTTTTATTCTTATACTTAGTAACCTCACAGCATTATTTTTAGCTATCAGTCTAAAATGTATTTTTTTGTTTGCATTTCTGCCTTCATGTGAAGCTTCAGGAGAGGTTTTACAAAAAAAAAATGTGTTTATACACACATTCTGTGCTCACAGATGGCTGGTAAAAGACATACTAATGTTATTACAAGTGTCAGTAGCCTATAAAGTATAAGAAAAATATGACCTACCTTTAGGAACGGTAGGTTAGAGAATTCCTTTATTACTATTATTCAGGAGAGAAAAGAGAGAAAAAGAGTGATCTTCTGGCACTGCCTTAGGATTTTGCTTTCATATTGCAATTTAAAAAACACACTGATTAGAGCTCGATACAAGGAGGTAGAATGATATGATTAAAGTTTTAAAAGGCAATTTTTATTTCTTTGTACAGACCTTATTGTAGTAAAACAAACATGGAAACAAGGAGTGATGATAACTCTGACAACAATGGTTAAAAAGGCAATAGAGAAATGGTGCTTTAAATTGAATCCTAAGTTCCCCACACACTCCTAATCATGTGTTTGGTTTGTAATATACCATCATGTCAAAAGAATTAGACTCTTTTCTAATAGCACTGAGGTCCATATAAGGGAAAGAGACATGAGGGATCCTATTCTGATCTATTAGGACACAACAAAAAGGTGGTGGTCTACCAAGTATTGGCACCTTCATTTTGGAGTTCCCAAGCTCCATAATTGTTGAGAATTACATTTTTGTCATTTAAGAAATGCAGTTGATAGTGTTTCAGCATAATATTCTGAATAGACTAAGATGTATGGCTATTGGAGAATAATTCTACAGATAGCACTATTAGTATTTGTAAATAGAGCATTGCCTGTTGCGTATGGACAAGGAAAGAAACAAATCAATTATGATCTCTAGTTTTGTTTTGCTTCCTTCCTTCTTTTCCTTATTTGTTTAATTTTTTGGCTTGACAAGGAGGGAAGATGATGGCAGCATTTACACTGTTTTATTTTATATCAAAACGCTGGGAAGATCAGATCATGTTGGCAGGAGAGAGAGGAGGTGACAGTCCTGCAGTTCTGTTCTGAACATTTCTCTGTGCATGTCTCTGAGACATGCCAAAGGAGCCGTCAGGCAGGTAGGCAGATACACAGGTGTGGATCCCAGAGGAGACATCTTGGCTAAGATTGAAGATGCTGAATTTGTCTGTATGTGTAAAGTAGTAAGAAATGAGCCCCCACATAAATTGCATAAAATGAGACATGTAGAGAGAAAATATATAGTGTCGGAGGAGGGAGAGAGGAGCTGAATCTACCTAAGGCATCTACCCTTAAAGAATGTATCAAGGGGAGAGTTGTGATTTTCCATCTTACAAATATAAAGAAAGAGAATTTCAAAATGGATTGTAAAATGAATGAAAGCTTAGGAGTAAAACATTATATATCAGAAAAATGTGTTTATGTTAATTTTATGGTGAAAAGGAAACAAATGAGACATGTTAGATTTGGTATTTGATCATTTTATGTTTTATAAATTTTGTGTTTGTGTAGTTCTTAGCCATTTGAAAGATCAGAGATTTCAGAATACATTATGTAAAGATGAACACACTCTATTAGTGAGGGAAATGATTGATGTGTCAGGGAGAACAAAATGGAGGGTAACCAGTGAAAGATAGAAACTGTGACCAAAACTTACATACAAGTATTGATTTTACTTTATTTTTGGCAGGAATAACATCAACTTGTTTTACTTTAACAAGAAGGAATGATTGCAACGATGTGCACTATTACAATAAGATTTTCAGATTTCGTATTAAAGGGCTAAGGAAGATATGTTAAACAAGTGCTTTGATTCTTAAAGAATGAAATGCCCTGGTTTGGCCTAAGCTCTAGCTGCTTTTCATGGAGGGTATTATATTCTCTGCAGTGTTTGTTCTACAATGATTTTTCTCTTCTTTAGATTTGGCAGTGTGGGGGCTCATTGGAGATTGTGACTTGCTCCCACGTTGGACATGTTTTTCGAAAGGCGACTCCTTATACTTTTCCTGGTGGTACTGGGCATGTCATCAATAAGAACAACAGGAGATTGGCAGAAGTTTGGATGGACGAATTTAAAGATTTCTTCTATATCATATCTCCAGGTACTCAAGCTGATTTTTTTCCCTCTGTATAGGAAAAGGGCAATTTTACCAAGCTGAATATGGATATGGTTATTATAATTCTTAAGTTATTTAATTATTATAAGTATTTATCAAAATTTAAGAGAATATTCATTATGAGAATGTTATAACACCTAGTCAGTTTTGGTCTAAAATGAGAAAGATAATATGTAAAATGTATTAATATTCTTTACATTTACTCCTAAAAGCCACACACATTCCATATTTCAAAAAAAGCAAAACAAGGGGAAAATATGAATAAAAGATGAAAAAGATGACATTTTTAAGATCTCAAAAGTCTAGAAGTGGGCATAAGTTCCAAATAATTTAATAGCAATTCCATTTTCTTGATAATATAACTTGTACTGTTCTGTTTTTGATAGTTTCCATATAGGCCTGGTGATCGCTAGTGACATTATTAGGTAACCCAAAGAATAATAACAAAAAGTATGCCTACATTTTCTTTTCTGTGATATAACCTATTACTTGTCAGAAGGACTAGTTTATATTTGAGTTGGCATGCTCTGATTTATTAAGGTATTAATTTAAGATAATTAAAATTATTCCTTGTTGGACAAATGCAAAGAGCAAAGTATACTTTAATATCAAGTCATATCATTGTACAACAAATAAAGTGAGGGCATTGTTTATGAAATTTGACATTAGAAGGACTTTTTTCACACATTTTCAAGCTTCTGCTATGTAAAAAAAAAATGATTGCTGAAATAATATTTCACAAGTAGGTACATGTCTCAGCAGAATAAAAATCCAGTCCAGATGTTCACAGAGTTGATTTCAGCAAGAGCATGCAAAATTAGTACCAAGTGACATTTGTAAAAAACCTTTTTATTTATGTTTGATGATACATTTTGAATTCAGATACTTGCAGAAATTTATGGGCTCAAATATGAATAGACAAGAAGTGGAAGAAAGCAGTGTGTTCTGTGTGATTGCTCCAAGCTTACACTCAAGAATATGAGGAGTTGACAATAACTATAACCATACATATTATATTTGTTGATTGATGAATATTATTTATGAAAAATTATGTCAGTGTTGCCTTGAAGGGAAATTTTGCCCTCTGAAGGCTCATTAGATTTGGCAACAGATATATTAATTATGCAAAAGGCAAACATATTGATTAATGTGTGAAAGGAGAAATTGACAGGATTTTTACTATCTGCTAGTCAACAGGGGTTATCCAAAGTCGACAGTGCTTATACTGCTTTTTTATGAGGAGGAGGTGATTGGCAAAATCAGAGTGACAGTACGTGCTATGTAGGGGAACTCATTTGGTTTGAGGAACATATTATGTCATCTGACAAGGTCTTTTAGATTCACAAAAGAGATGATGGACTCGTCTGTTCTCTATGGGATTGAAATACAAAAGAATGGTATGTGATCAAGTTTTTCCAGGTGTGTTGCCAGACTTCTCTCTTCGTGTAATTTAAGTCTGGATAGGCAATGTTGAACAACTTGTTATTGTGTCTTTTTACAGTAGAAAGAAATTTAAAGAAAGCCTCTCCCTGCACCAAGAACAATAAGCAGGACGAGTTTAGAGGCATCTTGATTCTGTGCCTTGTTTTCAGATTTTTAACTGCCATTAGATCAAAGTGCTCGGCATGCTGAATCATGTCATGGATGGAGTGGGTGTTTGTTTTTTATTTTGCTCTAAGGCCATTCATTATTTTGTGCAATTTTCCCCCTCAATAAAAAAGGGATATGAATAAGATAACCATTTCTAAAACTGTGATGAAATTACAAACTCTGGAGATTAACAGGTAAGAAAGGACACGTACTGCCTGGAACTCATATGTTTATGTGGCTCAGCAGGAACCAGCTGTGTCTCTGGGAAATTATGGTTTTTATATTATAACAAATATATTCTGGAAAGTTATTGTTCTTGCAAAATGGGCTCATTTAAGTCCAGAAAGGTGCTTTGGGAAGCAGAAAAGAACATTTGGGCAATATGCTAAAAATACCTGGAAATCTCCTCAGGGGCATTTAATGGTTATGTATGTGATGGAGGCAGTCAGTATCGCTGTGCATGTTGAAACCTGCCCGGTGTATTGTGAGCCATGGGAAATACCAAAAATACTAAGCAGCAAACCGCATCTCCATAGAAAAGGAAGAATGAAAGGAGGCTAGAATCTAGATCTGGATGCATGCAAGCAATTATTGCCATAAGCAAGATTCAGATCATCCCAAAATAGATTAAGTTTACTGTATTAAGTTACAATCTGTCATTTTATAACAAAGCAGTCATTATTCATTCAGGCTACAGATTTTACTCATTTCTCTAACAAAATAAAAATCATGAATGTTTTGATTTGTTGATTTGCTGATGTTTCATGTCTGTGATATGGGTGAATTTGGCAACAGAAATGTGTGTGTGTGTGTGTGTGTGTGTGTGTGTGTTGCATGCATTTACATCCACACTTAAAATTGCGTTCTTTAGTATGGTGTATTATTCATGCAAATTTATGAAAAATTCTGACAAGTTTATATTGAATTCTCTACAAATTAATTAACAGTATGACTAATTGATATGGTTCTGTCTAAATGAACTGTTGACTATCTGTTCATTGGTGAAGCATGCCTATATTATTAAATTCATTTTACTCCTGTGAGTCAGTCAAAATTCAATCTTTAATTCTGAGTATGGGTTAACTTTTGAAAATGTTGCTTCTTTTGAAATTACTCTAACACATTTCCTGTTTCCTTCATGGATGCTTTCACTTCATTCTTTTTGAGCTTTCTAAGCTTTTCTTCCCTTCTAGAGCGTATGTGCTTTGGTCATCACATAACTGACATTTATACTGTTGTTTTAACTTTTACGCCTTTTCTGTTTACCCAGACTGGTTCAGGACTTGTATTTTTATTGACTATTAATTTCATATCGGTTTTTAGTCCTTAAAAATACTGAGCAATTACAAGAATGAGTAAATTATTAAAAAATGAATGTGTATGAGGGAGTGGCTTCTACAAAGGGTCTTCAGTAAGAAAGAAAGAAAAAAATAAAGGGAGATTAAAGAGGACAGGAGAGAAGGGAGATGGGAAGTATCATTATTTTCTTAAAATTATATTTGTGAACTACAGTCTCTTCTGCTTATATTACTGTTACATAAACATCGGAGTTGCTGAGAATTGTATTGTAATTACATTGTTTTGCTGAAAATCTTACCTACTAATTTATTTTCTTAAGGGTAACTAAATGAAAGAGAAAATTTAAAACTTTTTTAGGATAGTAGAGTTTTTTCAATTATTTTTTAATAATCTTACTTAGTTGATTAGGGTACAAAGGGTCAAGGGCGGGTGAAAGTGGGTAATACCATTGTTTCCACACTAATATTATCATTTTTCCCTGTATCTGGGGTCAGGGGAGAAACAAAGGGAAAAGCCCCACCCAGCCTCCCACCCAGCCTCCTACCCATCCCAGATCCCCAATTTGAGGCACGCTCCGAGGATAGTAGAGTTAAAAGATGAGTTTGTTTTGTTACAAGTAGTTTGAAACCCATTCATAGTTATTTTTTAATTTTATGAATTTTCTGGAAAGTTTGGTAAATATCCTTATCTCTTACTTCTTTTTTACATGAGTTGTTATATGCCCTCAAATGTCTGACAGACACCATTAGGTCACACAATGCAACTGTCCATCAAAGCATCACGATTCCAATGACCCAAATCATACCTTTTCTTATAACTTCTATCTACTTCTTTGGCGTGAGCCCCCAGCATTGGGTCCGACCCGGCAGGGGCACCCCCCACAGCCGCCACACTGTGAGGAGTGGCACTTGCCCCCAAACCCAAGGCCTGAACCCCTCCCAAACTCACCCAGCCACAAGATATTAGCAGCTGGGCGGAGCTAGGAATTTTAACCCAGTTCCCAAGTTCCCTCATGGTGGACTTACCCTGAGGAAAGAGCTCTCTTGGGTCCTGGAGGAGGCCGAGGACTCTTTCACTGCCTTGCAGGGGTGGCTGGACAGAAGGGCACCTGCCAGTAGGTGTGTGGGCTGGATAGTAGGTTGGTTGGGTTGAGCTGGGCTTCAATGCCCATCGACACGTGCCAGAGCTAAACAGGATGTGGGACAGACAGACTTGACAAGCCTGCAGTGTGTACTGGCAACCATGGGAACCAGGGTAGGGGGCAGAACTGGTGGGAGTTATGGGGAGTCGCCCCAACTAGGCTGCAGCTCCAACTGGTTTGCGTGAGGACCAAGTATGAAGTGGGCAGGATCGAACTGGACTACAACACCTGTTGGTTCACGAGGAAGACAGGGCTAGAAACAGAACGAACCCAGTAATCCCAACGACCAGCATGAGCATAAGCTGATTGGTGTGACGGATGGTGTCGGACTCTGTACTAGCAAACTCGTGCAAGAATCAGGCCTGGGATCATCTCAGACTAAGTTTCTTTGGAGATCCCTCCAACTGAACTGCTGATCTTAGAATCCCAACCATGAAGAGACTGTCAGCCAGTGGATTCTGAGTAGGGTTCATTGCTATTGGAACTGAGATATTGGCAGCAATCCAGAACTGATGAACAATCAAAACTGTATGAGCAGGAGGACCCTCAGAGCATGCCTCCCGTTGGGGATCTGGGATGGATGGGAGGTTGGGTGGGGCTTTTCCCTTTGTTTTTTTCCCTGACCCCAGATACAGGGAGAAATGATATTGCTGTGGAAACAATGGTATTACCCACTTTCACCCTGTAGCCCTTGACACTTTGTTCCCTAATAAACTAAGTAAGATTAAAAAAAAAAAAAACTTCTATCTACTTCTGTGTTAAAGATGAAGTTAAGGGACCAGCATTGTGGCATAGTGGGTAAAGCCACTGCCTGTGACAGTGGCATCCATATAAACACTAGTTTGTTTCCTGATTGCTCAGCTTTCAATCCAGCTCACTGATAATAGCCATGGAAAGTGGAGGAACATGGCCCAAGTGCTTGCACCTCTTCACCCATTTGGTAGATCTGGTGGGAGCTCCTAGCTCCTGGCTCCTGGCTATGGCTGGCCTAGCATTGGCTGATGGGACCACATAGGGTGAACCATGGAATGGAAAATCTCTTTCTGTGTGTGTATATGTATATATACATTATATATAACATATGTGTGTACATATACATATGTAGGAAATTCAAATAAGTAAATTTTTCTTGCCAAGCGGAGTTAGAAAGTAACCACACATATGAATTACTTTCATCTGACTTTCTCCATGAAATTTCTTTCATTTTCTGATTGTCTTGACTTACATCTGTCAGGCGTGTGCCTGTGTTTTCAGATTCAGTGACATCTATGAATGTCTTAGAAATGGGTACAGATAAAATTGACTGAACCAGTGTTAGAGATAGATTGTGAAACTGTGTTATTTCACTTCCAGACTCTTTTTAAGGATGCAAATAGTATAGCATCATCAGTGTTCAAAGCCCTGCAGGCTTCTAAAGCCTGAGGCAGTTTTTACTAGTAATTGGCTTGCTTCAGCTTGAGCAGGTCTGCCCATCCTAGCAAATCCTTTGAAATGAAGTGGTATAAGCAGAAACAGCTCTCCTCAGAACACTACATTTTACATGGTAACTATTCTTTCTATTTGTCACAGGTAAAAGCTTAAGAACTTTACCAGACAGCGCAGGCATAACATTAACTATGTATTTGAAATGCTGGTTGTTCTATAAATATTGATTTTCCTCCTTTATAGAGTTTGATTTCTAAGTGCATATCAATACACATGGTGATTAGAGGCAGCTGTCCTTTAGAACATCCAAGTTTGTTTACTTCCTTTTTCTTAATGAACAAGAGAGCGCTTATGTTATGAGTGCAAACAAATTGAAAACAAAATTTAAAGATGTCGGAAGTGTAGCGTGAAAGGAATTTATTTATAACAGGGAAAATAGCTTGCTTTCTTTTGACATCAGTGGAGAAATTTAACCCCTATTCTAGGTAAACATGAACGATTCAGTTAGAGAAGAATCTTTGATCTTATTTTGAAGGTTGCCTTTCTGTTTGTGAATCTTTTCCTTAAAGCACTTTAGAAAAATCAGCTTATCAAAGGCAGCCTTTTTAGGCAGCATTGTTGGATGATTGTCAAAGTTGAAAACATATATTAGTTTTGGTCTCCTAAGAAGAGTATCTGGAAAATACAATGTTGTCAACATGCTGATTTTTATAAGTCAATATTAAATAATAATTACACCTTCAATATGAGATCTAATTTGTCCTATAAATAATAAAACATGGATTTTTTCAGTCACCTACGTATATTAGCTAAAGCCTTTTGCTCCTTTGTAGGGGAATCTTCACTAATATTCACTGTACCTTTGTCTCTTATTTTGCTCTTGGTAATTGTACTTCTGGTTATCAGATTCTTCTCCTGGGGGCAGGTTTCTAAGCTCTGTCACTTACAGGTCTATAGTTCGATTTTACTTATTGCGGTTGGTACACGGCTCTTTGTTTGCAGTCACTTGTGCCACTCCCTCCAGGTCTGGGTTCTTATGTTAGATATCCACCATGGTCTCCATAGTCCCAGCTCCTGGCTCACCAGTCGCCACCTCTTGTGATACTGTGCTGAGACTGCACCATTGTCTATACAACCTTTCTCCCCAATAATGTATTTCTTCCATAGTCTCAACTGGAAATGTGATAAGAACAGAAGAAAATATGGCAAAGGTAGAGTGCATAATTCATATTCCTGGAAATTTTCTTTCTCAGCACTATAAACATTTTTAAGAATTGAAGAAAATTTATAACATCATACATTCCCCCTGTATAACATTCTTGTTATTTATCATTTCTTTTCCATATTAAAATATAATGAAGAATAAAATTAAGATACTGATTATATAAGAATAAAAACAATCCAAGTTTTTCAGGGGCATGTTGTGGCATCTGCTGGCCACAATGTTGTCCACCTCATACAAGTGTATGTTTAACTTGTAGTTGCTATACTTCCTTTCTAGTTCCCTGCTAATGTACTTAGGAAAGAAGTGGAAGATACCCAAAGTGATTGGGCCCCTGCCTCTGTGGGCAAAACCAATATGAAACTCCTGGCTTTTGGCTTTGGCCTTGCCCAGCACATGCTGTGTCACTATCTGGCAAGTGAAGCAACAGATGGAAGATATCTGCTTCTATCTGCCTTTCTCCTTCTCTAACTCTGCCTTTCAAATAGATAAAATTAATGTTTAACATTAACAAACTGTGTGGAAACAGTTTGATAAAATTATCTCCTGAAGTAATCCTTGGTGGTGAATATTTGTTAAGAAATTATGGTTTTTGTTGTTGTTGTTTTGTTTTTACTGCATTTAGAAATATTTCTGTATTTCCTTTACAAAATGTTTTTCACATTTATTTATTGGAAAGGCAGAGGAAAAGTCACAAACAAAGATATAGACCAGGTTGCAAATAGGAGCTGGGAAGTCAACCCAGGTCTGCTATATAGGTGACAGGGACCCAGCTACTTGAGCCATCAACTGCTGCCACTCAGAGTGGACATTAGCAGGGATCTGAAATCCGGAGTATACAAGACTCTCAAACTCAGTCATTCCAATTGGGTCACAGGCATCCCAAGTAACATCTTAACTGCTATGCTGAAATACCCATCCCTCAAATGTGCTCGTGTATCTATCATTTTAAAAATTTCCACTTCACAACAAGTAGCAACTCATCTGGAATTTTAAACAGATTTTGAAAAAAGTTATTTCAGAGGAAAGTGAAAGTATAATCAAATTTTGATAAAGTAATGTTTATGTGCCATTACGATATGTAATGTTTGTCTTTATCCGTAACCAGGCCATCTAATGTACAGGCATGTTTCAGGAGAGCTTTGAGAAGTAACTTTAAATTGCTTTAATTTCTATTCCAATAACTCAGACATCTGCTTCTCAAAATAAACTGCTAACCAGTTCGTGCTATACAAGTAGAGAAGAGTAAATAGGTTATTTTTGAAAGACACAAGGACTCTGGAGGAAAATGCCCAAGGCAGTCTTCATTAAGTAACAAACTCATTTGTCTGATTTGAATAATATGAACAGCAGTTTGATCATAGAAATAGATCATAGAGTGATTTATTTCTGGCTATGAAAAATGTTTTACTAGGTTGCAGAATTTCTGTTATCTTACAAAAATATTTAAGGTTATTGCCTCTTGATATCAGTGTTGAAAGTATCATGATTCTCACACAAGAATACCAATCTGGACACATTTATCTACTCCCTCTTTGAATTCATATTCTATCTATTTATTTCATCCCCAGATGCCTTGCCTTTTATTATAAGAAAACACTCTTCTCAAGATGTATATGTTACATAAATAAGTGGTAAATTAATGAGTGAAAAATAAATTAATGATTGAAAATTGAATAATTTGCAACTGTTAAACAAATTCTGAATACTGCAAGTTGATTCAAACACATTCATTTGAAAATAAAATTATGATTTTTGTCTGACTTCCTAATTTATTGTAGCATGCAAATAGATTTAGATATTTTTTCTATAAGAAAAACTTAGTACCAGTGGTGGCATGAAAAAATTCAGGTGCTCACCAAGTACATTTATAAGCATTATAAAAGAGACAATGAGACTCCAGAGAGCTTTGAAATAAAAGCTGAGTTTTTAGCCAAAATGTTGCAGATGTGGTTTTCGTGAGAGTTCTGAAATTTTGATAAATCTTTGAATTTAAGTAAGATGTTGCAACAACTCATTTGTGAAGTAGGAATGATAAATGCTGCTCTTTCTACCCATAACAAAAATTTTCAATTTTAAATCAAACACAATGTTAATTTAAATGAACATCTATACACTTGATCTTAGCCAAAAAGCCAAGAAGCGACAAATAAACATCTATAAAGAGCTATTTCATAGTCTGCAAATGAGATTTCCACTTTTTAAAAATATTATTTATGTGTCTGAGAGCCTGAGAGAGAGAGAGAAAGAGGTGAGATCAATTGATTCCCATTTTCTGGTTTTCACCCTGAATTTCCACAATGATTGTGGTCATACAAGGACCAGAGCCAGGATCTTCAAACTCAATTCAGGCCTCTCATATTGGTGAAAGGAAACCCATTACCCAGCCTTCAGTGGGGTTTCCTGGTGTCTGCACTGGCAGGAAACTAGATGCCACCTGGCCTTGGACCAGCCCAGTGCTCCAGATGTTGCAGCCATTTGGGAAGTGATGAGTAGATGGAAGATCCTTGTCTCTGTCTCTCCTTCTTAGTCTGTAGCTCTGCCTGTCCAGTATAAATAAATAAATCTTAAAAGCAAGAAGTGGGAACCAGTAATGAAATACAAACCTTCTGACCTCTAATTTCATAGTTACTTGTGTTGTACTTACTGTGCTACATGTTCAATGCAAACTGGGTACAAATGTGTACAAATCTGGGTCCAAATGCCATACCAACAATATTACACCCGCAATCTTCCTCTGCCTTACTTGTTGTCCCTACAGTATAGATGTGACCAGAACACAGATGTGTCTTCTGCTTAAGGAATAATGTTCCTGTGTGCCAATGCTTCCCTTTCCCAGATTTTTAAAAGCAACAAGGTATTTGATGAATTTAGGAAAAAATGAGTCATATGAATTCAAACCAAAGGCAAATGTTGGAAAGACAGTAATTCTCCAAAACAGATCTGGAAAGTACGTAATTGACTTTAGAAGATGGATGTGATTTGTTATTGTGACCAAGACATTCATAGGAGATGCTGAAAAGTTATATATAGAGAGTTATATGGAAACTCATAGTAGAGTTACTTTACAATATCTGTTTTGAAAATTTAAAATTATGCAGAATTATAATGTGAGAAAAAGAAATATGTATCTAATATATTTCTTATAATATGTATGCATTATCTCTTACATATTTATATTTGTAGGCATTTGAATGCTTTCTTGTAGCTATATAATGTATGCATTGTTACATGCTGTATGTCTTGATAGTTTCACTCTGTATCATGTATACTTTTACTAATTATCTCTAAGCAAATCAATCTGTCTGCTCTACATTCTTCTGTGGAATTGGTCAAGTCTTGGTTATAAATGTTACCTTGTCTTTGAAGGACCCATGTGCACATTTGTTTTTCACAATGTAAGAAAATTTAGGTACTTTTAATTTCCTTTTGTGTTTTCAGGGCCTCCCTAGCTCTCTATCTGTAACTCAGTGATACCCAGGAAGCACTGACTTAAAAAAAAAAGAGTTTTTAGCTTCTTCCTCAGAACTTTTAAAATGTATTCAACTTTGAAAAATAAGAAGAGAAAGGCTAGAAATCATGGCAGAAATTTAAGATGCTTGGAAAAAGACTATATTTAGAAACCTTGCTGATTCCGAGAGACTTTAGCTGCTTCATTTCAGTACTGAGAGCATTAGGACTTTTTACTTACTCAGTGTTTTCTATGGAATTACTGCATTTACAAAAGGATCTTACAAAAAGTGGGCTACCTTAGCAAAGGGCCATTATGGAGATTAGTCCTTGCAATCTATTACTTAGTTTAATATCTGGTGGTTTTACAGTTTTAGGCTGCTTATAGAACAGAATACTCGTATGGGAGAGAACAGTGGGTTCTATTTGTATAAAAAGCAGAAAAAAAGAAATAAGGAAAATATTTGTAGTCCAATGCCTTTGATTTTTTTAATTTAATTTAATTTAATTTTTTATTATATTTTTACAATCTTTACATAGTTAATTAGGGTAAAAAGGTTCGACTGCTATATAAAAGTGAGTAAAACTATTGTTTCCATATTGTTTCCTTCATGTTTAAAGGGGGATATTAAGGGAGAAGGCCCACCCAGTTTCCCACCCACCCCAGGTCCCGGATGTAGGGCATGCTCCGAGGTTCTTGCTCAAGTAGTTTTGATGGTTCACCAGTTATGAATCACTGCCAATCTTGCCACTCAAAGTGCGATGAGGTCTTTGAAGAATCCACTAATTGACATAGTCCATCATAGAGTCTCCGTTTGCCCAGTTCTTCACTGCCAACATATAGCTGAGGTGGTTGATTGACTTGTTCTGTCTTCTGTCTTTTCTTGGTTAGGGTTCTGAGTCCAGCATTTTGATTGGGGAGATCTCCAAAGAAACTTTGTCTGAGGTGTTCTCAGACCAGATTCTTGTATGTTCTAGCAAGTACAGGGCCCAGCACAATCCATTGCCCTGATCAGCTGGTGGCTGTAATCGCTGGGTTGGTTCTGTTTCCAGCCCCGACTTCCACAGTCCAATGCCTTTGAAATGGTGACCTTATTATAGATATTCATAAAAGCTGGCTCTGGAGAAAACAAAGTACTTTTATTCGTTTGGAAGTAAATTTAAGTTATGGAAAAATCTATAGCAGTGATTTTTTTTCTGTTGGAAGTTGAATCCATTCATTTTTTTTCCCTTCAACAAAGGTAGAGCAAAAAAACACATTATCATTCTCCAAGCCTCATTAGTGTAATTGTGTGCATGTAACCATGAGTAAAATCAAATAAATAGGTAGGAGGGATAAAGTTGAAAAGTGAGACATATAATGCAAAATGCACAGCATACACGTGAAAGTCTTCTGACAATCATGTGAGGTAGTCAACGATGCTTCCTAAGTGATGTGACTTTGCAGCTCCACAGAGATTGGCCAGGGATGAAGAAGGCTACAGGAAAAAGTGCTGGAACATCCAATCTTATTGCTGCTAAGGAGTGCATGATATTATCCGGTAGTCAAAAGTGGTCAGTTCAAAGGGTTGGAGGAATTAAACAGAAGCATTGATCTTGCCTTAAAAGGTAGTGGAGAAACAGAGAAAGAAGTGAGTTCCTCTGGTTGTTACAGTAGACTTGCAGCAAGGGAGTAGACTGCAAGTTGCAATCCTTGTGTTCTAAACCAATTGTAATATATTGATGGACTAAACATGCGTAAGAGTAAGAATAACAAAATGTTGTGATTACTGGATGGTTGCAGCTAAAACACAGAAAATAATATGTGTGATGGCAAGATATCCGAGACAAACAAGTGCACATGCGATGACTGACTTTCTCTGAAATGAGAACCACACAAAACGTTTTAGTACAGTGGCCTCAGAGGTTGCACAAGAAATATTGAAAACACACATTAATTATTTGCCATTGCTTGCCATGTCTTATTTACAGCTTAAGTTTCTATGGTACTGAGAATGCTCCCAGTTCCAGTTCCGTTTAAAGGTTGTTTATTGATTTCTTGGGTGTCTATGAATGATCTTGATAGTTATTATGTTAATCTCTGTTATGAACTTATAATGTGCAGAATGCTACTGTATCCTGTAATTTTTCAAACACCAGGCAAAAAGTTAAGCACATAAAGAAATATAGTTTAAAATTTTTTTGAGATTAGCTTGAAGAATCATATATCTTGAATCAGTGGAATGAAAAAGGCATCTTATTTCTCTATTATGGAAAAAAGATCTCATGAGGATCTTTAAGAATTTTATTTGTAAGGTGATGGAATGTAATCTTTGAATATCCTGTGGAAGAAAAAAAAGAGAAAAGAAACGTCCATGAGGAAACCTAACAGTGACAGAGATAAGACAATATAAATGACTGTATGATTGACAGCTCCAACATAATGAAGTCAGCTGTCTCCAAAGGCTTGGATTTCCTGCAGTGGCACAAACAGGGCTCTCTGATGTTATCTTTCATGATTAGTATCCAAGCAAAGACACTAGATGGCTTTCATTTGTTGAAATAAAGGCTGCTATCAGATGAAGCATCAGCTGTGATGCGTTTGTTAGAACCCTATCATTTTTTTTCCGGCAGCAAAGAGAAATATTCTTTATATTTATTCAGTTAAAAAGGAGATAAGCTGTTAATTGCACTTATGAAGCATATGCCAATCATTTATAACTATTATTTTTCATTGCTGAATACTGATAGCAAACATTTTTCAGCATTTTCTTTGTAGTTAAGTAGAAGCTTAGACAATTTATTAGTACCTCATGTAAATTTAAACCTAATATGAAATAATAAGGGAAAGAATGAGAGTGTTAAAGGAAATATGGTTGCACAAATGAAGGTTCACAAATTCCTTTGCTACAATCAATCATTTGTTCAACAAATGACAAATGTTGAGTATCATTATGTCAAATTAATTAGTATGAGTGAAGTTTTACTTTCCAATAATGAAATATTTTTGGTAAAGCAAACATTTACTTTCATTAATGTAGAATTAGAATAACAGGTAATTTAATCACTTTAAGTACTAAAAACTGAATTATTACTATTGATAGTTCATATTTTCTTTGTCATAAAATGACTATATATCTATGATGAAAAATAGAAATTATTTTGAAAGATATATTTTAGTTGTTTGAAAGGCTGACTAGTATAGAGTGAAGAAAACAGGTATTCCATTGCCCAGTTCACTTTTACCAATTGCACACAATAACTAGGCCTGTAATCCCATGATGGAAACTTAGAACCTGGAAATCCTTGGGGTCTCCCAGCTGGCTAGCAGGGAGGGGTCAAAGAACCTGAACCTGAACCATATTTCACTGCCTTTTGAGGCGCAATTGCAGGCAGTGGGTCAGAACCAGATCATGCAGGAAGTGAACAGCTGCTCCTATATGGAATGCATGTCACAGGTGATATCTTAACCTACCGTGCTGAGACACTGGCACTACAAAAGATTCTTTAAGTCAGTGAGAACAAAATAGAACTCTGATATAATACTCTAATACTAACAGTCCTACCAGCAGTACCACTATTACTAGTAATAACCTTATGAAGGCAATTTTCTATATTCAGCTAATCTCCAGGTATGAAAAAATAAAGGGATATATTAATTTTGTACATATTGAACGTCTTCCAGTTATATCTATTTCATTAATTTTAACTATTCCTTACCACTGTACATAATATTCTATTGTATTAAATAATTAAAGCTATTTATCTATGGCTTAATTCATTAATATGTGATATATAACATAGCAGTGATTTTATAATTGATTTTTTACTATCCTTCATACAAATCACCAGACTCACCAGACCTTAAGCTGCTGTAATAAATTGCAACAATTTTAAAAAGGAGTAAGTTTCTTCTTGATTTGACATATTATTTTATCTCTTAAATGTACTCTACTTCTAAATTTGTATGTTTTTGACATATATTCACTAAACAATTTTTTGGTATTTTAGTTTATTAAGAACCTTTGCAGATTCAAAGATGAATAACGTATAGCCTAATTGAGAACATGAATCCAGCACAATGAATGAATAAAAACATATAATGATACCCAGGTTCTGAAAGCATGTGTTGGAAAAGAAAGTAACACTTGCATGTGGCAGAGCCTAGCACAACTAAAAGTTTAATTGATAAAATGGGCTGCTGCTATGATTGGTCTTCAAACAACACACTGAAGGATGATGGAATGGCTAATAGTAGAGGTATTTTCAATAAGAAGTGTTTGTAAAGACAAAGAGCTACAAATATCTTGGTTTCTGTTTTTGTTTTGTTTTAAAATGGACCTAGCCTAACGAACTCCTAGACCATGAGGAATATCAGAGGATATTGCCAGTTCATGCAATTAGCCTCTGCACAGCAGTGATGACAGGAAAACCCAAATCAAGGATGATCTTCTCCTTGAGCTCATTTGGGAGACCTCAGGAGTCAATTACAATTTCAAATAATCAATGGGGTTGATTTTACTTTCAGATTTTACTTCTTTTATGTATAAAAAGGAATGGAAAGTTTCTTTGTAGGCTGAGTGGTTTTTTTCTAAATGTGCAGTTGTATTTAAAGAGAACGTTTAAAATTTAATTTAAAATTAGGTGATCTTAGATAATTTCCTCTATATATGCAAACAATAAAGCTGAGAGTCTTTTTGAGTGTTATTATAATGAGTTTGAGAATGTTAAAATTTGTTTTGTGATTAAGAGCCCACAGTAGTAATTGCAACTCAGAACTCAATTGTTTAAAACTTTAATATGCCAGAACTTTTAGTGAGGAAAGATTCAGTGAAATCATTTACAGTTATCTTGGCTGCTCCTTAAATTGAGATGCTTTGTTGCATGCATCTGGTGAATACCCTGCAAAGGAGTACTTGAGATTGTCCAGGTATTTGAAGTTTTATCCAGGTACAATGTTCTCAATAATATCTAAGCAGCAATCATTATAGCGAGAGTAAAATTGTTAATATGCCATCTATTGTTATTAATAAGATGGATATGTAAATTTTAAATTAATTAAACTTTTATTTATTTATTTATTAAAAAATTGCATCCTTACTAAAAGATCCTTCATGTACCTAGCTGTCTCTGTTTGAGTGTCAGCTGTATAAAGAAAGGGCTCCAAGTTACAGCCAAAATTTATTTAAAATACTACTACTTTAAAAGGAAAAATTATAATGGAGATTAGCATTAGTACAATGTTGAGGCATTCTAATGCCATACCAGGTAGACTAGTGGCAAAGTAATGTATTTTATTTGCAGAAACTAAAGAGAAGTTTCTATGACAGTTAATTGCTTTGTAAGTCAATTATAAAGAAGGAAGGAGAATTAGGACAGGCTTTTGGTGCATTTCTGATATTGTCTTATATTTTATACTTTAGAATGAAACATCTGTAACTAGTATGAGAAATGTAGTTGACCATTTCACTTACATTATAAGTGTGCGTGTGTGTGTGTGTGTGTGTCTTCTGTGTTGGGAATGTTTTAAAATTGAAAGGAGGATCTGTCGCTGTTGTAAAGGTTAAGTTGTCACCTGCCACATAGACATCCCATATATGTAAATGACTATATATGTTTAAATATGACCAAATTGTCCTGTAGAATGTGCTAACTCATATTCAAAACAACCCATTGAGACATCTTTACCTATTTCATTAGTGAAACATCTCTCTTTACATGAGATCATATTTTTATGAGTATAGAGTCATTAATTTGCCTACAATTTGAATTGGAAATGTTTTACAATGAGTTGGATTTAAGGTTGATTAACATTTGTTTTAATAACCTATGTTGACATGGATAGACATCACAAATATCTGTAATTAGAAAAGACATTTTCTGTATTCACATATTCTTTTTTTATTATTATTAATTGCATTGTATTATGTGACACAGTTTCATAGGCTCTGGGATTCCCCCAACCCCTCGCCCCACTCTCCTCCCATGGTGGATTCCTCCATCATGTTGCAGTATTACAGATCAAATTCAGTTGAGAGTGTTTCATTGCAAGCATATACCAAGCAAAGGGTCCAGCATGTAATTGTCCAGATACATTCAGCGGTTTCTTGGGGAGATCATCTCTGGTCTGAAAGTAGAGCTGGCAGAATATCATCCTGATCAATAAAAAGCCCCAACTTAACGTCAACGACAATTTACAACATTATGGAATTAATTGTCATGGTATTGAGTATCCAATATGTTACAAGATGCAAGTTCTCAACCACATCCTGTGACTACTTCATTGACATTTTGATTTTAGTTTATATATAACCAGCTTTTATACACCTTAAAATGGCTATAGGGTACTATTCCACTGTCTCGTGTCTATCCTCATTTTAGTATTTAGCAGTCCATAGCGTTGAGGCATAATTCTGCTGAATCTGGCAGACTTTAGGATAGTCTAAACTGGCTTATAGCTCTAGCAAAGCATATGCCAACAGTTGAGGTGTAGAATTATTTTAGGAGGGGTGTGCAGAAAATTCTCCCATTCCCCAGTGAGGAGTATCTAATCTCTGTGTCCTACCTAGTAACGTATATTTGAATCCACGCTGACTGTTTCCTGTCTGGTTCTAAGGTTTCCTTATTGTTCTCTGTCTGTCTATTCTGATTGTGTGTGTGTGTTTGTTTGTTTTGGGGAGGGGGCTCTGGAGCGACCCTGATGGTCATTGCCAGAGAGGATGGGGATCCAAAGTTGGAACTACATCAAAGAATTGTAAAACATATTAAAATTTTAAGACCCTATGCTACTCGGTAATGGGGCAGGAGGGCAGAGAAATCTTCCATCTCCTTAGAGTATGTGAGGATGACGTGAAGCATAACCTATCAGGAACAAAACAGGTAATTCATAGACAACAGACTCGAATCAGCATTAGACAATAGTAAAACTACAAAGACATATAGGGGGAGTCAAGAGCAATTCTGACAACCTCTTAACAGGAGGTCATATGCACAGAGCCAGGGGGAACCTCAGAGTGGATAGGAGGACAGGAGGAGGCTTGTATCCCAACCCTGGAGACCCTTGGATCTACAGGAAGGACTATCAGTACGGGCACCAAGGACTAAATTCCAATTGCCAAAGAGACTATTGGGAATTGAAGTTCCTTCAGAGGCCGAGGACTCTGAGGTCACCCACTCCCGTTGGGATCTACCACATGGGATAGAAGAAGCCCAAATCCTTCCTCACAGGACCCAAGGTGAACAGAACAACAGCTAGGAGCCCTGAGCGGTCCATAGACTCAGAAGAACAGCAAACTTCCTTTATGACTTGGGAGAGGAGCTTTCTCTGGTCCTTACTTAGTCACATATTCTTACAAACTGGATTCATGATGCACCACATAGCCACATATGTGGAAGCAGCAGAGACAGTCAGGGAGCAGAAGAAGAACGGTGGTGTAGACCAGAGCCTCTGTGTTTTCTCTTCTCTAGCACAGAATGGCAAAGCAGAGTGAATAGGTTCAGGATTGGCTAGCTTGCATAATATCAGAAGACCCTGAGGCATTGGGACTGTCCCCAGTTGTCGTCTTCTTGGCTCTAGATAATTGAGAACATGTGCGTAAGGTCCTAATGTAGAGGGACCCAAAGAAAAAGTCAATGGAGATAGAGACTGGTTGGCTTGCACTTGAAATGTATGTTCCCATTTGAGTTGTTTGGTAATCCTGGGAGTTCACTAGCCAAGGATTAGAAAGGCTAAACTCATCTCTCAAACAGCAGACCACAGAGAACTTTAAATGTCAGTGCAAAGCAGCATTATATGTGCTATTTAAAAAATGACAAGAAATACATAAATGAACATGCAAAGGAAAAGAATTAGAAAAATAAGGTCTATTTCTTTATTTCTTTAAGAGATAGAATATAGGGCCTGGTGGCGTGGCCTAGCGGCTAAAGTCCTCGCCTTGAATGCCCCGGGATCCCATATGGGCGCCGGTTCTAATCCCAGCAGCTCCACTTCCCATCCAGCTCCCTGCTTGTGGCCTGGGAAAGCAGTTGAGGACGGCCCAACGACTTGGGATCCTGCACCCGCGTGGGAGACCTGGAAGAGGTTCCAGGTTCCTGGCTTCGGATCGGTGCGCACCGGCCATTGCGGCTCACTTGGAGAGTGAATCATCGGATGGAAGATCTTTCTCTCTGTCTCTCCTCCTGTCTGTATATCTGACTGCAATAATAAAGTGAATAAATCTTTAAAAAAAAGAGATAGAATATAGAGATAGGAAGACTTAGAGGAGTTTTGAAATCCATGTAGGTCTCCAACATGGATGTCAGGAACCCAACTAATGGGGCTATCTCCTTCTGACTTATCAGATTCATTAGCAGCAGAATGGGTCAAACACAGAGCAGCCGGGACTCAATCCACTGTCCTGATATGGAATACAGACATCATAGACAGCAGGTTAATCCACTATGTTACAGTACTGGACTCCTATGTATGTATATGTGTATGTCATAGGCAAGACTTCACTCATTATCTACAGTGTTTTAGACAATCAATCAAGGCCAGAATCCTATGAGGATTTGCCTTCTTTAAGTTAACACCTGAACTCTGCTTTCATATACATTATATTAATGTTGACTTTCCATACCTCTTATTAATCAAAATAAAATATTATTGAATTAAACATAACTAACATGTAATTACAATCTCTGTTGCTATCTGTCTTCTATACAGGATGGCTTCTCCAGTCTTTGAGTAGCCATATTTGAGTATTTAACAGAAATAATGTGGTATAATTGGTTGATCTTTTTTTTTTAAAAAAAGACTTATTTTATTTTTTATTACAAAGTCAGATATACTAAGAGGAGGAGAGATAGAGAGGAACTGGAGCTGCCTGGATTAGAACCAGCGGCCATATGGGATCAAAGCGAGGACCTTAGCCACTAGGCCACGCTGCTGAGCCCAATTGGTTGATCTTAATCTGGAGTAACTTTGGGAAAGCAGTGAACTGTTTTTGCAATGACTCAATGAAAGCAATATAATTTAGTCTATAGATGAACTCCAGGACTTACAATACTCTGTTGACATGTCAAGAACTGTGTGGGACAATGTTTGTAATTGAGATACTCTATATAAATATTTAAAATTAAATTCCTGTTTTTTCCCAACACAGGTGTTCTGAAATAAATGTGTTTGGAAATAACCTAACAAGTATAAAGTTTGATCTTTGTTGTGAAATTTCAGAGACTTTTTTTATAAAGATTTATTATTTTTATTACAAAGTCAGATATACAGAGAGGAGCAGAGACAGAGAGAAAGATCTTCCATCCGATGATTCACTCTCCAAGTGACCGCAACGGCCAGTGCTGTGCCAATCCGAAGCCGGGAACCTGGAACCTCTTCCAGGTCTCCCACGCGGGTGCAGGGTCCCAATGCATTGGGCCGTCCTCGACTGCTTTCCCAGGCCACAAGCAGGGAGCTGGATGGGAAGTGGAGCTGCCGGGGTTAGAACCGGCGCCCATATGGGATCCCGGGGCTTTTAAGGCGAGGATTTTAAGCTGCTAGGCCATGCCACCGAGCCCATTTCAGAGACTTTTAAGAGTGAATTATTTTCAGTTCATATGGAGAAACTAATAGCCCTTTTTTTGGCAATGGATATTGAATGAGCTTTGTCAATTACTGATAGAACAGTGATTTCAAACAAACTGTTTTGACCCCTTTTGTGGTAAAAGCTCAGTTTTGTTAATCAGTTTTGTTTTCTGGGGTGTCTCTACTGTGTACATCAAGATTTCTCAGATTGATGGCTTATTTTCCAGTAGCTGCAAGGGATTGTTTTGTGTTCAGACTACCACAGGTTTACTGCCCGATAAAATACATTCCCACTTGCAATATATATGGGCTGTCAGTATATATTTCCTGTTTATTTTCCCTTTGGGGGTATTTTCAGGTATATTAGTGATTATATAAATTGATCTCATTTAGTTCACATTTTGAAAGTTTAATTTTCATTAGAATTTTATCAGACACCTGAAAACCCCATATATTTGAAGGGAATGGCATTTGATACATGTGTAAATTGTATTATGTCAAATTAAGAGTAAACTTATCCCCTAAACATTTGTTATTTCATGTAGCAAAAACTTTCAAAATCCTTTCTTCTAGTATTTCATGCAAAATATGTGGCAATTTATCATAATCTATAGTCACCCTGTCATACGTTGAAACACAAAACCTTACTTCTGCTTAAGTGTTACTTTATTAATAAGTTTTGTTTTTAAAAAATTTATTTATCTTTATTGCAAAGTCAAATATATATAATAGAGGCAGAGAGGAAATGAATCACTCCCCAAGCTTCCGCAACGGCTGGTGCTACGCCGATCCGAAGCGAGGAACCAGGAGCTCCTCAGGGTCTCCCACGCAGGTGAAGGGTCTCAAGGCTTTGGGGCATCCCTGACTGCCAACCCTGGCCACAAACAGGGAGCTAAATGGGAAGTGGATCCCCTGGGATTAGAACTGGCACCCATGTGGGATCCTGGCACACTCAATGTGAAAACTCTAGCCACTAGGCCACTGTGTCTGGCATAATTGTTATTTTATCAATCTATCTTTCCTTCATTCCACTCCAGCCTATGAGATTAAAAACTTTCATATCTCAGTATTCAAAATGATAGAAGTTGAAGGAATGGAACATTGTGTATGACTTTCATGAGGAATAACATAAAAACTGATGCAGATACTAGCAGGACATTGTGGAAGAAACTATCGGAATGGAATTATGTCCAAATCCATTATCCTGCTTAATATCTGTACAGAGTATGTGATCTACATATTGCCTCCATCTCTCATATGGAATTTCCAGCTCTGTATAGTTGAATGATGTCTGTGGCTAATAGTTATGAATGGTGGAAGCACAGTTAAACTAAGATCTCCTTATACTAGGCTTTATTCACTTTCAATGACAAAATACTACAAGAATACCACTTCCACAAAAGAAAATCCTAATTCTTTTCTTTCATAATATTCTCATTATGCCACACCCATCAGTGATTAATCATACTGGCTAGAATTAGTTAATGCAACTAGCTATGGAGAATAGAATTTCAGAAATTAGAGTCTGAATTCAGGATTTTGGAATGGATGCAGCAAGATAAATTTTTATTTCTGGAAAAAAATACTAGAATGTGACATTGAGAGGCAGAACCACTGAATGTATTAGGATCTCCAGAAAGCAGTGGTTGAATTAAAAAGAGGAGGAAACTACAGAAACTCGAGAGTATAGGGAGCTGTGGCAAAAGGGAAAAAAAGTCAGAAATTTACATCTTTTATAACTGTGACACAAGTTGTGCTATCTACTATTTGTGGAATTGAATCAATGATTAGAAGTATTTAGCCAGATGGCTTTTGTATATATCCTGAGCTAGGGCTTCTGTAAAGACTTAGATAAGCATGTACCTCACTTCTAACAGTGAACTGATTGATGAAGGTTTCCTTCTGATCATTACTATTTTTTACTTGCCTCTTAGTAGCTAGAATATATATCACAACCCTGAAACATGTTGAACGGATGGTCCTCTATGATCACGAATAACCCCGCAGGAAAAATCCAAGCTCACCAAATGATCTAACAACTTCCCCAGTTCCTTGAGATGAGAAGTAACTACATTCTAGGACATTTGCTACTCCAGAGAATATTTTGAAATTATTAAAACCCTTTGTAAGGATACACAATTAAATATGTGCTCAATATACATGACTAATGTACATTTAAAGTGTGTCTAGACTTATCTTGTAACTGAATTTTTATTAAATTGAATTGAAATCAATTCAATTAAATTATTTGGACACTGCAGCTCCAGAATAAACCAAGGGTATCATGCGTGAATGGAAGTATGTCCTAAAATTGCATTGCTTCTGAGACCCACTGAGGTATATTTGAGCAACAAATTTATCAATACTTACTAAGCACAGTATTCTCTGAGATTTCCAGCTTGCTATGCAATAGAGTCCTCAAAGATAAGTCATTGCTATTAATATACCCTCAGATGCTAATGCCCATTTCTATTGAAAACACTCTCCGGTTTGCCTTCTTTTCTTTAGCAATCATTGGGGATGATTGTCTTCAAACAACAAGTTTTGGAGTGAAAACCCAATATGTATATGTTCACCATGTCTTATTTTGATACATTCTACCAAAAATATTTTATGTCTCTATTTTCAACTGAATTTTGCTCATTTTTTTTTAAAAAAAGTATTTGTTAGAGTTACAGAAAGCCAGGGGTTGGGGGCGGGAGGGGAATATCCCATCTGCTGTATCACTGAACACAATGGCCAGGGCTTGGCCAGGATGACATCAACAGCCAGGAACTTCTTCTAGCTTTGCCAGTTGGTACCAGGGTTTGCCTAAACACTTGTGCCATTTTCATCTACTTGAAAGGCATGGGGCTGTGTGTGGGAGAGAGAATATGAATGAGCATGAATCTTCCATCTGTCTTCAGGAGCCAGAGCTGGGTGAGATTCAAGCAAGGAATCTAACTCCTTCCAGTTTTTACAACTTAGTGGCAAAGGACCAAGCACTTGACCCATCATTTACTGTTTCCAATGACACATTAGCTGGAAGCTGAATCAGAAAGCAACAATCTGAAACTCTAACTGACTCTCTAGTATCGGATGCATTACAAGATTTGGCTGTATCTACGGCACTTCAGTGCCCACCCAAGAAATTGTTTTAATTGACCTCATAAGCAGCAGACGCTATGAGGGGCTAAGTGCTAAGGTCATGTAGCTAGAAATTAGTGAAACCGGTTTTCTAATCCGATTCCATCTAGCTTAAATTCAATATGCTCTTTTGCTTTATTACAACACTTTGAATGCAATTTACCTCACCAAGGTTTTCCTTTTTAGAAGATAAATCCATGAAGGTGAATTCAAATAGACTGCAATATCAACTCTGACTGGTAGTAGTAATTCTGCTTAAGATTCACTATGCATGGGTTAGCTAATATTATTCATGATATTATAGAGTTGTGTTGTATCCTTGTTTTAAAAGTGAGAAATAGAAGGCCAAGGTCATAGAATCACAAAGGTTTATACAAAGGAGTGTAATCATAGCCTATTTTAACCACTGGTCTTTAGCCACTCTACAATCCTACCTCAAGCTTCTATGTACTAAGGCTTTAGCTGACTTATCAGTCCTTTGAGTGAAAAGAACTGGCTTGTATGAGTGACAGATAGTTTCTCTATCACATTTGTTTGACTAAGCCCTTTTCAGATTGTCAAATCTAATTTGATAGTGCTAATTGTGCTTGATGCATTCAGAGTATTAAAATGTACTTTGTTTGCTTTAAGTGTACTTTCTATCACTCAGTTTCAAGTTGGGAGGGAAGAAACACTCGTACAGTATTAGGTTTCCTTGCACGCCCTCCAGCCCCTTTAAAAACAGTGTGCATTCCCTCTTGACAGAAACATTGACCCTGAAGTCTGTCAGACTCATAACAAAGCCGCGGTGTCTATTTCATGTTTGGTCCCGGCCTGTCTCTGATGTGGCAAGAGCTGGTCACCAACTGTGTGTCCCAGCAGGGGAATATATTTGAGGCAGTCCCAATATCATTTTATACCAAACCCTAGGAAAGCCTTCACAAAGCAGTCCCTGACACTTTTATTCCGTGAGGTTCTGAAAATGCACTTGAATAGCTGGCTCTCTGGAGTCTGTGTGTTATTCAAGGTTGAGTATTCAGGATGAAAGAGCATAGTTAGAATCAAACAGAGCCTTCTTGGAACTTTTTACAGGGTCACCAAAATAAAAATACTAGTGCATTCCCTCAGATAATCCTGCCTTTCTACACTTTTCAGTAGCTTTTTTGAAGTGAATACTGAAATTTTAACATGATCTCTGTTACACACTCATGAAATGCTTTAAATTATAAATTATTTGAAATAACTGTGATATTCACAAATAGCACAAGTACTCCTATATGTTCTGTTAATCAAATGCAATCCTAGAGAGTACTAAGACAGTCCGAACAAATGCCCTCATAGGCTATCATCAATAAACAGATTTGTCTAATCCAAAGAGAAAGCTGTGGAGTGAGGAGCTGAAAATTCTACTTTGAATCATCATCACCCTCAATAATTGGACACATAAATGATAGAACATGTCATAGCATTTACTCAGTTACATTTCTATATCTATGAAATGTGAATAAAATAGAACTCTTATTTACAGAAAATATCACCTACATGCTATCTAAAGTATTTTAAAACACTTTTAATAGAAAACTCTGAGTTTTAGATTTTTTCTCTTCCCTTGGCAAACCGTAGATGAACATGCCTCAAGACTTAATCATAAATATTCCCTTTAGAAGATGAAAGATGTGAGAATGTTCTATCACATAAAATCAAATTATTCACAAGCAACATTGCTGATGGGTACAAAATTATAGCTGCCTTGAGTAATTTCTTACGAGGTTAAGAAGCATGGCTCATTTTATTATGAAATCACTTAAATGGGAAGAGGTCTTGGAGATGTTTGCAAATCCAAACCCTAGGGTGACACAGGCGCTTAGAATGAAGTCAAGAAGGGAGAGATGGGTTATATCCAAAAGCAGAGCTGGGAAGATTTCCAATTCACTAAACGCAATTAACATCACAAAATCTCTGAGTATTAATGTCTGATGGTGATCCCAGCCTACAGGCAATGTAAAGTGAGCCCCATGTTAAGTAATTTTGAGTCTTTCCTGTGAATGTAAAATATGGTAAAACTGGATGAGAAGCAAAGCCAATACCTCACCAATAGTGTATGGTAGAAATTCAGAGCTTTAGTTCATTGTCTGTTGTGAAATTTAGAAATAGATTTCAATTCTCTTAGGTACTGCTAAAAGCAAGGAAATCTCAGTAACCAAGAGTTTATTGGAATTTAAGGACAACAGAATGAAGTTCAAGCAACTATATCTAAAGTAGAGTATTAATTAAGAGAATAATAGTAGGGAATTGTTATTTATCCTATTCATTTTCAAACTTAAAGAAATCTTCCTTAGTTTTCTATAATGTGCCAAAAATAAATAAATCAAAGTTTGGTTTCAGAGCCATGGAAACAAAGAACAAATTGCTTCCAAGTGCCCATATTCTGGCAAAGGTATTGGTTGGGAAATAGTTGACAAGCGGCTTTGTGTGCAGGGAGTACAAGGTACCAGGGACTAGCTAAAAGCTTTCCAGAGAACTCCATACTTAAACCATGCCATAAATGTAAAAACCAGCAGTTCTTCTGTGAGAAGAATTATATTTAAAGGAGAAATATGAACCCAGCGTTGTAGCCTAGTGAGTAAAGTCCTCACCTTGCACACGCTGGGATCCCATGTGGGCACCAGTTCTAGTCCCGCTGCTTCACTTCTCATCCAGCTCCCTGCTTGTGGCTCAGGCTGTTGCAGCCACTTGGGGAATGAACTAGCAGATGAAGAATCTTTCTCTTTGCCTCTGCTTCTCTGTAAATCTGGCTTTCCAATAAAAAAAGAATAAATCAATCTCCAAAGAGAAAAAGGACAGGTAAATATTTATCTTTTTAAAGCCTCTTTTTGAAAAACAGTAATCACTTTACATTGCTGAAAGTTAAGATGCACCTATCATGCACTATTGCGTGACCCTGGGTTGCTACTGGGTGGTGGGTTCCCATCCCTAAATACTGGGACATTTAGGAATCTGGGTATAGCTTCCACTTTATCTCTCTCTTTCTCCCAGAAATAAGAAGAAATGGAGAATTAGAAAACAATAATTTCATGCACTTTTCCCTGATCCTCGATCCTTCCCACCCTGGTCAACCCTGTAATCATCATAAAATAAATAAAATAAATTTAATTTAAAAATGTATGAGAGCTGAAAACTCTAGTGGTGCTAATGAATGTTTTGAAGCAAAAGAGAAAGGAATTTCACAGTTTTGTGAAGATTTATGTGTGCCACCTAATGAAATAAAGCCTGCATCTTGACTAAGATGGGGTGGTTGAGGTGGGAAATGAAAGAAATATTAACCATGGGGATGAGCATAATTTAGGTCAGATTCAGTCTAAGACTTAATGAAAAGCTGTAGAATATTTTTTGAGATCTTGGCATTACATTTGGATTATTTTGGAACATCTCTGTTTTAATAAAGTGAAGGAGTTTCATTTAAATTCAGTTTCTGATATTTTTTACAGAAGTTTTTAGTTGTTCTAGAGCTGAATTGAGAAAAGTTCAATAAAGACCAGAGCTATATTTTATGATTCACTCAGTCAGTTGTACACAAATAAATCTCTTATAAGATCATATTGATTCATGCAATTATACGACAAGGAAAAATATAGGCTCAAAACGCTTTGACCAATAAAACAATTCATTTTATGAAAGCATATAAAGGAAGAAATGACATACACTTATTTATCAAGCATAGATTATAAAAGCTTCACCACAGTGTTCGTTTATAACAAATTCTTCACTAAATTCACTCACTCTCAGAAAAGCCAATTATTTCATATGAAATTTTTCTATATTTCAGTTTTTTTATAGTACTTTACATGTTTTACAATTTAGAGAATATATTTAGACAAGTTTATTTGGTTTAAATCCTTGCAACATGCTGTGGGAAAAAAAAAAAACAGTCCCTAATAAATAAATGAATTGATGTGGAGGTACAAGTACTCCCACAGTATCATTGCACCTGTTTCAATCCTGTTTCTGAACATCAGCCTGATTTGTCTGTGCACAAGTAGTCAACACAGGAGGCCACCGCCTGCCCACAGTTTTATACAACTTGCTTGTGTTCACAACCATTCTCTCTCTCTCTCTCTCTCTTTCTCTTTCTCTCTCTTTTGTAATTTAGGGTACTTTTCTTAAGACTTGATTTTGAGTCTCTAGGTGATGAAGTAGATGCTTGCTTTTACACATTCAGACAAAATGTCCAAACCCTTTTGATAAATAATGCTAAAATGTATAGACTAGTTATTCATATGGTTAGACACGGTTCTCAATGCCATTCAGGCATTAGCTCAGTTCAGGCTTAAGACCAGTGAGCCTTTTACTGCACCCAGTTTACCAATAAGAGAACTTGGAAAAGTCACACACAGAGGGACCAGTGGTACAGATCTTAGGTTAATTCCAAATCAATGACTAGCTCCTTGGCTCTTAACCTTGCCAGGGCTGCATTCCTCTTCCATTGTCAACATTACAAGACACCATTCCTAACACTGTTTCCTTCCACTGCCCTCAAAGGATGGTTTCTTTCTTCTTCTTCTTTTTTTTTTTTTTTGATGATTTTTACATAATTGATTAGGGTGATTAGGGTCAAGGGCTACAGGAAGGTGGGCGAGATCACCATTTCCACATTCTCTTTTTTTCTTCCTGTATCTGGGGAAAGGGGGCAGACAAGCCATGCCCAGCATCCCAAATGCCTCTGCACCCTGGGATGGAGCACAGCCACCTGATCCCACCCCAGCGTATCAGTGTGTGACATGCTGTGAGGGTCCTGCTCAAGAGGTTTTGATAGTTCAACAGTTCTAAATTACTTCTGAGCTCGCCACTCCAAGCATGATGAAATCTCTCCAGAATCCACTAGTTGACATAGTCCACCCCAGAGTCTCTGTTTGCCCAGATATTCACTGCCAACACTTGGCTGGGGGTAGTTGATCAATTTGTTCTGTCCTCCATTTTCTGTTGTGGTACCAGGTGATCTCTGCAGACTCCAACGTACTGCCATGTCCTCCCTGTGCACCTGGATATGCTGTCCACTGCTCCATCTAAGTCACTGAGGATGCCCAGTTCTGACACATGCACTCCAAAGTCAGACCATGGATCCTGCAATTCTCTCCATGGTTGGGGTTCTGAATCCAGCAATTGAGTTGGGAGGATTTCCAAAGAAACTTCATCTGAGGTGACCCCTGACTTGATTCTTGTGTGTGCATGCCACTATAGGGTCCAACACAGTCCATCACCCCGAACACCTTATGCATATGCTGGTGGTTGCAATTGCTGGGTCAGTTCTGTCTCCAGCCCTGTCTTCTACACAAACCAATGGGTGTTGCAGCCAAGCCCAGTCCTGCCCACTACACACTCAGCTTTCACGCAAACCAGTAGGAGCTGCAGCGTAGTCTGAGTAACCCACAATAACCACCACTAGTTCCACTGCCTCCTCCCCACCACCCTGTTCATGTGCTTGCCAGAATGTACAGCAGACTGGTCCAGTCTGTATCACATCCCGTTCAGCTCTTATACATGTCAGTGAACATTGAAGCCTAGTTTAACCCAACCAACCCCACTATCCAGCCCACACACATACTAGCAGGTGCCACTCTGTCTAACCATTCCTGCCCCAGTCTTAGTTCTCATGCTTAACAGTGGGAATCACAACCCAAAAAAAAAAGGAGGTGTCCACTGCTTCCCTAATGGACCAACTCCCACTTCCAGATTCTGAATTCTTCAGGTGTTCTGCAATTTTACTGGACAGAATTCATCCTCCTGTGCCAGCATCTGCCAGCTGATGCTGATGCTGTGGCAAAGCACAGCTGACCTACACTCAGTCTGACTTATGCATGCACCAGTAGGAACAGTCTACTCAGCCTGGCTTTTCCCTGGTCCAGTTCACATGAAGCCAACAGGTATTGTAACCCTGACTTGCCTGGTCTCACCCCATCCCAACTCACCCTCTCCTGTGGGAGTGGTGGTCCAGCAGGGGAGCCCCTTGCAGCCCCTCTACCAGTTTTGCTCCTGCTCCCTCTGGGTCTCACATGTGCTGGTTGGATGCTGTGGCACAGTCTGGCATGGCCTGGCTCTCATTGGCATTTGCCAAAGGGTGCTGTAGCCTCGTCTGACCCAGCCCACCCCCAAATCCAGCTCATGCTGGTGGGACTACAGCCTATCCCAGCCCACTCAGCTCCCAGTCACAGCCCTCATGTGAGCTGGCATGTGGTATAACCCAACTGGGCCAGACCTACACTCCATTCGGGTACTCGGATTCTCCAGCAGGTAATGTGAACTGGCCCAGACTGTTTTGCCTCTGGCCTGTGCCAAATGTATGCTGGTGGGTACCATTTCATTGAGTGGGTTCAATGCTCCCTTTTTTGGTTTTTGTGCTCACCTGCAGGAACTGTGTCCTGACAGGTGCTACGCAAGTTCCTCCATCAGAACCTCTCCCAATGCCAGAATTCACGCCCATTGGTGGATCCATGGGCCAGCCCTACTTAGTCCAACTCCTGTCCTAGCAGGAACAGTGGCCTTTCCTGACTGGCCTTCAACCCAGTTTTTACTGTGCATTCTGGTTTTTACAATATATCTCCTACTTAGTGTGCCTCCAAGATGTTTTCTCCTGTTAAATCTGTAAAAGTTGAGTTTCTTGGACATGCTTTGATAAGTGCTTCAGTGTTGTTATGTGATTTTATTTCTACTTTTTCGATTAAGTGGTGAACATGAAGGTACATAAAATTTTGTCAAGTAAATTCTACTGCTAACCACTGCAGGTTCTGAGTATGTGGCCTAATAATACAGCAATTTTTTAAAAAATAAATCTCCATTAACTTTAATTTTAAAATAAGATAACTAAAAGGAAGAATTAAGTACTACTTGGTTTATGTACAGAAATAGCTGGATTTATAAATTCGTGTATTTGGACTCAGAATTTAATATTTCCTCTAACTGCTATATTGTCCTTTGTGCATTGATTTTGAAGGGTTTCATATGTATGATAAATATAAAGGTATATTATGGGAACAGCTTCATATCTATTCAATGCATTATAGAAAATACTTTCATATCTTTTCTATTATTAAAATATAAACTCGAAAGTAAAGATTTATAAATTCTCCTTCTGAGACATCATCTTGTTGGAAAATAGTAAAACATTTAAATTAACAAGTTAACTCTCTCAAAACAGATAAAGTAGGAATATATTAGTGAGCACAGTGACCTGTATATTTCTTGATAAATCTGTAAGCAGGTCATTACTGATTGTTTTGGAAGCGCTTTCAAGCACTACCCAAAAATATTCTAGACTCTGAAAATTTGTATCCTTACATGTAAAAAATTATGATTGATACTTAAAGTTAAAAGCTTAACATTTAAGAAAAACTAGTTTTTCATATGAACACTCCTTGACATTGTGATCAAAGATGTGTGTAAACTACCAACAGAAAATTCTGTTGATTTTTTTAATTTATATAATCAGGTAGCATAAGAAATTTCTTGAGTATGCCATTAAAGATATAAAATGATAACTATTTTTGCATTGCTGATTCAGAAGAACAGAAATTTAGAATATGTGTTATTTTCCAGTCAACTTAAATGAATAATATATAATCCTGTTTATGTATTACCCCATATAGAAGTAACACATCATAAATATTTTTAAGATTTGTAGGGATATGTTGTCACTTTTTAAAATGTGATGTTATTTTTTATTACTCTGTTTGTGGTTAAATAATACACTATTCCTGGTAATTTTGTTACGAAAACTTTCAAGCACACAGAGAAATTGGGGAACTTTATAGTAATCAGCACCCATACTGAGCTACCTAAATTCTACTGTTAGCATGATGTTCAGTAACTGCTGTATCACCTACCTGCGTATTATCTAGACTCCATTCATTATTCAGTTTTGTTTTAATTACTTTCAATGTAAACTGCAGACATCACCAGACTTGTCATAAATATTTAAGCATCCTCTGTAGAGAGATTTCTCCAGGTGAAATGCATGTACAACAAAAGATAAACATGTTTACATGTACTGAGTTTTGGCACATTCATGCAACTATGTAAATCAGAAAATCCCCTATGATTTTGTCAGCCAGCATCCCATAGACAGTGTGCTTTTTTTTTAGGTTAATTTTTCTCAGTCTACAGATTCAAGTATAATAAAGCAAAAATACATAAAAATAAATAAATAAAATCTAGGTATAAAAGTAGAAAAAATACATCCAAGTTTCTCATTGTTGTTCATCATCGTTTTCTTCAAAAAATGTATTTCAGATTTAGGTAGTTAACACCTTGTAATATACAGTACATGTTATAATGCAGTCTGCCTTTCAATTTTTATACTTTCACATGTAAATGCATCATATCTGTTTTGTATATAAGAAAATGAAGATGAAGCATAAAATGTATGCATGATATGATAAAAGCTTTTTAAGGAACTGTGAAAGTTGTTCACTTTCATTATTGCTAATATATGGAACTTGTAAGCAGAATTCATTTATAAATGTAGTAACAATTTCACTGTATCCACAAGACAGCTTTTAATCTGAGAGACTACAAGAAAGTGCATGAAATGAACACTTTTCCAACACACATTTAAGCAAAATTATCCATTTGCTCATGTTCTGGACCTTTAGATATTATGTTCCCAGGTCATGGTTTTGCATAATGGACTGGTAGGCCATCATGTCCTGTTGCTACCATGGTCTTAAGGGAGAAGACTTAAATTTTTAGTTAGGAATAAGTCTCAGTCTCTGCATTTTTGGGTTTCTTCCTATCAGTGTCTTCAATGGCCCTGTGTTCTTAGAATTTCCCCCTTTTAATATATTTATTATTTTTTAAGATAACTTACTTTCAGTTTGCATTACAGTAAATGACTCAAAAACAACAGTACCAAAAAGTGAAGAAACAGTAGCTCAGTGGGAAAATGGGTAAGGGCTGCAAACAATAATCAAATGAAAAGATGCTCAGCTTCACTCTTAAAATAATCACAGAATTATTAAAATTATAGTAGTGCATAATTCCAATCAATTTGCTTAAGAAAGATTAATAGCAAAATTTGACAAACGACTGCATATATAGTCCCCTTGATGTTTAAAATGACTCCAAACATCTAAATTTAACTTAATTCATGTTGACTCACTAAATCTCTGCTGAACAATTGTTAATGATTTCTCTAAACATCATTCAATTTTTTTAATTTGTGAAATAGACTTCCCAGAAATTTGTTCAGATCTTTTTGCTTTATTTTTAAAAAATAACTATGCATCTTTCGATTAGCTTTATGCTATTAATAGAGTAAATTTTAAGCTAACTGCTGTGAAGTAGATTTTTCTTACCACTCTTTGCAAAATGAACTTCTAGAAAAATGTGTATCTGGGGAATTATTTTGATATTCTGAACTTAGACTCCAAAATTATGTTTTCACTTAAGAGCCTGAGTATTGTGAGTCATCAGTTGACACGGATTGGATTTTAATTATGAGAAATCTAGAGCAATGTAAGAAGTGGTTTTTAATCAGTTTTTGAAATCAATACAGCAATAAAAAATATGCAAGAAATATTTTGAAAATATTTTACAGAGTAGACATCATTGGGCATTCTAGCTTTTTTCATACCTTAACTGAAGTGCTTTGTTATTTACACTAAATTATTCTGTTTAGGTAGCCTCATCACTGGAGCATCTTCTGATCAAGAACCACTTTCCTCAATTTTATATGCCCAATGTTTCCTACGTTAAGGCAGTATTTCCCAAAGTTTCTGTTTATTTACCTCGTCCATTATGTTTACCATATCCTAATACATATTTACTTATTTTTACTTAAGTTTATTTTAAATATCTTCATATTTTCACTAAGGCTTAAAATATGAAGCTGTAGGCTGATGTGTATAATTTTTTTCAAGTGTGCATTAAATGACTCCTTAGATATGAATATGTAAATAAGAACCACATACAGTCTATAGTTGTGTTCCCCACTAGATACAACTATCTGTTTAGGAACATGTTCTCTTGCTTTACATAATTGGTAGATATGGATATTTACCAATACTTGGTTTTTTTTTTTATTAACTTGGAGTTTAAGAAGAAACAAGTGTGAGAACTAAGGCAATATATTGAAATAGCTTATATGCATTGAATGTATTCAATGTATTGAAATAGTTGTATTTGATATCAGATAAAGTAGGCTGTGTTTGTTCTAGCTGCCTTTATATGTCTGGTATAAGATACATATATATCTTGGGTATTTCAGTTTTTAAAGGCAAATCAGAAGCTTAATTTACAAGGGCATGGATTAACTACACTACTACCTCTGACCACTAGGACAGTAAAAATGCTTTATAGAATCCTTTGAAGATACTTTATTTTTGACAATGTATCCATTAAGCTGTATTACAATGAAAGCTTTTGTTTCCTTATTTTACTGACAAGAACTACCATTTGATAGCTGCATCTTGCATATGAATTTGATAACCTTATTAGGGTTCAACATCTGGCTTAAGATTCCAAATCTGCTTCTCATTTTTGATTCAACTTCCCACTCTGTGTGGGAAGCAGGGCACTGCCTATGTTAATGGGCTGAAAGTTCTGTAGCTAGCTGAGTTCAGTCACTCTCCAGGAGATAAAGTCAGGCATTGTTCTTCATGGGGAAGAGTTGGCCAAATACCTGACCTAGCTTTGCTGTGACTTTGGATGCAGCCACTGAAATACTCTCATCCTCACGTTCTCAACTGTAGCAAAGTTCGTTTATTAAGGAGTACAGACCAAGGGATAACTGAGTGTTGATGGGATTATCAGAACATAGCTCCCCCCATCTCCCTCCTTATTCTACGGATACATTAAGAGATATGTAGTGATAAAAGAAAACTCACAAAAAGAAGAAACTACAAGGTTCATTTTTGTGTGAATAATTTTGAAATTCCTGAATAATTTTTTTCATATTATGGGTGTTTCATAAAATTTTGAAGTCCAGTTATATGCAATGATTTCTAGTCAGTGTGAATTACTATGCCTCCATAAAAAATAGTGAAAATTTTGGGCTGCTACTATGATTCAACAGGCTCATCCTCCATCTTCATTTGCTGGCATCCATAAGTGTGCCAATTTATGTCCCATCTGCTCTGCCTCCTACCTGGTTCCCTACTTGTATCCTAGGAAAGCAGTTCACGATGGCCTGAGCTCTTGGGACCCTGCACCTGCATGGCACACCCAGCTTAGGAATGACTCAGCTGTGGTCACTGGACATTTGGGGAGTGAACCAGCAGATGGGAGATCAGTCTGTGTCTCTCCTCTGTAAATCTGCCATTTGAATAAAGATAAAATAAAATAAAAATAAACCTTTGAAAAAAAACAATGAAATTCTGTGTTTTACAACAAAATGGATACAACTGAAAACCATTATTATTAGCAAAATTAACCAGACCTAATAATACAAATATGTTTGATGTGATGTGTGGCAGTTAATATTAAGACACAAAAACACCAAGTTTAGCAATGAAATGAAATGATCACATTAAAATTTTACTGTTGTTTTTAGCCCATGTTTATACTCCAATGGGAATATGCTTTTGTTATGTTCTTACTTGTTGAATATTATGATTAATGGAAAATTAAGTCAGTGAATATAGAGTGGGTTGAAATTATGTGTGCAAATACCATTGAAGAGGGGGAAAAGTGACGGATTTGGGAAGATAGAGCAGGGTAACGAGAGAGGTGGGATCGCCATCTTGGAATGTACCCATGCAATGCATGACACCTGTTCTTTTTTATAGTAGTAATTTTTAAAATTTGACATTCCATTATAATCCCTATGATGCAGTTTAGTTTACAAATTAGATGAACAGCAACTACGAATAAAATACTATTATGATAATTCTAGTGAAAGTTATGTGAATATGGGATCTCTCTCTCAAAATATGTCATTGCTTTATACCAGACCTTTTTCTGGTAATAAAGAAGAGTTGATACAATTCCTATGTGATGGAATGAAGTGAAATGACTGACCTGTGCATTTTCACATAGCAATTCACTAATATATAAGGGAACTTCAGCATACATGCTACAATACTACAATACTACTACTTCCACAGGCAAAATGGTAACCAAACTGATGCCAGGTGACTAAAGAACAAGTGGTATTTGAACTGTGGATATGTTAGACAAAGTCTCAATTCATGCTCCACAACAGAATGCTATGATGCCAGGATTTAATCAACTCCTCCAAATAATAGGCAAATCAACACTTTTGATTTATTTTTATTTCTGGCATTTTACATTTATAGTGTCTGGACTCTAGCTGACTTTAGGTGATAAACTGGAAAACAAAAGTGGATGAAGGAGAAAATATTCTTTTCATATAATCTTGTGTCTGCCACTTTCACAGTTAGCTTGCTGGCAAAGGTTAAAGATCCCGGTGGTCTATCAGTGAATGTCTTATGCATCACTCAGTTCTGTGATGTTCCAAAGGACTCTATGGACCACTGATTAAATCATGGAATATCATTATAACTGTTGTAACTTTTCCCTTTTATTTAACAAATTGTGTCTTGAAAATCGTACTAAGATTCTAAAATGCTCATACCAGGAAAATTTGTGTATGAAACTCATGTATAAAATTGGTGGGTACATTGTGTGCTTCCAAATGGTGACTATTTTTATAAAACATGAATGTTTTTGCGCATTGATATGGAATTCTTAATTTCTTCCTTAATGTCCTCTTAAAATTTCTTTTGCCCTTATAAGAACACTGGTGCTCCTGTATATACTTTCACACCAAGAAAGCTGCCTTTCCAAACAGGAAATTATGTTACCATGGAAGATCCAAAATATTTATCTTTGATTTTTTTCTCTTTTTATGCCTTTTAGTAGACCACATATGTCAGAAGAATCAGTTCTTTTAAATCAAGTTGATTTATTCTGTGTAAGTTTTGCTAGTTCTGTTTTTTTTCACTGTATTCCTCACTATGCAAAATCAGAATTAACTATATTTTCCTTTAGCTAAGGATGAACTAACTGGAATCACTTATCATCCTAAAGTAATTCTCTATGTGTTTATTGAAAAACAATGTGCAGTCAAATAATTATACTGGCCTTTCTATACACTTTTACAGTATATATAGACATATATTGATATTTTATAGTATATATATGATACATATCAAAATCAATCAATTAAATTGTATGTAATATTACAGTTTATTCCAAATATAGAATATGTATCTTATACTGCAAAAAATGTTATAATTGATTCTAATTTAGCTTTGCTTGCTTTTTCTTTTCCATTTTGGCATTGTAAAGCATATACTTGCCTATTTTCTTTACACCATTACATACATATGACTTTACTGCAAATACTTTCCAAAACTGTTGGCAGTTCTATTGGTTTTTAAGCGAGTAGCTATAATGAAAGAAATGTGTGACTTACATTCATGGTTTTGTAAATTTGTCCACTCACTGAAATTCACTATAATAGAACCTATTTTTAGTATTTCCTTATTTTTTTTTTAATAATCTATTTTATTGTGTTGTTGACAATCTTTACATAGTTAATTACAGTTAAAGAAAGAAAAAGAAAAGAAAAAAAAAGGTTCAGGGGGATAGGGAAGTGGGTAATACTATTATGTCCACATTGTTTCACATCTTGTATCTGAGGTAAAGGGGGATATTGAGGGGGAAGCCCCACCCGGTTTCCCGCCCACCCCGAGTCCCGGATGTGGGGCATGCTCTGAGATATGTGCTCGAGTGGTGTTAATAGTTCTCCGGTTATGAATCGCTGCCAGTTTCGCTCGATGAGGTCGTCCACTGATTGATCTGGTCCATCATAAAGTCTCCGTTTGCCCCATATTTCGCTGCCAACATATAGCTGAGATGAATGATTGATCTGCTCTGTCTTCTGTCTTTTCTTGATTAGAGTTCTGAGTCCAGCAGTTCGATTAGGGAGATCTCCAAAGAAACTTTGAGGTATTCCCAGACTAGTTTCTTGTATGCTCTAGCAAGCACAGGGCCCGGCACAGTCCATCACCACGATCAGCTGTGGTTGCAATTGCTGGGTTGGTTCTGTTTTCAGTCCCGAGTTGCACTGGAACCAATGGGTGTTGCAGTCCAGTCTGGTTCTGCCCAGCACGTACTCGGCCCTCACACAAACCAGTGGGAGCTGCAGCCTAGTCGGGGCGACCCACAATAACCCCCACCAGGCCCGCCCCCTACCCTGGTTTGCCAGTATGTGTAGCAGAAGACCAGTCTGTCCCTCATCCCATTTGGCTCTTGTACGTGTCAATGGGTATTGAAGCTTAGTTCTATCTAACCAACTCAACCATCCAGCCCTCACGGGTGTTGTTGAGTGCCTCTCTATCTAACCATCCCAGCCCCCGTCCCAGTCTTCATGCCCTCCCACGGGAATAGTGACACATGAGATCCAGGAAGGAAGGGAGGGGCAGAACTGGCAGGGGGATTAAGGGGCTGTTTCCCTCGCCGGACAGCTACTCCCAATGGAGAGCGTGGGCTGGGATAGAGACAGACTAGACTATGCAAGGCTACAACACCTGTGCGCTGCATGTGGACTAGATCAGGGAAAAGCCAGGCTGGGCTGATTATTCCTGCTGGTGCAAGCATAAATTAAAGTGGGTGAGGGATGTTTGGGCATAGCCGCAGAAGCTGGCACTGGGGACTAATTCTGTCAAGTCAAATCACAGAACTACCTAAAGAGTGCATAAACCGGGACAGAGAGACCTGGGAGGGAAAAAGTGGGTTCCCCCTTCTTGGGTCAGTATTTCCTTATTTTAATCTGCATTCCTTGTCTCAATAACTATAATAAAATTCAACACAACGAATTTTGATTGGCAATCTAATCGCAGCCCATCTGTTCAATTATGCTGGGAAGCAGGAACCTATGTCTCTTTGTCCTTCTGGTTGTAAGGCTGCTTTGTTATAAAGCACGATGAATCAGGCAAAGCATTTCATTTACTTCTGTATCTGTTGCTCTTTGACTTCTTTCCCTACCCTTCATAGCAACGCTAAAGCAGGAATGAAGCTAGCATAGGACAGAAATGGGAATAATATGGATCTAGTGTTCTTCTCAAGGTGATCTAGATGACAGAGATGATAGAATAAACCTAAGGATAATATAAGCTTGAGAACTGAGCAGCATTCTCTGGATAATTCAGGTACATTCAGTTGAACAAAAGACGAAGGTAAACGTCAGATCTAAGAGTAAGCAAGTGTGAGAGACCCGATCAGCATATGTTCTGTCTGTGATCTCAGTGTCTGGAACCACTACTGATCAACCAGATTGTCCCTGGGATAAGATGGAAAGATAACGAAAATGTTAACATCTAAGCCCTTGAGGGCAAAATAAGACAAAAGTCAGGGTTGTCTCTAAGTTTTGTGATACAGTTCCACAGAAGTAAGACAATCTCCATGTGAGTCATGGATCATTTGTGCTTCCTCCAGAATGACCTTGCACACTTTGTTATATTTTATTTGAATGTAAATGCAATTACTGAGCAGTAAATAATGATTTTCCTTACCAATTGATTACTTAGTGCATGTGGATGCTACAGATGCATTGATTTACACAAGCCTAGCTAAATATGGGTATGTAAAGTTTACTCAAAATCAATGTGAATTAGGTTGCTGCTTCCAAGTAAAATGAATTACAAATTAGAATGGCTATTTTCTTTAACTTAATATGATAGGATATTGTCTAAGGCAATCTCTTAAACTGAACTGACTGAAAATTTAGCCCATGATTTCAAATATAAACATTTAAAAAAAAACTTTCTGAACATAAGTACAAACATCATGTGAAGAGAATATACTCTGTCCTACAAGTGTGGTAAATGTGCTTTGTCATCTCTCTAAAAAATTGGCAACGAAGATTATAAAAAAGAAGCACAATTACTCAAGTTTTATACTATTACATTGACTGTTTTTATTACTTGATTAGCTGTTTCAAATTCTTTTTACACATACATGTTATAGTGGTCTAATCATTGTTCTGCTTTGAATTCAGCAGTACTGATGGAATAACTTCAGTTAAACAAAGATCATTAACATTTATGTCCCTGATTCCTGCTATTGCTTTCACTGTAAAGAAAATGATTCTCTATTCACAGTTCATCAATTCTGTATCTAAGCTTTTATTCTTTAGTTTCACGTAAAAATGATCAAGCTACTCATATTCCTGAAAAATCAACTCAATATGCAATTACATGTATAATTTCATCCTGTGCTATACCTTGTAGAGTTGGAAAGGCCAAACAGAGGAGAAAGGTGCCAGAGGAGTTGCCACACAGTATTCATCCCAATGAAGGATATTACTTTAACAGAAAAGTGCCAAATATTCTAAGATGGTGGTTGATTTTGTTTTTCTACTACAGGTGGTCTTTAGACAACATGTACTTATGATCCATGTCCATTTGTAGATTAATATTTTAAAAAGTATACCAGTATGTGGATGGATGTCCTTAGAAAAGTCTGTTGTCATAAATGCAATTCAACACAAAACTTTATTGAGTTTAGACTTTGTACCAAACATTGGGTTGTACAGTAGTTACTTATGGAAACATTAAGAAGATGTTCTGCTAACAATTCATGTACCATTTGGTGAGGTACCATGACAGCTCTCAGGTAAGTCCTCTGCAAGAACTTCAAAAGGGGAGTGGGAGAACAACCCAGGCATGTAGGCTTGTAGCATTTGAATTGGTCTATAAAAACAGACCAAAGTTTGCAGGAACAGAAAAAAGTATAGTGAAGAAGGGTTCACAACAATTCTAGAGATTTCCTAAAAGCAAAAAATATAAACAAAAAGCATAATTTGAAGAAGTCTGTTATCTGAAACTATTGAATCATAGAGTGAAGAGTGAGTAAATATATATTATGAAAAATTATGTATAGGTGTTTGACTCTTTTCTCCAAAATAAGCTTAATTTTAAATTCATTTTTCCACAAATCAAAGGAATAATGTTGTGTGTTTTGTCAGAATAAATTATATTGAGAATTTATTGAGCAGCATTATAGTACTTCTGGGTGTCATAAAAAATGTGTGCACATTTGTAGATAAAATTTATAATGATTTATCTGTAGTTTGTGTACACATGAGGGTAAATATTTCCTTTAAATTTGATGTGTGCATAAGCTGAATTACACTGTATTTATAGTTCTAATACTAGATAAATGTTTGACTTTGGGTGAACTGTTAAGCTTTCTGAATATATAGATCTTCTTTGATGTTTGTTACAACTATAACCACCTTTGGAATTATCCTGGAATTTTTGTGGTTCTCAGCAGAATATTTACAATTAGATTGTAATGAGTGTCAGTTTGGGTTCTATTGCTAACCAGTTGTATAAATTTTTGTAATTTTGCTATATACCATGGGATATAATAAAGTTCTCAGATCTCTCTTAAATATAACAGGAATATAGTTCTTGTATATCAGGGTTAGTTTAATATCAGCTACGCAGTGTTTAGTTCACTTTTTCTCACTCAGTAACTGCCTGAAAGATGTTGCTTGCTTCTAACATATTATTCTAAACTGAAGCATAAAAGATTGCTGTGTACTGATTTGTAAAAGAATAATCACGATTCAATTTCTTAAACTCTGAAAGTAGAAAATCAGTTTCCTTATTAGGCTCTACTAAGTATGACTCTGTCTTTTAATTAACATTATTCACCTCTGCCTTCGGTAATGATTCCCAGTGCTTTAATCTTAATTTGTAATTTATTAAGACTTTGTATATTGCTTCTAATATACCCTTCTAGAAGTTGTTTCTTCTGGCAAAACAACTAGATATGTTTGCTGGGGAAAAGAAAGAAAGAAGGAAGAAAAAGAGGAAAGAAGGAAGATAGGAGGAGATAAAGAAAGAAAGGAAGGAGAGAAGAATGGGTAGAAGAGAGAGAAAGAAAAACTAACTATTTACTGTCAGTGTGTTCTGGGTATGAAATGCTACCACTATCAAGTACAGCAATATGATTCAACACTAATTAAGTTACCACTTCAGAAATCAATTGAAAAATAGGAGCCAATTACTGTGGAGAGTATATAAAAATCGGCAAACTCTGGAAAATGTGGCACCCTGTTATTTTTGTGGCACCATAGGTAGCAAGAATCAGAATAATCCTTTGTGATTTCTATTGTAATACATAATGTCAGAGTGCAGATAGTTCAGTGCAAATTTAAACCTTTCCATCAAGACATGAGCTCTATGTCCACTACTTGAGTCTGGTCTAGTCTTAAAACATGCTTTGTGGTATAAGTGACACAAGTAAATTCTCAGCCTCCAACTGAAGAGATTTGTAAATATCATCCATCTCTCTGAAGAGAGAAAGCACAATATGTGAGAAGATTTAGCCTGTTGAAGGGTGAGAGGCTATGAATAAAAAGATCCCATGCATCCTGACCTTTGTAAGTCAAAAATGTCTTAAACAAGCCAACTTCTACTAATCTAGAATCTTTTGCTAAATGGAAATTTTCAACCAAAAAGGAAAGGAAAAAAAAAAAGTCCAGCCAAATTACATCTAAATCATGGTAAAATAATAACTAGTGATTGATGTAGGCAACAAATTTCGAATTATTTTTTTCTGCAAAAGAAGCTAGCTCATCATTAACTACATCAATCTCCTCTAAAATAATACCATCAGGTGGCCAGGTTTGACATTAAATAATACTATCCTTTATGCACATGTTCATTTTTAATATATATTTAAGGAGATTATATGGCTTAATAATTTCTAGGAGCCAACCTTTAATTTTTTTAATGTTACATTCACAATACCTGAAATATTGTCAGTTTTTTTTGTCATCTGTACCTCAAAGGTATCAAACAAGTTTTAAAATTTCATTGTCTTCTTCTGTTTTAATTTGTTATTGACTTTAATGTTTCCTAGGCTTAAGTGTAACCAAAACTTTATTTCTCACCTGATATTACTGATCTCTTGAAACTGTTAAATTTAGAATCCAGACTTTTCCTTTTTTACTTTTACTCTCAAGTACTACATTTTCACAGCAGGATTAAAAGTGCCTTTTTAAAATTAGGAATTGGCTTTAGCATAGCAGTTAAGATACTGGCCTCCCATGCCTGAGTATCAGAGTTCAATTCCAAGCCCTGCCTCTTGAATGAGGCAGCAAGGATTGCTGAAGTGTTTGGGTTTCAGAAGCTCATATGGAAAACTTGAATTAACTGTCTGGCTTCCCCCCTGAACCCCGTTCCAACCCAAGCATTGTGGAATTTTGGTAGTAAAAAAAATGGTGAGTGAGCATTGTCATTCCTCTGCCCACCACTCTGTCCCCTGCAAGGTATAGTGATAGATTTTAAGAAAAGGTCCAGTAGGTTATTAAGCCACAGGTATGCCTGTGCCACCAGTTCACCTTAGTTTCAGTTATTGCTTTCATTATCCCTATCTTCACATACATCTTAGATGTTTCCAAACCCTGGCTTCACTTCAGACTTTCTGGAGCAGTACTCTAAATTCTGATGATAGTATTCTTTTCATCTTTTGATTGGTAAATGCCATTATCTTTTGTCCTCTGGATTTCTGTTATAGGTCTCTTGAGAATTCTGCCAGCCAGAATTGCCTTTATCAATCCATCAGCTAACTGCAAAACCTTTTCTTAAAAATGCAATTGTGTTGCAATCACAGTGCTGTGTACTCTGACCCATTAAAGTAATAAAAGAAAATTAAACCATACTCCAAATTATGATAAAAAGCAAAGAATAACATGAATAAATGGAATAGTTATGTCTATAGCAGAAAATTTAAATATAGGCAAGCTGTTTCTCTGTAGGGAGTTTCTTTTGTGCAGCACTTTTAGAATAAATAGAAAAGATGAAGATTAGAGTTAAATAGAAACGTTGAATTGCCTCTTTAGACCTGTATCATGCACATGATGTTTATGCAATTGTGTTTTTAAGTCAATGCCTTTATTCATCTTAAAATATCACCCAAGTGCTTTATCCCTTCTACAAAGGAACACCTTCAAGCACGGCTCAGTGGCTTGGCATAAACATTTCAATTCCAGTACAACCATCAGATGAAACTAACTGGGGAAGGGCTAAAAAGCAAAAGTCTCAATCATTTGTCTTGCAATAATTGTAAGGATCATTTAAAGTCCATCATCTTCTAGCTGCAAATAATAAAAGCTGAAAGTCACACACCTTATATTAAACAGAAATGAGATACATTATCCTAACAAAATTCAAATTATATCAAAATACCTTATGTATTCTATCAAAATGTAAAAGGATACTATGTTTTCCACATCTTTGTAAAAATTTGTTTCTTTTTGTTTTGGATTTTATGCATTCTTACAGGGGTGCAGTGATGCCCAATTGTGGTTTTCATTTGTATTTCCCTGATAGCTAGAGATTTGGAACACTTTTTCATGTATTTCATGGTCATTTATATTTCATCTTTCAAAGCTGTCTATAGAATTCTTTTGCCCATTTCTTGACTGGGTAGGCTTTGTTGTTCACTTTTTTTTAAGTTGTATATACATTGTGATTATTTACCCTTTGCCAAATAAGTGACTTCCAAATATTTTTTCCCATTATTTTGGCTGTATTTTGACTGTGATGATAATTTCTTTTAGTGCACAAAACCTGAATTTGATATAGTCCAATGTGTTTAGTTTCCTTTTTCTTTCCTTGAACCTCAGTTTTGATGATTTTATCCAAAAAGTTATCCCCTGTGTTTTCTACTAACAACTGCATACTCTCAGGGCTTAAGTTTGGATCTTGAATCCAGCTTGTGTTGATTTTGTATATGCTGAGAGGAATGGGTGTAATTGCATCCTTATGCATATATTACATTCAGTTTTACTAGAACCATTTGTTGATAAGATTATCCTTGGGTATCCTCCATTGCTTTCCCAGGCCACATACAGGAAGCTGGATTGGAAGGTGAGCAGCCAGGACATGAACCAGCACCCATGTGGGAATAGTCTGAAGATCAGAGGAGTTATGTCCTCTCTGAATTTCTTTATACATTTAGTAATAAATACATTAAGTCCTAGACTTCATTGATGCAAGGCTTTTGATTACCTCTTCAATCATGTTGCATGTTATAGTCCTATTTAGGTTGTCTGTATTTTTTTGATTTAATATTAGTAGGTTATATGCATCCAGTAATTAATCATTTCTTTGAAGTTTTCCAGTTTATTAGCTTACAGCAACAAGCCCAGTCCTTTGAATAGAGGATTTGAAGTAAGTCTTGTTTTAGGCCTATACAGAGGCTACAATGTATATGAGATTTTAGTCTGAAAGGTTTGAGTGTAGAGAGGTGGAAAGTCAGTAGATTGTTCTGTATTTCTGTTCCACCAGGTAGATTCTAGTTGAACTGAGAATTTGAGAATGAATTGTTACAGTCCTCCTTGGTGTTACAAGGTATGGTGGAATGATTACCTAGATCTCCCAAGATAGAATTGGGTCTTTTTATGGGCTGCTTCTGGTGTTAGTCTGTAGAGATTACCCACACAGTGTATGAGAATAGATCTGAAGCCTGGAAATTCCCACAGTTGTAGGTTGTATGAGATCTGTGCTTTGCCCCACACGTTGCCTGACTTTGGGTGCTAATGGAAGTAGACAAGTTTCGTGGCCTTTTACTGATGAGTCCTTACTGTGCACAAGTTGAGAAGGGGAGGAAAGGCAAGCAACACAGCTTCACTGCTCCATGCATAGCAGCGCTCAGATCTAAGAACTCTAGGTTGAAATAAAAATCTTTGGGTGACTCTGAAAATTCACTCTCAGCTGAAACGGCAAGTGGTGGTGTATGTGGTGACTCCTTACTGCCTTGAAGTGGTAAAACAACAGCTTGCAGCTTTCTATCCATACCACATGGCTGGCTGAAGTGGTGTCTCCATCTTCTCTCCTCTTATGCCATGGAATCATCATAGTTTTTTTTTTTTTTCTGTTTTCTTTTTTTGCTTCTTTGCTGAAAATTTCGGTCAGTTATATCTCCAAAACAATACTCCTTACTTAGGATTTTTGTATGTACAAGAGCAGCTTAGGTTAGTGTGACTATTCAGCCACATCGAATCTCCCCAATTTATAAATTTCAGTATACTATACAGAGCTCAATTTAGCTGAGGTTATTGTCCAATACTGCTTTTTTTTTGCCTCTTTGATTTTGAATGGGAAAAATTATTAACTTTGTAGAAGCCCGTCTATCTATCTATTCTATTCACTTAGCACCCCAACTAGAGTGGTACCTCATTAGGTGTTGTGAATGCAGCAGATATATGCATTTCTCTCAAGTCAGCCACAATGTATTATTGAAATAGATAGATAGATATAAAATATGTGTCACCATTGCCTTAACTTTAATGAAACCAGAGAAACACAGCACACTGCCATCAGACTAAAGGGAAAAAGTTCTTCAATCTCATTTGTGCACTACTGCCATGAATCATGTCAAAATTGTTTTAAAGGATAGCTTTTCCTTAATGAAATTTAAGCTTACAAGAAGCATATTTATTTCAGAAAGTATTGTAGAGTGCCATGACAAGAGCATGTGACAGCTGCGCAAGGACTTTCCATTTTCCTGTAGGCAAGGAAGTGCTTCTCCTCCATTTTCATTTGAATCAGGCAGAAGCAGCTATAGGCTTAGGATTCTGCTGTCAGCATTTTTTCCTGTTAAATATTCAATAAATGTAATTAGATTGATTGACAGGCTTAACAGTCATACTTACTGCTAAGAAAGAGCTGTCAATAGAAAAGGAAATCCCACCCTTGCAACCAAGTCTTCCAAAGGATGCTTTCAATGTGAGGAATAATCAGCATTTTCCTCGAGGGAAGACTGACCTAATGACAGCCTGGTGAGGAGACCTAGAACTATGCCCATTAGAGTGGAGTCAGTGCTATTGACTGTCTTCAAGTGCTTTTATCCTTTCCACTGGAGTACTTAAGATGTACATATCATTGATGAGAATTAAAGTCTGGATGATGTGTTCCTATAATTAATCTTAATTAATAATAGATTAAGTATTTTTGATAGTGTGCACATACATCATTTCACATTGACTTATGCCAAAACCAGTAGGACCGATTGAGTGGTATATAGCAGCCCAAGTTATGCCTCTCTTCATCTTTTTTTTTTCTAGTCCTCAAACAAGTCCCACATATGTTACATGAACTAATCTGAGATTTATACTTAAAACAAAAGTTTCCGGCTTTCTTTAAACAAATCTTTGAAAGTAATAGTTTTATCAAAAATACAGTTTTAAAAATCTTTCTCTGTATGCCTACTCAGAGTAAAACATAAATGATTCTCTATGTATGTACATATGCACATGTAACTAATATTTGTAATTTTAATTATAAGCACCGTGCCTTTAATACACAGCGCAGTCTGAAGCATGCATCATGTCAGATTCATCTACTTAAAAACAATTCCTATATTATCAACAATAACCTAGTACTGATATTAAAGAATCTAAGAACATCATCCTCTCTACTATGTTCCCTTTAAAATATGAATATTAAATTTAAAAAATAGAAATTGTGAAATACTATTTTATTGAGTTTCCACATTACACCTCATGTTTCCTATTAACATCTCATTTGTCACATAAGTGACCCACACCCAATTCACCTGTGTTTTCTAATCAAAACTCCTTCCAACCATCCCACCCTGTCAACCTCCAGTAATCAACATCCAATGTTCAGATTTTGGTTTGGGTTTTTTTTTTTTTTTTTTTCTGGAGGAGAGGACAAGATGTTTATACTTTGTTTTTTCTTCCTCCCAACTGCAAGAGACAACATGTGGCTATTTATCTTATGGTATCTGGCTTATTTCACTTACCATGATGTCCTTAAGTTCATAATTTGGCTGCAAACATTAGAATTTCATTGCTTGCATGGCTGAATAATATTTTATTTATACACTGATCTGATGATAGATACCTTGGTTTGGCTGATATTTTGACTGTTGTGAGCAGTAGTTGTATAAAAATATTAGAACAGATATTACTTGGACACCATGTATTGATGTTTTTGATGTATAACCCAGTAGTGAAATTGTTGGGTCCTACAGCAAATCTATTACTACTGTAAAAAAAAAAAAAGAAATGAGAAAAAGAGAATAAGAAAACAGCTGCTTTCCACTGGATGTTTTGGTTTGCGTTCCCTGTGGGAATGTTTAAGTGTTCTCCTTCACTACATGCTTGATAGCATTTGTTACTCACTGTCTATGGGTGATAGACATTCTGAGAGGGGTGAGAAAAGATTTCATTGTGATTTTGATTTGTATTTCCTTAATAGTTAGTGACACTGAGCACTTTTCCATGTGTTTGTTGATCACTTGTGTCTCTTTGAAAATTGTCTATTTGAATTCCTTGCTCATTCTTTACATGGAATTTATTTCTATTTACTAAGATTATTAGAGTTTCTGAGTTGTCGATATGGTCTTGATATTAATCTTTTGTTAGATAAATAGCTTGCAAATATCTTCTCACACTCTGCTGAAAGGCATTCAAACCATTGGTTCTCACCTTTGCCATGTGGATGGTTCTGAGTTTGATGTAATCTCATTTGTCCTACTGTAATTGTTGCTTGTGCTTTGGGGGTATCATTCAGGAAGATATGATCAACCCCAATATCTTTGTGCCGGTAATTTCATAGTTTCAGTTCTTCCATTTATATTTTTGGCGTGTATTGGCCATTTTATGTTGTTTTAGTGTAGGGATATAATTTTCATTTTGTACTTACATACATCCAATTTTGTTCACACTATTTATTGAAGAATTTCTTCCAATTTGAGTTGTGGGAAATTTATCAAATATCAGTTGGCTGTATGCATGTGGATTAATTTCTGGACTCTCTCTCTTGGCCATTGATTTATGTATAGTTTTTTTTTTAAAGATTTATTCAGTTTATTACAAAGTCAGATATACAGAGAGGAGGAGAGACAGAGAGGAAGATCTTCCATCCGATGATTCACTCCCCAAATGAGCCGCAACGGCCGGTGCTGTGCCGATCCGAAGCGGGAACCTGGAACCTCTTCCGGGTCTCCCACGCGGGTGCAGGGTTCCAAAGCATTGGGCCATCCTCGACTGCTTTCCCAGGCCACAAGCAGGGAGCTGGATGGGAAGTGGAGCTGCCGGGATTAGAACCGGCACCCATATGGGATCCCAGGGCATTCAAGGCGAGGACTTTAGCCTGTAGGCCACGCCGCTGGGCCCGATTTATGTATAGTTTTAATGTAGCTTTCATGGTGTTTCGTAGTGTTTTTGTGGTGTACTATACTTTGAAATCAGATATTCTGGTGACTGCATTTTTTTAAAATTTCCCCTAAAAATGTTATTTTCTGTGTCTTTTGTAATTCCACGTGAATTTTTTTTAATTCTGTAAAGAGTTTCACTGGTGTTTTGATGGAAGGTCTGTTGAATTTATAGATTGCTTCAGGTGACAAATATTTTAATGATGATATGCCTTCAAGCCACAGGCAAGAAAAATTTGTCCGTACTTTAATTTCCCTGATGATTTCTTATATTAATGTTACATAATTTTCACTGAAGATAACATCTACACTTGCTGGAATGAATAAGGGGGGAAAAGGTACCCTATTCCAATGATGGTGGTATTGTAAGCTAGTGCAGACACTATAGAAGTCAATATGGAAAATGCTAAGACCACTGATAATTGATCTACTGTTTGACCCAGCTGTCCCACTATAGGATATATATCCAAAAGAAGTAAAATATGCATATGAAAAGTTACCTGCAACGTTATATTCATAGCAGTACAATACACAATAGTGAAGACATGAAAACAATTCAGATGCATACCAAAAGAGGCATGGATAAAGAAACTGGTACATATCTACTCTATGAAATACTACTTAGCCATTAAAGCTGATGAAATTCTATCATTTTCAATCAAATAATTCCAGCTGGAGACCACTGTGCTTATAGACATAAGCCAGTCCCCCAAGGACGAATATCATATGTTCTCTCTGAAATAAGACAAGCTTCATGGAAAATATAAATCAAATAGGTATATAGGTAAATATGTATAGACAAAAATTCTCATAGATGTTCTGTATAATGTGGAGTATCATACTGGGAAGTGCATTGCGGTTCCCATCTCTACTCCCACGTAAAAAAAGACTCTCAATGAAACTCTTAAAGATACCATGACAGTCTGATACTAGATTTTCTATCATTGCTTATGCCTAAAATTCCGTGATACACTTAGATAGCAGAATATTGTACTTGTGACTCTTGCTAAAGAAGTATACTGTTGTAATTTATGTCGGGGAAAATAGTTGGGGGGATGGGAAGGGAGGAAGAGGAGGGGAGAATCCTTATACCTATAAAAATGTATCGTGAAAAATAATAATGAAAAAAATTATATCCAACTATTTTATGTTTTTGAGGCTATTGTTAATGGAGATTTCCATGTTTTCTTCAAGTCAGTTCATTATTTGTATATAAAAAAATGCTACTTTTTGGGTCCGCACTGTAGCCTAGTGGCTAAAGTCCTCACCTTACATGCACCAGGATCCCATATGTGCAGCAGTTCAAGTCCCACTTGCTCCACTTCCCATCCAGCTCCCTGCTTGTGGCCAGGGAAGACAGTGCAGAACAGCCAAAAGCCTTGAGACCCTACACCCATCTGGGAGACCCAGAAGAAGCTCCAGGCTCCAGGCTTCAGATCAGCTCAGCTCTGACCATTGCAGCCACTGGGAGAGTGAATCAGCAGATGAATCTTTCTTTCTGTCTCGTCTTCTCTGTCTGAAATCTGAGTTTCTAATAAGAATGACTAAATCTTTAAAAGAAAACTGCAACTTTTGTATAAAAATTTTAAAAGAATGTATTTATTTATTTAAATAGCAGATCTAAGGAGAGAACCACAGAATGCAAGAGAGTAATACTTCAGAGAATGAGAGAGACAGAGATTTTCCATTTGCTGATTTACTCCTCAGATCACCACGATAGCTGGTGCCACACACATGTAACTCCAGTTCTCTCATATGGATATAGGCATCTGAAGACCTTTGCCCTCTGCCATTGCTTTCCCAGTAATGTTATCAAAGAACTGGTTTAGAGTTAGAACAGCCAGGACTCAATCCAGTGCCAAAACAGGATCCTGGAGTTGCAAGTGGCAGTGTAACCCACTTGCACCACATCACTGGCCATTATTGATTGAATTTTAACCTGCAAGAATATTGCATGGGTTTATCAATTCTGACATCATTTTGGTGAAATGTGTCATTTTTCCTTGTACAACAACTCACACACGTGTATATTTTTTGTCTCCTTTCTAATTTTGATAACTGTTTCATTTTACACTCTGATGTCAAATCAACAAAGACAGGACACAAAATAAAACAGTGCTCAATTTACATGGATACAAAAATTCTAACAAATCTCATTCAACACCACATAAAAGCATGGTATGTTACAAGATTTAAAGGGTGGTTTAAAATTTATGCACCAAGAAACATCATAAATTAATTCAACATACTGAAGAAACAAATGGTATGACCATTTCAATAGATATGGATAAAGCATTTGATAAGCTCCAACAACATTTGTGATTAAAAACCCTCCACAAATTAGATTTGAAAGGAATATACCTCAGCATTATAAAGGTTATATATAATGATCACGGTCATATAGAGTGGGGCAAAGATAAGAGAGTTTTACTCAGAACCAAGACAATAGGAGAATATCTACTTTCATCACTTTTATTTAATGTAGATAGAAGTAAGAAACTTTAGGGAGAAGAAAGAAGCAAAAGGCAGCCTCTCTTTAGAATGATGAGATATTAGCTACAGTGTTTTAAAACATTAAAGCTAATTCAAATTTTACTTCAAGCCAGCATTAATTTCCATATTATGTTATATAAGTCAAGACTTCCAAGAAATATGAATCAGATGAAAATTACGTGTGAGAACCAATATTATCTGTCATGGGTCTTGGCAAGAACTGGTGTGCAGAAAGAATGCTCTCTTTAAGGTAGACGGAAATTTGGGTGAAGTTGAACAATGGCTAATGTGTGAAAAGACATCTCCATAAAGAAGAGAGGGATATTATATATACCTTCGTGGAAAAAACAAGTTCACATTTTTAGATTCAGTGTTACTACAAGCTTCAAGTGATGTAGGGATTCCATTGAGCTGTATCATACATCCAAGTGAGCACATGGCAACAGATAACGCGATGTTCCAAGTAAAATAAATGTAGAAGTATCATAGAGTACTCTTTTTCTCAATAGGAGGAATTTTATTGCTGCTATTTTTATTTTCATTTGTTTTAGATAAAATGCATAAGTAAATTGTTTCTTTAAAGAAAAATTGAAATTCCTGGGGCTCAGTGCGGTAGCCTAATGGGTGACGTCCTCATCTTGCACTCGCTGGTATTCCATATGGGCCCCAGTTCATGTTCCAGGGGCCCAGTTCCCATCCAGCTCCCTGCTTGGGGCCTGGGAAAGCAGAAGAGAATAGGTCAAGTCATTAGGCCACTGCACCTATGTGGGAGATTAGGAAAGAAGTTCCTGGTTCCTAGCTTTGGATGGGCCAAACTCTGGCTGTTGCGGCCATTTGGGGAGTGAATTAGCAGATGCAGGGCCTCTCTTTGTCCCTTGTTCTCTCTCTCTAAAAATTTGCCTTTCAACTAAAATTAAATCTTATAAAAAAGAAAGGATAATGTGGGGTAATAGTCCAGAAATGGGTAAGACAGTGCAAAGTGTAATTTTGTGTGCCATTAGTTACACAGAACTGGTTTATTTAGGTATGTAATTGATGGAATTATTCCAGCACACCCCAGCTGGCATTACTGGAAAACTGTGAATGAAGATAACTTGTTCTCCAAATAGCAAAACATTTCTTTATCTTATATACCATCTCAGTATTTGTCATTTTTAAGTTTAACAATAGAATTGATCATTTTTCCAATCTCTTCTTTGGAAAAACTATCACCCTTTTCTAGTTTCTATTACAGACCTTGAAAGCACTGTATAAGTTATACATTCTAACATAATTTCAAAAATAAGACTATGTCTTAAAAATCTTTATCAGAGTGACGCCTAGAAAAAACAGACTGAAAGGGAGACAGGGAGAGAGAAAGAGAAGTATTTCTCTGCTGGTTTAGTCCCCAAATGCCTGCAACAGTCTAGGCTAGGACAAGCCAAAAGCAGTAGACAGGAATCCCATAGAAGTCTAAATATACATAGCAGGGACTCAAGCATAAAGGCTGTTGCCCACTGCTTTCTTAGGTCCATTATTAAGAAGTTGGATCAGAAATAGAGGCTCTGGGATTTTGACTGAAATACCATTTGTAAATAAAGGCATCCTATATAGTAACTTAACAAACTGTGGCATATTGGCTACCCTCAAAATTACTTTTTAATGACTGTGTCAATTTTTTTATTGATAAAGCAAGGATAAGAAGTGTGGAGATTAAATGGAAGGCATGGACAAAGATTTTTTTTTTTCAAAGCAGAATAAAGAATGGAAAAAGCAAACATCTGCAATAAAAATAGAAATACTCCAGCTGAGAAAATTATGGCAATATATAATAATAGATATTCTCACAATATTTTAAAAATCCTTCACATCATATAGGAAAATAGTTAATGAACAATTAATGAAGATACTAGAGAATGAATTTCAGCCAAGATTTGAAAAACAATGTTTCTTGGAATAAACATTTGGTTATGACTTTTATAAATTCACTCTGGCTACAAGAAAATCCAATGAGTAATAAATTAGATTAAATATATAAAAGTCAATAATTCTGATTCTTATAAGGCAATTTTATAAACTTGTTATCAAATGTTATTGTTACAACCTCCTCATGAGGTGCCTTTATAAATGTTTCTTTTTCTCTTATATTTTTTCTCTGGCCAATGTATCTTAGATTACTGAGAAAAGGGTAGTGTTGCTTAGACAATGTTTTTAAAACTTAGAAATCCCTGCCAAATCACAAATAATTATGAAGTTCTCTCTGAGGGATACCTGCTGGTTGAGGAGCAAATCTTTCCTTAGAGAACCATACATACCACTTATGTGGCCTGAAGACAATTGTCCTGTGGAGGATACCCAGCAGGTACCTCCCAACATTACCTTCACTTCTAAAGTAAACAGTAAAGTGGCAAGAAGTTGGATAGAGTTTTCATGTGATGAGGGAGACCCAGGACGCTGGAGCCACATTTGGCACATTTAAATCCTATTCCTATCATTGTGATAATTACTGGATAATACATAGTTTTCTAATTTCTGTAGGTCCCTAGTCTCCCATAAGTAAATTGGGTTTAATACCTACATCACAGAGGATTGGGGAACTGGGTCTGTGGCTGAGGAAGCTCATTAAGTGTTGACCATTGCAATCATATCATCAACATGGCATATCTAAGCCATTTTTCATAATTTTCCATGAAATATTGTGGGGAGCAATAAAATCCTTCTGCAGTGTCATATTCTTTCACTTCCTTCAATGGGAATATCTTGCTTTATGGGTCAAATAACAGGATTGCAGAGTATCCTTGAGAAACTTAGATGCCATCAAATGTATTGTCGTTAGAACTATATTTATTCAAGGCATGAGACATCCTTGGGAACTCTTGAAGACAGTGAAAAAAATCTTTAAATCATATTCTCTAGTTTCATATTAAGGTAATTTTAGCAGAGATACCAGCTGGAAGGTAAGATGACTCTGGGAAGGCCTGCACCTGAGACTCAGGTGGCATTCCTGCCCCCTCACTTGCGTACGTTCTAGCCCCACCTGGTGTGAGTGTCAGGGAGTAAACCAGTGGTTAGAATATTTCTGTTTCTTTCCCTGTGTGTCCACAACTCTGATTCTCTGGCTCTATATATCTGCATTGAAAACAAAATGATACGAATCAATACAAATCAAATCATAATATTTGCCTCAGTTTTGTGAAAAAGATGTTAAATTTATTTGGGAGTGTGTGTGTGTGTGTGTGTGTGTGTGTGTGTGTGACAGAGACAGAAAGAGGCATTTTATCTGTTGTTTTTCTCCAAATGCCCACAACTATAACTGGGTTATGATGGAGCCACAGGCAAGAGATGAAATTCATGTCTGCCACATGGGTGGTGTGACAGAAAGTTTATACTGTTAGAAAAGAATTCTATGTATTTTAAAGATAGAGACAGAGTGGCAGAGATCTGCCATCCCCTGTTTCACCCTCTGGATGCCCACAACAACCAGAATTGAGCCAGACCAAAGCCAAGAGCACAGACCTTCATCTAGTTCCCACACATTTATGGCAGAAACCCAAGGACTTGAGCTGTTACCTGCTACCTCCAAGGTATATACTAGCAGGAAGCTTGAATTAAGAGCCAAAGAAAAGCTCAAACACACATACTATAGTAGTGACATCTTCACTGTTAGACCAAATATAAAATGGAAGCCCATTCACTTGAACCTTACACTGCTTCCCATGGACCATAGTTGCAGGAAGCTGAAGGTAGCAGGGAATTGAAAACAGGTACTTTGATGTGGATGCAGACATAATTTCTAGGCTCTTAATTTCTTGTCTCAAAACCTACTACTGGCTTTATGAAAAGTATGTTAGAAATACATGTACAACATCCAAGAAACTATATTTTATTGAATTTTTATTGTGAGTTACAGATGCTTATCATTCAGCATCTATAAAGCTACCACCATGCACCAGGCACTCTTCCAAGTGCAGGAAATCCCACAGCGAACAAGACAGATGTAGTCCCAGCTCTCCTAGAGTTTAAGTTTAGTAGAGTAGATAAAAAAATTGCAAATATTAAAACACAAGATAATTTCAAACGCACACAAAATACTATAAAGGAATTAAAATAAGGCGAGAATAATTGGAAGAAAGTGGCTGCTCTAGAAAAATGATTCAGGAAGCTGTCTAAGGAGGTGTTGTTAGAAATAAGTTCATCCATGTAATAGTCTGTGAGAGAGTGCTCAAAGAAGATGACACTCTTAGTCCATGGTCATGAGATGAAGATAACCTTGATATTTCCAAGGAAAACAGTAATTTCACTCAGGCTATCATAGCAGAATAACCGAGAATTTCTGTCTTAAATCAGAAAAATATAATCCTTGCAGTTTGGGAGACTCGTTAATTCAAGATGAATTTTATTCCGAGTTCTCTTAGACATTACTTTGTATGCTCACACAATTTCTTGTCTTATGGCTAGAGGCTGGGCTGTGAGTGTGAAAGATTTTTTTTCCCCCTCTTTTAAGGACACCATCTTACTGGATTAAAACCTTAAAGAATTTTAATGCCCTCATAAAGGCCCAGTTCTTCAAATATGTTCATTTTAAGCCTTTGGACTTCAAGATATGAAATGTATAGAAACACATCAAGACCATGATATCTTTTTTATAAGGCATAACTGATGACAGAGGAATTGATTCAGGTGGAGAAACAGAGAGGAAATGGACCACGCTGGGTCTTCTGGACTGTTCTGAGGAGAATGATTATATCCTTGGTGAAGGAAAGCCCTTAGAAGATTTGTAATGAACATTAATAAAATCAGATTAACACTTGTAAAATTATATTAGCAATCTGTAATGTTCTGTCTGCAAGAAAACCAATTAAATAATTTGTATTACAATAGTCTGAGGGGTGGCACAGTAAACAGGATTAGGACATGTCATAAAGGCAGAGTTAACTGGATTTGAAAACAGGATGAATGCAAAAGAATGATACAAGAAAGAGATTCATAAAATCTTCTAACTATGAAGTATGACATACAGTTATTTTGGAAATGTTGTTTGTTAAAATGGAGAAGACTGGATGAAGAGGACTTTATGGTTGGTTATTGCTAAGTCCAATTTTGTTTTGCTTTGGTTGAAATGGCTACTTAGATATTCATTTGTAGATATTAAATGGGCAATCAGATTGACAAATTAATAAATAAGTCAGAAGTAATAGTTATAGTGTGCATATAGATTGTATTTAAATCAATTTAGATGAAACTAAAGATTTGCTTTTTTATTGGAAGGTCAGATTTACAAAGAAGAAGATACACAGAAAGATTCATTCACTAAGTGGCTGCAACAGCCAGAGCTGAGTCATTCTGAAGTCAGGGACTTCTTCTTGGTCTCCCACAGGGTGCAGGATCTGAAGGCTTTGGGTCATCCCCTACTGCTTTCCCAGCCACAATCAGGGACCTGGATGGGAGGTGGAGCAGCTGCCATACGTACCAGTGACCATATGGGATTTTGGCACGTTCAGGGTGAGGATTTTGCCACTGAGCCATCACGGCAGGCCCTAGATGAAACTTTCCAGGCAGAAATCTTAGACTGAAATAAAAGGTTCTCAACATCAAGCCAACTTTTAGAAGGCCAGATCGAGAGGAGTCATTGCTAGACTCAACAGTGGCCAAATAAGCAGAAGGAGAATGGTTGTGGAAGCTAAGGTTCCCTGGCATGAAGAGAGCAGTCATCTGTGTGAATGTTGTTGAGAAAATTAGACACCAACAAAGAAATGGCAGTTATTATGGCTTTAATGGAGGTGACTGATAACCTTAAAATTTCAATGCAGTGATGGCGAAGGGAAGCAACTTAAAACAGGATAAAGAATAGAAAGTGTGGACACTGAAACAGAGAATATGGGCCAATCCTTGAGGAAAGCACAGGGATAAATGTGGCTAATTTTAGATATCACATCTCCTAATAACAGGGGTAGTTTAAAGTGTCTTGTATTTCACACTAGAGGAATTCATCTTGCCTGATTTGAGGCTGTAGTCTCAGAATAACACCTGACTTGAAAAAATCCAACTACTAAAATGTAACCACTTACGTATGGGGCAGAGCGGTAGGGGACCTGCAAGTGTGCCCTCCTCTTCCTTCTTCTACCCCCTCCTCCCCGCCTGCCTCACACCACTGTCCAAATTATTTTTTTAAAAATCATGTATGTAAGCTTACTGTTCAATAAAAGTATCAGACTCCAAAAACATGTGTTTTCAAAGAACAGTTTTTAAATGGCCCATAAGTATAATTTGTTATGTATTAAGTCAAATGACTAAATTGTTAGATTTTTTAAGCTTATTTGAAAGGCAGAGTGACATAGAGAAATAATGAGAGACAGGAAAGGAGAGAGAGATGCCTTTCACTTTCTGATTGATGTCTCACATGCCAGCTCCATCCATGGCTCAGCCAGGCTGTGTCTTGTGTGGATGGCAGGCACCTGAAGGACCCGAGTCATGTCTGCTGCCTTCCAAGTGTGGTAGTAGAAAGTAGAATCAGAAGCTGATTCCAGACACCCAGAGATGCAACACAAGCATCCTAAAATCGCTTCATCTGTTGAGCCACAACATGGGCCCCCATATTCCAATCATTTAAAAGGCAGTTTTATACATATTAGTGATTTAATTAGGTCTTTATTTTTCCATAGAATCATTGGATTTTTGAAACCGTTCTTATCAGAAGCTTGAAGAGGGTGTGTACATAATACCCTGTATTTTGTTAAGTAGGATTAACATTTTTTGGGGGTGGGAAATACAGTTTTCCAAATTTTGAAAGCATAAGTTCAAACACTTTTACATTTTGTAGGTAAATAGATAAGCACAATAGAAATTTATTGACTAAAATTGTGTTAGAAACTCATTACAATCTTAGGATTAAAAGGAGAGGGTGCTTTGTACCAAAAATTAAGCCTGTGGAAGTCTACGTTTTTGAGTTGTACATTTACAACATTTGGAAAATTCTAGAACTCAATGGCTTTCTAAAAAACAAGTCTTCCAAGTTTCTACTTATTGAATGTTATTATTAGTAGCCTGTAAATATGCAAGAGATTAAAATTACATCATTGCAAAAACTGTTCCACAGCTGTAGGCAACTGATTGAGAAAAGCAGCCAATTGCTGTCAGGCATTCTGTGCCTGGTTAATGCCAAATCAGTGTTAACTATACCCGTTTGCCAACTTAATTGTCTATTCTTTTTTTTTTTTTCTTTTTAGAATGGTTTGTGGGGAAGGCAGGAAACACTGGGCTAGGACATGTCACTCCAGGCCTCAGGCGGGTGGCTGCGGATTGTCTGGAGAAGGGGGCTTAGGGGTGTGTTGATATAGGAGTGGCTGAGGGCATGCTTGACAAGGAAGGAATGACTTCTGGCCACTCCCACTGCACTCTCAGGGAGACAGGGTGATTTAGAGGGGTAAGCCAGAGAGACTATCTGGGTCAGGCCTAGGTACTTGCTCACAGGCGATAACTGGGCTCAGCTAAATAGCAATGCCCGCTGCCCACTGGTGCATGCAGAAGCTGGGGCTGGGGGGCATGCATGGATGGACTAGGCCACAGTATCTGCCCATGTCAGAGCAGGGGGTGGGCCATGTCAAGCTGGTCGGGCAAGGCCACAGTATCTGCCAGTGAGTGCCAGGATGGGGACCCAACCATGTCATGTTGGGGTGCAGCACTCACTGGCATGTATGAGATCCAGAGCTGAGAATGGGCCTGGTAGGGGAAGTTAGGGAACTCCTCTGATAGGCCACAACTCCCATTGATTAACACAAGAGCTGGGACTAGGAGAAGGCCAGATCAAGCTGGGCTGCTACACCCATCTTTATATGTGTGGGCTGGGTGTGGAGGCAGATCAGACTGGGCCAGTCCACAGAACACAGGTGTAAGAGTTAGAGCCAAGATGGAGTACAGTGCAGGCTGGGTTGGACTACAGCACCTGCCATTTTACATGATGGATTCAGGGAGGGTGAGCCAGGCTACTGCACCTAATGGCTAATACTGAGACTAGGAGGGTGGACCAACTCATACTGGGCCACAGCACCAGCTGGCATGCCGAAGACTTGGAGCTGGGAGCAGGCCTGGTAGGGGAAATGTGAGCATTCCCCAGCTGGGCTACAACATGAGAGGCAGGCTAGGGCAGGTCAGTCTGGTCAAGTTTGCAGCACCTGTTGGCGTACATGTGGGCCAGGGCTAGGGACAGAGTAGACTGGGCTAAACTACAGCATTGGTGGATGCACACGGGGGACATAAGACCCAGCTCATCTAAACCACTAGAAGACACTGAGTGTCTTTTCAGAAGATACAGAGCGAAACAGCTTGTACCACTCTCCTGACCAAGATTTGCAGCATCTTCCTGAGTCTGTGGGCACACTGAGGTGGGTTTAGTCAGCCAATAAACTTTGGAGAGATTTTCTCAACCCAATGGCAATGAAGCCAATAATGTCTCAGAACTATCAAAACCATTCAAGTGACACCTTTGGAACACTTCCTCTCCTTGGCATGTCTAAGCTGTCATCAAATGAGCATCCCTCTTTCTCAGGTGCTCATGTATTTAACAGCACCTTGGCTGGAGACACAGGAGACAAAAATAAAAAAATTGAAACATTTGTCCTGCCCACTTTCCCCATTCCTCAACCCTCCCCACCTTAATCAGAGGCCCTGATGGGTGTGCATCCCTCTTATCTATGAAAATAATGATAAAATTTTTTAAAATGTGAAGAGAGGTGAGGGAGTGAGACAGCAGTATTGGAGGGAGCAACAGTGTGAGGGAAGTGTGATTGTCTCCCAGAAACTGTACCCAAGCAATGCGTAAAAATCTGTTCTGTTTATATTGCTAAAATTAAGGAAAAAGAAACTATACTTTTAGGACTTGAAGTACATGAAGTACTGGAGTCTAACTGATTTTGTACAAAATGAAGAGTTTAATTCAATACTACACTGACTTGCAGCGCTAATTAGGACTTGCTTAGGATAGAACTCCAACGGAATTGGGAACTAAGAGAGTGGGAGCATTTACTGTTCCCTCTGCTATACTGACTTATTCGTGTAGTTGCCACTGTCTTTCTAGTAACAAAAGGCAGTAGAGCACAGATTTTTGGTCCCTGGATCCCTATGAAGACAGAGTTGTACATGCTATTATAAAAATTTGTACAAATATTTATGTACAGATGCATTAATCCTGAAGTAAAATATAATTATTGTCCAGGATATAATCTGACAATCAGCAATAGTAGAGGGAGCAACTAAACCCCGCCTCATCCCTTAGCCTATCACGCAGCAATTAAAATACAAAGTGTTTCAGAAACTGCTTAAAATATAAAGTATTAAAACCCAGATGTAAAACACAGTATGATTTAGTGAACTAAAAAATACTTAGATTATGATGAAAGGAAATATGATAAAATGTCACTGTTTTATTTCTGGGTTGTGGGATTATAAGTGATTATCGTTTTTTTTCTTTTTCTGCAATTATCAAAGCCTTCATGGTAAGCAGATATTGTTCTGTTTTAAAAATAGGCTATTCATAAATGAACTCAAATCATGAAAAATGTGAACTCCATTTACATTTTCTTTTTTTAGCATTATGGTATTAAAAAGCTAAAGATGGGCTCACTCTAGTGCTTAATATGGTCTGAAATTTGTTTCAAGGCATATATAGTTAAGGAATATTATTTTTAGGAGCTAATAAAAACTAAAATTCAATTTTTATTTAAAAAAATTAAAGCATTTATCTAAGCATGTCTTTCAAGATTTTTATTAGTTATTTACTTCAAAGTGTAGAAGGACATTGCGACCCTAGAAAGTCAGCAAGCACAGGATTACAATTGATTGGACAATATTTTTATGAAAACAACTGAATGGGTGCCTTTTGTGTGACTGATTGTATATTCTTTGCATGAGAACAACCAAATGGCTACCTTTTGTATGCCTGATTGGATATCATTTGTATGAGAACAGTTGAGTGGACAGCATGTGTATGAGAACACTTGGTGGAATATACAAGACAAAAGGAGTTCCAAACAAAAGCATAGAAACAGTTGATGGGATTGTAGATAAGCTCAATACCTCCATCCTTATCCTATATGACCCTCAGTGTATAAAGTCTGCTGCCCCTAATAAATTTCGGCTATTGATCATCATTCAGTAGTCCACGCGTGTTATAATCGGCCCCGTGCACCAAGTCCATCACTGCAGGACAAAGGAAGGGAGGAAAGAGGGGAAAGAGAGACAAATCTTCCACGTACTGGTTCAGTCCTGAAAGCCAGGGTGCAGGAATTCTGTCCAGGTAACCCACATAGATGGCAAGGACCCTAGTAGTTGGGCCGTCATTTGTTGCCTTACCAGGAGCATTAGCAGAAAACTGGATAGTGTGCAGAGTGGTAGCTTTCCACCCAACACTCAGATAGGAGAAATTACATAGCAAAATAGTTGATTAATTCTTGTGTCACAATGAGCATCCCAGAAAATCCATTAATGGCAAAATAATTAAATTCATTAAAACATTATTTTAACAGATTTATTTATTTGTATTGGAAAGTCAGATATACAGAGAGGAGAAGAAACGGAGAGGAAGATCTTCTGTCCACTGATTCACCCTCCAAGTGGCCACAGTGGCCGGAGCTGAGCTGATCCAAAGCCAGAAACCTGGAGTGTCTTCCGGGTCTCCCGAAGTGGGTGCAGGGTCCCAAGAGCTGATACCCATATGCGGGGTGGCTGTTTCTGCCACAACAAATGCTTTTATTATTTATTATCAGATTTTAATAGTTGCGATAAACCTAATATGAGAAAAGTGGCTAATAATTTTTTTTTCTTTAGAGAAGGAGGAATGCTCTGCGGCTCAGGTAGTTAACCAAACTCTTGCTTGAGATGCCTGAATCCCATAACAGAGTGCTAGTTCAAGTCCCATCTAGTCAATGTGTTCAGTTCAGTTTCCTGATAATACACCTGAGAGACAACGGATGATGATCCACATACATGGGCTTCTGCCACCCTTGCAGGGAACCCAGATGGAGTTCCTAGCTCTTTGCTTCATCATAGCCTAGACCTGGCTGTGGCTGACATTTCAAAGTCAGACAGCTAAAGATTTCTCACTCTATTTCCCTGTCACTATACTGTAGAGAAAGAAAGAAAGAAAGAAAGAAAGAAAGAAAGAAAGAAAGAAAGAAAGAAAGAAAGAAAGAAAGAAAGAAAGAAAGAAAGAAAGAAAGAAAGAAAAGAAAAAGGGGAAAACTTAATAAAGAAAACAGAAGATGCAATTTTGCCCCTTTTAATTTTAAAGATTTGTTTTTATTTTTTGTTTTTATTTAGATTTACAAGAAAGAAAACAAGACATACACACACACATACACACACACACACACACTCATACAGAGAGAGAGAGACAGAGAGACAGAGAGGGAGGGAGAAAGAAAGAGACATACATTTCATACTCTGGTTCACTCTTCCTAAATGGCTGCAGTGGCTGGAGCAGAGCCAATCCAAAGACATGAGGAACTTCTTCTGGGTCTCCCATGTGGTTGCTGATGCCCAAGGACTTGGCTCATTCTCATCTGTCTTCCCAGACCATAAGAAAAGGAACTGGATGGGATTGCAGAGCAACCTGGAAAACAACTGGTACCCATAAGGGAAATCGGCACCACATTGGGAGGCTTAGCTACTCTGTCACAGTATCAACGCCACTTTTTAATTTTTCTAATTTTAATTTTTAATTGGTTTTTAATGGATTCAACGTGTTTGATAGAAACACCTTTCAAAATGTTTTTTGGGGAGTATCAAAACCCCACATTGCAGTACCTGTTAAGACCGAGGCCAAATTCCTTGTCCTGGCCTTCTGAACGGGACGTGAGGTCACTCGGTGAAGCAGCACACACCAGCCGAAGGATGCAACAGCAAAAGGTTTATTTCATTCGCGAATGGGCAGCAACGCCCCCGTACTCCTGGTAGCTGCTGCTGCCCCGAACAACATTTCTCCAGGGTTTTTATTGTCTCAAAACCACATACCATAAACTTACACAAACAACTTGACCTTTTTCTGCTATTGGCTAGTTTTACTCTAACGGCCTATTTCAAAACTACAATTAATAATTTCCTCATTCTTATACTACTTACTTCATTTCGGGGAAACAGAAACTTATATCTAACATGGCGGCTATTCTTAAAATGGTTGCACTTATGTTAAGCCTTATTCTATTAGCAAGCAGAGTACAGAAGCAAACCAGCATCATTAAAAAGACTTTAAGATTCTTCATACCTATGTTTGAGTTCCAGCTCAGCTTTTCTTGATCTTGGTTTCTTGCTTCTCTACACCCTGAGAGGCAATAAATGGTTGCAAATCCACATCCATGTTTGGAAGTAAATTCTAGTAACTGAATCCTTGTCATGCATTTGGTAAATTCAGATTGAGGGCTCCTGGCTTTGTCCTGGCCCAGCACTAGGTTTTGAAAGAATTTGGAAGAACCTACAGTTGGAAGATTCTCTTATATTCCTTCTGTAAGTCACTGTTGTTTCAGGAAGAAATTATTCAGTCTCCATATGTTTGTATAATTTCTATAGTTTATTTTGTTGTCAATTTTTAGCTTCATTTCCTTGTGCCCAGAACAGATAAATCACATATGTTTAAAAAAAATGTATTGACGCTTGCTTTATATCCTCATACATAGGTCTTTTCTAAAGAGTGTTCCATGCAATGGTGAAAGCAATGTGAATTTTGCAACTATGGAATAAAATGTTGAAGGACAATCTATCAGATCCATTTGTTGTATAATACAGATAAGCTCTTTTACTTTGTTCTTGAGTTTTTGGTAGATTCGTCTGTCCATTGATTAGAGTGGGTTCTGAATGCCTCCATTATATTGTATTGGAACTTATGCCTCCTTTTAGATCCATTGACACTTTTTTTATATAAAACTGAGTACTGTAGCATTGTGTACCTGTATACTTACTATAGTCACAAATTCTTGTTGAATTGATCCCCTAATCATTACGTAACAATCTTTTTTGTTTCTTTACAATCTACTTCTCTGGTATAAATGTAGTTATTCCATCTCATTTATATTTCCCATGTGCACGATATATCATTTTACATCCCTTTACTTTTCTTTATAAATGAAGTGTGCTTCTTATAGGGATCTTCTTGCTACCCATTTTCTCTCAAAGATTAAAAAAGAAGAAGAAGAAAAAGAAAAGAAAATCCTTCCTGGATATGCGCCTCTTGGAATTACTGGAGTACTGAGATTATTTTATTTCCACCGGCCTGGCAATGTATTAGTGGTGTCATTGTCATTCTGTGTGACAAGAGTCCAGAGTGATAACGAAGTTTTGTGACAGAGGACTTCTGTCTACAGTCAGTTGGGGGAGGAGATGATTATTCACTGGCACAACTCTTATATGAACCATCTGATTTAAAACCTGGAGTGAACTTATGGTGCCTGTGTACCCTACCTTCCCAAACACTGCGGTTTGCGTCAAAATCACTCTAGGAGTTTTCAGGCCCTTTTCTTAGATTCTGTGTATCCATGTCTAACTTTAAAGGTAGTTCAAATTCAAGGTCAGAGTACTGAAGGTTGAACCTCTGGTTTGGTGTCCCAGGAAAATAATATTCATGAAGTTATATAGAATGGCACCCCTTCAGAGGACTTTTTTTTTTCCAGAAAAATCATGCCTGATTTTAAAACAACCGAGCAGGTCATGTCCCCAAAGTTTTTGCTCTTTAGTTGCTTTTGATTTCAAAACAGAAAAGTAAATACAAATAACCTTTCTTAAAATCTATTTATTTTATAAATGTATTTATTTGGAATTCAGAGCTTTAGAGAGAGTGAGAGAATAAGCCACCATCCATCTACTATTTCACCCTGCATGTGATTCCAAGAGCCAGAACTAAGCCAGGCTTTGTCTCCCATGTGGATTCAGGTGCCCAAAGCACTGAATAATCTTCCACTGCTTTTCCCATGGAGCTGGATCAGTAGAGCAGCCAGGACATAAATTCGCACCCATATGGTAGGTTGACATTGCATAAAAGTGTACTGTTATACTACGATGCGAGCCCACAAATAGGGTTGGATGAAAGAATAACAAGAACAGATACTTTCCCATCATGGTTCTGTAATATCAGTTTACCAGTGTGGCAGAAACAAACACTACGTTAAGAATGTTCAGTGATTTTTAAATGGATAATGAGCAGTAACAGTACCACTTGGAACACTCCAAGTTTGTCTTTTCTTTACTCTATGTAACATAGTGTTTATAGATCTGAATGTCATTTTCGGTCTTTCAATTTATTAAGCTCAGGTTGTGTTTGAAATGTACTACAATTTGTCAAATTCTTCTGTGAAGTCTATTATAAGACTTGTCAATTGAGATGGTTCATTGGTTGTAACAGTAGAGCGTAATCTCTTTCAGATACAGCCACTTTCTGGAGTCTTGCACAGTGTAGAAATCGGGTTGTGAGAAGAAGCTTAAACCTTCCACTTTGCAAACAGATTTGATTTAATTGTCTGTATTTTTGTAAGTTGTCTAGATAAACAGAAAATTTTCATTATTCAATAATATCACTCAGTTATTTTGCTTACATATTTGTCTATTGGAAGAAGGAATTTTTATATGCTACTATTCTCTGAGGAGTTCAAATCCTAATTAAGTACGATTTGCCTTTTTGTCCTGAAAAGCATATGGCAGAGTGGGTAAATGAGTTTCAATGAAATGTGAACCAATGACAATTGCTTAGAACAAGGAAAACTGATGAACAGTTTGAGCAGCCAAGAGCCACTACTAGAGATAAGATTCTAAATTAAAACTTGATGGTAGGGCCCGGCGGCGTGGCTTAGCGGCTAAAGTCCTCGCCTTGAAAGCCCAGGGATCCCATATGGGCGCCGGTTCTAATCCCGGCAGCTCCACTTCCCATCCAGCTCCCTGCTTGTGGCCTGGGAAAGCAGTTGAGGACGGCCCAAAGCTTTGGGACACTGCACCCGCGTGGGAGACCAGGAAGAGGTTCCAGGTTCCCGGCATCGGATCGGCGCGCACTGGCCAGTTGCGGCTCACTTGGGGAGTGAAACATAGGATGGAAGATCTTCCTCTCTGTCTCTCCTCCTCTCGTTATATCCGGCTTACCAATAATAATAATAAAAAAAATCTTTAAAAGAAAACTTGATGATAAACTTCAGAACCGAGTGGGAGAAAGTGGATGGGAGACGTTACTGTACTGTGATGCACAACGTAGGTCAAGTTGCTTTCCAGCACTCTGTCTGCTAGTGCAGGCTCTGCTCCACGAATTGTTGTATTAGCTCAACTTTGAAAAACACGTGGAAACCTCATTCAGTTGCTCCATTTAGAATTAAAGTGTGGAATCTCAGAATGTGTCAGTTTTGTATTGAGGTTTGAACTAAAAAATTTTACCAATTTACTTTGTACTTTAAAAATGTAGACATGGGAAAAGACATGCCTGTTTTAAATATCTTTCAAAGAGAGTTGAAACAGCCTATCTATTAGAGAAATATTGACTCTGAGCAGTTTTTTACAACACGATTAATCATTTCCAGACTAGTCAAATTATAAGGTCAATTTAAGGTGCTCTCAGAGGAAATATTCAAGATTCAATTTACAGGCAGAGGTGACCAGCTTCAAAAGAAGCTAGAAGCTATGCAATGGGCTTACGCGTAATACTACCAGGCTGTTTAGTCTTGGGTCTTACCTCTCAGGAGATAGTTTTCCAGAATGGTCTAATTTAGAATGTCCTTCTTTGTTCATCTAGGGCTTGCTTCCAAAGAACTTTAATGGACGAAAATAGAGGTAACCACTAGTCTAGGGAATTTATCACTGAAAAAGGGCAATAGAAATGTGGACATTGATACAGGAAGAGAAACGAAACTTCAGCCACCAAGAGTTTACATTCACGAATCAATTTATTTCTACCTTTCTCATTCACTTCTTTGGGGTCAAAATAACTTGACTTTGATAACGTAATTTTCAAACCACTTACAAAGAAGGTAACTTGTGGTCTTTCGGATATGCTTTTAGGAGAGCATATTTCCCCCTAGCTGTTTCCAGCCATTCTATCTTCAGGAAGAGCAAATCCAACCAAAGGCTTTTAAAGTAGTCTGAGTTTCAGAAAGGGAAATGCTACCCTCTACTGGATTGTTTGAGTAATAGAGTGGATGAGAGCCCATATTCCCTTTTCTTTTTGTGCTGGCTGTACGTATAATGTATAATTTGGCGTGTCTGTTTGAAGGTCTTATAATTCTTTAAAATTATATTTTATCAGAACAATATAGTCATTATTGAACACATTCAGATTTCAAAAAAATATAAAACCTTGCCTTATGTCGCACAAGGGAGTCAATGTGAATATACAGTTTGCCTTTATTCCTCTTAGAAACAGGATCTATTAGTTAAGTATATAGTAAGTTTCTATTTTTTAAGGAAACTCATAATAAAAATAATTTTGTCTGCAATATCAAGATGGTTTAAGGAAGAATCATGTGGTTGTTTTCCATTATATTGATAATAACTTCACCTTCTTTTCTAAAATTTGTGTTAGTTTTCATAAGCAGATCCCCTTTTTTAAAAAGATTTGCTTATTTTTATTGGAAAGTCAGATATATAGAGAGGAGGAGAGACAGAGAGGAAGATCTTCCATCCGATGATTCACTCCTCAAGTGACTGCAACAGCTGGTGCTGCGCTGATCCAAAGCCAGGAGCCAGGAGCTCTCCCATGTGGGTGCGGGGTCCCAAGGCTTTGGACTGTCCTTGACTGTTTTCCCAGGCCACCAGCAGGGAGCTGGATGGGAAGTGGAGCTGTCGGGATTAGAACCAGTAACCTATGGGATCCCAGTCCGTTCAGGGAGAGGGTTTTAGCCATTAGGTCGCGCTGCCTGTCTCAGCAGATCCCATTTTTACTGAATTCCCTGTGTTTATAAACTCAGCTAATGAACTCAGTTATACTGATTAATCATTTATCCTTCCTCTTATTTTGGGATTGTGTAGTTAGATGAGAAGAGAGGGGTTTTTTTTTATGTTGTTTTGATTTTTTTTCAAGGCTGAGAACTGGTAAAAGATATTAAACATGATTTGAAATACATCATGTATGTATTTTTCCATCTAATATTTCATTGTGTCAATATAAAGATCAGTTTTTTCAACAATGTTGAAATTTTGAGAAGAATGTGGGAATGTAAACTTTTATTTAAAACAAACTCAGTTGATGGGATGACAGAATACTATGGCAAAACCTGTTGGTGACAGTAGCAAGCTGAGCTCTCTTGAATTTGCAGTCTGAATATCAAACTCATATTAATACATTTTATACCAAAATGTGGGCAAGGGTTGAAGTAGAAAGAGAGAAGAGTTAAATTGTAAAGTGGAAAATAAGAATAAAAAAAAATCATTTAAAGACTTCACAAAAACCTGACAAAGAACAGAAAGGAAATAAAAGTATCAATTTACCTCTGATTAGTTACTCTAATTAAAAACAACAGCTCATTCATTCATTCATTCATTCATTTAGCTATCATTTATTGGATATCTAACATTAGTGTGACCTAGGCATTCTTCCAATTCCTAGAAGCCCTAGGAATCTTGAAGTATGTGAGAGTGTCATGGAGCATGCCTCTCATTAGCAGCAATGCCATTTAAATACACTTGTCAGGTAAGCCTCACCATCCTTTGGTGCCCTTTGGCATTTCCTTTTGGTGGATTATCTTGGCCTTCCTCCTGTACATCAATTCCTTAGGCACATCACATCCGTCATTTGGGAGTAGCTTCAGCCCCACTAAGACCAAACAAAATTTAGACCCTCTGGCCATTTCACTTCCTGTTTCCTTTCTTGGAAATTAAAATAGGATATGTCAATTCTTTGTATAAAAAGCAAACCAGCAAAACAAAACTAAAAATCTGCATCTCATTCTAAAGTGGAATCCTCATTCCGGAAGTTCAGAGGGCATCTCGAGGTTGTTTTCACATGCTTTCTCAGTGTTGAGATCAAGAGTTGATAAGACGCCTTCATTGACACTATGATTCTCTTCTTTTGTGACTTAAAGTTAAGTACTTAACTGTGCTGTTTGTCATCCAAAAAGTGTGAACTGCAGGAAAAGTTTTTCAAGGTCATTATTCCTCCTTTCTAATTTAGGTGCCTAAAATAGTATAGTTTACATATGCAAAAAATCAACTTTTATTCTGCCTAAATTAAACCATGCAGAGGAAACATTGATTATAACAAGTTACTGTATTAAATAAGCATGTAATAAATCTCATGTATAACAAAGTCAATTGTAATATAATTTCGATTAACAATTGACTGAAGCATTTTGTCACAATGCTTCTCTGCTGACTTGGAGAGTTAAGAATCATTTTCTAAATAACTTGATAACCTTTAACTTCCTTTTAAAATTAATTGTACTTACTTTTTATGAGAGTTGATTAGAGTCAAAGGCAAAAGGAATGGGTGAGATCACCATTTCCTCATTCTTTTTTTTTCATTCCTGTATCTGAGGGAAAGGGGATACAAAGAGAAAAGACACACCCACCCTCCCAAATGCCTCTGCACCCTGGGATAGAAGATTGTCACCAGATCCCACCCCAGGGTCCCTGATGTGGGGCATGCAGTAAGGGTCCTGCTCAAGAGGTTTTGATAGTTCAACAGTTCTAAATTACTTCTGATCTCACCACTCCAAGCATGATGAAATCTCTCCAGAATCCACTAGTTGACATAGTCCACCCCAGAGTCTCTGTTTGCCCAGATATTCACTGCCAACACTTGGCTGGGGGTAGTTGATCAATTTGTTCTGTCCTCTATTTTTTGTTGTGGTACCAGGTGTCCTTTGCAGACTCCAGTGTACTGCCATGTCCTCCATGTGCACCTGAATATGCTGTCCACTGCTCCATCTAAGCCACTGAGGAGGCCCAGCTCTGACACATGCATTCCACAGTCAGACCATGGATCCTGCAATTCTCTCCAAAAAAATGCTTCAAGCCTAGTTTTAGAAAAACTTTTTTTTTTCTTTTGTAGAAAAAGTCAGTTTTATGCTGGAAGCACAAAATGTGTACCTAATATATAACATTTAATTCTGCTAAAGCAAAGATTTTCTTATTTTTATTAGAAAGGCAGATTTAGAAAGAGAAGGAGAGACAGAAAGATCTTTTGTCCACTGGCTCACTGACTCACTCCTCAAGTGAACACAATGGAAAGCACTGAGCCGATCTAAAGCAAGGAGCCAGGAGCTCGTTTCAGGTCTTCCACATGGGTGCAGGGTATAAGGCTTTGCGCCATTCTCATCTGCTTTCTCAGGCCACAAGCAGGGAGCTGGAAGGGAAGTTGAAGCAGACGAGATATGAACTGACTCCCATATGGGATTCCGGCTCATGTAAGGCAGGGACTTTAGTCACTAGGCTACTATGTCATGAGCTGAGTAAGGAGATAGGAGAAATGGTATGAGAATTTAAATTAATATTTGCAAGTTGCCTGGTTTTTAGGAAATGCTCTTGATACTCTTTAAAAAAAAAGATTTATTAATTTTTATTGAGAAGTCAGTTATACAGAGAGGAGGAGAGACAGAGAGGAAGATCCATCCGGTGATTCACTCCCCAAGTGGACACAATAGCCAGAGCTGAGCTGATCTGAAGCCAGAAGCCCGGAGTTTCTTCCTCGATTGCTTTTCCAAGCCACGTGCAGGGAGCTGAATAGGAAGTGGGGCCAGTGGGACTAGAACCGATGTCCATATGGGATCTCAGTGTGTGCAAGGCAAGGACCTTAGCCGCTAGGCTACCATGCTAGGCTTTTGATATTCTTCTTACTGTGTAAATTTGGGTATCAGTGATATGACAGAATTCAAACTAGTTTCCTTGTCCTCAGACAAATCAAACATTTAGCAGAAGACAAAAACTACATGACACACTGGCTATTTTCCTTCAAAATACTGGCATTTTGCCTGCTCCTACAGCTGCCTCATTCCTTCTATAGGCTCAGAGGATTTGTTAAATTAAATGGAATCAGAGTGCCATATCAGTGACATCTTGAGGAAAATATGAAGCTCCTTGAAAAAAAATTAGAGAGGCATGCTACAATTCTCAGTGCAATAGAGAAGGCTGTTAGAGAGGCTGTTATGGAGAAGGGTAGTTCAGCATCACAGTGGAACAGTTGAAACATTTGACCTGTTTTCAGTATGAATAACAGTTGTCCTTATTTCATTACTAAAGAATTCTCACACCAAAGAGTGTTGAGTTTGGTTACTGAATTGTGTCTTACATATATGGTAAGTAAATTATGCTTTAGTTTGCAGTATCAATTCTTTGTCATGACCAGTGTCAAAATAAGAAAAATGCTTCACGGCAAAACCAAGAGCAATGTGCTACTGTAGCTTTCCCCAAAATCATAAGTAACTCATGTTTATGGCAATTTTTTCTATTGGCTGCTCTACAGTAACAGCGCATGTCTCCCTGGCATCTTATACCTCCCCTGTAATTCTGTCCAGCTGATTCATTTATAATTGCTTATGACAGAGAGGGAGAATGTTTGACAGTGGAAAATAGGAATTATTTTACAAGTATGCAAATAAACCATTATCAGCATATTCCTTTAGAAGTTTTTTTTTTTTTATCTCAACCCATACTACTATTAGTAGTCTTATGAAATTTATTTTTAGAAAAGCCAAGAGGTTAATGTGTGGCATATGCATCAAACTCACTCCATTGCACAAATGAGGATGGGGAAATGGCAAGTGCAAAGAGATATGAAACTTCAACTTCATTTTTCTTATTTCTTTGGGGTTAGAAAAATCCCTAGGTTGAGATGCTAAATGGTACCTGTAGGAGTGCAATTCAGAGAAAGCTTGAAAGTGATGTATTCTATGCTTCCAACTGAAAGGGCATCTGGGGCAAAGTAAGTGGTTGATTTTGCACACCATTCATCTTACATATAAGAGAAGCACACAAGCTCAGCAAATAATTCACCTGCTCTTCTGTTAGAAGATGTGCCCCTTAGATTCAAAATCCACATTAAGACAACAATAAACATGCAACATCTAGCAAGTATGTGGTAATTGAATAGGTGCTTGTTGCACTGCTTAGGTACTTTATATTATATCTCCTTTAGTAATCACAACACTCAGAAGAAGGTATTGTTATCATGTCCATTTGATAGAAGAAACAGGCCTTATGGGATTACAGCAATTGCAAACAGCACACATCTAGCATAGTCATGTGCTGCATAATAAAATTCTGAGAGTGACAGACTCCATATATAAGTACAGTGGTGGTCCAATGAGATTGTGTCATGTGATGCCATCATAGCTTCCTTAGTTTGTGTGTACATATGTGTTACATCTACACAATGGCAAAACACCCGCTTCATTTCAGAACACATCCCATCACTAAGTGGTGTCTGACTGTACATGGCAGAGCAGATGCAAACTCTGGCACGTTAACTTATAAAATCCTTATTTTCAAACATTTCTGTGTGTATTCAGGATTATTTCTTATTGTTCCATAAATAAAAATCTTAAACTGTTATAAAAATGATTTCTTCAGAAAGAAGCATACATGCCAGATTTATGTTCATTGTAATCAAGAAATAACAGTGTAGTTTTTATTCCTTTGGTATGAATTCATGTGTCCCATTATGTAATCTCAGATACCTGCAATGCTGGCATCATATATGGATCTGGTCAGTTTCCTGACTGCTCTATTTCAGACTTGCCTTCCTGCTGAAGGCGTATGAAAAGCAGGGTCATTAAAGTGGGAGACTCATATGAAGCCCATGCCTCTTGGCTTTTTTTTTTTTTTTTTTTTTTGGCTCAACACTTGCCTTTGCGGCTATCTGAGATATGAACCAACTGATGGAAGAGTCTCAGGAAGAAAAAGGAGAAAGAAAAAGAAAGAAAGAAAGAAAATCCAGTTAAAACACAATGCTAAGCTTCTTTCTTTCTGCCCAGAGTTGCAATTTTATCCTTACTAAATGAACTTTTCTAAACACAACCAATGCAGAGAGCATTTTATTTACACGTCATTCTTGTACATTCATAATTTTTTTACCAAACAAAACAAATTGAATGATGACTCGTTTGAGTCTCTCTTTAATGTAGACTTAATAAATGGAATTATGTTTTCCAAGCTTGTCCTGCTGAGTGCCATTGTTGAAATAAGAAACTTTTTTTGTAATTTAAAAAACATTTTTTAGGTTTCATGATACAGTTCTTTAGGCTCAGGCTTTCCCCTTTCTCCCCCGCTTCCTCCCACTCTTCCCCCCGTGTTATAACAATAGTTTAGTCTTTCAGCAAAAGTCACAAATCTAATAAACAACTGCTATTTTTGTCTCACTTATGTAGTAATTCAAATCATGTCATTTTTAATATTTAATGAGCAAACCAGAACTGATAGTTCATTTTACAAGAATTAGTTGACATTTTGTGTATTATTTCTCAACCTTAAGGCATTCTTTTGTAATCTTTGGTGAGATGACTCCTTTTAGCTTCAAACATTCTCATTATACTAGATAAAATTAAGCAGTTTTAATATAGGCGTGTGAACATTTTAATGTCAATTTTTGTGCTTACTTATTTACTAATTCTCAGAAACTTGGAGTGGTCTATAATAACCCATAAAATAAAATAGAAAATTCAGGAACAAAATTATGGGCATAATAAGCTTAGAATAGAAATTCAAGAAGGGAAAGTTAGATCACATATGTGTAGTCCACTGTGAAAATTGTATTCATTTAAATCTCTCGCTAAATCTAAAGGTGGTGAATAAATTACTTTATAGGGAAAATATGAATGGTAGCAAAAACATTGCAACCACTGAAATTTTCACAAAGAAATATACATGTTATTACACAGTTCTGTTTAGCTTTAATTGTGAGATAATTAATACTATTTTGAATTTAGTTTATTAACTAATCTAAATAAAAGTACTTAAGTATAACTGTTCTTATTTGAAAAGCCATAAATAATGGAAGAACTGTTTTTTTTCTAAAAAACTGTTAATGTGCTGATTGGATTGTAGTTATGAAAAATAGTGTTGTAACAGACGCATATGCCATTGAATTTGATGAAATTATAATTACAGGAAAGAAAGCTGATCAAACTGCATGAAATAGTAGTTAACATCAATAGCACAAGTTGATTTATGTTTCTCTGAATAATTCCAGGTGTTGTCAAAGTGGATTATGGAGATGTGTCAGTCAGGAAAGCACTAAGAGAAAACCTGAAGTGTAAACCCTTCTCTTGGTACCTAGAAAACATCTACCCGGACTCTCAGATTCCAAGACGTTATTATTCACTTGGTGAGGTATGAATTATTTATTTTGGTTAAGTTATAAATATATTTTGCAAATGGAGCAACTTCTGAGAGACTTAACATTTTTCATGTTATAAATAAAGTGCTGTAAGTATTTTTAAATAAATCTATTTTGAATGACTTCTCATATTTTACAAGGACTGTAAAGGTCTTAATTTTTACGGAATTATAAAGGTAAGGGGAAAAATCTAAGACTGAACTAACAATATGTATTTTTGCTTTCCTAATTATTAATATGTACCTCGCACTCTTGCTTATGATTTACAATTATTATTCTTTGATATACTGAAAATAAACCAGAGAACTTTAAAATACATTAAAAATAATATAGTAACCAGATTTGCATCAATATAAATAATGTATTTTGAAAAATGAATATATTTTCCATAACTAAATCAAATATCAGGAAGACGAACGCAGAATTAACTTTTGTGAATTGCACCAATGTCGGCCTGCTAGAAAGTAGCTGCCTACTCAAGTATTCCATAAATTGCAACATAACACAAACTGTTACAAAACTCTCTCTGTTAATAAGAAAATAAGTGTCAAAATTGCAAGTCATTGTTCAGTATTATTTGAAAATGCTATCAACATTGTAGAACCCCTGAGAGCCATTTAAATAATATTCACTTACAAAACTTTTATTTGTGTGTATTTATATAAATATATATATGGTAAATTTTAACTTAAAGATTTAATGTATGGCCCAAAACTAACTTAATACTGGTTGTGATTGAAGCATTGAATAGCAAAACTGTTTTGCATAGAGTAAGAATTATTAAAAGCCTACTCTTACATTTTAATAGTTACATTTGTAGGTTGTAATAGGCAAATGTATGAAGTCATATAATTTAGTGTATTTTTTGTGTCATCTGCTTTACTGTTTTATAGCTCTATTAACATCTTATAATTGCCTTGAAAATGAAAAGAGAAAAATCAATGGAACTGGATGAAGCCCTAGATTAATTGTTCTTAACAGCTCATTTATGGATCATATTAATATCCCTAGTGTAGAAAATGCCACATTTTCCTTAGTTATATCAGCATTTCTGTGCAGAATGTATGTTGAGCCATGATGTGAATGTCTTAAGACATTCATGTTTGGTGACTCCAAATATGGCATCTTCCAGTGGATGATTTCACCACTTAACACATCCATGCCTCAGAGCCTTGTTTTTGTTCTTTTCTGGAAGAGCTTGATGTGAGCAGAGGCAGGAGGACTGCTGCTGCAGTGTTCAAACAGGTGATATCCCCGTGTTAGGCATGATTCACAGGTAGTTATATTAAATATATAAGGCAATATATGGCTGTACTTTCCAAATTAAATGTTTTTGTGTATATTAACGATTCTGCTCCATCAAGTTCTGATAAAATGACTAATGCTTTGGTCCTTTCATTGAGAAGGCTTTTTGGTTTGTTTGTTTGTTGTTGTTGTTTTTAATATTTATTTATTTTACTTGGAAAGTCAGAGTTGCAAAGAGAGAGAGGGAGAGAGAGACCTTCCACCTGTGGGTTTACTCCCGAAGTAATTGCAATGGCCATTGCTGGCCTGATCCTAAGCCAGCAGCCAAGAGTCCATTACAGATTTCCCATGAAGATGCAGGAGCCAAAGATTTGATACATCCTGCTGATTTCCCAAGCCATAAGCAGGATGTTGTATTGGGAAGTGGAGGATAGGAACACCAAACAGCACCCATGTGCAATACCAGTGCCACAGGTGGAAGATTAGCCTTGTATCTCACTGTGCCATCCCGTTTATCGGCAAGCTTTTGAGCATTTGGTAACCTAACCACACACTTAAAAGAAAGGAAGAGAACTATTCTTGCTACAAAGTACTTTTGCCATTGCTGTCAATCAGTCCTAATGATGAATAAATATTGATAATTTTTAAGGGAGTGAATGACCGACCAGGGGCTATAGCAATACAGAGACAAGAAAAGAGGACTTTTTGAAAATTCTCTAAGGCCACCAGGATAACTCCTGAGAAATAACACTCAGGGCTTTCTAACAGAGCTATATGTTTACTTCCAAGTTTGAAATCCAATTTTATGCTTTCCTGCACTACATCAGGGAAACTTAATTGACTTCCCAAAAAAGTAAAAATAAAATTTAGTGTGGGCAAATTCCTTCCTACAACCCAATGATTTTGAATTAGCTCGCCTCTGTAATCGTTCAGGTGACCACATTTTAACTTACAGGCTGCTTTGTGGAAAGCTTTGAAGAGTGAGATAAAGTTGCTTCTTGTTTTTGGAGTGGGTGTAGTGTTGGGATAAAGGGACGTTTTAAACATATCCATAAGAGGAAGACAACAGTGAATTAGAAAAATGTCGGAGTCTAGAGTTTGATAGGAAAGGGTTCAGTTCTCCAGCCTCCTAGGTGCCAGCCAAAGTGGCACCATGTATCCTGTCTGATTTCTCAGACAGCGCAATGAAAATAATAATCAGAATTATGATGATGTTTGAAGACGTATGCATGCAGTGCAGTTTCTGGCAAGAAGTAGTTGCAAAACCAGTAATAATTGCTTTAATGCTTATAAGTATTTTATTGATTTCTTACTATGTCAAATACCATTCTAAGTATTTTACATAAGTTATAGTATTTTCAAATTATGGTAACTCTATTACATGGGGTTTATAATTTTCTCCAATTTAATAAAGAAATTGATACATACAGGATTTGTGAGTGACCTGTGGGTCATGTAGTTAACTATTGAAGTCAGGATTCAAATATGTGCTAGTTAGACACTAAAGCTTGTTTTACATTTATATTTGTTTCATATTTATATTTTTTAGAATATAATTGTTTGTAATTGTACACTTCTGTGGGGTACAGTGTAATAATTTTATGAATATGTATATTTTGTAATAATCAAATCAAATTATTTTGCATTTCCAACTCCTTAAACCTTTTACAAAAATATTTTGTTTAATGCTTAGTAATTGCACATGGTATAGTGGTACAGCATAAAATTTAAATGAATAGATGCAAAGTGCAGTTATCAAATGAGCCATTTATGTTTTCCTATCATTGTGGCTGCTTTGTGTGCCCCTGTCACTATGCATAGGTCATAGAAAAGGCTATTACGAATTATAGTGACACCACTGTGGTGTATAACATTAAAACTCATTCCTTCTATCAAATTGTATATTGAGACTCGTTACAACAGGAAGGAGAAAATAGTTCATCTTTATCATTTTCAACCATTTAGACTACTCTTATTAAATCAGAACCTCAGCTGAAGCCTTAGTTGTGTGCTAAGGATACAAAACCAAGTAAGAAAAACTTTGACTCTTAAGTCATTCTACTAAAATGGGGAGGGAGTGGGATGGCTAGAAACAGTAAAAGGTATAGAAATTCCATAGTTTCCATGAGCTATGTGGCATGCTGCAAACTGTTTTTGCAAAAGCTAAGTGAATTTTAAAATCTGTGAAATACAATAACCTCTGAGTTTTCTAGACTATTAACGCACAGAAGTATTCCACTTTCAAACCAGTCTTAAGGAAATATAATCCAGCATGGTTTCTATGGAAACAGAAGGACAAAGTCACCAAGAACTACCTCCCAGTTCAATTTTGCATGTCCCTATATACATAATTTAAGACACACATTTCGATAATAGGTTAGAGTTGAACTGTCAATTCGTAATAACCATTTATTTAAAGTTTTTTTCCTTCTTGCTGCCTATCATTAACTATTATTGACAGGATGTGAAAAGTTATCTTTCCTTAAACAGTGTGTGAAGACATTTTTTCTTGAATAGTTACAGGCTGAAAGTACTATCTGACATCCAAACAGCTTATTATCAAAATAAGAACAAAATGTGACAGTATATTCATATATAGCTCTTTATAGTTTCAAGTGAAATGGACAAGATTTAATAATTGATGTGTGTCTTATGCCTTATGGTTTTCTAAAGTTATATATTAGTAGTATGTTGTATTGATGGCTATAAGTCTATTTCTATCAGTTTCTCTTTATATCTTCCCTTGCTGTGTTTTAAGATAGGCAAACGTATGATCTGCTTCTTTAATATTACTAAAATATTGCTCAGTAAAGTTAGTGATGTCAACTAGCTGCATCTTAACTTCTTATGTTTTCATCTTTCTCACGTCATTGAAATGTTACTTTATCTAGTACTTGAATTAATATGTTTTTCCAATGGGAATTTAAAAGCTGTGCAATTGCTTTGAACTAAAGCCTTTAAGTAACTTAATGAAGCATGTGCCTTTTAGATGCAGTAAGCAAATCATGATGGAATAAGGAAGTTGAGCTCTTTACAACATTAAATTCCATCTTAACTAGATCTTTAGCTTATGTATATTTGGATCTTGTAAATAGGAACAGCAATAAGTATAAGATTTAAAAATGCTATTTTAAAATGAAATGCCAAGGTTCAAATTTGGGGATGTGAGATGCTAGTAATCTCTGAGAAAATACTGTGAGTTTATAGAGTGTAAGAATATCACAGGGCAAAAGGAAATAGATTTCTCAACTTAACTCTTGGGACAAAATTTGCATTTGCAAGTTATTTTGAAGATGTTTAGACATAGTCTTTTGTACTCTGTACTTGACCTCAGCACTTCTTTTTCCTCTTGCTTCTTTCAACCATAGCAACTAGTCAAGGCCTCTGCATGTATTGGTATTGTATTCTTTAAATGTTGCTGAAGGGAAATTTTAAGTAACCTAAAAATAGACATCTGTGAAGCTGCTAGGATACAAGGATTAAGGGTGAAATCAGTAACTGCCAGATTGTACACACACTAAAACGCTTAACGTTTTACTCACTCTGTAGGTAATCGGGAGGTTTATTTTTAGATTCACAGTATTCTTGACCCTTTAATAGGGAAACCAGTCAGAACCCTGATTTAGATGACTTACACAAGTAAGAACATGCTCACTGTTCTCGATTTTGTTTATCAAACTCTTGAGGACCCAGTATCTAATTCACATCTCAAGGAAACTGAATATGCATTTCTGCAGGTAGAATAGGCCACTGTTTGTCACATGTTAGCCTTAAACAATATTGGTCTGCTAACTCACCTGTGGGCAGGATTAGCTGTTTATTACTTGTAAACCTATGTTTTGATGGCATGATGGTGGTAATTAGACCAGAACTCATTCTAATTTTGTTACTCAAATGTGTACAGGTATTTGGAACAAACAATTGCAACAAACTACATACCAACCTGACCTTTCCGGAATGAGTGCTGATGTTCATTTGTTTATTTGTTTGTTTTTGTTTTTTGTTTTTGCTCTTATCCACTAATACAAATGAAATTGTTTTGCTGTGTTCATCACTTCTTTATGGAAAGAGTTATTATAACAATAAAAATTTTAATCAACGGTATTTCAAACTTGCATCTTTATATAATCATACCAACTTGGATCTGGTAACCACATAGAGTTTTTGCACTCATCCTTCTGATTAATTTGTAATTCAGAAAAAGAATAATGCATTCAAACACATATCCACAAGAGAAATTATACTCAGACAACAGTAACATTAAATTCTGGAATTTACTGAAAATGTACTTTTTTTTTTTGCTTATAAAATAGACACTGAAGGAGACTGACATATGTTAAATGATAATTAAAAGTAATAATGTACTGTTGAAAGATAAGAATGAATAATTAAAGTAAAAATAATGTAGTTTCCATTTAAATATTAAAATTTAGGACTAATTTTATTTGCTAGTTCTTTTTATATTCTTTTAAAATATAATCTTTATGCACCACCATTGTACATACTTTTGGAGTACTGTGTGACATTTCAATTAATGTATATAAGGTTTATTTATCAATTAGGCAAAGTATAACTCCCCCTCTTTAAAATTACATTATGATTGGAGCCTTGAAGCTCTTATTCTCTATTTGCTCACGATATCTACCTATCTTCTAACTCTGATTTGATATTTACTATCCAAATTTCTTCCATCCTTTTTATACCACCCCCAGCAGTTTCTTTGAGCTTTCATAGTGAGACATCAGGCAATATTTTGTCTTTTCATGACTAGTTTATTTAATTTAGCCATGGTGGCCTCCAGTTCTACCTACTTTGTTGCAAACAACAGACTTTCTTCCAGTTAATGGCTTTGTAGTACTTTGTTGTACATAAATATCACATTTTCTTTATCCATTCTTCTGTTCATGGATACCTTGTTTAAGGAAACTCTATCTTTCTTCTTTATGCTATTTGCTCCACCCTGCTTGTATTTCAGGTCACTTTGGCCACACTGAGAAATCAATTACATGATTCTGTTTAACCAACTGGCTGTCACCATGAATAGCATTTTGCTTTGAGTCTTCTTGACCTTGTTCCCTAAATCTGATGCTAAGGTGCTTTCATCAATCTTGTGCTATGTATCTTCCCAATTGTCTGTATTACCTGGGATACATTTAACTAGAATTGAATCCCCACTTAACTCCATCTAGGCCTCCTTCATAGTTACAACCACCCTCCTAACAAGAAAACAGGGCTGGCAATTCCTCAACTCCCTTAGACGAGTTTGCATTCAGTATTTGGCCAAGTTACTTACCCTCCATATACCTTAATGTTTTTATTTATTAAATGGGGGAAATGGATAAGCACATGTGATTAAAAAAAAGTAACTGGTCTTCTTACACTGTTTTCCAGATTCTATTTCCAGCCAATTATCAGATTTGATTTCTGATATCATGTCCTTTAAACCTCTACTACATCCTAAGGGACAAGAATGTTAGATGTGCAGGAACTATGAAGCCATGTTGAATAAGGGATAGTTAGAACATTCAAATACAAAACAGGTATTCCAATACAAAACAACAAATTAGTTTCAAGGTATGCTCATAAGCTCTAAAATGTAAGCTGCCAATTTCCCAATGCCCATGATACTAAGAAGGAAACAGAGAGACACAATGAGGTGTCTGATGGAAAAAGGTCAATATTTTACTCAAATTTCCAATGAATGAATAGGAGAAATTTTTGTCTGGCTAATCTGATAAACGTAGCTGAAATTGGGAGAGTTGTTCTGCAGGGTAAAAATCCTCCACCCTGAGATCCGGAGAATCTGAACAAACTTTTGCAACATGTGAATTCTTCAAACACAATAGTGGAAACTTCTTATGAGAACTTCACAGAATAACCCCAAATTGAGGGGGAAGGGACAATGGCAAATGGAATGAGAAGTACAGATAAAAAGGAGAGAGGTACATAAAGCCTGAAGATAAAAAGGGAATTTTTATAACACTTCAAAAAGATACAGGAAACCGAATTCTTGACTTGTGAAGTTAGACAAGGTCTCTCTTCACGAAATCCTTCTTCTTCAAAGTCCATGAAAATTGCTTCCATGACAAAAAAAAGAACAAAAAGAACAAAAAAGATGAGTGTAATAAGACTATTGATAATAGAGTAGACTATCTCTGTAAACAGTGCAAAAACACCAGTACTTTATCCTTATACAAGAGAGGAAAAATATAACTTAATGTTTCAAAAGAAACTAATGAGAGATTTAAATGACAAGACACCGAAAGCAGAAACACATACCATATTTAGGAAAAGTCATAAATGAAGTCCTGAAATATAAGACAGAATTAGAAATTAAACAAGTCATTTAGCATGAGTGCCAAACTTGAAAGAACATATGATACACAATCCCAAAAGTAATGTCTAAGATATTTTGAGAAGAAAATATAAAAAGGAAAATTTTTCAAATAAAAATGAAACAAAACTATTTAACCAAAAGTGACATGTATCAAAAATGTTCAAGGTAACTAATTTCTTTAAAAATGATGAAATAAATGAACAAAATGAACATCAGTAACTATAATTAGAGGAAGCTTTTCTGAAAGGAAAATTAAAAGTCCATTTTGAAAAAGAGGATGTATTCCTAGAGGGGTGAAACATAGTGAGAAATATTATAAATTGATTATAATAAATCTGACATTAAAGAAAACAAAAATAAGTTTGTATCAAGGTAAGTAGATAGTTCTGAAGATATAGGAAAATAGATTATCAATAGACTTTGAAAACCAACCTTTTATGCTAAAAATAGAGTAGCATTGTAAAGACACTGAAGTTAATATATAGCAAGCTGAGGACTTCAGTCAACCAAAATGACTTTCAGTACAAAAGTCTCAGATGCAGTTATCAACAGAAAGGCACTCAGAAAGTTGTTTTCAGTAAATGGAAATATCATCTGCCCATTTTCTGAGCATTAAACCTTGCTATGCTTTTTTGATTGGTGTCCTCTCTTCTTTCAAGGTTCTTATCTAACTCGATTGTAAGTGCCATGGCCTACATTTTAAAATACTTATCTCAAATCTGACCACTCTAACCCCATTTTTATGCTTGCATTCCAAGAAACACTCTTTTCAGCTGCCAGACGTGGCTTCCTCTAATTTTTTTTGCTACACAACAGACACAGTATCCTAGTACTACACTAAACTTATATTGAAAACTTGTCATTCAGGGAAGAGCCCTCGGCATCTTCCTATACAGTTCCTACATATATGCGCCAAGCCTGTAGAACCATTTTGACCAGGCATCAAAAGGATTTCTTTCTCCACACTTTGTACAACCTTGAACAACAGATTGTGGAGGATGGAACAGAAAGTAACCAGCAGATATTACAGACCAGAGAAATACATGGTATAAATAAATGTCTTTATACAAAAAGGAAGTAAGCTCAAGGCATCTGTAGTTTCATCTCTTGAGATCTATGTTGAGCCAAGAAGGACTTATCTTGGTGGGGAAAGTGAAAGCAACAGGTCGATCCGCAGTGATGTTACAAACCTGCAGCACAGAACCCTGTGGCCCTCACAACCCTTAGTCTCAGATTAGGAAGCTGCTAGGTTGCCATGCTGTTGCACTGCTTTGAAGAGAAGGCCAGCCCTTGCTGCCCACTTCTCAATTCTGACTCGTATTCTTCTTGCGTGTAGTCACTTGGAGACATAGTACTCTTTTGAGTTCTATGAAGAAGACAATTCATTGTATGAATGAGAAATTGAATGAGGAAGACATTACAAAAATGGACTAGTCACAAATATTGACACTAAATACCTCAACAGTTTGGAGTCTCAAAGAGATTAACTAGGAGAATGAATTTGTGAGGTTGGAAATGGCTCTCTCAAAATAACCCAGCCAGATAAAAACAACAAAGGTGAAAGAAGGGAAGAAGGAAGACAGATTTGTAGGGTGCCACTGAAAGAGAAAATAGTAACATTATGGACATTCAGAATGATATGAGAAGGCAAGAGTCATTGAAAGTCATTCCAAATCTTGTGAAAGATATAGACATATTTGGTTCACATGACCCAAAATGCCTGTAATAGTTTCAACCAATAAATAAAATAATACAATACTATCAAATTAGTTTTTCCAAGGCATATTAAAGTGAATTTGCCAAAATACAAGACAAAGAGTAATTCTATATCATCAAAAGTGTCAAGCCACTTAAAAGGGAATGCTGAGAAAGTTAATAATACACATTTTGCTTGAAACCTTACAGATAAGAAAAGGGTGGCAAAGAATATTCAAAGTTCAGAAGGAGTTTAGCCAGCCAAAAGTATTATACCCAGGAAAGCTATTCATTAGAAATAAAAGAGATATGAAGATCTGCTATTACAAATAAAAATGGAAGGAATTCATTAGCACTAGACTGTCCCTAAAAGAAATACTATAATCCAGAAAGAGTGATAAACTTTATCATGATGCACAAAAATACTAAAGAAAATGAAGAAAAGTGGATTTGATTTTCCAAGTGCTTTTTTTCATCTCCATTTTCTGATTTTTGTGCTGTTGAAGAAATATCATGTAAAAAGTAAAAATTAGAGCTACCCATTGAACTAACAATCACATCAAGTGTATGTCAGGATAGATTCACAGAAAATGAAAGCAGTGTTTCAAAGAAACATCTATGCCACCATTTTTAAGCCAAACTATTTATACAAGTCTAGCTATAGAATCAGCTTTAGTGTCCATCAAAATATGAATAAATGAAAAGTGATATATATACTATTCACTCATTATGTTGAAATCCTGTTACTTGCAATAACATGGATAATACTATGGACATTATGTTAGGCCAAATAAACTAAACAAAGAAAAACAAATACCAAATGATGTCACTAATAGTGAAGTCTAAGAAATGTCTGTATCATTGAAGGTAAGAATAGAATAGATTTCTAGGATTGGCATTGCGATACTACGTATGATGCTAATACTGATATGATACTAATACTAATGTGATACTAGTACTACATATAAGCACCCATTCATGTTCCAGCTCCTTCACTTCAGGCCTTAGTTCTTTGTTTATGAACTGAGGAAATCGCTGCAAGGTGGGCCAAGTTCTTGAGTCCCTGTCACCCATGTAGGAAACCCAGGTGGAGTTCCAGGCTCCTTGTTCCAGCCTCAACCAACTCTGGCCATTGCAAACATTTGGAAACATAAACAGTGGGTAGAAGTCTCTCCATCTCTCTCTCTCTCTCTGTCTCTCTCTCTCTGTGTCTCTCTCTCTCTCTCTCTCTGCCTGTGATCATCTGTCATACTCTAACTTTCAAAAAATACATAAAGCTTTCCTTAAGAAAAGGATTACCAGATGGTGGGAAATGGAGTGAGGCACCTAGAGAGATGAGTCAACAGATACAAAGACATGGTTACAGAGGACAGCAAATTTTGGCACTCTGTTGCACAGTCAGCTACCTATTATATAGTAGGGCAAAACAATGTGTTGTATATTGAATATAACTAGAAGAGATATTTTTCATTAATTAACTGCATAGTGAGAGGATAACAGAAAGAATTGCTATAATTGATTCATTCTCCAATGTCTGCAAGAGACAAAGACAAAATTGAGTGAAATTGAGCCAAGAACTCAGTATAGTTCTAGACCTGCCATATGAATCTCTTTAGCTATGAGTTCTGTCTCACAGTTTGTGCACCAGCACATGAGCCCAAGTTAGGTATTGGACCTAGGAATGTCAGTGTGGGCTATGACAAACTCAGCAGCCTATTAACTTCTAGGTTAAATGTCTGTTCCAAAGAGTGATTTTTAAAATTCCCACCATAAAGGAATGATAAATGTTTGAAGCAAGATATATGCTTTTTTTTTAACTCTTGGTTGTCGCACAACATATACAAGTTGTATCACATTGTATGCCATAAATATGTGTAATTATTTTTCACTAAAAATTAAAAAAAAGTTTTAATGTTAATGGCAAAAATGTAAGTCACATTTTTGAGATAGTTAATTCTCTTGTGACATTACATTAGTTTATAAATTCAGGATGGTAAATTTCAATAACAAAATCATTATTATGTTCAAAATGTCTTCTTTTTATCAAAGTTAACAAGGAGAATCTGATGTAAGATATTTGAAAATAATTCAACTTACACATTGTATAAGCTGATGAGACTGTGTAGCATGCGAATATCTATTTACTATATCAAGGCATAATCTGAATCTACCTTCTATAAAGGTATATTTCTGTGTTACTAATGTCATTTATTCACCTGTGTCAAGAACCATATACCTAAAGCATAGATAGCAAGTGATACTCAAGTAGTTTTGCTGAGTGAATGCTACAATATGTATGTCCTAATATGCAACAGTGACATGAACTTTGCAGACATTAAATGGGAAAATTAAATTAAAGCTAAGGGGAGATGTAATGGGCATGTAACTAAAGCTAAGGAGGATATCTGCATTATACTATGTATTAAATGAGTTCTTTGCATTCATTTTTTTATTTTATAATTTTGGCATCATTAAACTCAGTGAATAACTTTTATAATTGCATTTGGCTCAAGTATGTATTAACTTTATGTTAATGATGGACTAATGCAATGGCTGAGTGTAAACCAAGAACTTTGTGTTTGCAATTGGCCGTTGAAGCTTCTTTTTGAGGAACTTAGAATGTGAACTCGCCATTTAGCCTTGTAATAGCTTTTCCTAAGGTCAAGTACTTTCCAATAATATTGATACTGGTGTGTGAAAGAAGACACTTGAATATCTTCTAATCAAAGAAATAAGCAACATAAGTAATCTGTATTAATACACAGAACGAAACATCCAGTAATGAGGCAATTTAAAAAAACATAAATGTGATTGCTTCCTGCATTCATGTTCATTGAATTGCTATGGTACCATTGGAGTTGATGAATGGACTATGGGATTTGAAAACTTACCTAATCTTCAGATGAATAATTCCTAATTTGTAATATATAGGTTATATATAGAATTCCTAATTTGTAATATATAGACTTTTTCTTCTCTAACAATATGCTCCACATAAGGAATGCTTCTTGCTGAGTTGCTAATACCAATACAATTGCTGCCTTGTTTTGCTGCACTAGAAATTAGGAACATGTAAGTCCAACAATGAACATTTTAAAAAGAAAAATATTTAAAGTCTTAAGTTATTTTTTGAGAAATGTCATTAAAAATCTAGATAAATTTGATTATGGGAAATGTTTGGTATTTTAAATAATTGCTTGACTTGTGACTTAATCTTTTTTATATGTGTTTAGATAAGAAATGTGGAGACCAATCAATGTTTGGACAACATGGGCCGCAAAGAAAATGAAAAAGTGGGAATATTCAACTGCCATGGTATGGGAGGAAATCAGGTAAACACTTTTATTTAATCAGGTTCTTTCTTTGGGAAAAAAAACCTGTTTGTTCTAAAGCTATCACAGTAGATTGTGGTTCACAAGTTAATAAAGCATTAGTTTAGAAAATACAATTTCAAATAAAACCCAATTTGACTATTTTAAGAGAATACTATAAATTTCAAGAAAAAAAATCAATGAATTTATAGTTAATAAAGATAATTTTGGACTCATTTTGTCATATATGAACAAATGAGAATTGTATTTTCTTTTGCTATTAATTGAATAGCATAAAAAAAAATCCCTAACTAATCGTGATGTTTTCCCAGTGATGTTTATTTTAACTGTGTTTTTTTCTATTTTTTTTGATGTATGGCATTAGTTCTGAGATTTTGAAGTGCAGTAAAATGTTAAAGTACATTAATAATGCACTAAATGGGACAACTTGGTATGTGGAAGAGTGCAGTTAATCATTAGAGACTTAGCAGTTCGTAGAAAGCTACATTACTCTCCTTAAGCACTGTAATGTGGGTGGGGCAAAATAGGCCAGCAGCAGTCACTGTGGCTGTGAGAATTGGGGCTTGAATAGCTGTCACACCTAGCCACTCTGAGTGGCAGAATTTGAAATTCTGGGGAACTGTAATAATGCAGCAGAGTTCAAGATAGATGATCCTCTGTAGACATATTTTGTACAGAAATTGGAGAAAACCATTACATGAATTTGTTGTTTAGTGGTAAAGTTTCTGGAAAATAGTGAATTGAGATTGCAAAAGTAATTCTATCCAGAACATGATAATTATATGAGCGACACAGTGGAGTATCTCAAGTGTCAAACAAAAATACATACCATTTCTGGAATTTAAGATGAGAAGAAAACAAATGCTAGTAAGTACGGCACCATACTGCAGACTGAATCTTGTGAATCCATGAAGAACATTATATTTCTTCCTTCAAAAAATTAAAATCCTAAGTTGTGCTCTAAAGTTTCAAGTCAAGCAACGAAGTATTTGAACAAATTTCTAAATTATAGTATGAAAAAAAATAATTCATAGAGGCAACAACAATGGCAGAACCAGAAGGAAGCATTTAAAAATGGACCAGAATACTGCAATATGGATTTGTACTGAATATGAAAGACTTCTGCTCTAATATTCTAATGGGATAGCAAAAAATTCAACCTAAAAACACCAAAAAGTTAACCATGGCAGGACTAAATGTATGAAAGTTTAATTTCCCTGTATAATAAAAACCCTGGAGACATTTGTTGATGTGATTTAGATATTTGCTGGTTCTGTCAGGAAATTAGAATTGTTGTATAATTCCATTCTTTGGTCCTTAAATTTTATCATCAGCTGGCCAGAAGAGGTCTAAGACTCTGTGCAGCACATCCATATTTGAGGCACGTGTGAGTGGGATGGGAGTGAGTGGAAATAACCATATTTATTCTTTCATTGGTAAAAGCAAAACCCTTTTGAGAGGCTTGGTATACATCTTTCTTTGCCAGAAAATGTCCATTGGAAAATAACCCCTGAATGCTTAGCTTCCCACTGCCCCCTGGTTGCTCTTTACAGTTCACAAGCAGTAAATACGGGTGCATTTTCACACATACATGTCATAACTTCTTGCAACAAACTGTGAGTGGGAAACCACATAATCATTTGCACCTTAACGACATGGAGATTTCAAATGGAGAAACATAATTATGGTATCACAGTGATGCTGCTACAAATGAAAATTAGTAAACTCAGTGTTAAAAAGAATAAATATTCGTATGTCATATTTGTCTAAATGACAACATGTGTTTATTTCATAAACGTTGAAAACACATCACTTTTAAATGTTTTCACCTATCTAGAAATGACTTGTTACAGCTTAATTTCAGCCTGGGTTATGTTTTGCTCCCGCCTCATCTCCAGCACTGGTCACTGTACATACTAGCCAACGACACAGACGGAAGATGGCATGGTCAGAATAATGGATCCATACCTTAGTACTATGCACATGTTGCCAAGTGATAATAACTATTTCTGTTTTACTAATCAACAGTATATAATGACACCAATCTCAGTGAGCAAAATTACATTCCTGCAAAATTCTAGCTTCTCTACATTATTAATTTAATGATAGGAGAAAACTATAGCTATTTTTCCATCTGTATGATTATTTACGAAAGTGCAAATGTACCTATGTACAAGAATGCTTTCTCAGCACTCTTTTTCTTGTAATGAGACAATAGAAGAAACTAAATTTGTACCAAGATGGGGTATGGTTAAATTAACTATTATGTGAAAATAATACAAAATATTATATATGGAATTATTTAACAGGATATTATTTTTTTAAAGATTTATTTATTAGTTTTATTGGAAAGTCAGATGTACAGAGAGGAAGAGAGAAAGAGAGGAAGATCTTCCTTCCAATGATCTACTCCTCAATTGGCTTCAATAGCTGGAGTTGAGCCGATCCGAAGCCACTAGTCAGAAACCTCTTCCGGGTCTCCCACGGGGATGCAGGGTCCCAAGGTCCTGGGCCTTCCTTGACTGCTTTCCCAGGCCACAGACAGGGAGCTGGATGGAAAACGGGGCAGCTGGGCTTAAAACGTGTGCCCATATGGGATCCTGGTGCGTTCAAGGTGAGGACTTTAGCCACTAGGCTACCGTTCTGGGCTCCAGAACTTTCAGTTTTTAGTTCATATTTTCTTTTGTATGTCGGCATAGCATTTATAAAAACAAATTGTAGTGAGCGAAATTGAACTTTTGAAAGTATTATTTTGTAGCATCTCTCTGACCAAATTAATTGCAGATGTTAACTAATAGTCTGAGGATTTAATAATAGATTATCTGTAAGTAAACAGGTTTCTCTCATTTTTCTTCTCTAAAGACAATAAAACTTACAGAACAATTACCAACGGACATGACATATGCTGGATTTCCAATATATACTGATCTATTAGACATTGCATAGTCCTTATAGCCTTTTTTTACTATTTCTATTTCTGTTCTCTAAGATTTATTTTGGATTTCTCAAAATGAAAATTAAAATGTCCATTTAATAGCTAAGATAAGGCAATATAAAATACAACTTTACTTTGGAACTGCTGATTTTCCTTGGCAGCAGTCCCACATCCCCTCGAACACTGATGATTCCTTAATGTATCTTCATTCCCGCCATCTTCCCTGAGCTCTGGAATATACTGCCAATTAATTACTTTGTCTAGAGGCATCACAAGCTCACCTTAATCTAGCTGGAACCGTTTTTTTTTCCTCTCTCACGTGTCATGCAAAATTGAAACCTAACATGCACACTTTATTTCTGAAAATAATTCATCACCAAATCCTGACACTCCTTAAAAAACAGAAGTTCTGTGACTCTTACCCTCTCATTCTACTAATAATCAGCCTTCACCATTGCCTTGCTTATATATTCCTTCACTTTTATGGCTATAAATTCTCAATATTTCCCTGACTGCATCATTCCAGCTACGTTAGATTTAAAATCTGATTGAAGTCTCAGGCTCCGGCAGTTCTCCACTGCCCAAAGAATGAAGTTCAAATTTCTCAGTATGAAATAAAAAGTCTCTCAGTATTTCATTCCTTGCTGACTTTCCAGCCTGATCATCTACAGTATTGCAGTTGTCTCTTGAGCTCAAGATACGCAGTCTGAATTTCCCATTCAGACTACAAGCGTTATTATAACTCTAAGTTTGCTTATGGTTCTCTAAGATATAGCATTGGCTATATCGTGTTTTATTCAACTCAGTGGGCGTGTTTACAATTACAAACCCAATCAATATGGATTCTGTTCTGCAGTTTTGTTGCAATCAATATCTTAAGCTGAACAGGATGTATTTTGTCAACATCACTTGTACATTTTTGGTGTGGTGGACCAGATACAGTAGCATTGTAACTAACTGGTGCACATTCATTCACATTTCAAAAAGCATACATAAATTAGCTAAATCAAAGACTTTACATAAGGTTTTCAATGTGTAGTTGAAACCTTCCCTCTTTTTACAATGTCATTGATCTAATAGCACTGGCTTAGAAAGAAATGCCATGATGAAAGTTCATCGTGCATTGTAAACTTTGTCTTTTCACAGCACTCTGAATTCAGGGATTTTCCTTGTTTAATTCCCAGTGAATTTGATGGAAACTCTGAGAGATCAAGTTGCATGACCGAGGTGCTTAAAATCGTTTCCCACCAAATCACAGTCGTGGTATTTGCACTGATTCTCAGCCATACTCCTCCAGAAATGTAATCACTTGGACCAGCCCTGTGCAATTTTTTTGTTGTTGTTTGGTGTTTTCAAGCATTTATTTATTATTTGAAAGGTAGGGTGACAGAGAAGGAACAACACACATGTACATACACACAGAGAGACAAAGCGAGAGAGAGAGTCAAGAAGAGGAAGAGGAAGAAGATTTTCATTGTGCTCACTCCCCAAAAGCCTGCAGCATCCATTGCTGAGCCAAGTGGAAGTGAGGAGTCAGGAACTCCATCTGGGTTTCCCATGTGTGTCATGGATTCAGGTGTGTGAACCATCATCCACGGCCTTCTCAGGTGCAATCAGAAAGCTGCACCATAAGCATGGAAGCCGTGACTTACATTGGCACTCCCATTTGGGATGCTGGCATGGGAAGTGGGCATCCTGCTGCACTACAATGCCAGCCCCAGCTTGTTGTGTTTTTACTTTTCCAGCTTAGTATAGAGAAATATTTCATTTGTTTGAACTAAATTTCTGTGTTAGTAGTATTTAAGGATTTGAAGTCTGCATTTAAATATTTAAATATTGGCAGTGTAAATGTCTAACTCATGTTTATACTTCTATTTTATTTGGGATTGAGTTTGCTTTTTCTTATAATTTGTAAGGATATTTAATTGAATAAGACTGTTAATGCCCTTGAAGATTGCAGGTATTTTTCTGATTTTGTCATATTGTTTATAGTATGTGTCCATTTCCACACTTTAAAAAGTGTTTTATTTATTTGAAAGGCAGAGTGAAAGAGAGACAGACAGAGAGAGTGGCTCATTCCTCAAGCGGCTGCAACAGCTGGCCCTGGGTCAGCTCAGAGCCAGGAGTCAGGAACTTCTTCCAGAACTCCTCCTTCAATAAAAGGCCAAAGGACTAAGTAATTTTCTACTGCTTTTCCAGGTGCTTTACCAGGGAGCTGAATGAGAAGTGGATCAGCTATGGACATGAACTATGGGATACTAACATAGAAGATTTGGCTTCACCCATTATGCCAAAATGCAAGCCATGTACATACTTAAGAGCATTTCAACTCCTTTTTAGCTTTATAAAATTTTCTCTGTAGGACATAGTAATAATTTTTATTGAGGTACTTTTAAGTGATGTTTACCTTGAGTAATATTAAGTTTAATAATTGATTTCTAGTCTTATTGGGTATATATGATTTCCAGAAAAAATATATTCACTCAAATATTGAGTACTTAAATACTGCATAAAATATACTTATAACCATATAACATACCAAACATATACAAAACATATAAAATGACCATTTTACTTTAGAATCAAGCATCAGTGTCAGATGTAAAAAATGATGAGTATATAGCCATTTGGAGTTACAATATATGTTTAATAAAAGGGTAGAGAAAAAGTTATTCACATATGCATTATACTCCTTATTTTTAAAGACAGAAAATGTAAAATAACAGAAAAATATGCGCGATTTAGAAAATGTGTTTATAATGTTTCTCTTTCTCCCTGAAGCCACTCATTTAGAGAGAGCTAGAAAATACATAGAAACATTCCATATAATTTATTGCAGTAAATGATGCAATACCGTTTTTTAAAATAGTAAGCCTCAAGGCAAGCTTATACTAGCCCTGTATTAAAACCCTGCTTTCTGCCAAAATAAAGAAGAGATCATTAGGTATTATCTATACTTTCATAGAGATATCTCCTCCTCTTCTAAAATATGATTATTTATACTCCAGCAGAATCTAACAGGTGTACTAAAATTTTAGAATAAGCAAACACTTTCTCTTCTTATTGTAACCCTTTTCCTAGACAAGGCTTAATTATTTGGGAAATGTGTTCTGATGTACTCACAGGTTGTAATGAATACATTCATTCAACAGATATACATATTCATTTTAAAGTTTGCATTTTTAAAAGATTTATTTATTTTTATTGCAAAGTCAGATACACAGAGAGAAGCAGAGAGAGAGAGGAAGATCTTCCATCTGATGATGTACTGCTCAAGTGACCGCAATGGCTGGTGCTGTGCCTATCCGAAGCCAGCAGCCAGGAACTTCTTCCAGGTCTCCCGTGTGGGTGCAATATCCCAAGGCTTTGGGCTGTCCTTGGCTGCTTTCCCAGGCCACAAGCAGGGAGCTGGATGGGAAGTGGAGCTGACAGGATTAAAACTGGCTCCCATATGGGATCCCAGGGCATTCAAGGTGAGGGCTTTAGCTGCTAGGCCACCATGCCAGGCCCTGAAGTTTGCATTTTGTAAGTAGTATAATTATTTAGAAGTCATTTTAATGCTAACTTGTTACCCTTTTAAGTGGGACATTGCGTGGTGGAATTAAACTTTCCTAGGGATTTTGCAAAGTAAATTTGCAAGTGAAATAGAATGATCAATGAGGAAAGAAGAAACATCTGTCTTTCATTAAATGTCTAAAATTACAGGGTACATGCAGGCTAGACCAAAGCAGAGATATCACCACATCTATAGATACAAGAATTATTCCAAGTGCCTTTCGGTATTGTTAATGGTTTTACAGGAATTACTCTGGTTTCTCTTGGCCTAGTGCTCCTATCAGGAAATTAAAATATACTGGGAATGGAATGGCATCTTTCTTTGGGTTGTAATAACCAAAACATGTTGAGTGGCTTATGAAGGACCAAACTGACTGTTCACAGATCTGAGGGCTGGAAAGTACAAGGTCAAAGAATCGACTGATCCAGAGGCTGATAAGGACTTACCTTCTGGTTTAGAGACGTCACCTCCTCTGCCTCCTCACATGGTGAAAGGGACTAGTTAGCTCCTTGGGATCTATGCGACAGGAGCACTAACACCATTCTTAGAGGTAATGCCCACAAATCTCACCCTTTTTTCCTATTAAATTGGGTATTGGGTTTCAACATGGATTTCAAGGAGGCATAAACATTTCAACCATAAAAATGTTAACAACTCAGTCAGTCATCCAACAAAAACTGGATATCCTAGCCCACAATATATACTAGATAGTACATGATATTGGCAAGGGAAAATATCTGAAGAGAACAAATATTTCAGGTTATCCTAGTCTTCCATGGGATTATGAGCTACTTCATTCTTTAGTGACTGAACCAAGTGTCAATTGCTTTCCAGTGACCTCTAGATCTTGGTATAGGGAGTTTAGTCTGATATCAAAATTGCAGCACACATGTGCTCATCTGAGTTTGTCATTGCCACACCACATAGCTTATTCTTGGTGCTTCACATTTCATTTTCTAAGTTAAGAGTTTCAAATTTACCTATAGGGGATGTTCAATATCTTCCCAACGTATGCACTACAATCCAGTGCTTCGATAGGCTAAGGTACAGGTAATCAAATGACCAAATGTACTCTCAAAGTCAGTGTGTCTGTAATTACCTTACTCCTTCCTCTCTGATATTTCCTCAATCCCAAGCTTCCCCATTTTTAATGTCCCTTTACAATAATAAATGTTTGTTGAGGGACCCGTGCAGTAGAATAACAAGCTAATGTTATGCTTGATAGAACCTGCATCCATATGGGCATCCATCCTTGTCCCAGCTGCTGTACTTCTGATTCTGTTTCCCGCTTACAGCCTGGGAAAGCAGTGGAAGATGACTTGAGTCCTTGGGACGCTATACACATAGGAGACTGGGAAAAAGCTGTTGGCTCCCAGCTTCAAATCAGCTCAACTCTTTGCAGCCATTTGTGCAGTAAAACTGTTCTTGTGGAAATACCTGTATTTGGAGCTGTAATAACTGAAAAATGAATTTTGAAATGTATCAACATCCTTATCCATGGAACTTGTGTTATCTTCATTGGGGAAAAATGACTTTGTGGACATGATTACATTTAAGATCTTTAGAAAGGATCAGTATTGTACTGCAGTGGGTTGAGCCACTGCTTAGGCAACATATCCAATATTGGAGTATCAGTTTGATTCCTGCTATTCTGCTTCTGATGTGGTTTTCTGTGACTGTGGTGTCCTTGGGAAGATAGAGGAAGAGAAGGCCCAAGTGTTTTTACCCTCGGCACCCAGGTAAGAGTTCCAGGCTGTCATTGCTTCACCTGGCCTACCCGGGGCCATTGTGGCCCTTCTAGGAGTGGACAAGCAGATGGAAGATATCTCTTTCTCCTGGTCTCCTTGTATCTCTTCCCAACTCTTCCATTTTTCTCCCTCTTCTTTCCCTCTGGCTCTGATTTTTGATTAAATAGACAAATATTTCCTTAAAGTCTTGGGAGAGATTATCTTACATTATCTGTTTAGTGTAAATGCAACCAGTGTATTCTAAGAGGGAAACAGGAGGAAGCTTCATCAGATGCAGAGTTGGAGGAGACGAGATCACAGAGGCAGAGGTGAAAGTGATGTGGCACAAGCCAAGACGGCCACCACAACCTGCAGGAGCTGAAATCAGATTATTCCCTAGAGCCTGGGGAGGGTCCTTGCTCAATGTAGGGCTTCTGCTCAGTGAAACTGATGCTACCCTGCTGGCCTCTTGAAACAAAACAGTGTATCATGATACCATGGGATATATATATATATATATATATATATATATATATATATATATATATATTTTTTTTTTTTTACAGCCACAGAAAATTAATAAAAAAATTTACAAGTAAAAATAAAAATAGTGTAACTCATTTTTCAGAAACAATCCACTTCTTCAAAAGAGAGATCTATGATACTGAACTCTCAAAGTTAGATAAAATGCATGGTTTCAACCCACTCTTTAGGAAATGAAGTGATAGCTACAAGGGTTTTCGAAAATGCTTTAATAATAGAAGGCTTATTATTGGAGATTAGATTGTTGCATTTTTTTAAATCTATTTTATTGTATTGTTGTTGACAATCTTTATGTAGTTAATTATAGTTAAAGAAAAAAAAAGGGTTCACGGGGATAGGGAAGTGGGTAATACTATTATGTCCATATTGTTTCCATCATGTATCTGAGGTAAAGGAGGATATTGAGGGAGAAGCCCCACCCAGTTTCCTGCCCACCCCAAGTCCCGGATGTGGGGCATGCTCTGAGATATGTACTCAAGTGGTGTTAATAGTTCTGCAGTTATGAATCGCTGCCAGTTTCGCTCGATGAGGTCGTCCACTGATTGATATGGTCCATCATAAAGTCTCCGTTTGCCCCATATTTCGCTGCCAACATATAGCTGAGATGAATGATTGATCTGTTCAGTCTTCTGTCTTTTCTTGATTAGAGTTCTGAGTCCAGCAGTTCGACTGGGGAGATCTCCAAAGAAACTTTGAGGTATTCCCAGACTAGTTTCTTGTATGTTCTAGCAAGCACAGGGCCCAGCACAATCCATCACCACGATCAGCTGGTGGTTTCAATTGCTGGGCTGGTTCTGTTTTCGGTCCCGAGTTGCACTGGAACCAATGGGTGTTGCAGTCCAGTCTGGTTCGGCCCTTACATCGACCAGTGGGAGCTGCAGCCTAGTCGGGGCGACCCACAATAACCCCCACCAGGCCCACCCCCTACCCTGGTTAGCCAGTATGTGTAGCAGAAGACCACTCTGTCCCCCATCCCATTTGGCTCTTGTACTTGTCAATGGGTATTAAAGCTTAGTTCTATCTAACCAACTCAACCATCCAGCCCTCACGGGTGTTGTTGAGTGCCTCTCTATCTAGCCATCCCAGCCCCCGTCCTAGTTTTCATGCCCTCCCACGGGAATAGTGACCCAAGAAGGGGGAACCCACTTTTTCCCTCCCAGGTGTCTCTGTCCCGGTTTATGCACTCTTTAGGTGGTTCTGTGATTTGACTTGACAGAATTAGTCCCCAGTGCCAGCTTCTGCGGCTATGCCCAAACATCCCTCACCCACTCTAATTTATGCTTGCACCAGCAGGAATAATCAGCCCAGCCTGGCTTTTCCCTGATCTAGTCCACATGCAGCGCACAGGTGTTGTAGCCTTGCCTAGTCTGGTCTCTCTGTCCCAGCCCACGCTCTCCAGTGGGAGTAGCTGTCTGGCAAGGGGACCAGCCCCTTAATCCCCCTGCCAGCTCTGTCCCTCCCTTCCTGGATCTCACCTGTGCTGGTTGGGTGCTGCATTCATATCCAGTACAGGCAACCACGCCCTGGCATTCCATAATGTGTACTGGTTTTGTCGTGACCAAACCCGGCTCATCCCACACTCTGTTCTGGTGATTGGATTTGCCAGTGGATGACATGAACTGATTCAGCCTGGTCTGCTCCTGACCCATGCTGAATGTGTGCCAGTGGGAAACTTTCCATGGCCTATTCTGGACTGTTTCCTATCATGCTTCTTGTGCTTACCTGCAGGGACTGTGTCCTGCCAGAGGAGTTACCCAGGCTCCTCCATCAGAACCCCTTCCAATGCCAGATTTTGCGCATGCCAGGGGGTCCTTGAGCCAGCCCTACTCAGTTCCCCTCCTGTCCTAGCAGGAACAGTGGCTTTTCCTGGCTGGCTTTCACCCCATTCTGGTTCTTGTTGTTGGATGTTTCAGCCCGGCCATGGCTCGTCCATACCCACATATAGCTCACATATGGCTCAGTAGGGGAGTGAGACCCAGCCTAGTCAGTCCCACATCTACCCACTGGTTCTCCGTGACACCAGATGGTGTTGGGATCTGAACTGGCCTGGTGCATCCAATCCCAGCCCGCACTAGTGCCTCGGGTGACTACAACTGTTTCCTAAATAGAACGCAGCCCCAATTCTAGCACATGCGCCCCTTGGTGGGAATCTCAACCCAGTTAGGGTGTCCCCTTACCTCCCCGATTGGGCTTGTTCCTAGCTGTAAATCATGCACCTGCCCGTGGTTGCTCTGAGGAGCAGTAGGTACAAGAGCCTAGCTCGGTATGACCTGTGCTCCATGCTGGTTTCTAGTTTTGCTTGTAGGCTAAGGTTTGCTCAGTCCTTATGTTCCCTATCAATAATAAAGACTTTTTCGGCTATTTATTAATTCACTCAGCATTTTAACTTGGCCTTTAAAACATTAATTCAAGAATAAAGAATCAAAAACTAACATTTTATTAAAAAGCTGTTATTTATAGAAAAGGAACATCTATATCAACTTGCAGTTGATTAGAACTTATAGGAACTCGTGCTTATAATTTGATTCTTCCCAGGTTTTTCTGAATAAAATGTTTTCTAAAATAGAAATAAATAAGAAAATTTGATGTGTTCAGCCTTTTTTTCTCCCTGGTAACAGTTTCCTAGACATTGTGATTCTTTATTTTATAGCTTTTTCTAAAACAAAATAAGCACTAATATTGGCTGTTTTTAGATTTTTGCTTTTTTTCCTAAATGTCATGTAGTTTAATTTTTCTTCTACATAATGATGAAATACTTAGAACATTTTCTAAAAGCCGTGAAAAAAAAAATGCATCATAGTGTTTATCCTGTGAAGCACCGCATTCGTTTAAATAAGTCAAAACATTTGTTCTATGCTATGAGCACATAGTTATGTAACTCCTTGTGTCACTAACATAAGTATCAACTAACTTCAAGAAGGTGAATTTATTCTTGGTGAGCAGATCTTAAGAAGTTTCTGCTGTTTCCCACTTCTCTTGTTGAGAAAAGCAGGACATGGATAAAAAATGTTGAAGTGAGAAAGAACATGCTGAACCAAGCCAGAGGAGTAAAGTGACTGTATGAAATCATCACAGAAAATGATGATGATACCAATGATTGGTGCAGCATATTGCAAGACAAAATAAGTGCTTTATCTATTGCATCATCAGTTCATCAAGTGAACATACCCATTATCGTCATGCCTTAAAATACAAAAAAAGAAATTTCATCACTTAAAGTTTGCAAAAATACTCAGTTTTGTGGAAAAAGAATTTTGTTTATTTTATTGTTGAGATTCCTGGAATAGTTTGAAAAATCTTCCCTACAAACTGAAATGCCACACATCCTAAAGCAGAAAGTTTGATATTACTCTAGTATAGTACCCCTCTCCAACCCCAGCACAAACATAAAATGGCTTATACATTTCTGTTTTCTCACACCATAGAACTTATTTTTAATAGAGATCAGGGGCTGTTAACTGGAAAATCTTCTAAAGGAGAAGATTTTAATTTAATTTTAAATACCTGCATCATATTCATATACTCTTTGTGTCAAATAAAAAATAATTGTATCCAATATAGGACTTCTATAATTTTTCCATATGAACTACAAGTAACCATCCAACATTTATTTGATAATCCTGTAAGTAATAGTAATCAACCTTAGAAGTTATTATATGTATTTTTGTTAATGTACGTGTAATAGTTCTTTTTTATATAAAATGGTTATTATATAAGTATGTTTCCATTATTTCATTGCATTCTCTAAATTAGAGCACATGTTTGAGGTGTGGCCTACTTCTTTGTTTAGTTACTAGTGCTTTGTAAGCTCTCTGAGCAGAGATGATAAGCTGTCAGTCTCAGCAGTGTACAAAAGGGTTAGAAGAGCAATCCAATACATAATGCAAACAACACTGCTTCAATAGAAGTTATGTCCTTAATTCCTTTGAAGATAGATGATGCATAGCAAGACAGATGATATATAACAAGACAGAATACATTTGACTTTCACAATAATAAGAAACTATCATCATTATTCTTTTTGTTATATTTAGTGGCTAAACCAAGGTTAGCTGTTCTTCATGGCTCATCCAGTATCTCACCTCAGATCACTATTAAAGCAGAGTTCAATCTACGATTTCTCAAACTGTGAAAGTCTTATTGTTTTTTTTAAATATGTATTTATTTTAAATATCTGATTTGGAGAGAGAGAATTTCTCCACTCAACTTTCCAGTAGGCCACATTGGCCGGTGCTGGGCCAGGCCAAAGCTAGGAGGAGTCAGGAGTTTCATCCAGGTCTCCCATTTGGGTGGCAGAGGCCCAAACACTTGAAACATCCTCCATTGGTATTCCCAGGCTATCAACAGGGAGTGGGATCTGTAGTGGAATAGCTGGGACATAAACTGATGCACAAAATCTATACCACTGTTGTACATCATTAGCCTTGTATAATGCAATACTGCCCTCTTGAAGTTTTTTTTTTTTTTGATAACCATACTGACCAAACAAAATTCATGGAAGAAATGAAAAATGTGTATTTTCTTATTATAGCATAGATAGACAATATATTGTGTGAAATGTGTGCGTTCAGCATCAGTGAATTAAAAAATTGTCTTTATTTTTGGGTTTGTATTCAACTGTTAATGGCACAAAATGGAAATTATCCTGATATTGATCTGCTGTTTGGGAAAAGATATCCCTTTGAGAATATTTCAGTTTTAGAGGTACCTAGGTTACACTAATGTTCTCTTCCTTAGGACTCCCACAGAAAATCATATGGGCAGGTGCTCCCCATCCTTGCAAGCGGCATATAATACTCCAGGGAAGTAAAAATGTTTGCACATACTTATCCAACATTATTAAGAAGGTACATTTCTTTTCTTTTCTAAATTATGTAAATAGGGATATAGACATGATCTCCTGTCTATATTCCTAATTAGAACTCATTATGAATACAGTGTGATTATTTTGTGTGGAAGGGTTTGGAATCCTCTCAAGCTCTGGTGAAGACATTCCATGAACTTCTATGGAAAGACAATAGGTTGATATTTTGTAAGGACAGTCCATTATGCCTCTCCCCAAGTGACTGCATCCGAGCCATTGCTAGGAAAGCTTCTGAGCTCTTATCTGAATATGAGTGTTCACACTGGAATGCCATTCAGGTATGATGTCCATACAGATGTTTTGATGGAGTCCAGAGAAGGGTTTTAGGTATATGGTTGTATATATGGTTGTGTGTATGAAGGAGATGGGAAGGGAGTTGAAATTATTACTGTTTTTTATAATAAAGAAAAGGAAAGATTATCTTTTCCGTGGTTTACAAAGTATGTTTACTAAAATTTGACTGATTTTAGCTCCATATCCCTGATCCACTTCTTATTTCAAGAGGTCATTTTCTCATCTACCTTTATCCAGTTCTGTGTTTTATTATTTCTTACTGCATTTCACCATATTTGATATACAGCTTTGGAGAAAATTCAAGATTATGTTAGCATACATGAATGTAAAATTTACTCTGTAATCCCTTGTCACTTGTGACTGTCAGTTTCTAATCCTGAGAACTGATGTTATTGAACTAGATGTCAATCAGTTTTAATATCCTCTCCATATATTGTCAGATAAGCAAGAGCAGCAAGCCAAATGATTTATACATCTTTGGTTCATTAATAAGAGATTTGAATTTAGTAAGTTTAATCAGCCAGTTTTTTTGGGGGGAGGGATGTTTCAAAGCAATGTGAATATTTTGAACAACCTGTCAGCCACCAAAAACCAGCAATTAAAACATTTTAAAATATTTTTAAAAGACTGTTAATTAATAGCACAATGCACACTGAATCAACAATGGCACAAAATGTTTAAAATAAAATAGTCTTGATTTTTGTATAAAGAAATTGTTGATGAAGATGCAAATTTTTGTGACAGAGGACTTCCTATTAGTAGTACCTATATCAGAATCTTTTATTTGATGAGGTATTAGAAAATCATTTGGAAGTTAGTTAATCCTTTCTTACAGATAAATTGTGTATCTTTTTAGCTTTATCTCTTCCTTTTGTTACAAGACACATAGTCCACCCAGGGATATTATGTGGATTTTCCTCGTCCAAGTGTTTAGTATTACCCTATTTGATTTTTCTGTTTGTTTGTCTTTAACGTATTTATAGTACATAGGATATAATGTGTATAATGTAACAACATTATATTTATGTAAGTATCATTCCATTTAAATTTGCTTTGTAAATAAGTAACTAGACACACAGTTTTTATGCTCTGTATCATTGGAAACACAGAAGACTTCCATAGAAACATCAGTGCTATAATGCTCCACAGGAGACGTTCTGTGGAGATCTCTCTAGAACAGGAATGAGTCTAAAAGGTTTCAAAAAACCGTCGGTGAGCTCTGAGAACAGGTTGCATGTCTTAAGGATGCTGATACAAATGTAGGTGAATACCTGGGTTTGGACAATGGAAAATTAAGTTTTATAAGGATAGCAACTAAGACTATGAAGAAATGTAAGTGGCAGGCAAGGGAATTTTTACTTGAGGGGACAAAGGAACAAAGGGCTTTCATTCTACTGAAGTTGTCAAAGGATAGCTTTAACTTATTTGTAATAAACCTCATGGAAATACTTGGAGTTGGCCTTTTATTATTGAGACTGGCACAGTGAATGTAGCCAAATGTCTGGTCTTGTTATTCAGTACCCAAGTATAATTTCACAGCAAGCAAAAATGGGCTATAGAATTTTTTTCAATTCATTTCTTTTATTTTGTTATCAAAGGATATAATCCAACACAGAGCAATAAGCTACGTGTGGTATGCACAGAAATGATACCTTTCTATGAAAAGCGAAAGATTTCTGTGGGTTACCATGGAAACAGCCTAGTGTCCATTCCAATTTCTAATAGAAAGTCTTAATCTTCTAATGAAATAGCCGTATTTCTATTCCCTCTCTGTAATTGTATCTTTCTAAAAAGATTTGGAATGTCCATTTTCTTTTAGAGAAGTAAAAGAAGTGTAGAAGGGCTCTCATGTGCTAAAGTATTGTACTTTCTCTAACCAGAAAATGTGGGAGATGCATTTTAACATCACTGTGACATCATGGAAGGATAGAAGTGGTCTTGGTAGCTCTCACAGCCAATGGTCAGTCTTTGGACTACCTATCACTGACCTCAGGTGCCATCTCTAGTTAGCCAAAGTGATATATTCCAGGTTATCTAACAAAGAGAATTGAATTTTCTTCTTTACTAACTGAACTAACTAAGTGAGCCATGTGTTGGGTATATAATATTTAAAAGGGAAATCTTAATGTAGTGCCACATACAAATCTAACATTTTAGACTGGTTTTTAGGCATAGATTAAATTATATTTCTGGGATCTCCTAGACAGAAGAATTTTGAATATTTATTAAGCAATCTATGCTCCAAAATCTTTTCTTCCTCCCTTTGTGTGTGGGTTGTCCTTTTTCATTTGCTTGTAAACAGTAGACCAGTGGCTGGACTGGTGAACCCAAACAAAAGGACATTCTGTTAAATCCCAGACTGGGGCTCCAGAAACTGTCAGGTCTTCATACAGAGAAAACGCTGAACCTTTGCTTGGATGTATTATCACTAAATGTGTTTTTTGTCCTAGAGGAGATCTTGAAATAATCAGTATGTGTATATCTGGGAACAACAGGGGGAAATTACCATGTCCTGGTAAATACAGGAATTCAAAAAATGTTATCAAAACTAAGCACAATGCTAAGAGTGTGGAGAGAACATGGATTTGGAAACTGGGAGAACATAGTTCAAAGACTGATTGTCCCAATTGCAAAGTGAGTGCCATTCAGGAATTTATTCAATTTTGTAAGCCTTGTACTCCTAATTTCTAAAAAAGCATTAATAAGATTTGCCTTAGAAAATTATTTAAGTATAGTATAGGATGTGCGTTATATCACATTTGATAGCAAATTCAAAATAGTTAATTGTATATTCCTATTTTTAATTCATGTTCCATGAACATTTTGTATTTCCCTTATATAATGTAGTTTAAATTATAATTATATTGCCTAACATGCAGCAGATGTTCCAACATTTTTTCTCCTTCAACTTGCTTTCAGCTCAACTTTAAGTCCAACGCCATAGTCCATTTACTGTGTTGTTCTGACTCCCACAGTCTGCTTTGACTATCTCGTGGCACCCAAAGATTAATAAATTCTTCTTTTCGGTAGTGCACCTCAAGACAAAGCTAATACATTAATACTCCAGATAGTATTCCTTAAGATGACTGATTCTGAGGGTTTTTGCCCCACATTAGTTGCCCAAACCCTCCTCATAATCATGCTGGATATCCACAAAGTAACTGATTTTCTTGGACGCCTTCCATGAGCCTGTCCATTGCTCTATTCTAGCATTAGTCTTCCTTCAGATCTTTTCCTTAATATGCCACTTGTATTTGAATCCTTGTCTCAAATCCTGCCCTTAGAACAACCTGAACTATATAAACTTCATCTTAGTTTGCAATAATATTAGCTGCCATTAACAAATTTTGTGTTTTGGACTACCTAGACAAATTTAGCAATATTTGTGACTAATGAAAGTATTCTGGTCTTAACTGTGAAGTTAATTTGTAAAGCTCAATATAATTAATCTAAAGAATAATTGACTATTTTTTTCTGCTTTGGCTTGACACTATTGTGTATTTATTTGGCTTTTATTTTTATTATTTTTTTATTAATTACGTTGCATTGTGTGACACAGTTTCATCTATTCTGGGATTCCCCCAACCCCTCCCGATGCCCTCCCCCCCCCCCCATGGTGCATTCCTCCACCTTGTTGCAGTATTACAGTTAAAATAGAGTCAAAATTTTTTCTTTGCATACATACACCAAGCATAGAGTACAACATCTTTTTTTAAAGACTATTATTTCAATATTGTTTCCTTCATGTTTAAACTGGGATATTAAGGGAGAAGGCTCACCCAGTTTCCCACCCTCCCCAGGTCCTGGATGTAGGGCATGCTCCGAGGTTCTTGCTCAAGTGGTTTTGATGGGTCACTAATTATGAATCGCTGCCAATCTTGCCACTCCAAGCACGATGAGGTCTTTGAAGAATCCACTAATTGACATAGTCCATCATAGAGTCTCTGTTTGCCCAGTATTTCGCTGCCAACATATAGCTGAGACAGTTGATTGACTTGTTCAGTCTTCTGTCTTTTCTTGGTTAGGGTTCTGAGTCCAGCATTTTGATTGGGGAGATCTCCAAAGAAACTTTGTCTGAGGTGTTCTCAGAGCAGATTCTTGTATGTTCTAGCAAGTACAGGGCCCAGCACAATCCATTGCTCTGATCAGCTGGTGGTTGTAATCGCTGGGTTGGTTCTGTTTCCAGCCCCGACTTCCACTGGAACCAATGGGTGTTGCAGTCCAGCCTGGTTCTGCCCAGCACATACTTGACACTCTCATAAACCAGTGGGAGCTGCAGCCTAGTTGGAGCAACCCACAATAACCCCCACCCTGGTTTGCCAGTATGTATAGCAGACTAGTCCAGTCTGTCCCACACCCCATTCGGCTCTCGTGCATGTCAATGGATATTAAAGCTTAGTTCCATCTAACCAGCTCCACTTTGCAGCCCACAAATACTGTTGGGTGTCTGTCTAGTCACCCCAGCCCCTGTCCTAGTTTTCATGCCCTCCCGTGGGAGTGGTAACCCAAGAGGGGAGAGCCCACTATTTCCCTCCCAGGCCTCTCCCACTCCCAGATTATGCACTCTCCAGGTAGTTCTGTGGTTTGACTTGACAGAATTGGACGCCAGTGCCAGCTTCTGCCAGGTGATGTTGTGGCTAAGCCCAAACAACCCTCACCCACTCTAGTTTTGTTTGCACCACTAGGAATAATCAGCCCAGCCTGGCTTTTCCCTGATCTAGTCCACATGAGGCGCACAGGTGTTGTAGCCCTGCTTAGTCTGGTCTACCCCCATTCCAGCTCACGTTCTCCAGTGGGAGTAGCTATCCAGCAAGGGAACCACCGCCCTTATTCTCCCTGCTGGCTCCGCTCTCTCCATTCCTGGTTCTCATGTGTGCTGGTTAAGTGCTGCGGTCACATCTGGCACAGGCAACCTCACCTTGGCATTCCATATTGTGCACTGGTTTTTGTTGTGACCGAACCTGGCTCGACCCACACTGTTCTGGTGCTCGGATTTGCCAGTGGATGACGGGAACTGATTCAGCTTGGTCTGCCCCCGACCCATGCCAAATGTATGCCAGTGGGAAACTTTCCATGGCCTGTTCTGGGCTGTTTCCCATCGTGTTTCTTGCACCTAACTGCCGGGTCTGTGTCCTGCCAGAGGAATTGCCCAGGCTCCTCCATCAGAACCTCTCCCAATGCTAGAACTTGCACATACCAGTGGGTCAATGAGCCAGCCCTACTCAGTTCACCTCCTGTCCTAGCAGGAACAGTGGCTTTTCCTGACTGGCCTTCAACCCAAACTGGTCCTTGCTGTTGGATGTTTTAACCCAGCCATGGCTCGTCCATACCCACATATAGCTCACATATGGCTCAGTAGGGGTTGAGACCCAGCCTAGTCCATCCCACCTCTACCCTGGTCCTCCAGGACACCAGAGGGTGTTGGAGTCTGGCCCGGCCTGGTGCGTGTTGTCCCAGTCCACACTTGTGCCACGGCAGACTACACCTATATCCTGACCAGAACGCAGCCCCATTCCAGTTCATGCGCCCCTTAGTGGGAACCTCAACCCAGCTAGGGTTGTCCCCTTAGCTCCCCAACCGGGCCTGTTTCCATCCGTAGATCACGCACATGCCAGTGGTTGCTCTGACTCAGCTTGGCTCAGCCCCTCACCTGTGTCGACCTCTGCCTTAGACACTGTGGCTTAGATTCCTGTGTCACACAGACCAGTAGGTGCAAGAGCCTAGCTCGGCATGACCTGTGCTCCATCCTGGTCTCTAGTTTCACTTGTGGACTAAGGTTTGCTCAGTCCTGCCCAGTCCATCCTGTTCCATTACCAATTGACACATTACCCAGCTGTTGGAGCTACTATGCCCAGTTTGTCTGACCTCCAGGTCTGGATCACATGTTCACCAGCAGGAGCTATGACTCGCCAGGGGAGTTTCCCAAGTTCCTCCACTTAATCCACTCCCAGACCCAGTTCTCATACATGCCATTGGGTTTTAGGCCAGGTTCCGGTGAAGTCTGGCCTTCCATTTGGCCTTATATGAGGTGGTGAACATTGCAGCCCAGCCCACCCCACACCCTATTCAGGATGCACATTTGGGTGCTGCTGCTTTGACCAGTCCAGACTGTTGTCAGTTCCTTTACCTGTGATTGATGGCAGGTTCCTTGGTCATACCTAGCTTAGTCCATTACCACCCAACTCTTGAGCTAACCAGTGGGGCTAGAATTTCCATGAGACGGCCTGTCCTGAGATGCTGCTGGAAGTTTAAAGCCCCAGGCCCAAGGTCATGCCCCTCCCCAGTCCCATTCACTGCCCAATGAGGGTGGTGGGTGAGCCCCAACCTGCCCAGTCATGGAGACTTCCCCCTAGGTGTACTAACCCCGAAGGGAGCAGCCCCTCAGAGCCCAGGCAGGCCCGGGGACAGCTCATCCTGTGCACGTGGTGGCTGGCGTGTGGAATCCAGGCATGAGATGCCCCGTCCTGAGACCCCCTTGTCCAACATCTTATATTGTCCAGATAAATTCAATGGTTTCTTGGGGAGACCATCTCTGGTCTGAAGGCAGAGCTGGCAGAATATCATCCCAATCAATTGAAAGCCCCAACACAACATCAACAACAATTTACAACATTATGGAATTAATTGACATGGTATTGAGTAACCAATATGTTAAAAAAAATGCAAATTCTTAACCACATCCTGTGACTATTTCATTGACATTTCAATTTTTGTTTATACACAGAACCAGCTGCTTTACACCTTAAGATGGCGATAGGGTACTATTCAGCTGTCTCATGTCTATTTTCATTTTAGTATTTAGCAGTTTATAGTGTTGAAGCATATTTTTGCTGAACGTGGCAGATTTTAGGACAGTCTAAACTGGCATATAACTCTAACAAGACATATGTCAACAGTTGAGGTACAGAACAGTTTTTGGAGGAGTGTGCAGAGAAATCTTCAATATCCTAGTGAGGAGTAACTAATCTTTGTGTCCTACCTAGCAAGGTATATATGAATCCACACTGACCATTTCCTGTCTGGTTCTAAGTTTTCCTCGTTGTTCTCTGTCTATCTAGAATAATTGATTATTACATGCTATAGTTTTAACTGACACAGAGTAATTTTATCTTTATGTAGTCTAGGACAATATAATTTTTCTTCTGGGGCTTTTTATTATTTAATATTTATCTCATGTTCCAATACATGGCAATTTTAGAAATCATCCAATAATATTTTGTAAATGAACATCTTTTAAAATATATGAAATATCACGAAACATTCAGGAATTAAATACAGAAAAGGTGGCATAAATTTGCAATAAGTAAAATAAACAGTAAAACAAATATAATGTTTATTTATATAGGTGTCATGTGAAAGCTATTATTGTGATTATTCTAATTTATGTTCACAGCATAGGTATGTGAAAACTTCAAAACCCAGATGTCTCCTTAAACAATGACACCAACAAATGTTTTGCATGTATGTGATTCCTGAATGAGGAACATCTCCTTCAGAATTTCAGTTTAATTACTTTAAAGTGTGCATTTGTGAAGGCTGTTTCTTGACAGAATACAGACTTTAGGAATGTATAATTGGGAAACTACAAACAAAAATGTACACAGGAGAGAGATAAGTGGAACGCAAATTTTTTACACCGACAACCTGGAAACCTGAGTTCAGAGCAGATTAGAATAGTGGGAGAAAATTGAAGAAATATTGGTACTTGACTAGTTGCTTGTGAATAGAGGTTGACATTTCATGAGGAAAATGTGTAGTTTGGTTACAGTCTGACACTCAGTACATTCACAAGTGTCTGTAGAATGAACAGAAGAATGTATGACTGGGTCATTCAAACAGTGACAGAAAGGAGGGATAAAGGAGGGGGATGTTCCATGATGTAAAACTATTATGGGTTTTGTGATTTGTCCTCTTTTCCTCAAAGTTGCTATATTCATTTTCTCTTGTTGCACAACAAATTACTACTAATATGTGATGGCTCATTATAACACATTATCACCCACAGTTCTGTTGGTCAGAAATTCCCGCATCGTGGAGCTGGGTTCCTGTGTCTTGATTCTTCAAGGTAGCTGTGAAGCAGGTATCAGCCAGGACTGTGATCTCCCCGAAGCATAGGCACCTCCTCGGTGTGTGCTGGTTGTTGGCAGAAGTCAGCTCAGCTGTGGAATTGAATGGATGGATCTCTGCCAGAGATGGCTTTAGCATCTAGAGGTTATCTTTATTGTCCTGCCACATGACACTCCAAAAACATGGCAGTTTTTATCATCAACACCAGAAGGAAAATCAAATAAGTTGACTATTTTGAGATTTTATAAAACATTTTGCCTAATATATTTGGGAGTGATTTTCTTATCACAACCACAGTCTCTCAGGGAGCTGATGGAAAATAATTACTTCAGGGAACATCTGCAGATTGTCCCACCGCCACCACGCCGGACGCCTGCATCCAGGCGTATCTAGTAGGATGTGCTTGGAAGGAATTGGTGATTTGCTTCCTTCAGCACTGCTAAAGTAGTATCTAGTATAACAGATATTCTTTATGAGCTTTCATAAATTTAAACTTTCATTAAAAGCCTTCAATGCAAACTAACTAAAAACACATTAAACTTGGCATCATTAATGTTTAAAGCCAAAGGATTTAACAATGAAGGAGCAAGAAAATAGAATTAACAGACACATTGTGTTACTGTATTATGAGAGACTGTTCATTACATTCTTGCTCTGTTTTCAAAAAAAAATGAACTAGGAAATTTCCAAGACAAATTGCTTTTATTTCAATTCAAGAAGAAATCACTGGACACTCTTCCCCCTTGCTAGAATAGTTTCCATAGGATTCAAACTATATCCTTAGCAACTCTATTAGAGGAAAGATGTAATATTAAGTAATCAAATGTAGATTGTGTGCATCATTGTCGCACCATCACTAACTTTCAGATAATACAAGAAGCAAGACGTGTGTTTAGAGTTTACAAGAACTACCTTGTTTTACCATTTAAAGTGGCTTGCTAAAATGGCATCTGTGTTTTCTGTCTCAAATAAAGAAACCAGGGCTTTGTCGAAGCTTCATAGTAACTCTGATTCAAATGATTAGTTGATCCTAAATGTAGGTCTGTATCATTTTCCAAAGCTCATTGCTTTGGTGTTGCCCTCTGCTAAACATCAGCAGAGATGACACTTCCCAGTAGTAGGAGATGGGTAAATTATCTGGGCCAAAGTAGTTACAGCGTGCTAAGTGAATAAAGGGAAGAACGTATAGTGACCTTAAAAAGGGGGTCTTTTCCTTGGCAGAGTAGACTGGGAAGGTGTTTCTGAAGTTGTGATCAGCGCAGGTCATCTCCGAGGTGGAAGACGACTTACAAAGCAGCATGTTGCTGTGCGAAGTAAAAGCAAGGGGAAACGGGACAGAGCTGAAGATCACAAACTGAGACCCGAATGAGAATCTAGAACATGTTCTAGATTCACCTACCTCCTGTTTTTAATAATAGAAGTTGTTAAGATTATGTATGCTGTCTAGGTGTGTGACGTAAGAGCACCCAGCTAGAACATATTACTATTCTTTATCCTCCTCCAAGCGAACTACTGATCTAGAAGCCTGTGGAGTCTAAAATCAGATAGGATATAGAAAAAGTCCTGTCAGGAAACAAATGTCTCTGGCAGACAAAGGATTTAATTCTGTCTATGCTGTTTTATGCTGATTTTAGGATAGGATGACGCGTGCAGAGAGAGAAAGTCTTTAAAAAAATAGTCAAATGCTCAAGGTAACTTGCTACTGAATAAATTACCATCTATGTAAATACAAATATTGTTGGAAAGCTTTGCGGAATGGTGGATGAAACTGCTGCTGATGTGTTCCGTCTTGGTGTCTCAGATTGGACTGCAAACATCTGAAGAGCTATCTCAATGTTTGCACAAGTCCAGAAGGACTAAGCAGATGCGTATTTAAAGGGTATTATAGTCACAGAGAGGTGAAGTGACCAAAGCCCGGCCTCTGGCATTAAGCAACCTGGGATACTGGGCCTCAGTTGCCTCATCTAAAATACGAGGCTGCCATAATATGATGTACTGATACCCTTCAAACTTTATAGTAAATTTTGTCCCAGAAATTTAACAGAAATATCCTGTAGATTAAAAATATATTGCAGAGAATATCATTATATATCAAAAAGCTATTAGATACACATCTTGAAATTTTCTATGTACGATGCGTTTTCATCTACTTCTTTTGAATATCTTATTTCAGAGTGGCTTGGAATTTACAAAACCAAAAGTATTAGGTAGCAGTGGAAGAAATTCCCTTATGCCCCCACCCGTAAGAAACTCCTATTCGTGTTTCCATCTCAGTTAATGACCTACACCCAGATTCAGCGCTGCCGCTGGAGAAGGTTCCGCTCATTTTTAATCCAGACTCCTTTCATCCCTGCAACCCTTCTCGGCCTCTGAATAATCAGCAAATATGTGGAGATTTTTAATATTCAAATACACTGTGAGTGTGTAGATATTATATGTACTAACAGTGGCTGAATGAAAACAAACCATATATGTGCACATAAAACGTGTGTGTGTGTGTGTGTGTACACATATATGGGAAATTGCATCCAAATAATGAAGAAATCCTATGGCAAGACAGAGCCAGCAGAGGGCAATAGAGAGCTGAGCTCGGTGCGGAAAGACGCCAGGCCCAATGTCCCAGCTTTGCAACTCAAATTACTGGACTAAAGTTTTGCTAACAGCTGCTTAGGTTTTGAGAAAAAATAGTAATTTGTAAATAAGTAATGTAAAAATTATTTTAAAGTAACGTTGTAAACAATGTCATTATGAAAATGTGTGAACATTCACTGGAGGAATTAAAGCATGATAAAATGTTGATAAATTTTGATTGTCCTTAGAACAGACCTTGGATATTATTGATTTTCATTTTATCTTATATATTTGAGACTCATAAATGCTTTCAGACTAATTTGTACTTTCTAAAAAGAAATATCATGAATAAGCTACATTATATGTGAAATAATGAAAAGCAAAAGCTTACCCCTTTTCTGAATTTCTAACATTTTCTGAATTTCTTGCTTAAATTTATTGAGATTAAAAGGATTAAAATTAAATTTTATATATATAAAAGAAAAAAGAGCATAATATGGCTGATTTGATCATTTTAGAAATTATAAATTGCTCTTACAATATTCATTCCAGACAGCAGAATGTAACCACTATAAAATCTAGATTACACTCCACTAGTAAAAATTTGCAATGTCTGGCCCAGCACAATGACTCAGTCACAAAATCCTAACCTCGCAAGTGCCAGTCTCCCATGTAGGTGTAAACTCATGTCCTGTCTGCTGTGCTTCCCATCCTGCTCCTCCCTGATTATGGCCTGGGATAACACAGTCTTGGGACCCTACATCCTCATGGGAGACCCGAAAGTGGCTCCTGGCTCCTGACTCCAAATCGGCTCAGCTCTGGCTGCGACCATTTTGGGGAGTAAATGAGCAGATGGAAGAATTTTCCATCTCTCCTTCTCTCCGTTAATCAGATCTACCATTCCAATATGAATGAATAAATTAATAAATTGCAATGAATATTTGGAAAGATGAATCAATGAGTTATAAAATCTCTAGCCGCTGCCAGGGGTTAGGAGGTGTATTAGTGTTTTGATACTATCCTCACTACCATAAACTGGGCACTTAAAAGTAGCATAAACTGGTCGTCAAGCAGCTCAGGAAATCGAGGTATCAGAAATCCAGGATGGCATCTTTCTTGGCTCTTGCTAGTATTCCATGGTTTGGAGATGTCACTCACTTCTCCATCAACAGTCAAATGGTCCCCTTTTCTCTCTATGTATCTCTCTCCTCTTTTAAAAAGGACAGCAGTTATTCTGGGAGAGGGTTCACACTCCGCCCTATGGGCTCAACAAACCAACGAATCACGTAAAGCAATGGCCTTTTTTTCCAAAACACTCACATTCTGAGGTACTGGGGATTAGGAGGTACTGGGGATTAGGAGGTACTGGGGATTAGGAGTTCAGCGTATCATTTTTGGAGGACACAATTGAACCCAACATGGGTGGTGTCAGTTTATCCTGCAAACTGTAAGATTTTCCTTCTTTCTACAAATGTGACTAGGACTCTAGAGTCCCGTGAGAGAACTCAAGACAGAGACAGCCTGTTGGTGGACAACACAACTAGGCCTTCTGCCAGGGGGTTGGCATACACTTCAGTTCACCCAAAGTGGGTTCCATGATCGTCCTGCCCTAGCAGATATGAAAAACACAGAGGTCCGGTGCAGTAGCCTAGTGGCTAAAGTCCTTGCTTTGCACGCACCCAGCTCCTGTCTGGGTGCCAGTTCTAAACCCAGCTACCCCCCTTCCATCCAGCTCTCTGCTTGTGGTCTGGGAAATCAATTGAGGATGGCCTGAAGCCTTGCAACCCTGCACCTGTGTGGAAGACCCAGATGAAGCTCCAGGCTCCTGGCTTCAGATTGGTTTAGCTCCGGCCGTTGTGGCTGCTTGGGGAGTGAATGAGCGGATAGAAGATGTTCCTCTCTGTCTCTCCTCTTTTCTATATATCTAATTTTGCAGTAAAAATAAATGAATCTTAAAAAAAACACACATTGACACACACAAACGTGACAACGATCAGTACACAGTTGATAAAGGATAAAAAACTAAATCAAGTCTAATTATTTCTAAATAAAGTAAAAATAATTTGTATAACTTGGCTCACACTGAGTTTTTATTATTACCACAATTTTTTACATTCTGAAAATAGTCCAGTATGTACATTCCACATGTACACAAATTAATCCTGACTTTCCATTAACACCACAAAGACATGAAGCCTTATATTCTATTTTTCCAAGAAAATCTACTTTTGAACATAATATCAGTTAAGCTGATTTTTCAAATATTAAACATGACTAATTGCAGACACATAGATTCAGATAAGATACACAAAAATGTATCTTTATTAATGGTAAACAGATTAAGGGAAATACCAGCTGACAAAAGAACGGTAAGTATTTGGAAATTGACAAACAAATAATGGAATAGAACTCCAGAATTTTCAAAAGGTATAGTTTCTAAATTACCACAAGACACTGGCACAGAATGATTGCTGTGGCCGTTATCACTCCTCCTGTGGAGAATTAATGCTGAATGTCGGTGTTCCGGCATCTCCTCTGGTACTGACATTTACTTTAAACGGAAAGGAAGCAATTTCAACGTGAAAGCTTGTCCTTGGTATTGAAATAATTGTGTAATGGTCAAATTAGATATTTCTCTGGAAATTTTCTCCCTTGATATAAGATTCAATAACAGATTCAGTTATTGAACTAAGTTTGAAGTTCCGTTTTTTTCTTTTTTCCAAGACAGGCTATTTAAGTTGAGGGGGATATAAATATTTTTCTTTGTTCTTTTGATGTTTTTTGGATTCGTTCATTTTGGCAACTCAAGATTTTCCATTAAACGTATGACCATGAGGGGTGAGTGCTTGGCCTGGCAGTTAATATGCCCTTCACTTAATGACGGGTTTGCGTCGTCTGCAGCTCCTTACTTGAGCTGCAGTAGCCGACTCTGGGGGTGGCCAGCGAGGGTTCCGTGGTTAGGGACCTGCAACCCAGGTAGAAGATGCTCCTGTTTTCAGCTCTGGGCTTTGCTCTGAGCTGTTCTCTGTTGTGGACATGTAGTGAGTGAGCCAGCAGATAGGACCTCCCTCAAATTCTCTCTCTCTCTGTGTCTCCCTCCCTCCCTCTGTTTCTCTCCCTCTCTCTGTGTCTGTGTGTCTCCATGACATGATGAATATAAGAAGTGTTTTTCTGAATTCTTTGCATGAAGTCTAAAGTGCGCCACCTGTTGATGAAGTAAGCCTCACCTACTATTCAGCTTTTCACACGATCATGTAGGAAGCCTAACCTGTGAAGAATCTCTTTATAAGAGGTTGGCTGAAGAGAATACTTTGTGTCGCCGATGATTTTACTGCTTCCTTTTACCACTCCTTATTCTTTCACAGTAGCCTTGAGTTTCAATCTTTTCATTGTAAGGAAAAGAGAAATAGCCACAAAATATTGAATAATGCTTACTGCAACTGAAAAAAGAAAACTTATAATTATGTACTTAATGACCTTTATGAAACTTTAATAATGTATTATACAAATATTCAATCCAGGAACAAAATAACATGAATTATTACAGTTTCAATTTGAATTTGTTAACATGAGTTCTTCATACACCTAAACATATCTTAGAGAGTATCCGAAGTGCTTATTTTTACTGAGATTTCTGGAAAAGATAGTTCTACAACCTTCAGATGCCCCTTGATGGCAATTAATAAAATTCACATGAGATATTTATGTCATCAAAGGAACAATGTATGCTTCTTTATAAAAAAAAATCATTGTATCTATAATGGGGGAGTTGGTCACATGATTGTGGGAAAAAGAAAACATTCATTTTTGAGCTGCATGCAATTTACAAACTTTGATATTTAACATTTTGTGAGCTTTAAAAGACAAGGTTATGCAAGAGATTTGGCGCCAATGAACACTAATCATGTAACAACTGAATTCGTTAAACAAAGGCTACATCAAATTCTTGACAACTTCAGGTCAGGGTGCCTGGATTATGGTTGAGGAAAACAACACAAATGAGACAGTCTTCTCAAAACCACACAACAGCAATCATGTGAAAGGGAATTAAAGTGAGTGCTTCCACAGATTATTCTGTAATACTGTCACTTTTAAATTCAAAAAATTACTTCATTAGCTGAATTTTATATTTTCAGGTATTTTCTTATACTGCTGACAAAGAAATCCGGACCGATGACTTGTGCTTGGATGTTTCTAGACTGAACGGACCTGTAATTATGCTGAAGTGCCATCACATGAGAGGAAATCAATTATGGGAATATGACGCTGAGGTAGCGTGTTTTTCTTTTTTCTGATTATGTAATGCTTCAGCTCATACATGTGCTGCAAAAACATTTAAATCCTGTGCTATTACTATCAGGCACTGGAAGGGTTGGGTTGTTTAACGTGGGTGTTCACATATAACAGCAATACCATGGACTATTGCACTTACACCTTTTAGCTAAACTGGCCCATGAATGAACAGCATAAGTGAAGAAAATCTTATTTGTATTTGCACACATTTTTGTTGCCCCCAAAAACGTACCAAGTGTAAAAAAGGCAAGAAGGAAGTTTTTCTTGTCTGAGAGCTTATTGTGAAATCTGCCCGTAGGACAAGGCCATCATTTCGTCCATATTTTAAAATCTTAAATTCTACACCATGGTAATCATCGCTATTTTTGGTTTCTATTAAAAGAAAAAAGGCTAACATCAACAAGATTTCTTTACAACGATAAAGAATAGTGTAACTGATTCTAATTTGAAAAAAGAACTGATTCTCAAAATTCAGTAAATTGTATGTAAGTAACTAAGCAACCTTATTTTAACACAGCACCCCTGTGAGAGAATAGAGGGGGAGAAAACAAAATCCGTGCTGAGAAATGAAGCAGACAGGATGTAAAAAATAGATCAGCCACCAGGTGGCGCTAACGAAAAAGAAATCCTTCCTCTACAAGACTGTTTCTTCAACACCTGCGGTCAGTTCTCCATTTCCCACATAGAATAACTTCTCAATGATTTGTTTTAAAATTGCACTAAAGTCAGCTCTGACAAGATAAATACTATGATACAGGAGAAAGCATCTCATAGCTGCAGTGTTTTCTGAAAACCTGAATCGCTTGGCAAGAGTAACAGAAAACCATTCCGCAGAATTTTTGGAGTTGATATTTTAACAAGTTCTTTAAAAAAAGCTTGAATGTTTTAATATGCACGATTTTATTGTTTCTCGAGTTGACTATCAGGAAAGCTTAAAGAATTCTTAAGGAATTTCAAATTGTTATGTAACTGAATCTGTATCTAAAATTTGTGTAAATGTTGCAAAGGTTTGGGGCTATAAAATCAACTTTCGGGATATAATCAGAACTAACCACTGAACGTTCCTAAGTCACATCCATGTGTACTCTTCAACCTCTTTTATTTGTTCAGTATTTTATTCACAATCTTGATCTAACCATTATTTTCCTCTCCTCAAGCAATGACTGGTTACTTACTATTCCTTATATGAAACCTGAAGAAGACATCTCCTGTACTCCCTGTATCTGGGGCAATAAAGGACCCTTAAACAAAGGGGAACAGTACATACCAATCTACACAGAGCAAACCCTGCAGCTAGTATTTATTACTAAATAATTCCTTTCCCAGCTGCTGCTGCTGTAATATGCTTTCCACTGGGAACCCAGTGTTTTGAGGCGACTTGGCTAAACATGAGGAAGTTTAGCATAAATTTATATGGGTATGAGAGTGATGTATGTCTTATATAAGATGACGGAGTGCTTCTTTCGGAATGCAATTTTAATCTTTCAGCAATGAACAAAGACGTATATGCTCATCCTCCAGTGTCCCAATGGACTCCTTCATGATTCCCCCCAAAAAGTTACTGTTGTAGTTAAATAGTTTTGTTTGCATTTTCTGTCAGCCAGTAGCAACATTTTTGAGTACCGAGGAATGTTGAAAGAAAAGTGGGAAAAAAAATTAGGCAGCCTTACTTAAAATTCATGACTTTCATAAATTCACTTTTTGGTTGACACTACTCTTAGAGGTTGCAGTATGTCAGGGTCTGTAATATTTGGTCCCATGCTCCACCTGTTTTGGAACACACACATGATTCTTACAATATGTCATAATTATTAAGAGAATTTCATTTAAAAAGTGAACTTATCATCTTGATAATATTTTAACATAGGTTACTCCCCCATGTGTTTAAATTGCAATGTTCAACTTGAACAATGACACCCTGTTAGCAAACCGGAAAAGATAGCAAGTAAAATGTAGTAAAATTACATGGACAGAGAAACATTGTCAGAGAATTAAATGAAAATGTTGCAAATTTTAATTATTTTTTGTTTTGATTTTTTTGTTATTGAGATGAGGTGGCTTTAATGATTTACTGTTTTGATATCTCTTTATTTTTTGATCCCTTTAGTCCGAAAAAGAGTCTGTTGTTCCTACCCAAACCATAAATTTAAGACTAGGACTATTACGTGGGAATGTTAGTAATGCAGACTGAAAAACATCTGTCTGCATACACTGGAATCTAACAGAATCTCCAGGTCACTCAATATGCATTCAAGCTTGAGAAGGACAGGAAACAATGTATATATACATGCATATATTAATGTATATGTATGCATGTTTGTGTGTATATGTTACATACATATATTATAGTTGTAAAAATTCCAACGTTTGAAGAAGACATTTTTGGAAGATGGCAAGACTTCCAACAATATCTGAGAAGTCGAGGGAATGAAAAGATAAGAGGTGTGGAGACGTGAGAAGGAGTAATTGCTCTGCGGCTGTATGCTGCCCGTATTTAACCAGAATACAGACAGGCACTGCTCACTACTTTAATCAGTAATTTATTCTTGGTCTTACAAGCAACGACAAAATTACTCTTCTTGAAGAAACCTCTGAGGGAGTAAAGTTTCAAGGCATAATGTAAATATACAGTAGAGTTGAGCGAATTACAGATTTGAAATGTACCCTTAAAGTAATCTTTCAGGTTTCATCAAGAGAAAGTGCTAGCATCAAAATGATACTCCGAGCAGCAGAGCTAGGGTTTACGTCCTATCAAAGTCTTCAGAGAAATCTAGTTACCACTGCAATTGTAAATCTCAAGGCGTGAACATTCAAATACTGCATCCCTGTGTCTTCCATATTCTTCTCGATTTTAGAAAACTAGAAATAGTCGCAGAATTACTGGCATATACAGAGAACAAGGAAATGGCGTCATGAAACCTCAAAAAATGTTGTGTATTTAGCAATTTTAATTTTGTTTACTTGTTAGATGAATTGGATAATGACAGGAGGAGAGATTAAAATTGAGGTCTTTATAATTATTTTTTTATATTTCCATAAGACAGATATTAAACTCCTCTGTGTCTTTCACATTAGTAAATCGGAGCATATTAAACATGTCGTAAGTTCATAAGAACAGGTTTATGATAATAATTTCAGCTGTTTCTTGAACACACCACAATGCACTGCTAGATAATTTTAAAAACAAACAATTCAATATTTTTATGATAATAGTCTAATAAGCTAATTATATAGATTAATGAAATAATACTGTAAATTATTCACACTATCAAACTTTATTCTAATAGAATAGCTCCTTTCCTTCTTGTGGAAAAGATGTCTTACATTAAGTATGTGTTTAGATAAACTGGCAGTTTTTACATTACCTTTCCACCATGATGTAACTATAAACTTTACATATAGCCATAGTGTAATTATAATATAACACGTTGTGTCTTTTAATTAAGACTTACATTCGTGTAGTGAATGCATATTTTGTTTCCACCATGATTTGAAATATAGTTTTCCATTTTCCCATCTACATATTTCTTAAATAATGAGACACAAATTTAACTCAGTCACTTAATAGTTGACCTAAATTTGCTTCATTTGGAGCAACCTGAGCATCATTAGCAAAACTGCAGGAGACCCATCTGGTCTAGAATAAGCTACACAAGCATTTCGGTTCTGTGAATTGTTCATTGCCACAGAGTTAAAAAGGAGGAACATGAAATTGCATCTCACTGAAACGTTTAAAACTTATTTTTATAAAGATCTGTAATCAATACATACTATTTTAATCAGGTTTTCTTATATTTCATTTGAACATCACAAATGTATTTTAGTACATTTGAAATCTGCCTTTACTGCAATATGTGCACACAATCACATTCATTTTGAACATTCAGGCAGCTACATACAGTGTGAGGATCTAATTTTAGATCAGAACACTTGCGCTCAACAAACACTGCAACAAAGAAAAAAATGAGAGGAAAATATGGTGCTAAAAATAAGTCTTGTTTTTCATGGGACTGAGCAAATTGACTGAGAAAATACTTTTTCTCAATTCCTTATCTGTCTGTGTCAAATGCTTCCCACAGTGAAAAATACAGGGAATATTTTTCAATAGGTAAAATACATTGGATTGATATTTACTGAACACATAGTAGCTTATGTTTAGACTTTATTTAATCAACCCTCTTTTATTTACCTTTATCAGAAAGCAGGTAAATGGGAATATAATTTCAAGGTAAGTGGTTTTTAAATGCAGCCCGGTCATGTCTTTGTGTGGGCTTCTGAGCAAAAACAGTGGCTGCTTAACCGTGAAAGGCTGTGCGCTTTAGACAAGTATGACCTTCCCATCATCCCACTCACCCAGACCTGTGACTCCTTTAGAATCAATTCATCAATAGAAATTTCAGTAGATTAATATTGCTTTTGTAGTCCCCATTTACTGCACATTTGCCCTTGATATTTTAGACTTCCTGTTCTGTGACTGCACAAATTACATTGTCAAGAGATCATGAAATTTGAAATAGCAATTTTATTGTGGTAATTATTAATTGATTATCAGTTTGTATGGCCAAAACAGAGAAAACACTTCTATTTTGACCATTAAGTGAAATATCTGTGACCTAATGTTGTTTTATTACTACATTTTATTCATGTAACCATTGATTTTTATTAGTTATATTTATGCTTTAGGTATATCTTCTTTTCAACAGTGTAACTCAATTGTAAAGTTGTAAAATTGTAACATTGTTAAAACAATGTATTCAATTGTATTTGCTCAATAAAAATGCAAGTTTTTACTACTTTTAAATACAAAGACATGATCTAATTTTTGCAGTATTTCAGCTCTTATTTTGTCACTGAAATTGTTTCCCTTGTCTAATTCCAGTCGGTTTTATGTATTGTCTCTTGGGAAGGGTGGATTTTGAGACGCTCCATGACACATCTTGTATTAGATAGTAAAACACACAAATATGTTTAAAAGCAATTACTATTAATTTTTTCTCAGGTAACTTAGAGACACATAGCTGAAATTGTGTACATCCTAGTCATGTGTTGTGGCGCAGAGACTTAAGCTGCTGCTTTCGGTATCTCTGCCTCTCAATCCGGGATCCGCTTCCTGCCCAGCCTCCTGCTGAGACCCACAGGCGACACCCACAGGGGCAGCTCCAGTGCTTGGCCACCTGCTGTGTAGAGGCGTTCCTGTGTTCTCTGTTCGCTTCTGGTTAGTCCAGCTCTGGCTGCAGTGTGTGGGGAAACGAACTAGCCAACTCTCTCTTTTCCTTTCAAGTAGATGGAAATAAATAAGATAAAAAAGTTTTTGGAGGTCAAATATCAGTGCTTTACATTTAAGAAGAGATCAGTTAATTAATCCTAAATTACAAACAAAACCCACTACTGGTTTAGGGTTCACTGTACCTTTTGCTTTAGTCAATATTTTAAATAAAGATACTTAGAAATGAGCTGCTTCATGGCAACCTGTTTGTTAAATTGCCTTTGGGAATGAGTTCACCTGATAGCCTTGTACTGAGGAATTTGTAAAACTATACTTATAATAAAGAGCAATTAAAAAGAAGAAAAGTTGTGCATATTTTATAAAAACTGCACATAAACGGCACAGGAGAAATATAGAGGACATTGAAAATTTTAAAAAGTTAATGTATGTAATTGTAAATATTAGTATGTAATAAAAATTTCATGTGTTATTCATTTCTTTATCAATAGCTGATCAAATGATTTTAATGGCAACACATGAAACGTAGCAAACACAAGAGACGTTCATTGCTGCTATTTATATTATGGCTAAATATTTTTAGTATATGTCTTTAATTTTGCTATTTTCTATTTTTTTATCTTGTAATTTCTAAGAATTACATCTTAAAATCATCACAGAGAAATGTTAAAATCATGTGGACACAGATGTTCATCAGTGTTAGTTATGCAATTTTTTTTAAAAAAAATCTCTTTTCTGATTTGAGTGACACAATTATAGAGCGTGAGGAAAGAGAATGAGAAATTTTCCATTTGCTGGTTCACTTCCCAAATAGCTGCAAATGCTCGGGTTGGGCCAGACCTAATCTAGGAGCCACAGAGGTGCAGGACCAAAGCCCTTGGACCTTGCTCCTCTGCTTCCCCGGTGCCTTAGCCAACAGCTGAATTGGAAATGAAGCACCCAAAACTTGAACTGGCACTCACATGGAATTATGTCATACCTTAACTTGCTGTGTAGGGTCTGTCTCACAAAATTCTTGACAATGGCTACATATACAGAAGTTATTCCCCTCAAAGGATAAGTTAAATGAGTGTTAGCAAATCATTTCATAGAAATTGCTGATTTCCTGACAAAATGTTTAAACTGTTTTAGTAACCATTAAGATTGCTTGTAATACAGATGGAAGAGGGGCAGTCAAGGGATTGCCTCAGTACCATAAACATACACAGGTGATAAGATAGTGGAAAATAGATCATTCTAGTAACTGTTATTTCTTCTACACTGAGCACTCAGAATTGAGTCATTTCTGGCTTTTATGCAATTAAATATATTTAATTTTGTGAACTTTTATAAATGAAAAATTATGTTTGTCCCTGTGGAATTGAAATTTCTAGTTTTTGTCCTGGTTTTTTTCTAAAGTACTGAGAAAAAAAGTTACCTCCCCTTTTCCATAGCAATCCATTTGATAAATATTTTGTGTGAAAATATAAAATATTATAAATTTTACGAGGACAGTGTATTGTTTTCCTGTTCCAGAACTGCATTTTCTGAGCGTAAGTGAAGTCATTTTTTGCTTTATACTATGAAAACTCTTTATTATTTTTTAGAGACACATGAAATTCACACTAACACTAATGTCTTTGATATTAATATGATATTTATCAAGAAAAAGATCCTACAACATGAAAACTGAGTGTACACAATGATGTAGCTTAGGGATTTTGAAATATGAACAGAAAATTTAGTTTTTGTTAAAAATGAATAACATCTTAACAAATCAAGCTGAATAGTTAACTTTATTTCCAAATAAAATATATATTATAATGCTAGCTTCATAAATTTTATGACTCTTTATGTACTGTTTTGACAATAAATGCTTATAAAGTTCAATCCATAATATTGTCCAATGTGCTTTCCAAAAGATGTAGTCTGATAAGTTTTTTTACACTGGCCTTTCACCAAGAATCCCGACCTTGATTGGTATCTCCCATGACATGCATGAAACTGGGCTGGAGTCACCATGTACCTAGCTTTTTCTGGACCTTATGCTCCTGTGGAGAAAATAATAGGAAATTAGAGACAGAAAAATATTTTGCTGCAGTTTGTGTTTGGACAATAAATCAAGAACCCAAATAGAATCCATCTTTCTTTTCTCTACACTTAGTTAACTTTCTAATTAACATCTAATTGTTACAACAATGTTAGTGAAACACATATGAGCACCACCAGATTATTGCCATGGAAATGTCAGAGGAAACAATTTGAGTGATATACTGCTGAAAGTAAAGCATTAAAGCTGAATAGTATCCCAAGCACCTCTCTAATATCCACTCGACTTTAGGGGAAAGGGATGGAAAGGCCATGGTCCATAATTGTAAACCCTCTGGACGAATCCACAATTTTGGTTCTCTGCTTAAAAAGTAACAGCTGACTGTGAAGAGTGTTTCATTACTAGGAGGAATACTGAGAATATCAACTTTTCTAACCAAAGTAAATTTGGCTCCACCTGTTGAATTCAGATGATGTTAAAGCTGTCGTAAGGATGCAACTCACAGCTCCGTGGATGCAATTATTGTAACATGTGCCTTCCATTCGCATCCAGTAGAAATTGTGTGTTACCAGCATTGATTGATTATTGCATTTGTAATTTATTTGGTCATTATCCATTGTTTTCTTTGTCAAACAGACTCACACTCTTCTTCATCTAGTCACCCAGTCCTGCCTCTCAGTAAGCAGAGTTGCTGATGGCTCACAACAGCCCACTGTGGAAGCATGTAATGATAGCACTTGGCAGCAGTGGCTGCTAAGAAACTATACGAGAATGGAAGTTCTTAGAAACATTTTTGGGAATACTACTGAGTACATTCTTTAATAATTTGTAGAGGTTTGTGTTGTAGACTTTATTAAATTTGAATTTTTTGTTATATTTGGTTGTGGCAGTCTGGAAACTTCATAATTTCATTTAAAAAAGATATCTTAAATTGTTTCTTTGTAGAGTTATTTTATGTCTTTTTTGTCTCATTAAGTTGGAGACTGTATATTATGTTCTATTTAGTCCATCATTACTGAATAAGCATTTTCTAATCTTCATGACTTCAAATACCTATATAATATTTACAAATATAATTGATGAAGTGCGTTATGAAATGCTGGCTTTTTTGTAAACTATAGTTATGTGTCTAAGACAGTAAATTTTATATCAGAAATGAAAAATATCAATAAACAAGCTAACATCACAAAAAGCACATTATTTTGAATCACTGAAATTATCTGCCTGTTAATTTTTATTCAAGTACTTCGACTATATGTAGACATAACAACAATGCTTCTAAAATATATAATCATTTTAATTTGAAAGACAAAACTTAGTATTAAGAACTAAGATAATTTTCAATAACTTTATGAAGAATTTTTTGAAACATTTCTTTATGGATATTGGTTCAGTGATATAATAATAGTAAACTTTTTTGAAAATTCATTTATCTCTCACTTCTATGACTTGTAACTATCTTCTCAGTAAGTAATAAAATGAATCATTATTCCATACAAAGACTAAAAATAACAACATTTCCTAATTCTTGTAAGGAATTGATTACCCAATAAATAAAGAACTTTATGTAGTCCCATATCTTTTTATGAGAACACATAGAAGTGGAGAAGCCTTTTTGAGATCAGCATTAACTAGTGCAGGCACACTTGAACTTGAAAGGCTTGTGGCAAAGCTGGGACTGGAAAACTAGAGGAGAGAAAAATAGTCGTGATAACCTGCTAGAAGGTAATGATACCCATATTCTGCTTCTCCTCGCTGCAGATGGATGCTATCTTTTGGAGGGAATCCATTGTCATAGCTGTCAGGAGCCTACTGGGGCATAGGCAACACTATAGCAGTCTCTGAAGTTAGAGAAAGCAGAGGCCATTGTTATCATAAACCATGTTGCCTGGAAACATAGTTAACATCTCTACCCTTATCATGTTGCCAAGGAGTCAGAGCTAGAGGACTGACTAAAGGTCAATATTTTTAGGCAGAAAGGAAAAGGATGTTGGTAAGCATTTGTATAACAAAATATTTTCTGATAAAATTTTATTTTGTGGCATACCCAGCAGTTCACAGCTAGTAAATGGGTGTCAAAAATTTGCAATTCTGCCTGTGTAAGCCTAAAATAACCAATTCTGTACTTTATTACTTTGAAAAGAACTCTGGTTTGTTATCCTTGCAGTGGTAGGTAGTGAGTTCCTTCAAAACAGTGTTTATACATTTATGGATGTAAGAACACTTATTAACATTTCCCAATTACACTTATTTATGTCATTGATAATACATACTCAATATGAGCTTTCAAGAGAAATCTCAAAATTTAAAGCTAACTGATAAAACATTCAGCTCATGTGGTGCACAATCAGATTAGAACAAGATAAGGTTTTTGTAATAGCTCAAAGGCTAATAAATACACTTATTAGTGTAAAATCATGCCTTTTTTTTAAAGAGGGATCAAACAGAAGCATTCAATTTCAGTAGTTTTTATGAAAGAGAATATATACATAGAGGACCTCAGGTATGTAACAGGATGAAGAATTTGTGTTCATTTTAACTAGAACTCTCTAGAAAAGCATACTGTTTTTATTTTGCTCCGTATAGTTTTTCTCCAAAGCTAGCTGATGGTTGGATATTTGGCATCATAAATAGAAATCCACTATCTTACTTGCCTTTCTTTGGCTAGTTCTCCATTTCTTCATTTCTTGGTGTAAGTAACTGAATTTGTGTATTTAAAGAGTAATAACAAGGCCTTTACTTTTGAAATCCCCACATCTAATATCCTTTCCCTCTTGATTTCCTGGTTGTTGCCTATTTGATATCTTGCACAGGAAGTCTATTCCCATTCCATCAGTTCTCACAACAGTGCACTTCATGGTGCTCCAGTCCTAATCTAGACAAGTTACAATCGCCTGACTGGTGTATTCTACAATCTTTTTCACAACCCTGTATTCATTTTTATCCAGAGTTAGTGTGTTTTTGAGAGACAGAGAGAGGGAGAGAGAAAAAGGAAAATACTTTGTGTACCCATGTATTTGTTTTATTGCAAAAAAATGGGGTCTGGAATAATACATTCAAGATTACACCCAAAAATCATATTTCAAAATTCAAAAGCTTCTCTTGTTAGCGTTATAATTTTACATCATAATTTTAGGCACTGTCCATGAAATTAACATAACACATGTGCATATGTATCTCATATATATATATATATTCTTCTATACCTTGCATGTATAATACTTTATGATTTAAGACTCATCTGAGAAGTTCAAAAATGTGATTTCAAATATAGATATAAATGAGAACCCCAAAGAGAAATTGTGAATTAAGTGGATAATATAATAGTTATTTTAAGTGTGAAAAAATAAGGAAATCTAAAATTGTATCATTGACCCATTGTTTATATTTGATTTGCTGTTATTTTAGATCCTGTAAATGCAGAACATAGCATGCTGAGCAGAGTTTCAAGTAAGGCAGGTTATCTGTTGCAACAGGATCCACTCTTCCACAGTGAATGTCCCACTGTCACAGATACTATGATTTGTTGAGTATTTTGAAATAGGAACATCTGTAGCATTTTGTTCATTTGGGTCTCAGCTGTGACATCTATTTGCACATTTACCAAATGTTTACTGAATAATACATGCCTAAGACAACTAAGCTTGTGTGATACCGCGTTACTATTTCCTGTCCTCGACTGAACTCAGTGATCACAAATGGACTTTTTGCAAAGACTAAATTATTGACAATGTTTGATAAATGTGAGGGTTTTTTTTTTAACTGTCTGCAAACAAGGATCTACCAGACAATGAATCCATGACAGTCAAAATTGCATAATAATTAATTCAGAAGCTCCTGTGCACATGCCTCATTAAAACATCAAAATGCGTTACACTAACAAGTTGTATTTGTAAAGAGAAGATCCAATCTTTTATGTGAGTGAAGTCAATGATGCAAGAGGCAACACTGACTATTGGTTATCTTTTACAGAGACTCACCTTAAGACATGTTAACAGTAACCAGTGTCTTGATGAACCTTCAGAAGAAGACAAAATGGTGCCTACCATGCAGGACTGCAGTGGGAGCAGATCCCAACAATGGCTGCTAAGGAATATGACCTTGGGGGCCTGAAGACGTTTTCACCCAAGCCATGAAAGTGTCTGCACTTTTGTTTTTCCATTCTTTCAATTAGGATGAAATATTAACTTTGCTGAATTGAAAGTTTTAAAAATCCTTTTAGTATTCTAAAACACAGCTGTTTATAATTAATTTTTAGGAATGTTTGGGGATTTCCCTACTAAAATTTCTATCTGATTGAAGAAGCACACACATAAAAATATAAGTAGCAAAATGTTATTAAACATCAAAAGAACTTATAAAATGAATTGTGTTTGCTTTTAAAAAAAGTCTATTGCTCTTGTGTCACAAGGATAGTTGGGCTTTATTTTATTTTTTCTTATCATAGTAATTAAAAGAAAGATTATGTAAAATGCCTTATAAAATATCTTCATTATGAAACATCATCAATTATTTAGAAACTCATTCTCTCTATTGAAAGGTCATGTACAAATATTGAATTTCTATGTCAACCAAAGGGCCAAACAGTAAACTATTTCTGAGAAATGATTTTATTTTATAAAATCTTACCTCTAAATACTTGTATCAGGAAAAAGTTAACTTGGATGTTGAATGGAGTATTTACAAATGCACCACATGTAACCAAAAAGAAGAGGAATTTGACAAGTCAATTTAAAGTACATAAGAAACTAATAAGGCATTGAGGAAAATAAAATGACATTAAACTGTAACAATCAAATCACTGTAAGAGAAACTTGACTAGATTACAGTCATTCCTAACACAGACTCAAATAAACCATTTTCTTCCCGAAATTGATATGGAAAACACAGTCTGTGATATTGTTTTGTCTCCATGAAGTATCGCATGCATTTTATCTTCACTTTAGAGAGTGTGGTTTATCACTTGCATTTTACGGAATTCTAAGTGAAAGAGAGTTGTAGGCTAGTTTTTAACTTTTGCTTTTAAAATTTAAGTTAACATTCTGTTTTCTTCTTCAGTTTTGTATTTGAAAAATTGAAAACATATCATTCAAATTTCATTGTGATTCAATAGTATCCAAAGTTCTCAACACCAGAAGGTGAACCTCAGTACACATGCATTAAATGTTTATCTTAACTGGGGTACTAGATATCATTTTCCATAAAAGATGTCACAGGAAAATAATCCTAATTTGAAGACCTACCTATAATTGTCCTCTTCCTTAATACTTTTGCACAAAATACAGGAACAAGCAATGTGAAAGGAAGAAAATGTATGTTTTTTTTTTTTTTATTTGACAGCAGTTGCAAAGCCAGTAAAGTTGTTTAACATATATATTTTATTCAATGTAAATGTACTCAGCATCAAATTGAAATCTGGCAGGTCACAAAAACCATTATAGCAGAAAATTCTACTTTTTTGATGTTTGTTTTTGCGAAAAAAGTTTTTATTCAGTTGTATCAATGCTTGCAACACACACAAACATTATTTCTGTATTCTTGGTTTCACAAAGAACTGCACTTTCTAAAGGTTACTACTTTTTGAATGGTTTTCCCAGCTGAATTTCCTTGGTGTTGGTTGGTTGGTTTGTTTAACTTTCTGTTGGTAGAAACATAAAGAAGACTTGTACAATCTGGGGCAGTTTGTGTTTGCTCTTTGAAGTGTAAATATTACCCACTCTTCAGTCTTTGGAATCCCCAATCAAGTGTTAAGCTAAACTGAAAGCGTGGGAGACCCAAAAAGCTCCTTCCTGACTCCTGGCTTAGGATGCGCTCAGCTCTGGCCGTTACAACCACTTGGGAAGTGAACCAGCGGACAGATCTTTCTCGTTGCCTCTCCTTCTCTTTGTAAATTTAACATTCAAAAACAAAAACAAAACAACAACAACAACAAAAGCAACCTGAATTCCACAACACTTTTCCTGAGGAGGGAATCTTTAACTCACATCAAATTTGCCATAGAGGCTATGACTTTGCAGTTACTGAACCATTGCCTTGAATTGATCAAGCTTTTCAAATCAACTGAAGCCTGATTAATCCCATTTACCTTTTGCACTCTCCTTTTCTCCCATTTCTCATTATTCTGAAAAGAAGTAGGTAAAATGTTCCTCACACAATTCTTCCTCCAACTTACAATGACTGAACTTTTGAAGATTGTTTCATGTAGTGTGTTTTTCTTAGTTTTGTCAACAGTTGCACATGTTTTGTAAATAAACTAAACATATGACTGCTTGCTCATTTGAAGCTTAATTTGAAGCATTTCAGTATAAATTAGATATTTGAAAGTTCATTTAGGTTATCTCAAAAAGTACAGAAAAAGCTAAAACCACATGAACTTCACCTAGAGAAGATTGACTGTCCTAATAACCCAAATGGCATCAAATGTTACAAAATAGCCCAAAACCACAAATTAATGATTAAACATTAAATCTTTGCCAGTTATGTAGTGTTTGATATAGAAAAGTACTCCATAATTGAAGTCACAGTGCATTTATTTTGTATGTTTTTTAAATATTGAACTTGAATATGAAATGTTTCAAATTATTTCAAATCACCCCCTACCTCATCTTGGTTAAGGCAACTGCAACATTTCAATGCTAGGGTCAAACATTTTAGTTAATTTTTGATTCCTGTCTTTTCTTGACAGTCATTTAATCGTTTAACCACCAGCAAATTGCCTGAATGCACAGTCATGTCTCAATTCAACAATCATACTGACCCTTTTAAAGATGAATTTGATGTTGTCATGTTCCTATAAACAATCTTAAAGTGACATTTCATCTCTCTCCATTGGCCTGCAAAATCCTTATTGAGTAACACACCTCTACGTACAACTGCCTTCTGCCAGATACATGTTCTCGTGGTTTTGTTTGTATGGTTTTCTTTACGCCTGTATCCACTATCACGCAGCATTCTGCCTGTTTCACATCCAATTCCTGCCCCAAGTCACTCCCTGCCTTGTTTTGTTCCCTTAGTCTCACAGCACAACCTCTCGAATTATCTCCAATTCTCTGTTCAATTTTACCTTATTGATCAAAGCCAGCCTGGCTCAGACAAAGCCGTCTCCCATTCACCTACCCACTTCCCCATGCTTTTAACATGTGATGTTATCTTTTTTATTTCCCTCTAACCTCACACCCATCCCCACCGCCAAATCTTGCAACCCACATGGAATAAAAGTTTCATAAAGTCAATCCCTGTTAGTTTTGCTTACTCTGATATTCCCAGAATCTAGCTAGTTCTCGTTACCTTCTAAATATTCTCCAAATCTTTCTTGCATTAGTGAACTGGAAATTTTGTGTTCAAGTTGCTGAGTGATGCTGTATACTTTTTGTATTTGAAATTTTAAAATAAAGTCTAATATATTTAGACAGGATTTGCATTACTTTATTTCCAAACAATAATTTTCTTTCTGATCATATCCGTATGATCGTATGGAATATATGTTGCTCTATGTGATTAAATTTCTTGCCTTAGAGATATAAATTATCTTATAAATATGTTAATGCATTACATCAGTTGCTTCATTTAGCTAAAAATTATTTTTAGTTTTTTGCATTCCTTGGACATTTGAAAGTGTAGGTTAATTGAATTTTAGTGAAGATTTCATATCATTACCTCTAAGAGGTATTGTTTTCATGATTTCATAAGAATTATTATAAGATTTATTTTCTAAGGTCAACACTGTGAGCAAAATGCAATTACAGACTCTGGAAAGAATCTATTCTTAGTTACTCTATTTGTGGATGATAGAATTAAGGCCCAGATACGTAATGTAGCTATCCTAAGGATCATATACCTTCAGCAATGTTTCCAAGGCTTCTCATTGTTAGTATAACCCAATATTATCATTAAAATATTATATGAAAGAAACAGCATTGAGGAAAATCATCTCCATTAAAATGGAGTGATTAACACATTGATTTTTCTGAAATACTAAAATTCTTACTATCTTTCAGAGGTGAATAAAATTACTTCTATAAAATATGGGACCCGGCGGTGTGGCTTAGTGGCTAAAGTCCTCACCGTGAACGTCCCAGGATCCCATATGGGCGCCGGTTCTAATCCTGGCAGCTCCACTTCCCATCCATCTCCATGCTTGTGGCCTGGGAAAGCAGTCAAGGACGGTCCAATTCTTTGGGATCCTGCACCCGTGTGGGAGACCTGGAGGAAGTTCCTGGCTCCTGGTTTCGGATTGGCACAGCACTGGCTATTGTGCTCACTTGGGGAGTGAAACATCGGATGGAAAATCTTCCTCTCTCTGTCTCTCCTCCTCTCTGTATATCTGACTTTGTAATAAAAATAAATAAATCTTTAAAAAATTTTAAGAAAGAATAAATTTACTTCTGTAAAATAACATAATAGATACTAAGTGAAGACTTTCAGAAAAAAAATGCAATTACCTGGAAACTACGTGATTATAAAACCGTCTAGCATTACTGGTCAAATTGCATTTCAGCAAAACAAAGCCTTTTCATTTTTCTCTTCCATTTTCTTCATAATTGTCTTCAAGTTGAAAGCAAGATGGTCTACAGCTTACAGAGGGAACTAAACCGTCGATTACCATGGCATTGGGAGAGTTCTATGTGATCCAGCATCACAGACTCAATGTGACCCAACCAAGATTGCAGGCTTCCCACTGTGGTTCTGCAGACCCTAGTAAACACAACCCATAAACTTTGTTAGGCCGTGATGATTAGGATCAGCCTAACAGAACAAAAACACACCTGAGAATGAAAAATAGCTAGAACAATTGAAAAGAATATTTTATGTTACTCCTGTTTGTTTATTAGGTGAGAGATGAGAAGCATGGCATGGTTCCAGGAAACCTCAGAACATGCGATCATGTGACCACAACCACTGAACTCACATCCCATCTATGGATGCTGTATCTAGTCTCTAAAAAAGGCAAAACCTGCATGCATGCTTAAAAAATGTACTGATTCTGCATATATGAATTTTTTTTAGATTTGAGCTATTAAGGAATGTATCATCATCCACAAGCTGTCATTTTGTACAGTGATATTTGAAAATCTTAAATGGATGTATTATTGTTTGAGTCGCAAAAGTTCGATTGTCTTCAAGCAGCTTGTGTATCAAGATACAGTCACTTCCCACTACTTGTCCCATTTTTTTTGCCACAATAGTGAAGTATAGAGAAGATTAAGTTAATTACTCTTCAGCACAGTACAATGCTATCGATTTAACCACACCATGTTCAAACTCCTGTTAAATATAAGCTAATGTACGAATGCAAGGTGTTAAATGAATACAGGGAATGTGCTTGAAATAGCTTGTGTAAAATCACGCCCCGATTTTGCTTCATATTGTTCAATAAATTCTAAAGGTATTTTCTATTGTATTTGTGTTAAAAATTCCCTCTGAAATTGTAGTGTTGCAAGACATGCTTAAGTATCTCTGACAATATCTACATCATATATATGTTGCTTTGTTTTTAATTTTAAGAGGGGGAACCAATCACTTGATATTCTGTTTTTAATGAATAAGAAAGTGAGTGAGAATTAGACGATTCAGTATATTTATGTGTTTAAAAATGAGATTTTGATCTTGCTTTCGACTGGTGCAAAACCGAACCTAAGCAGCTGTTTGCTTCCAGTTGTACATCCAATCAAAGATAGCACAAAAGAGGAGAAAAAGACTTAATCATAGAACTTTTTACGTTGGGTCTTTTGCTTTTGCAGTCATTGTAGCCACATCTATAGAGATGTAATTTCAAAAATATTTTAGATATATGCTTGACACATGGTTCTTTAACATTTGTAAGAGGAGATTGTGCATAAAAATATGCATTTTAAATACTGTAAGCCTTAATAAATGCTTCTTTTTATAAATTCAAATATTTATACATTTTTGCAGGATTAAATATGCCTATTTAGTTTTCCTTGGGTATATGTTGTCTTTTAAAAATTGTTAGCATTTGAGATAGATAAATCCATTATTGTATGCTGTGAAGATCATTTAAATAAATGATTAAATGCTTATGTATATCTTTTAGCAGGAAGAAAAATTTGTGATCCCAGTATAATTTAGATGCCAAAAATACATAAAAGAAACACTAACTTGTACATGATTTTAGATTATCATTTTATTTAGCTTTGAGTTTACAGTATTATTATTTCTGTTTTGTTTTAAATCAATTTTGAGTAAAATAAATTAAAGTACCTCACGTTGTAGGAGGATAATTACTTTTCAAAACAGGACTATGAGTCCACCTGGTTCCTTGACCCTGGTGCTAGACTCCAGGAAGACAGGCTGTAGGATTAGTGGAGGATGGAGAGAGGCTGACCACCCGTGGCATTGTGGTTACTCACAACACATTGGCAGTCCTGATCCATGAGCAGGATCGAGAGAAGAATGTAAAAGATCATTAGAAGAAAGAAGTCATAAAGAAAAAAGAAGGGAGCAGAAATGGAAGGAGAACAAGAGGAAGGAAAAATGGGAAGAAGGAAAAAAGGGAAGAAGTTTCTACTTGTCTGTTTGCATAATTGTAATCCAAGAAAAGTCATGCAGTATGTCCTGCTAATGTTTGCATTATTCAGAAATCCATTGCTTTGCAAATGTTCTGAACATTTATTTGATTTTCCCCCAAAGTTTTTCTACAGCAAGTATAAAGGGCATGAAGTCTGCTGCGGCCTTTCCTAGTAACCCCTAGGAACACCGTGTTGCATGCATAGTGCTAGCAAGGTGCACGGCTTGGCTCAAACAAACATCTCCTCCTGCCCAAGGTTTTGATACACTTGGCAGCACACTATTTTGCTTTTCTCTGGTACTGGTGGGAAAAAGTGGTTTCTCATGCTCCGACACTGCTTTATTTCTTCTGTCAGCCAAAGACACTATTAGCTTCTCTGCTGACTCCCTCCTTTCTGAATAGTTCCCGAAGCATTGGTACTCATAAATGTTTTGTCAACTAAATTCCATCTTTTCTCTTTTGTACTGATGCATGATTATCTGTGCTGTAGAAGTGTATGTTAGGAGTTATGGGAGGTTGAATGGAGAATGAGAGAGGATTTCAAGAGAATTTTTTCTGCTTTTTTCACGTTGATATAATTTAACCTCCTATTTACTTTTTAAATGTTCTCTTACTTAAAGAATCATACTATCTCTCTTCATTGAAAACCTATAATTTTTAAGGGAGTACATGCATTTGGAACTTGGGAGAATTCCATAATTACATGAGTATTGCAGTAATTAAATTTTATATGACCCAGATAGGCATTTTTCCTCTAATAGAAGCATGGTATTTTGTGATAGGATAATGGGAGGTTAGGATGACAAGGCAGCTGGAGCTGTGACCAACCCCTGAGGAATAAAATAACATTTGCTATTACAGAAAAACATTAACATTTGCCATTACAGAAAGAAGCTTTCATTCGTGTGTGTGCACAGTGTAATTTCTAAGGCTTATTTCTGAAAACCACTTATGCATTTCTAAAGATACATGTAATGGGCATGCTTGGTTTATAAATTTCAAATTTTTCCAAAAATACTGAGAATTAAATTCTACCACCAATAACATCATCCTAATCATGACTTTGTGCACAAATCTCAAGAGAGAATGAGGCAGATGAACTTCTTATCTCTGAAGACCTGAGGTGATGCAGCCCAACACTATTGGATTCCAGTGTGCTACTTTTAGCAAGAGATGGGCGTGCAATTTGTCAATGATACCACAGGAGGCAGACTTGAAGACCTAATGACAGCTGCTTGCACCTGGCAGATAATCTCAGTGTCATTTAACCAGCAGAACAATGTTTGCTTAAATTACCACTCAGGTCAATGGTATTTACCTAGAAACAGAGGCTGATATTAAACCTATAATTGCAGGGTAATGAATAGACTATAGATTTCTGAAGCTGGTTGACTTAAATTGTCAAATAGCCACCCTCCTCATCCACAATAGCCAATATCACCCTCCTCAGGCACACCTTGAAGGGTTCCTGTGAGACTGCCTGTCACTACTTGCGAGGGCAGGTTTAGCTGAATCTGTTGGGTTTGTTGTTGATTCCTCCATGTAGAATAATGCACAATGTACAGAAATTGAATTGTATAAGTAGATAAATAGCTTTCTGGATTCAACAGTTAGTGAAATGGGATACAAACTAGAACACCCTGTGGCAGATCTCATTCTTTGTGTCAAAATTCTTCAGGGACGTTTTGCTGAAAAGTACAACTTAAATTTGCAAAAGTAAGCCTTGAATGCGAACATTTTTAGCCATCCCCTGTACTGATCTTTAATGCTAGATTTGTAGGTAAATATTTTGGAAGAATTTCCCAACTCCATTTGATTTGTTGCTGCTTTTTTTTTTTTTGGAAAACATTCAATTAAAATATAAACTCAGATTAATACAGATGTGTCTGGACATGAGTCATTATATAGCTTGCTTCTTTTTTTAATTTTAATTTTACTTTTAATAATGATTACATGTCTGATCAAGGTGGGAAGGATTAAGATTTAGGGAAAATTGGGTGAACTCATTGCTTCCAAATTTGCAATTTTTTTCTTGCTGTTCCTTGGGGAAGGGGAGAGACAAAGGAGGAAACCACTCATGACTTTCCACACATCCCAGTACCTAGGGATGAAGAACCGTCACCTCATGTTAACCCGGAGTCTCAATGTGTACATATACCAAGGGTTCTGTCCAAGTGATTTGAATAGTTCTGAAATGCTGCTGTTTTCACTAATCCAAGGATGATGTCACCCTCCCAACGTCCATTGGCTCCATTCACCTAGATTTTTTGCTGTCATAATTAGTTTGGGGTAGTTTAACAGTTTGTTCTGTTCTCCTTCTACTATAGCACCAAATGTGTTGCCATATTTTCATTTTACAATAGGGCCTGTTTGCACTGTTTCACCTTTTTAATTAAGTAGGACATATTCTTGGAGGCGAGTCCAAGTACCTGGGCCAGGTGTCCCAAGCTTCGTCAGATCCCCCTTCACTGGAGCTCCCAAACCAGACACCCACATAGTAGGTACAGCTTACTTCTAACTTTAATAACTGAATTAATGTTTAAAAAGCACTTACTGATCATTAGAAAGGACCACAGTGTATAACCATTTATTTGTCCCACAATGATTTATTAGCATATTTTCTTATAATTCCTTTAATTTTTAACCCATTTACCGAGGAACATTTCTAAATTGGCAACATTTGCTAACAGATAATTGACACTTCTTTGGTACAGTTTGTAATCCTGAAACTCCTGTCGAGTTTTGTTCAAAGGCTGTCTTTTCTTATAAGGGTGAAAACTGTTGAAAACTGAATTTTGCCAAAAGGCTCAGTGTTATAACATTCTCTAGGCAAGTTTGTGATGACAATGTGATGTATGAGGGTTTGTTTTGATGTGTTTTATGATTAAACATCAGTTATTTCATGATTAATTATCTAATGTCAACACCTAAAAATTAAAGAAAGATGAAGACAACCATCTGTTAGCATTTTTAACAATTAAATTTAGATTTCCTAATCAGGTTTTAATTGTTAAAGGACATGATAGATTCTCTAGAACAGAAGAGCCATGCCCTGGTGCTTTTTCATGCTCAAAATGTTGCAAGTTTCCTTCCCTTCCTCTGTCCCAATCGACCTCCCCTACTTACATGCCAACGGAGCACATGCTTTTAATATTTTCAAGAAATTACCAAAATCTAAGGCAATGCATTTTGTCACAAGCAGTGTGTTACAGTTTAGCCTTCTAAGTATATTGACTGTATCTCATAGTTGGAGAGTATGATTTGAAAAATCATTTTTAAATAAAAGTTTGTGAGACAGTAAGCAATTAGAAGAGCCCAGATCATGAGAAATGAGCTGTGACCAGATTGCTCCTTTAATAAAAAATTGGTTCGGTAGACATACAGAAATGCTCTCGTTTTTATTACGATATTGATTTATTTTATAACTTCTTGCCTGTTATATTTACCTTTTAAATTTCTCCAAAATGAGAAGTTTCTTTACAAGGCCAAATACAATAGTCAGATGGTAATATCAGTTACTATCCATCGAAATGTAATTTGATTAAAATTTTAAGCTAAAGTCTTGACAATTATAGCAAACACATTTGCGGTATCATGGCGTCGTAGAAAGGGCAGCTTTTGGAGGAAATGTCATGACGCAGAAGGTTAAGTGGCCGTTTGTGATCTGGAACCCCGTAATGGAGTACAAAGTCAAGGCAGAGCAGCTCTTCTTGGAATCTAGCTCCCTGTTCACGCGCCTGAGAAGAAAAAATAAGATCAGTTCCCTAACACTGATGTGGAAGACCAGATGGAGATCCTGACGCTTGGCTTCCTGCTAATCCAAACCTTGCTATGGGGACCATATGGGATAAGAAATAGCAGGTCAAAGGTTTCTTCCAGTCTCCCCACTCTTTTTGCTACGCCACCTCCTAAGTACATATGTAAAAGTACACACATGTGTGTATACACACATTTGTGTATGTACACACACATATGTGTGTATGTATGTATGTATAAGATATGACAATTTTGTTATTTTGAAATGAACAGCCAAATAAAAATTGGCATCAGGAAGTGCTTAAAAGCTTATATTTTCTGGCAGTAAGCACTGCCACTCCCGCTCAGTTTCTAACACCTTCTGATAAGAAGTTGGAATAGAAACCGAAGTAATAAACCTACAATCCACAATGAAACAATCATGGAATTTCTTGTCCCAAACCTAGTGCTGGTTACAGAGCACTAGGTCAATTACATTTCTGCTTTATAAATGTTCTGGTTGGGACTAGTAAGGAATATTCCCATCTCTCTAATCTGTGTTCCAATCTTATGCAAGAGTGAAGCTTTGGAGGAATTTAGGTCCCTAAAATCAAGTGTAGATCTACATGTGACTTATGTTCTTTGGGTTATCAAATTTCTCCTGGTTTAGACTGTTGCCATACTTGTTAATCTATTAATTTATTTAGTTTCATTTAAACTTTTTTCCAAAATATAAATTGTAAAATGTGTTTCTTATACAGTTGGCATGTAAATTGAATGTAACCATGCATGAGTGCAGAGCATACCAAATAGATATTAGTTTCTTGCTGCCAATCTTAACACTTCAAAGAACAAAAGTTTGCACAATAAACTTTTTTTAAAGTTTTTTTTTTTTTTTGGAAAGTCAGATATACAAAGAGGAGGAGAGATAGAGAGGAAGATCTTCCATCTGATGGTTCACTCCCCAAGTGGCCACAACAGCTGGAGCTGAGCTGATCCAAAGCCAGAAGCCAGGATCTATTTTTGGGTCTCCTACATGGGTGCAGGGTCCCAAGGCTTTGAGCCTACCTCAACTGCTTTCCCAGGCCACAAGCAGGAGGCTAGAATGGGAAGTGGGGCTGCCAAGATTAGAACCGGTGCCCATATGGGATCCCAGGGCACGTTCAAGGCAAGAATTGCAGCTGCTAAGCTACCGTACTGGGCCCACACAGCAAACTTTTTACATGCCACTAATACACCTAGAGTTTATACTGACTGACTATGGCATATTTATTTTAGATTTAATTCTCAATATTTAATTTTACCTAAAAACAAATCATCTTCAATCTATATGTTCATAATCATACCTTATACCATTGTTAAAGAATGATCTTTATTCTATATCCCATAAAAATAACTTCTGCAAATGTCTAGCATGTGAGCAAAGCTTTTCAAATTAGGACACAGCTATCAGTACATTTAATAAAGACTGACAAGAACTATAATTGAATCAGACGAATGATGTGAGTTTTACTTGAAAAAAAGTTAATCTGTGTTTAAAATTGAATATTTTCATTTAAATAAAAATTTAGGTATTTAATTCTGAAAATTGAAAGTAGGTACTTGTGAGTGATTCATATACATCTAATCATTATATTTAAGAGTTTATTAAGATTTTAAGTAATAATACAAAAACACAACATTATTGTCACCTGTCTTTGTATGTGCCAGCTTAAATAATATCAACTTAACCTTATATCATTTTACAAATTTTATAAACACTAGGCAATGTTGTAGTAATGTAGTCCCCTTTTATAAAAGGGCCCAGCCAATGATTTCCTGTTAAATGGACTTCTCTAGCAAAGATCCTATTTACCTGTTCACACAACTTCTGAATTGCTCAGGTTTACAACTTCAACACAAGTTTCTGTTGAAAACAATTCAACCCACAACATCATATCTTTTACGATTTATCACTTTTTATAACATTTATTCCCCAAAACAGAAGTGAAATCCAAGTTATAGGGAAATTTTCATCTGCTGTACTTTCTGCCATTTTTATTCACGGTCCTACAGATTATTCACCCAAGTCCTCTCTCACTGCACAATTCCCTTTTCTTTAACAGCATAAATATTGCTTTATATTCATGGTTCATTTTTTTTCCAAAGTATTCTTTATGTTCTTCCATCTCCTCTATACCAATACTGATGAAGAACAATCAGAATATCCCCTAGAAAACCTTGAGAGATGGTGTTTTCCCAGAATATTTTTTTCTCACTTCACCTCTTACTCAGGCACTTCCCATCTTCCAAATAATGGGGTTCCAAAAACAATTGTTCCAGTTTCATTAAAATAAGAAGTAACATTTCTTAAGAAACAAACCAATTCAAATGTCTAACCAACACATGAAAAGATTTTCAGGCACCCTAGCCATCAGGGATATACAAATGAAAACCACACTGAGGTACTAACAAACTCCATTGAGATTGGCCTCCATTCAGAACTCTACTAACAACATCTGCTGGCATGGATATGTGGAGAAAGGTACCCTCCTACACTGCTGTTGGGAATGCAGACTAGTACAACCACTATGGAAATCAGTATGGAAAGTGCTTAGACAATTGCAAATAAACCCGCAGAATGACCCAGCTATCCTTCTCCTAGTATTATACCCAAAGGACATGGAAACTGCTTATGAGAAAAGGATCTGTAATCCTGTATTTACATTAGCACAATCTACAATAGCAAAAACATGAAAACAACCAGCTGCTCGTCCAAAAAGGAGTGATTAAAGAAACTGTGGTACATCTACCCTATGAAATATTACCCGGCAATTAAAAAGAATGAAATTATATCATTTGCAACTAGATGGTCCTAATTAGAGGCAATTATGCTCGGTGAAATAAGTCAATCCCAAAAGGACAAACACCATACATACCTTCTCTCTAATATAAGGCAACCATCATGCAAATTACACTTTTGTGTTTTCATTCCATTACCCATGGTTGGTTATTCAGTGGTGCATTTCTTTGACTCCATGGTGTTGTAGTATTGTTGTTGTTTTAACTTCATACTTGTAGTTGACCTTATTTCATGGCTTCTCATTTCAGGAAATATATAGTGATGGAATAATAGAGACTACCATATAAACGTGCAACATGCATCCCTACTTCCAAATCAAAGACGGACTCCCAATGAGACTGTGGACATATCTAGACAATGGGATGCTAGACTGTCTGACATTGTACCAGCAATATCGGGGCACACTTAAATAACAGACTGATATAATTACAACCCCTTATGAAGGACAATACAGTTGTAACAATAAGAAGAAAATCAGTAGGTGGTGGGAATTTGGCAGGGGGGTGGAAATCCCAAACTCTGGATTTGTACCGTAGAATTCAAAATTCAAAAAAAGAATTCAAAAGTAAAAGAAACTTTCTCAGAAACATCTTAAAATGAAGAGAATTGCTCTTCAATTCCTCATGCTGGAAGAAAACCTTGGAAGAAATACACTAACAAAGACACTGATAGATCATTGAGTAAAACATGATGAAATTGCTATTCTCAAGAGACATTTTATATCATGAATAATCTGTTTATCACAAGTCTTCTGACAAAAGTTTTTATTTGTTTTGTGACAGTTTATATACTACATCATCATGCCCAAATAATGCTCTTTCCACCTTGTTATCATGTATCCTAAATCTACTAGAATTTCCTAACATTGGAATACTTTATGTTGAAATGCTTGCATACACTAATATTCGACAGATCAGAGGAGTTAAGACCTTTCACTGCCAAAGTGTCCCGCATTTTGCTCATCAGGACTAGAAACAGTATCCTGATTAACCATATGTATTTGCTCCAAAATATTTTTTTAAGATTTAATTTTTTTGAAAAGGTGTATCAGAATGAGAAGAGAGACAAGAAGATACTATCTCTGCTGGTTCACTCCTCAAACGGCCACAACAGCTGGAGGGAGTTGAGCTGATCAGAAGCCAGGAGTTTCTTGCAGGTTTCCCTCATGCGTGTAGTGTCCTAAGGCTTTGGGCCATCTTCTACTGCTTCCTTCAGCTATACACAGGGAGCTGAATGGGAACCTGAACAGTGGGGACAGGAATTGGTACTTATATGGGATCCCAGAGTTTGCAAGATGATTTAGTCACTTAACCATTGTGCTGCCCCCGCCTCCCCCACCCTTTTTTTTTAAAGATGTTTATTTACTTGAACGTCACAGTGACAGAGAGAAATAAAGATCTTCCATCCACTGGCTTACTGCCCACTAGCTACAGTAGCCAAATCTGGGCCAACCCAAACCCAAGAGCTGGGAACTCCATACTGGTCTCCCACATGGGTAGCAGGGGACCAATAGTTTGGCCATCTTCTACTGTATTCCAAATGTGTTCACAGGAAGCTGAATGGGAAGTGTAGCTTGTGGTATTTGAGCTGGTACTCTCACATGGAATGCCAACACAGGGTGTGGCTACATTACATGACCAGTCTTGCCAGGCAGCACATCACTAGATGGACAAAACATAATGCTCCCCCCAAATGCCAGAAGCATTCTCATTGAAAATGTTCTGTTTCATTGTAGAACACAAGCCTTGATGAAGATGGGAGTATCTTAGCAAGAAGTAAATAGAGAGAACATTCTAACCAGAGGAAACAAGATATGCAATGCATACGTTATTAATCACGAGGGTGCAATTAGGAGCTGAAAGAGCTTTTTCATGAGAGAAATATGAGCTGTTGTGGGAGTAAGCACAGAAATAAAATAAGCATGGATTAACTACTCTACATAGCCTCATGAACCTAAGAAGCTGGCTAAGCTTTTCCACAGAAAGTAAAGTATCATTGAAGGATTATAAGCCTTTTGGTGATAGGGTCATATTCACATTCTGAATTTGCTTCTTAAAGTCAGGGATGAAGATAGATTTCAAAGCTTGATGTTTTTGTGATAGTTTAGACAGAATTAGATCATGAAATAACATTACAGCTTTAAGAATTATTTGACAGATGTAATAGATGAAACTGTATTGAAAACTGTGATGAAAATGAAGTAGCAGGGAGAATACAGGGCAAGAGTATTGATTTATCCATAGAGTGATGAATTAAAAACATGCCTAGAGTATTTAGCTCAGACAAATTGCAGGGTTCTAGGAGCAGTTACCAGGAAGGGATAAGTTAGCCTTCGTGATAATGGCATAAGATGGAACACACCCCTCTTGCAATATGAAAATATCATTATTGGACAATTTCACAAATCCAAATTCTGATTCCAATGACACTGAAAAAGAAAGAAGCATATGAAAGAAACAAAAGACATGTGATATAACTCTCTGGGATCAGCCAAAGGAGTGGGAGATAGGATGTGAGGAAAACATACACAATGCAATCTTCAAACGCTGTGGAGTCTGCCAAATACACGTGATTGAACACCCTGCATGTTTCTGTGCGAAACAGACAACCCTAATATCAGCTTTCCCATTGAATCATGCCGCATGTCTCATTCGTGCACATTTCCCATTGCTGCTCTTTTTTCTTGCCACCTGATTCAATGTTCTCCCTGAATTCTTATTAGTTGTTATTCTGACCCCTTGATTGGCTGTTATTCCACTCTTTCTCTAATTGCACATAGTTCTCAGGAAAGATTCAGCCAGAGAAGTTGGACTTAGACAAAGAAGAGGTGAGAATTTTAGTTGAAGCACAGAAAAATAAATCACATTTTCACTGAGGTAGATGTAACGTGAGTTATGGGAGAAGCCCAGAGTTTCAGTTGGATCAAAATTCAATTTTATTTTTAAATAACTCTGAAAGTGTAGACCACTGTTTTCTGAAATTTATAGTAGTCTAAAGAATTTCACTCTGACACTTAATAAATCAAAGATATTTTTAAGGACTTTCTTTTTTTATAGATTTGCTTGAATAGTTAGCAAAAATAACTTGCTTTCTCATTAAGTAAGATATAAATGAAACTGCAGAATGAATAACCAAATATACCTGCTTATTTGATTATGGTACATTTGTTGTATAATTTTTAAATATATGCGAACTATTATAGTTTCATTGTATAATGGTAATTTGAAGTCCACGGATGTTCCTCTCAGGATATATGAATAAAATGGGTTCATGTAAAAAAGCAGACTATTTTACTCTTCAAGTTGTATGTAAATAAAATAATAAAAATTGGAAATTAAAATGTATATTCTTTTAGAAAATTGTTTATTTATTATTCCATTATATAATTCCATAAGGCCTGAGATTTCACTTCATCCTCCCTAAACCCCGCCCCCCACTAATTTCCCCAATGTCATTACAATTAGTGTTGTCCTACACAATCAATCATAAGCCTATCATTATGGCTTTTTAAATGTATCCAGACATTGTAGGCATGGACAATGGCAGAGTCCAGCGTCCTATTTTCAACATACATTCAACAGTTTCATTGGGAGTTCATCTTTGATTTGGAAGTAGATGTGCACACTGCATTATATCTTTATATTTGTCTATGATAGTCTCTACACAGTTATTATACATCCTCTTCAATGAAAAGCCATAAAAAATCAACAAAAGGTCCCAAAAATCAACAAAATAGGTCCCAAAGCTTTAGGCCGTCCTGGACTGCTTTCCCAGGCCACCAGCAGGGAGCTGGATGGGAAGTGGAGCTGCCGGGGTTAGAACCGGCACCCGTATGGGATCCCGGGGCTTTCAAGGCGAGGACTTTAGCCGCTAGGTCACAGCGCCGGGCCCAATGAAAAACCTTCTTGAAGCAAACAATGTTACTGTGTGACCTATGAGTAAGTGAGAAGATTAATAAGGAACATAAAACACTTCTGGTATGAATGAAAATAAGAATTGAAATGCCAAAGTCCCAGAGATGTAGTACAAACAGTATTGAAAGAGATATTGGTTATATTTTGCATGAAGGTTGCTTTATATCAGAAAGAATATACATTTATTTGTCCTGTTGTAATTAACTTATCTCACTGAGCTTAATGGTCTCTAGTTAGGATAATTTAGTTGCAAATAGTAGAACTTCATTTTTTTTTTTTATGGCTGAGTAGTATTGCATGGAGTAAATACAACACAGTTTCTATATCCATTCCTCATTTGATGGGCAGCCGGGTTGTTTCAAAGTCATTGCTATAGTAAATTGTGCTGCTGTAACCACAAGATTTCAGATCCCTTACTCTTGGTTGAATGGGATGATATTCTGCCAGCTCTAACAACGGACCAGAAATGGTCTCCCCAAGAGACTGTTCAACCCATCTGGACAATAAATAGCTGGACTTTATACTTGGTATATGTTTACAAGGAAAGAATCTTGATTGAATTTGAACTGTAATACTGCATCAAGGTGGAGGAAGCCACCAGGGGGGAGGGGCGTGGGGGGGGGATTCCCAGAGCCTATGAAACTGTAACATAATGCAAAATAATTAATAAAAAAAATTAAAAAAAAAAGATTTCAGATCCCTTTCTCATAGGTATATCTCACTTCCTTTGGATATGTTCTCCAAAGCAGGATAGCTGGCTCATATGGTCTGTGACTGTGGAACCACTGGTGTGGAATACCTCTAAAATGAAAATTATAAAGCACTAAAAAACAGAAAAAGACATTAAAAGATGAAGAAACCCACCATATCGTGTAATGGAAGGATCAACAACCTCAAAATGTCTATGTTATCTAAGGTAATGTACAGATTAAATCAAAATCCCAACTACAATCTTCTCAGAAATAAAAAAGAATATGGAAAAGATAATCTAGAAATGCAAGAGCCCATAAATAGCCAAAGTTATCCTGAAGAATAAAAATCAAGCTTGAGTAGTTACAATTTCAGACCTCAAGACATACTACAGGGCAGTAGCATTCAAAACAGTCTGGTACTGCTACAGAAACAGAGGAAAAGATCAATGAAATACAGTAGAGACCTCAGACGGGAGCCCACATTATGCACAGCCAGTTAATCTTCAACAAGAGAACTGGAAATATTTCAGGGGAAATGTCTGGTCATTTTAGCAAATGTTGTTGGGACAATTGGATAGCAGCCTGCAGAGACAAGAAGCAAGACTCCCTCCTATAACATTACATAAAAATCAGCTCTAAATGGAAAGAACACCTAAATCAGCACCCAGAAACCATCAAACTATTGGAGGAAAACATAGCAGGATATGTTTTCCTCTTAGATTTCATCTAAGATATATGAGATGGGAAAGACTTCTTTGAAAAGTCATCAAAAGCACAGTCACAACCAAAATAAACAAACAGGGCTACACCGAAGTAAAAGGTTTCTGTAGAGCAAAGTAAATGATCAACAAAGTGAACCATCAACCAGCAGAATGGGAGAAAATATTTACACACTACACAACTGATAGGGGACTAATATTCAGGATTTACAAAGAGCTTCAGAAACTCAGTAACTGCAAACCAAACCAACCTGTGAAAAAAATGGGTGAAGGAAAAGAACACATTTTTCAAAAGAACAAAGTCAAATGGCTAATAAACCTATGAAAGAATGCTGTGGCTCTCTAGCTGTCAGGGAAATTCAAATGCAAGTCGTATTAAGCTTTCACCTAACTCCAGTGAAAACGGCCTACATTCAGAACTCAGGTACTTACAGCACCTGCTGATAGTGATGTGGGGGGAAAGGCACCCTCCTTCACTGTTGGTGGGAGTGTAGGCTAGTGCACCCACTCTGGAAGTCAGTAAAAGCAGTGCTAACCAAAATGAAAAAAAAAAAAAAAAAAAATATATATATATATATATATATATATATATATATATATATATATATATTTGTATCCTGAAGATTTAAAGATAAATAAATAAGAGGAAGCAACTTCTGAACTACCTATTCATGACTACAACGTTGGTGTAACAAATAGGTACAAAATAAGACCATCTTGTGTAATGGGGTGCAGGCAGCACTTTCATATGCTGATTTCATTTCCTTTGAGTAAATTATCAGAATATCTGGATCCAATGTGGGTTCTGTTTTCAGATTTGTGAGGAATCTTCAAACTGTCTTCCATAATGATTGCAGTGGTCTATATTTCAACCAACAGCATTTAGGATACCCTTGTCTACACAACCTCACATATATTATTATATACATACATTTTTGGTTTACAGTCGTTCTAACCGGGGTCAGGTGAGATGTCATTGTGGCTTTTATTTGCATTGCTCTGATGTTTGGTGATCCTGAGCATATTTCCATATGTCTATTGGCCTTTTGCATTTCATTTTTTTAAAGAAAAATGTATGTCCATATCAACAAGCTAGCTCTTACCTGGACTGTTTTCTTGTTGGGTTTCTTGAGCTATATATGGATGTTAGCCAGTAATCCTTTATCATTTGCATAGTTTGCATATATTTTTGCCCATTCTGTTGATTGCCTCTTCACTTTGTTGAGTGTTTCCTTTGATGTGCAGAAACATTTTAGCTTGATGTGATAACATTTGCCTATTTTTGTTTTGATTGTTTTGATAGTATCTTGCAGAAGAAGTCTTTGATAAGGCTGCTGTATTACAGTATTTCCTTTTTGTTTTTCTCTATTAATTTGATGATTTTAGGACTTAGTTTTAGATCATTGAATTACTGAATGTTGGTTTTTATGTAGAGTGTCAGATACAGGTCTTACTTCATTTTTATGCATAAGAAACAGTTTTGCCAGCATTATTTTTTGAAGAGACTATCCTACTCCAGGGGATGGCTTTAGCTTGTTTGTCAAGATTATTTGTACATATGTGGATTTCCTTCTGGTATTTCTATTTTGTTCCATGGGCCCATGTGTCTATTTTTATGCTAGTATCAGTTTTTTTAATTTAATTATAACTGTCCTGTAATATATCTTAAAATCTGGTATTGTGATGCCTACGGCTTCTTTTTTGTGGTTTAACATTGAGTTTTACTATTCATGTATTATATGGATTGAGATAAAATGAATATACATTTTATGGGCTTTATTTCTAGACCTAGAAAGATGCCTTCGGTATGTTGTTTTTGATTAAATTAACTCTGGAAATTCCTTTAGTTTACATGGCCATTTTGATGGTATTAATTCTTCTAATTCAGGAACAGGAAATATTTTTTCCATTGTATTGCATGTCTTTCTTTCCTTCATGTTTGTAATTTGATTGCAAAGACTTGTCACATTCTTAGTTAAATTTATCCCAAGACATCCAAATTTTTATAGTTATTGTGGAGATTGATCTTATACGTTCTTTCTTAGCCAAAGCATGCTTTGCATAGACCAGGGCTATTGATTTTTGTTTGTTGGGTTTTTTTAAGATTTATTTATTTTTATAGGCAGGTCAGATTCATACAAAGGAGAGAAAGAAAGATCCTCTGTCTGCTGATTTCACTCCCCAAGTGGACACAGCAGTCGAAACTGAGCTGTTCTAAGCTCCTCCAGGTCTCCCCCATGGGAGCAGGATCCCAAGGCTTTGGGCAATCCTAGACTGATTTCCCAGGTCACAAACAGGGAGCTGGAAGCAAAATGGAACAGACAGAATTAGAATTACAACCGGTACCATGTGCATAAAAGGAGAGGACTTCAGCCACTGGGTTACCATGCCAGACCTGATTTTTGTGTGTTGGTTTTATATTCTTTTATATCCTTCAAAATTGCCAAGGTCTTTAATCTTCTCCAATAATCTCTTAGTAGAGCCTTGGTCCGTCCAAGTATAGGATTATAACATCAGCAAGCCAGAATAACTTCCACCTTTCCCATGGATATCTCTCTGGTTTGTATCGTTTACCCGACAAATCTAGTTGAAACTTCTAAAATGATATTGAAGAATAGTAGTGAAAGTGGACATTCCTGTCTGGATATGGATCTTAGAGGAAATGCTTATAACTTTTTCAAATTCCATATAATGCTTGTTGTGGGTTTGGTACATACTCCTTTGATTGGGTTGTGATATGTTCCTTTTATATTCAATTTGATTTTTAAAAAGTCATTACTTAGTTGCTATATTTTATCAAATTCATTGTCTTCATCTATCAAAATGATCATAGGGTTTATATTATGTGATGTATTAATGTGACATATCATGTTATTTTGAATATATTGATTCATACTTACAGCCTAGAGATAACTCCCTATGGCCTGCACGGATGTTTTCCATGCTGGACTCAAAGAAGGCATTTGGGAAGATTCCTTCCCTTGGAATTGTTTTGAATAGCTTTGGAATTTTGGATTACTTATTCTTTAAAAGGTGGATAGAATCAGTCAGGGAAGCCATTCAGTAATGAACATTTTTTGTTGAGAGATTCTTTGTTACTGATTTAGCTTTCATATTGGTTATTGGTCTATTTAGTTTTCTTTTCCCCCCTTTTAAAAATTAATATGAAGTGAACAAAAACAAACTTCACAATGCAAATTTAGGATCACAATGATGCTCCCCATCCAATCATCCTTCCTGTCCGCATTCTCCACCCACACTCCTCCTACTTTATTTTGTTTTTATCTATAATTTTTATAATGATATGTTCCACGTCACCTCACAGAGTCTTAAAGATACAAACACATTACCACTTAAAAGCTAAAGAAGTTATTGCTATTCCTCAGGAGTATAAACAGACACCGAAAATGTTAAATCCCAGATATCTATATCACTCAGGTAGATTATGTTGTTTTTTGTAATCTTTTTATTATTTAACACAGCACAGGTAAAAGGAATGTTATTTGCCTTTTGGGTACTGGCTTATTTCATTAAATATAATGGTTTAAAATTGAATTCACTTTGTTGTGAAAGACAAATTGCACTCTCTTTTATGACTAAGTAGTATTCCATAGTGTGTGTATGCATGTGCGTGTGAGAGAGAGATCTGGGTTGAGTCTGTATCTTAGCTATTATGATTTGCGATGCTATGAACACGGAGTACAGATAACTATCTAATGCTGAT